>NC_064923.1:781358250-781983250 GCF_023897955.1 Schistocerca gregaria | reverse complement strand
CCTCTACGATTTTTACCCTCCACGCTGCCCTCCAATGCTAAATTTGTGATCCCTTGATGCCTCAAAACATGGCCTACCAACCGATCCCTTCTTCTAGTCAAGTTGTGCCACAAACTTCTCTTCTCCCCAATCCTATTCAATACCTCCTCATTAGTTACGTGATCTATCCACCTTATCTTCAGTATTCTTCTGTAGCACCACATTTCGAAAGCTTCTATTCTCTTCTTGTCCAAACTAGTTATCGTCCATGTTTCACTTCCATACATGGCTACACTCCAAACAAATACTTTCAGAAACGACTTCCTGATACATAAATCTATATTCGATGTTAACAAATTTCTCTTCTTCAGAAACGCTTTCCTTGCCATTGCCAGTCTACATTTTATATCCTCTCTACTTCGACCATCATCAGTTATTTTACTTCCTAAATAGCAAAACTCCTTTACTACTTTAAGTGTCTCATTTCCTAATCTAATTCCCTCAGCATCACCCGATTTAATTTGACTACATTCCATTATCCTCGTTTTGCTTTTGTTAATGTTCATCTTATATCCTCCTTTCAAGACACTGTCCATTCCGTTCAACTGCTCTTCCAAGTCCTTTGCCGTCTCTGACAGAATTACAATGTCATCGGCGAACCTCAAAGTTTTTACTTCGTCTCCGTGAATTTTAATACCTACTCCAAATTTTTCTTTTGTTTCCTTTACTGCTTGCTCAATATACAGATTGAATAACATCGGGGAGAGGCTACAACCCTGTCTCACTCCTTTCCCAACCACTGCTTCCCTTTCATGCCCCTCGACTCTTATGACTGCCATCTGGTTTCTGTACAAATTATAAATAGCCTTTCGCTCCCTGTATTTTACCCCTGCCCCCTTTAGAATTTGAAAAAGAGTATTCCAGTCAACATTGTCAAAAGCTTTCTCTAAGTCTACAAATGCTAGAAACATAGGTTTGCCTTTTCTTAATCTTTCTTCTAAGATAAGTCGTAAGGTCAGTATTGCCTCACGTGTTCCAACATTTCGACGGAATCCAAACTGATCCTCCCCGAGGTCTGCATCTACCAGTTTTTCCATTCGTCTGTAAAGAATTCGCGTTAGTATTTTGCAGCCGTGGCTTATTAAACTGATAGTTCGGTAATTTTCACATCTGTCAGCACCTGCTTTCTTTGGGATTGGAATTATTATATTCTTCTTGAAGTCTGAGGGTATTTGGCCTGTCTCATACATCTTGCTCACCAGCTGGTAGAGTTTTCTCAGGACTGGTTGTCCCAAGGCCGTCAGTAGTTCTAATGGAATGTTGTCTACTCCGGGGGCCTTGTTTCGACTCAGGTCTTTCAGTGCTCTGTCAAACTCTTCACGCAGTATCGTATCTCCCATTTCGTCTTCATCTACATCCTCTTCCATTTCCATAATATTGTCCTCAAGTACATCACCCTTGTATAAACCTTCTATATACTCCTTCCACCTTTCTGCCTTCCCTTCTTTGCTTAGAACTGGGCTGCCATCTGAGCTCTTGAAATTCATACACTTGGTTCTCTTCTCTCCAAAGCTCTCTTTAATTTTCCTGTAGGCAGTATCTATCTTACCCCTAGTGAGATAAGCTTCTACATCCTTACATTTGTCCTCTAGCCATCCCTGTTTAGCCATTTTGCACTTCCTGTCGATCTCATTTTTGAGACGTTTGTATTCCTTTTTGCCTGCTTCATTTACTGCATTTTTATATTTTCTCCTTTCATCAATTAAATTCAATATTTCTTCTGTTACCCAAGGATTTCTAGCAGCCCTCGTCTTTGTACCTACTTTATCCTCTGCTGCCTTCACTACTACATCCCTCAGAGCTACCCATTCTTCTTCTACTGTATTTCTTTCCCCTATTCCTGTCAATTGTTCCCTTATGCTCTCCCTGAAACTCTGTACAACCTCTGGTTCTTTCAGTTTATCCAGGTCCCATCTCCTTAATTTCCCACATTTTTGCAGTTTCTTCAGTTTTAATCTACAGGTCATAACCAATAGATTGTGGTCAGAGTCCACATCTGCCCCTGGAAATGTCTTACAACTTAAAACCTGGTTCCTAAATCTCTGTCTTACCATTATATAATCTATCTGATACCTTTTAGTATCTCCAGGGTTCTTCCACGTATACAACCTTCTTTCATGATTCTTAAACCAAGTGTTAGCTATGATTAAGTTGTGCTCTGTGCAAAATTCTACTAGGCGGCTTCCTCTTTCATTTCTTAGTCCCAATCCATATTCACCTACTATGTTTCCTTCTCTCCCTTTTCCTACACTCGAATTCCAGTCACCCATTACTATTAAATTTTCGTCTCCCTTCACTATCTGAATAATTTCTTTTATTTCATCGTACATTTCTTCAATTTCTTCATCATCTGCAGAGCTAGTTGGCATATAAACTTGTACTAATGTAGTAGGTGTGGGCTTCGTATCTATCTTGGCCACAATAATGCGTTCACTATGCTGTTTGTAGTAGCTTACCCGCATTCCTATTTTCCTATTCATTATTAAACCTACTCCTGCATTACCCCTATTTGATTGTGTGTTTATAACCCTGTAGTCACCTGACCAGAAGTCTTGTTCCTCCTGCCACCGAACTTCACTAATTCCCACTATATCTAACTTTAACCTATCCATTTCCCTTTTTAAATTTTCTAACCTACCTGCCCGATTAAGGGATCTGACATTCCACGCTCCGATCCGTAGAACGCCAGTTTTCTTTCTTCTGATAACGACATCCTCCTGAGTAGTCCCCGCCCGGAGATCCGAATGGGGGACTATTTTACCTCCGGAATATTTTACCCAAGAGGATGCCATCATCATTTAATCATACAGTAAAGCTGCATGTCCTCGGGAAAAATTACGGCTGTAGTTTCCCCTTGCTTTCAGCCGTTCGCAGTACCAGCACAGCAAGGCCGTTTTGGTTAATGTTGCAAGGCCAGATCAGTCAATCATCCAGACTGTTGCCCCTGCAACTACTGAAAAGGCTGCTGCCCCTCTTCAGGAACCACACGTTTGTCTGGCCTCTCAACAGATACCCCTCCGTTGTGGTTGCACCTACGGTACGGCCATCTGTATCGCTGAGGCACGCAAGCCTCCCCACCAACGGCAAGGTCCATGGTTCATGGGGGGGGGGGGGCTTAAAAAAAAATAAAAATAAAAAAACAGTTGTCTCTCTAGTAACTATCGGATTATCTGGCAAAGATACTCGAGCCCAGTCAGATCAAAGACAGTGCTAGAAAACAATAATTTAATCAAGTATTGAAATTTAAATACACTCTAAGGAAAAAAAGAAAAGAAAAAGAATTATCCGAACAGAAAGCGGAAGATGTGATCTATATCTTCAGAGAGGCAAATGAGTACAGTTTCAGAAGAATTGGTTGATTTTTGCAAAAGAAAGAGTCTCACGTATTCAGCAAGCCAGTAACGCCCTGGTCCACCTCAGGAACTCACCCAAGAGTTATTTGGCTTAACACTGATTAGAAAGAGTATTTGGATGTAGTCCTGACGAATATCGTGCCAGATTCTGACCTATAGATCATGAAAATCCCGAGCTGCTTCTAGGGCCCTGGTCCTGATGCTCCAACTGTTCTCGCTTGGCGAGATTTCCGGCAAGTTTGCGTATGTATGTGCACTTGCAAACGGAAATCATTTCCCAGAACACTACGTGTAAAATACAAATAAAAGAAAATCGTGACTGTTAGCAGAAAAGTTATTAATAAACAAACCGAAAGTTTTCACAGTCGGAGGCTTTCACATACCATTTGTAATGGATCAAATCACATATTATGTCCTTTTGACACGGTAATTGGGCATTGAAGGTATCTTGTTCACCTTAACTCTGATACCATTGATAAACTGTTACTGTGTATGTAACATGTACGTAATGATATGCTGTAGTGTGACTTTGCTCAACATGCAATTATTTTCTTTCTAGAACTAGTCGAATAAAGTTCACAGCAAAAAGCTAGCTTTTGTACAGTAAAGAGGTGTAAAAATGTTTCTTACCATTGCAGTAGTAAGTTGTCTCACGTAAAACGTTGCTTGGTAGTAAGTTGTCTCATGTAAAACGTTACTTTGGACGCTAGACATTTCTGAAGCGCCACCTGTTCTTTTCTCCCAGTAACTCACCGAAAAATCTTAACAAAAGCTTTAATTAAAAAAAATAATAATTCTAGCATTACTGAGGATGAGGAACCGGACAATGTGAATCAGCCACAAGCAGCACTTTAATTTCGCGTTTACTGCAACACAACCAGTTAAAACACCGGAAATATACGTGTTGCAATTGATTAGGTTGGCCACAGCTGTGCTGACAACAAGTCACACAAAACAGATTAAGGCTTGCTAATTTAGAAATTTTACATTACACGAAAATCAGGGAATAAACAGTTAAACTGTAGAACAACCTGGTTCAGATTTGACTGGAGTACATTATAGCACTGAAACACTTTTCGACGAGATAAATCGTAGAACACGGAGAACTAAGCAAATTCACGTGTTACAGGGAGCCGTAGTTTTAGAGTGATATTTCAATGGGCTTACTTAAACACTAAAAAAGACATTAAAAGGTGCATATACATTAAATCATGGAAATAGCACAATAAATTAAGATGTGTCATAAATATATATAAACAGGTTTCTAAAGAAACTCTGTTTCCACCTGAACAATTGAGCATATAGAAGGGGTTACATATTATTCGTAAAAACCATCACATTGGGATCACAGTGGCCGTGTGAAACCAACTTAATTAACCTTCGGAAGACGCAACGTAGGCAACATCCAGACCCAAGGGACACAAGTATAAAGATGGAATTAGAGATGACAGCCAGCACATGTAACAATGCACGTACGTGAAGTGGTACCTCAGACAACAGACACAATATCTGAGGGCGTTCTTCTGAGTTTCGAGCGACAGTTTGGACAGAATCGGCCTGAAAATGACACTGCAGCCTCTCCTTGGGGACAGGAACTTCGGACGAGACGCCTAACACGGCACACCACGGTTACAGAATGTCTTAATCCACAGAAGGAGTCAAATGACGACAATCGGCAGATAATATGTGTAGCACAGCTTGGACGCCATTCAGAACTTAATTCAGCTATACTGACAACGGATAACAGCCACGAAGTACGCACACACCGTTCTGAACAGACGCGGCTAGAAGAAAACACTGCGGCCGTTGCTATTGGTCGGCGCACACCACGGTCAGAGCGCCTGACGCGGCACGGCCTCCGGAGAGAACGCTTAGCACAACGTAGGCATAAATACCGGACTCGTTGCACAAACACAGACAGTTCTCTTCAAACACAGACATCTGACAAAAAAAACGACAACAAGACGACAACGACATCCGACTTACACTATGGAACACGCCACTGTCGCTGAACAACGCAGCCAGATACCTTGGAGTATATGTAGACCGGCACCTGAACTGGAAAACACACCAAAGGCACCTTCTAAACAAAAGACGACTAAGACAAAACTTAATAAAACAGGTTCACGGCTGCAGCTACGAAACAGCCCTACATACATATAAAACATTCATAAGGCCAATACTGGAATACGCAGTCGCCGCACTCGGGGGAATACAGGCCCAAATAGCGGGAAAACTATACAAAACAGAAACACACACACACACACCACACACACACACACACACACGCACGCACGCACACACACACACAACGAACCACCACAAGAAACACAAACAATCTAAACAATACCAAACACCGCTCACCCCTTCTCAGGATAAAAAAGGATAAATAACGTAACAGATATACCTATTTATTTATATATATTTTAAATTAATTTTTTTTATTTGTAAAGCCAGCTACGCTCGGAATCCGAAATACACAACAGATTAATAGTTTATATATCAACTTTTCATATCACATTATCAACCACATATAAACAATACATGTATTTAACTTAATCACCCAATTAGTTCCTATAATATTAACATGTTTTTGGATTCTATATGTCTCTACTCTTTCATCCCTATATACATTGTGTACTTTACACTTTTCCTTCTTTTATATACTTAAATTTTATTATTGTTTTTGTTCTCTTTTGCCAGGAACCTGCAGTAACGAAATTGTCAACCATATATAACAAAGCACTTGCAGGAAAAATACATTGTATCAAATAAAAATAAATATGTAAAAACCCTAAAGCTGAAAAGGGACGCCAGCATGCCCTCAAACAGCCCGCCTTCCTCCTTCAGAGGAGAGAATGAAAAAAAAAAAAAAAAAAAAAAAAAAACACTGGACTCAGTAACGGGCAGCACCTGAAGAGGATTGCTAGTCACGCAGTTGAAATATCGTGCAGGGAAGACGCGAATAAGTGGCAGAAACCCGGGTAATAGACGCGACAATTTATCGAGATATTTAATTGTACGGGAAATTGCTGTTGACCAGTGGGGGACGTAAACCACTGATACCACTGCTACGACGCGCTCTGTTACGTATTGTAAGACAACAGCGACCCGTTGGAAATTTGCGTTTCAGGTGAGTAATTGTTCGTTTTAGTTCTTAACAGAACGTTAATAATTATAAGAAATCGTCACGAACGCCTGAAAAGCGCAAGTATGCATACAACTTACCTATCTGAAGTGCAAAAAAGGAGAAATTGAAACCTCTCACCGTTCTTCGTTCATATATAGTTGTAATCACTTTTTATGCTTTATTGTTAGTAACTGTTCTTTACGCCAAGTCTCATTAACTCTGATAAATAGTACAACTATGGAACCACGTTCATTAGCTATTGAACGTAATTTCATCTTGAGAGTTTTTGGCAATTTCACATAATATGTCAGCACTGGTTAATGACTCATATTACACACCTACTCCAAATTGTATTAGTGGTAAAGTAGAGTAACTTTCACTCGTTCTAAGCAATTACAGCTAAAAAAGACCCGATTATTAGAAAAAGGTGTGGAAACTCCTGCTCTACATTTCTCAAAAATACAGTACCCTTTAGAATCAACAGCAATCGCACTGGTCTCGATCGAGTGTTTAAAAATTACAGGAGTTCACTCATGAACTCATAATTCGTACCAGGTGAAAAGTTGCTCCTCTTAAACATCCTGTACAATATGTGAACGAGAAAGTAAGAGAGGAGAGACACTTGTGTGACACCAATGCGTACACTACTCCTTCCATGAATAACCTGCTTGTCTCTAGAGGGAACAGTAAGGAGACATTGTAAGGATAGTCTCATATGAGACGTCAAGCGGTGAAGGATACGTACAGGGAATAGGCAAAATTATGTGGAAACCTGTATTTACTTGGGAATGGTTTATTAATAATGATTGTACCCCCATTTTTCCGTAATACAACTGCGGTTCGTCTTGAAACACTGGGATATAAAGATTGTATAGTCTCCAGTGGAATGTTTTTCGATGAGAACTTCCTCTAACTCCTGTAGTAACGAGGGAAGCGAAAATCTGCTTCGGAGTCTGCGTTCCAATACCCCCCACAAGGGTTCGATAATGTTCTAGTCGGAGGACTGTGATGGCTAGGGAAGACACTGCAATTCACTTGCATGCTCCTCATACCACGCTGTGTGAATGGGTGCATTATCGTCCTGAAATATGGCATTATTGTTGGGGAACTACATTTTCAAATGTGGGGCATCTGATAACGTAAAATGTTGGCTGTGACACTGCCTTTGAGAATAGTGATAGGACGAGCGGGAAATCATTATATGGGTGCCCACACCATCACACTTCCACCTCCAAGCTTAACCGTTGGAATCAGGCAAACAGGACTGTAGACTTCTTTTGGCATTCTCGAAACGTAAACCCGGTCCGAATAACGAAAACATCGACTCATCGGACCGTATGACGTGTTTCCATTTATCAGCCGTACAGGATTTATGCTCCAATCACCATGTTTCACACTTCTTTGCGTTGGTTGTCGTCACTAATGGTTTCGGTATAGCAGCTCGTCCATGAACATTCACTTTATGGAGTCCTCGGCGGAAAGTGTCGATCGATATGGGGTGTCGAAGATGGCTATTGAGCTCTGCAGTCACTTTAGCCGCCTAGTTTTGTGTTCTTTTTAACACAATTCGTGTTAGCGTATAACGATCTCTGTCATTCAGCTGTGATTTTCACCCACTATTACGTTTAGACGATGATATCTTTTGATCTTTTGTGTAGGCTGCCATGACTATTGAAACTATTGTTCTTGAAACATTCAGTAAGTTGGCGCTCTTGATTACTGATGCCCCACCTAATCGGGCCGTCACAATCTGCCCTCTTTGGAACTCTGTTAGGTCTTTCACTGCACGTCGACCTCGGTCTCTGAATGCAAATACGAAGTGTATGTTGTGGTTGGCAGGAGAGCCAACACCGTGTTTCTAGAGGAGGACTAAAGGCACGCGATTTAACTCACGCAGGCTGGCGTGAGGTCTGGAACAGAACAAGGAAATTAGAATTTAGAAACAACGGACGTAGCTGGCGGAATACCTAACTTTAATCCATTAATGACGAACGTCGCTCTTGACGATACATATTTCACAATATCAATAGTAACTGATAATGGCGCCTTGCTAGGTCGTAGCAAATAACGTAGCTGAAGGCTACGCTAACTATCGTCTCGGCAAATGAGAGCGTGTTTAGTCAGTGAACCATCGCTAGCAAAGTCGGCTGTACAACTGGGCCGAGTGCTGGGAAGTCTCTCTAGACTAGACCTACCGTGTGGCGGCGCTCGGTCTGCAATCACTGATAGTGGCGACACGCGTGTGTACTATCGGACCGCGGCCGATTTAAAGGCTACCATCTAGCAAGTGTGATGTCTGGCGGTGACACCACATTCCTCCCCCGCAAATCGGCGTAAGGTTGTGGCACAAGGCTTCCGCCCGCCGTGGGGAGGACCCCATGTTGACGTATGCGACGTGGTGGGGAGCCTAACAACAGGCGAGGCTGTGCCACCCGCACCCAGCCATTCGGACCGCGGGGAGCTAGGAAACGCCTGAAAACCTGCTCCAGGGTGCACGCCGACATGCGGTGTATGCGCCCGTAGAGAGACAGGAGGGGCCGAAGAGTCGACCTCCATCGGGCCGGGGCACCGGACGGGCGAAGACGACATATGGTCCGGAGCGGGCAAGAGTACCATGTCGGAGGACAACTGGTCACGGGAAGCGATCGGCGGCGCGTGACCCAGGGAGGCGCCCGGCGGTTGCAGCGACGCGTCCACTGCGGGCGTCGCCGGCGGGAGAACAGGCAGCAGCGGCGGTGGCGGCGGAGCGTCGCCATGGGGCAAAATGGAAGGCAGCGTCGGTAACACCTGGGGCTCAGGCGAGGCAGTAGATGGGTCCCCAGGGTGCTGACCGGACGGCACCGTCGCTGAAAGCAGACGGCGAGCGGCAGATCCCGTGCGACGACAGAGGCGCAGCTGATTGAGATGCCGACGCACCTCACCAGAGGCCCCCAAAACCAGATACACAGCGCGTCGGAGGCAACGAAGAATGCGCCCTTCGAGCCAACGCCGTGAACCTCGGTGGTGGCGATAGTAGACAACGTCGCCTGGAGCAAAAGCAGGTGTCTGCCGCTGCACAGGAACCTGATGCGGCGGATGTAGCAAAGACATCAAGGTTCGATGAGGGCGACCGTGGAGCAACTCAGCCGGCGAGCGACCATCTCGGGGCTGAGAGCGATACGAGGACAAAAAGAGCAATAGCGCGTCCTCCCGAGAATGCGACTCTTTCAACTTCAACATCTGTGATTTGAAAGTCCTGACCAATCGTTCAGCGGCACCGTTTGACTGTGGCGAAAACGGCGCGGACGTCAGATGTTGAATACTATTGGCCTTGCAGAATGACTGAAATTCTGCGGACATGAATTGTGGGCCATTGTCGAAAACAATAGTCTGTGGAAGACCTTCAATGCAAAAGGGGACAAGGAAGGAGCCTCCCAGAAGATTGTACAAGTACAGTCGGGCGTCCCCTGGGCAACGGTAAATACCGGCAGATCCTTCCACACACTGAGCTACGTCTAAAGCGACATGTATACAGAATCTAAAACGAAGAAAAGGCCCTTTTCAGAGCCATGTTTCACAGTCATATCTCTCAACATCGAGGGCATATCATCTGAAAAAGAAGAACTTATATCCAACACATGTAAACTTCATTCCTGCGACGTCCTGTGCCTCCAGGAGACACATAGAGGGCCATCACAACGTCGTCCAAATATTCCTGGGATGACCTTGGTGAAGGAGTGCCCTCACGACCAATATGGAAGTGCTCTGTTTATTCGGCCTGGAATCAAAGTATCCAACATTCAAGTTTACACCGTTAACAACACGGAAATCATTTCTGTTACTATCGGAAGCATTACGGTGTCATCAATATATAAACCACCAGGGGAAAGGTTTGCTTTCAGCCAACATGTCTGTCACCCACAGTTAATAATGGGAGACTTTAACTGTCACAATAGAGTGTGGGGCTATCAAGACACAAATGAGGATGGAGAACTACTGGAAAGCTGGACAGAAGAACACGAGCTGAATCTCATCCATGATCAGAAACAGCCTGCGTCATTAAACAGTGCAAGATGGAAGAGAGGGTATATCACAGAACTCATATTTGTTTCCAAAACCTTGTCCGGGTCATGCAACAAATTCGTTCTCAACCCTATCCCAAAGACCCAACACAGACCAATCATGCTAAAGTTTAGACCAGAAATACTGCCACAAAAAGTACCCTTTAAAAGACGTTTTAACTTCAAAAGGGCCAACTAGGAAAAATTTGCGGACACCTTAGACATGGAAATCGTAAATTTACCATAAACACTGAAAACTACGGAAAGTTCGTCCAAGCTGTTAAAAGATCTGCAAGACTCAGCATACCTAGAGGCTGCAGAACATTCTACATTCCTGGAGTTTCCAACGACACGAAACAAATATATAACGAATACCTGGAGCAGTACAGCATGGACGCTTTCAGTGAAGAAACCATAAAACTTGGGGATCAGCTACTTGAAACTACACTCCCGGAAATGGAAAAAAGAACACATTGACACCGGTGTGTCAGACCCTCCAACTTGCTCCGGACACTGCGAGAGGGCTGTACAAGCAATGATCACACGCACGGCACAGCGGACACACCAGGAACCGCGGTGTTGGCCGTTGAATGACGCTAGCTGCGCAGCATTTGCGCACCGCCGCCGTCAGTGTCAGCCAGTTTGCCGTGGCATACGGAGCTCCATCGCAGTCTTTAACACTGGTAGCATGCCGCGGCAGCGTGGACGTGAACCGTATGTGCAGTTGACGGACTTTGAGCGAGGGCGTATAGTAGGCATGCGGGAGGCCGGGTGGACGTACCGCCGAATTGCTCAACACGTGGGGCGTGAGGTCTCCACAGTACATCGATGTTGTCGCCAGTGGTCGGCGGAAGGTGCACGTGCCCGTCGACCTGGGACCGGACCGCAGCGACGGACGGATGCACGCCAAGACCGTAGGATCCTACGCAGTGCCGTAGGGGACCGCACCGCCACTTCCCAGCAAATTAGGGACACTGTTGCTCCTGGGGTATCGGCGAGGACTATTCGCAACCGTCTCCATGAAGCTGGGCTACGGTCCCGCACACCGTTAGGCCGTCTTCCGCTCACGCCCCAACATCCTGAAACCCGCCTCCAGTGGTGTCGCGACAGGCGTGAATGGAGGGACGAATGGAGACGTGTCGTCTTCAGCGATGAGAGTCGCTTCTGCCTTGGTGCCAATGATGGTCGTATGCGTGTTTGGCGCCGTGGAGGTGAGCGTCACAATCAGGATTGCATACGACCGAGGCACACAGGGCCAACACCCGGCATCATGGTGTGGGGAGCGATCTCCTACACTGGCCGTACACCTCTGGTGATCGTCGAGAGGACACTGAATAGTACACGGTACATCCAAACCGTCAGCGAACCCATCGTTCCACCATTCCTAGACCGGCAAGGGAACTTGCTGTTCCAACAGGACAATGCACGTCCGCATGTATCCCGTGCCACTCAACGTGCTCTAGAAGGTGTAAGTCAACTACCCAGGAGTGTATAACTATCATTTACTTGTATTTGTAATCTAGTATATATAGCGTATTAATTAATTACAGATGTAGCTCAGACACGATTAAATAAATAAATAAAATAAATGCAAAAGATAGCGGATTACGCTTGGATGCTGGCAGATGACGTTGTGGAAGACATACGGACAACAAAAGTAAAATTACTGAATGAATCAACCAGAACAAACCATCGAGAGTTCCAGAAGGGACCAGCAAAATCGATGTGTAAGCGTTGCCAAGAGGAAGTGGCTTTTGGCCGTGGAAAGAATTTCCACGGTGGTGCTGACTGTTGTTCGGCACACACCATGCAAGAAGAGCACATATTCGTAATCACGGCATCGATTCCGAACCAAGTACAGTGCTGACGAGCAAGTTGTTTCGTTCTCACTATACCCCAATGTCCTTGGTGGAGAAGCTGTAAGACAGAGGACTGTAACGAACGTGGTACCACGACCCTGGACTGATCATTATCAGAACGCAACAGAAAACACCACGTCGTACAAAAAGTCCCTCCTTGTGAGGAAAAAGTCGGCGAACCAACGGGTCCCCGATCCGTGACTTTGAGAAGGGCCATTGCGTAGCAAAAAAACGCAGAATGGGAGCAAGGATAGGGTCGGCAGCTGTGGCTGAAGCTACACGACGAAAATCAATCGGAAACGATTCGACCACGTAATCAGTTTCCGCATCAATGAACATGCAAGCAAGTTCGGAGGAATCGAATGCCCTATCCTCAGTAACAGGCAAACGGGACAACGCATCGGCGTTTCCGTGCTTAGCAGTGGACCGATACAAGATATCGTAGCGGTACTGCGAGAGGAAAATAGACCAGCGAATGAATTTCTGCGCTGTACGTAGAGGTACCGGCTTGGTCGGATGAAAAAGCGATGTCAGTGGTTTGTGGTCTGTGATTATGGTAAAGTGACGACCATACAAGAAATCATGAAACTTTGTAACACCAAATACGAGAGCCAACGCTTCTTTCTCGATCTGTGAATAATTTCTTTGCGCAGACGAGAGCAATTTGGACGCAAAGGCAATAGGGCGATCGTGCGATCCATCTTTGTGCGCCAGCACAGCACCGATCCCGAAATCCGATGCATCCACCATCAACAAAAGGGGCTTCTGGGGATCGAATGGCGTAAGGCAAGTATTGGAAAGCAACGCCGATTTCAACAGGCGAAAGGCGCGTTCGTATTCCGTCGTCCAGACGAACGGAACACCTTTACGGCGCAAGCGATGAAGCGGAGCTGAATTGGAAGAGGCATGCTGAATATATTTATGATAATAGTTGATTTTTCCCAGCACACTCTGTAGCTGCTTCAAATTCTGCGGCGACGGCAAGTCTTGAATGGCACGAAGGTGCGTTGGACTGGGACGTATGCCTTGGGCATTGAGTACATGTCCCAAGTATGGCAAGTCCCGAGCAAAAAACACACATTTGTCCTTCCGCAAGCGAAGACCATTTTGTCGCAAGACCTGAAATAATGTTCTGAGATTGGCCAAATGTTCTTCTTCCGTCTTTCCGGAGATCACAATATCGTCCAGATAATTTGCTGCAGTAGGGACCGACACACAAACAGTTTGTAGATATTGCTGAAACAATGCAGGGACGGATGCACACTCGAATGGCAGTCGTTTGAATCGATACAAACCACCAAAACACGCTGGGATTCTTCGTCCACCGGTATTTGCAAGTACGCATCTGCGAGGTCCAACTTCGAAAAATATTTTTCCGGGCACAGTTTGTCAACAAGATCTTCCGGGCGGGATAAAGGAAAAGTTGCAATCACTAGTTGTGGATTCACTTTTGCCTTGAAGTCCACACAAAGTCTCAATTTTCCGGAAGGTTTTGGCAAAATTACTAAGGGTGATGCCCAGAGAGAAGCCTGCACACGTTCAATTACTCCTTGTGATTCCAAATCGTGTATGTTTTTGCGACCTCATCACGCAATGCGTGGGGAACATTGCGAGCTCTGAAAACTTTCGGTTGCGCGTTTACTTTCAGTTCCAAATGTGCTTCATAGTGCGCAACCGAGGCCCGGTGCAAAAATGTGTGCAAATTCTTCATATAGACGAGAAACACTGTCTGAAGGCACAGTCTGGTTCACTGATAGGACCTGATTTACTATAGACAAGTTAAACAAGTGAAATAAATCGAAACCAAACAAGTTCACTGCAGAAGAAGAACGAAAGACGTAAAATGACCTAAGTTTTGTTTGTCCTTTATACGTTGGAAGAAGGCTGCACTGTCCTAACACAGGGATATCTTGACCGAAATAACTAGATAACTTGACATTTGCGGCACGCAACGGAGGTGTGCCCAGCAGTTTGTAAGTGTCGGGATTGATCAGTGAAACTGCAGCTCCGGTATCGAACTGGAATGGTATAACTTTGCCGTTAATGTCCAAGTCTACAAAAAGTTTAGTGTCCTGCTGACGACAAGAGCGACTGTCTCGTGCAATGTGAACTGACACTGGTACATAATCACTTGCGACTTGACGGGAGTTCCGGCGATGTCGACGCACACTATTTTTGGGACGAACACAGTCACTGTTAGAGAGAGTGGCACTGGGCGGAGTGGAATGAACTACATGAATATCCATGGGCGAAGTTTCGCGAGCCTGAATCTCCTTGGTTCGACTCCGATTCCGGAGCGAAGCAAAGGGCCTGGAACGGTTTTGAGCTTCCGATCTGAGCTTTTTCTGGCAAACACTCTGAACATGTCCTTTTTTATTACAATAAAAGCAAATAGCTTGGTGTGACGTGCAATTCTCACGCGAATGTTTAGTAGCACACCACGGGCATGATTTGATCACTGCATTTGCTTGCCTGCACGTGGCTGAGAGCCTGGGGGCAGCGGCGCGGCCGGGCGCGAGAGCTGTTTACTGCTCCGTGCAGCTCGCCCGGCGGGCCGGTGAACCTGACACACTGCTGGCGAAGTTTCAAACGATTCCTGAGCAAAGTCAAGTGTGTCCTGACCATCCAATATGTCCATCACTTGTTGAAGGGAGGGATTTACTAGTTTCAAAATCTGTTCCCTTATACGAACATCAGAAAAGTTCTGTGCAATTGCATCAAGTACCATAGTATCTGAATAAGGGAGTCCACATTGACACTCAAAAGCACAATCCCTAGTAAGTCCTTGCAAGGTTGCAACCCACTCCCGATTAGTCTGACCTGCCGTACGTTTTGTACGAATGAAGGTATACTGTTTGGCAACTACGTTGACTGATTGTTTGAAATATGCATCTAATGCAGACAAAATTTCTTCGTAGGACGGAGTTGCGACGTCGCGTCGGGGAAATAATTGGACTATCACGCGGTACGTGGTCACACCTACGGAAGAAAGGAGTAAACGCTGCCGCTCGTTACCTTGAATTCTGTAGGCGGCGAGATGGAATCGAAATTGGCGTGACCACTCCGTCCAGCTTTCCAGCGCAGCATCAAAAGGTCGAAAAGTGGGTGCAAAAGCGTGTTGTGGCTGCATGAGCGGTGGAGCGGCGGCTGCTGCATCGTTTTGCATTGCACGTTGACCCTGGACGAGCTGTCCAAGAGCATCCAGTAATGCCTGCGTCTGCTGATTGTGTAAGCAATAAAATTCGGACAGTACATCTGGAGATTGCGGCGAAGCCATTACGCAAGTAAATCACGGCAATATCGATAAGATCGCGGTTTTGCCTCGTCGCCAATGTTCTTGGTGGCAGGAGAGCCAACACTGTGTTACTAGACGAGGCCGAAAGGCACGCGATTTAGCTCACGCAGGCTGGCGTGAGGTCTGGAACAGGACAAGGAAATTAGAATTTAGAAACAACGGACGTAGCTGGTGGAGTACTTAACTTTAATCCATTAATGACGAACGTCGGTCTTGACGGTACATATTTCACTATATCATTAGTAACTGATAATAGCGCCTTGCTAGGTCGTAACAAATAACGTAGGTGAAGGCTACGCTAACTATCGTCTCGGCAAATGAGAGCGTAGAAGTCAGTGAACCATCGCTAGCAAAGTCGGCTGTACAACTGGGGCGAGTGCTAGGAAGTCTCTCTAGACCTGCCGTGTGGCGGTGCTCGGTCTACAATCACTGATAGTGGCGACACGCGGGTCCGACGTATACTACCGGACCGCGGCCGATTTAAAGGCTACCACCCAGCAAGTGTGGTGCGTGGCGGTGACGCCACAGTCTACAGCACTGGTAAACAACTCGGACTCACGCCCAGTCCGTGCTGAACGCGCACAGTCGAGCACGACACGTGCCTTAGATGTGTTGTTGACCGGCAAACACAACCGTCCCAAATTATTGTGCTCCAAATTATTTTGCCTATCCCCTGTATTGCCACTCAGTAATGTGCTACAGAATAATTTCCTGCCAGAAAGAAAGTACTATCTATCGCTTGAGTCTTGTGCTGCAGTTACGCAGGGTCAGCCATCGTTAATGTTTAAGGGGTGGCCGGATGGCCTTCCTGCCGCCACACCTTACGCCCTGGGACGGAATTAGTGTGTCGAGTGTAAGCCATGGAATAGTGCGAATGTGTTCAAATGTCTGCGAGCCGTGTAACTGCGGCGGAACATGGGGGCCAGCCCTGTATTCACCTAGCGCCTAAAAAGCACACCTAGGCTGGCCGGCTCGCGGCACTGGTCGTTAACCCGCCAGGCGGTTTCCATGGGGGGCCGGCGCGCCTACTTGCGCCCAGGAATCAGCGCGTTAGCGCGCTCGGCTAACCCGGCGGCTGTAGAAGGAAACGAAGTACTGGCTGCAGTGAGAAATGTGTGGTGTACACCAGTGGTCATCACGAAGAGACCTCCCCATGGAATTATATATTTTTAACTACACCATCATTATACATTATTGTATGGGCTAATGAAATTCGTCATAAACAATCCATCTCAATTTGTGAACAATATTGATGTCCATAACCTCAATAGTAGCGGAAATAGTGACCTTTATTACCCATTATTAAAGCTGGGAGCGGGTGCGAAAAATGCTTCAGTGTGCAGAAAAAGAAAATGTCAGACAGGGAGCAGAACATATTCCAAATCTTACCTAAAATGAATTCTTCTGGATAAATCCTAATGTTCCATGGACTAAATTTTATTTAAAAACTGGTAGCATGTAAAAAAAGCCCAAATTTTTTAAAATGTAGTTGCATGAGAAAGACTAAAAACTAATGCGTTCATCAAAGTTAACACAAATATACACCGTGTAAAGTGACTCGTTTCAGTTCATTTCGATAAAAGAATGAGCAACAGAACATACAATTACGTAAATAACCAACGAACACTGTAGACATGAGAAGACAAACATTAAACATGAATAGACAAACAAAAGTACCAGACAGCAAAACGTCCCTAAAAAGAAAAAAGAAAGGTCGGTTACGTCAAAGACGAAACACAGTCCTGATTTTCTGTACATTATATGTATTTGATACGAGAACGCTTTCATCAAGAGGTAAGCGAATGCCACAGCACAGATAAAATTATATTCATGTTACAGAAACGTTGTTATATCATGGAAAACCCAGAACGGAATGTAACGATGTTATGAAAAGGATAGTTGCTATTCACCACACAGCGGAAATGCTGTGTCGCAGATTGGCACATCATAAAGACTGTCGGTAAGTGAGCTTTCGGACAAGAACGCCTTTGTCGAAAATAGACAACACACACACACATACATACATACACACACACACACACACACACACACACACACACACACACACACACACACACGCACACACACACACACACACACAGGGAAACGCAACTCATACACATATGACCACAGTCTCTAACAGTTAGAGCCAGATCTTGTTGGTCGAAAGATTACTTTTCCGACAGTCTTTTTGTGGTGCCCAACTTTGACTCACCATCTCCACTGTATGTGAGTAGATATTGTTATATTACACAGATACAGATGGCACAGAAAATGATGAGATACAGAATTTTTACAAAAAGAAATGCTACTTTTATATAGATATTATGGTAAATAAATATTTTCCATAGGATTTTATGTGTCTTCAGTATCTTAAACAGTAATGTCTGTAAATCTCACGTCGTTTTGTCTGTGTTACCTATATTCATTTGTTACCTGACAGTAGCCGGGAAAATCAAACGCTGTTTCGATAAATAATACTTGCAGAGCATTAGGAAAATTTTATCCTTTTAATTTTATTGTCGTGCTATATCAGGGGTCAACAGAGAATTCAGTTTATATTAGAAAGACAATGAATTACCTAACGAGTATGACTTTCTTCACGAGTAATGCCATAGTAATGAAGTCTAATCTCTTCACTCAGACATGAAGTTAAAAGAAAGAGCTTCGGATGTGCAAAATACAACAGAATATTTTGGTCAGAATAGCTACAACAATCCTGTGTTTTATTTAGTTTTATTACAATCTTTTGTGAAAAGTCGCTGGTGGTCCTTGCTTAAAGGTGAACATAACCGGTCCTTATTTGCATTGCGTCATTTGCGTTGGTCCTATTGCCATTTGATTACTATTACGTTCCGAGTGAAAAATTCTAAGCCACACTGTCCATCTCTGGCGTGAAACCGGAACACATCGATCTCCATACTGGTGTTATGGTTACTGGTCAAGTAATGAGAAGCCACGTTTGATCTGCAGACGTTACGTGCAAGTCCCCGTAGCGAGAACTTAGTGTCTAATTCTAATGTCGGTGGTTTATTGCTTTATCGATTTTGGTGCTTTCTTTATATTATTTAGCGTCATTGGGACTGTTTCTATTGTATCTAATGTAATTATTACCTGTTTTGCGTATAATGATGATTACGTCCCGAGTCAAAAAATATTAGCCACACTTCCGTATATTTGATTGGAAATCGGAACATATCGATCTGCACACCATTACTATGGTTACTTGTGGCGTCCTTATAAGTACGCAGCCATGGAGGGTCCAAATGTTGTTAACGTATTTATTTTTTACCCTCCTCTTACATGTTATTTTATTATACTTTTATGAAGCATGTTTTTATATTTACGTGGCTGTGGTCGTGATCCAAATATTCCATAGTATTGTATTTTTACTGATTTTATTTGTATCTGACGGCCATTGGCTATGAGTGACGTAATGCTCGAGACGTAGGGCGGACCTCGTGCTGTTTACGCTACGGCAACTGTTGGTCATATGTTGCACAGCAGATGCTCTTCAGACCAGCCGGGAGCAGTTTACAGTGTGCTCCGTGACACCAGCTCCAGCAGTAGCCTAGGGTACTCCTTTCTTCTTTTACTTATATTGCAGTTAACTAAGTTTTTACTGTTGTCTTTACCATCATGTGTCCTTTTTAATGTTGCTTCATTTACACAGTTGGTAACTCTTTTGAGGATGATCAGACATGACCGAAACTGGTCACAATTTTTTTTTTTTTTAATTAAGTATCTTGTACGGTCTAGGCTTTTTTTTTTGCGCATTGACACTTAGGATCACCCTACAATTTCATTCCTTGTTTGTCTGAAGTTTCCTCTTTCTCCGTTACTCCTTCATATGGAAGCTGTTATGTTGCTTCTGTTCATCCGTGCAGGCTCTTCCAGTCTTCTAAATTCTTTCGTCTTGAAATCTTCCCATATTTTGAATCATCTTCCGAAACGTACCCCATTTTAACATCTGAACTTCTACATCTACATCCACCATACGGTGCGTGGCGGAGGGTACATCGTAGCACAACTAGCATCTTCTCTCCCTGTTCCACTCCCAAACAGAACGAGGGAAAATGACTACCTATATGCCTCTATACGAGCCCTAATCTCTCTTATCTTATCTTTGTGGTCTTTTCGCGAAATATTAGTTGGCTGCAGTAAAATTGTACTGCAGTCAGTCTCAAATGCTGGTTTTCTAAATTTACTCAGTAGCGAATCACGAAAACAACACCTCCTTTCCTCCAGAGACTCCCACCCGAGTTCCTGAAGCATTCCCGTTACAAATGGTTCAAATGGCTCTGAGCACTATGGGACTTAACATCTGTGGTCATCAGTCCCCTAGAACTTATAACTACTTAAACCTAACTAATCTAAGGACATCACACACATCCATGCCCGAGGCAGGATTCGAACCTGCAACCGTAGCAGTCGCGCGGATCCGGACTGCGCGCCTAGAACCGCGAGACCACCGCGGCCGGCCATTTCCGTTACACTCGCGTGATTATCAAACCTACCAGTAACAAATCTAGCAGCCCGCCTCTGAATTGCTTCCATGTCCTCTCTCAATCCGACCTGATAGGGATCCCAAACGCTCCAGCAATACTCAAGAGTAGGTCGTATTAGTATTTTATAAGCGGTCTCCTTTACAGATGAACCACATCTTCCCAAAATTCTACCAACGAACCAAAGACGCCTATCCGCCTTCCCCACAACTGCCATTACATGCTTGTCCCACTTCATATCCCTCTGCAATGATACGCCCAAATATTTAATCGACGTGACTCTGTCAAGCGCTACACTACTAATGGAGTATTCAAACATTACGGGATTCTTTTTCCTATTCATCTGCATTAATTTACATTTATCTGTATTTAGAGTTCGGTGTCATTCTTTACACCAATCACAAATCCTGTCCAAGTCATCTTGTATCCTCCTACAGTCACTCAACGACGGCACCTTCCCGTACACTTCTATCCACCCTATTAAAAAAGATCATTTATGTAGATGGAAAACAACAGCGAACCTACCACACTTCCCTGGAGCACTCCAGATGACACCCTCACCTCCGATGAACACTCACCATCGAGGACAACGTACTGGGTTCTATTACTTAAGAAGTCTTCGAGCCACTCACATACTTGGGAACCAATCCCATATGCTCGTACCTTAGTTAGGAGTCTGCAGTGGGGCACCGAGTCAAACGCTTTCCGGAAGTCAAGGAATATGGCATCCGTGTGATACCTTTCATCCATGGTTCGCAAGATACCATGTGAAAAAAGGCGAGTTGCGTTTGGCAGAAGCGATGCTTTCTAAAGCCGTGCTGATGCATGGGCAGCAACTTCTCTGTCTCATGGAAATTCATTATACTCGAACAGAGAATATGTTCGAGAATCCGGCAACAAACCGATGTTAAGGATATTTGTCTGTAATTTTGAGGATCCGTCCTTCTACCTTTCTTATACACAGGCGTCACCTGCGCTTTTTTCCAGTCGCTCCGGACTTTACGTTGGGCAAGAGATTGGCAATAAATACAAGCTAAGTAAGGACCCAATGCAGTAGAGTACTCTCTGTAAAACAATCAGGACCTGGCGCTTTATTTATTTTCAACACATTCAGCTACTTCACAAACCCAGGGATGTCTCTCACTATGTCCTCCATACCGGAATGTACGAGACTCAAACGGCAGTATGTTTGTACGATCCTCCTGCGTGAAAGGTTTCTCAAATGCTAAATTTAAAATTTCAGCTTTCGTTTTGCTGTCTTCCGTTGCCAGGCCAGACTAATCAGTGAATGACTGGATGGAAGCCTTCGACCTGCTTACCGATTTTACCTAAGAAAAGAATTCCCTTGGGTTTTCAGCAAGATCTTTTGCTAAGGTATGACGGTGGTTGTGTGCTTCGCGCATCGCTCTTTTTACAGCAGCACGAATCTCTACTAACTTTTGCCTGTCCTCATTCTCCCGATATTTCTTGTACGCGAGTGCAACTGTCTTTGCTTCCTCAACATTCTCCGAATTGCGCTGTTAAACCACGGTGGGTCTTTTCCGTGCGTAACCCACTTTTTCTGCACTTCCTGATTGTTGAACCGTTCCAGATCTTTAAGATCTTCCTTAATCCATATCGTTGTGGTCTTCTTTTTCCACAGGTAGTCGAATATCCTCTTGGTCAGTCTGGTTTTGTCCATTCTGTACAGGTGTCCTAGAAATGATAACATCCTCTTTTTCATGTTCTCCGAGATTTTCTCCCCTTTTTTTTTGTAGATTTCCTTGTTGCTCCGAGGTTTCGAGTCAGTTTCAGCCTGCGCTGAACCTATGATTTTCTGTAGTATTCTTCTTTCTAGTATATCCGGCATTTCCAGCTTGTAATTTATTATTCACTGAGAGGCATTCGCTGACATATAGGCACTGTATTTTTACCACAGGATTCTAGTGCTTTATTTCAGAATTCCAACAAATGCACCTTTTGTTGTAAATGTTTATAGTGTAAGTAGGCTGTTTAGGTTTCTATGTTGGTAACGGGATGTAGCGCTCTATATGAAAATCATTAACTGTCCTGTGTGCAGTTTGTGGCTGGTTTGCATTGTTGGAATTTGCTATTGTGGTGTTGGGCAGTTGACAAAAAAACGTTAGGGTGTTAACAGAACGGTAATTCATTAATTTTTCTAAGGAGACGTTTCAATAGTCAATCCATAAGCTCTCTCCATTTTTGAGATCCATGTGCCGGCCCCTATGCTGTTTTATTATATTTTTGTAGCATTTTATGACCACTGACATGTTTTTATTATTATTATCCTTAGCTGAACCCGAAGTATGATTCTTTAACTGAAGACAGGCGTGTTTTTCTACGGGAAGGAGAGACGTACAATCAGTTATATCTTCCGTAAATAGCCGTCTGAATGAGTATCGGAATGGTAAGAGAGGGCGGCTGGCTTCTGTTAAAAATACATCTCTTCAAGGGATGAAAAACGCGGCCGCCCGTTCTGCCCGGCACGTGGGCTTAACAAAGTGTCTCCCTTAGGAGTGGGGAACAAATGGGGTGCCATGTTTTTGCAACACCTCGTGTAACAGCCCGGCTCACCCCGCCCCTCCACTCCGCAGTCACGTGACGAATGCTCTCTTTATCAGGGGCTTAAAAAACAAGTGTCGCGCTGGACGGGTCAGCGCCCATCGGTCACGGGGAAGGGTGTCGGGTAGGTGCTGGTGGTGGTGGGAGGTGGTGGTGGTGGTGGTGGTGCTGGTGGCAGCAGAGCCTGGGGCCTCGTCACGAGAGAGCAGGGCGGGCGTAGAGAGGTGTGCGAGGGCGCTGTGGGGTCAGCGCACACTCAGCTGCTTGCAGCGTGGTTACTGTGAGCTTCACGTGTCCGGAGGTGGAACTGCACCCAAGGACGAGCAACAGAGCCCAAACCAATGCGGAATATAGTCGATTCTAGTGACTGGGTGAAAAAATAATACGTAAACTTTTGACCTAATTTCGTCTACTGCCTTACTGAAATATTCACCATGACAACTATTGAACTATATGAAATAATGTTGTTGTAACTTCTGAGCGGTTTGCGTTAGGACGTCCAAACTGCACGGTTGGCTGCGGGGCATGATGGGAATTGGTATGGCATGCATGGTTTGGTTTGGCGACGAAGCCCACTTTCATTTGGATGGGTTCGTCAGTAAACAAAACTGGCGCATTTGGGTGACTGAGAATCCGCATTTTGCGATCAAGAAGACTCTTTACCCTCAACGTGTGGTTGCGTGGTGTGTCAGGGAATTATCGGTGCAATATTCCTTTATGGAACGGCGATTACCGAACGGTACGTAAAAGTTTTGGAAGATGATTTCATCCCCTTTATCCAAAGTGACCCTGATTTCGACAAAATGTGATTCATGCGAGACGGAGCTCGCCCACATGGAAGCAAGAGAGTGATGTCCTGGAGGAGCACTCTGGGGACTGCATTTTCGCTGTGCGGCACCCACAGGCCACTGGCAAGGGCTTCGATTGGCCGCCATAGTCTCCGGATCTGAACACCTGCGACTCCTTCTTGTGGGGCTGTGTTAAGGAAGCCAGCCACAGTGGCCAAGCGGTTCTAGGCGCTACAGCCTCGAACCGCGCGACCGCTACGGTCGCAGGTTCGAATCCTGCCTCGTGCATGGATGTGTGTGATGTCCTCCGGTTAGTTAGCTTCAAGTAGTTCTACGTTCTAGGGGACTGATGACCTCAGAAGTTAAGTCCCAAAGTGCTCAGAGCCATTTGAATCATTTTTATATTAAGGAAAAGGTGTACAGCAATAACTCCAAAACCACTGACGGGCACGAAACAGCCATTCAGGAGTTCATCGACAGCATCGATATCCGGACACTTCAGCGGGTGATGCAGAATTTCGCTGTTCATCTGCGCCACGTCATCGCCAATGATGGCAGGCATACCGAACACACCATGACCTAAATCCGAATATCTGTAGTGGCGTTTACATTTTGAATAAAGAGTGTGCACGCCGTAGTTTGTGACTTTTTTTATTACAGATCAGCAGTTCAGTTGTCACTCTGTATGTTTCCCACTGTGCACATTTACAAGCAAACTTTTCATCTTTATTGGTGTGAACCGCTGTTCTCGTGATTCACATTGCGCTTTTGTTGGTTTTTACAATGCGCACACCGATAACTATTTTAAAATCACTGTTAGTAACGGTGATACATTCATGAATTTATATACCCTACGTTTCCAGTTGGTCTTTTACTGAATGCGTGTTCCAAAATCCTTGGGGCTATAGGAATTTGTCACATGCCGTATGTAATAATTTCTTATTTTTCATTCCTTCAGTGCACCTGATAGACTCACGAGTGATTAAACTGTATGTATTGCTTCGTTGACGACTTCAGTGAGCGCATCAATACGCACACTACACACCAGACTATCGTACGATAGTCTGATCGAACTGGACTTCGTCCCCGGACACCGCTACAATATTAAACTGTTCGGTAGGTGGTGGGCCCACAGACTGACAACCATTAAGCCGTCCGGTTGCTAGCTGTAATAGATAGAGCACCTTGTGTCAATAGAACGTTGTCGAGAATGGCCTCTTACTGTTTCCCTCGTTATGAAATGGAAAAGGAAAAAGAGTTTAGAAACTGGTGAGCCGAAAATAGTGAGTACATCGAATACAGAGTTACAGAATATTCCAAAGAAAATTTTACAGTCTGCATTCTAACCTGCTATACTATCTGAACTTTGTTTTCGCTCCGTATGGAGTGAGCGTTGCCAGTTTCAATAAGCTTGTTCAATTAATTGGACAGTCCACAAGAAAACACGACACAATTTTGTTATATGCTATACATGTAGAAGTGATAGTGAGTACAACGCTAAGAGAAGTAAAACACTTTCTTTTCTAGATAAAGCTATTTTTTAAATAAGATATAGATTTTGTACCAAGCAATTAATTCGAAATCAGCAGAAAAATTGGAGTAATCTGGTTGTACTGTGTTGTTGGAACATCCTGCTTATGGAACATTTTCATTGTCCCCTATCTCATGCACTGTCGGCAAATTTGGTGACGCATCAGCACCATTAATACGTGAAAAATCATTTCTTTGATTTGTTCCCGGTGTAAGACGTGTATATTTCTATTGTTTATTGTCAAATCACAATTTATGAAAGATGTTTGTATTTTATTAATAGGATTAAGTAGGAATAACTAATATTTGTCATGTTGGAAATAATTGTGATAGCAGGGAATGTCTGCACAAAAGTATTGTTGACAAGAGAGACCGCAAATTGATATAATTTTAAAAAGGGCGGGAGAGACCGCGTATGGATACCTTTTAAGAAAAGAGCCGTAAAGACCGTGCATTGATAAATTTTGTAATGGTAGCAGGGATTGTCTGCACCAGAAAGCATTGCTGGCAGGAGAAACGGCACTTTAGCGTTCGAAGTGAGTAGTAAGCGAGAAGTGAAGCGGGTCGGTAGCAGGTCTGAGGCGAGAGGTTCAGAGGAGCTGTGGGCCTGCCAGCCACAAGCTATGATTTACATGAGATTATAAACGGATGTATAGAGACATCAGCTAACTATTATCATAAGAATAACTGATATCATTGAATTAATTATTTGAGAATATAATTAACTTTTGACAGCAATATTGATTTTCTAATTATAATCCATGCCAAAAACCAGTCAAATTATTAATTATAGAATAACGGCACCTTTGCCATTAAAGAATAACGTCAGCTTTGGTAATAAATACAGCCACTTGTTATGAAAGCCCACCAGCAGCTAATAGAGTATAGTAAAACAGAGGAAGTATATTCATGTCGCAGTTCGATGTAGCAGTCAGATGGCAATCCAGTAACAGTAAAAAAGGTAAGGAACAGTTTTGGGTTATTGCAGGTAACGACTGAGAGCCACGACGACGACACATTCTATGTTTCGTCGAAATACGAGTAATCAGCAAATAACTTTTAATAAGCAGCAATTAAATTTGTACCAAAAGATAGAATAAGTTTCAAAGGGAAGATTTCATTTGTTATTATTAAGCAAGAGATGGAAATCCTAAGGGAAGGTTTCATAGTTAAGTTGTAAAAGGGAAGGTTATCAATAACGCAAGAGATATAAAGGAGACGACAGGAAGGTTTCAACGGTGCATTGGTCCGTCGCTGATAAATTGGAGAAAAGGACGAATCTGACAGGCGCGTGTTGCAGCGGCTTGTGCATTGACTTAGTTCTGAAGAACTCTGGTGATGGCGCATAGCAGATATCTGTCGGAAAATGCTTAGGATATTAATCATAGCACACGGTTTTTCTTCTGGCAAGAAATTGAGGCCGGAGTACAATAGAAAATGCGCAGTAGGTATCTTCATTTTTTGTATAGCTTATTCCTCATAATAACACCTTGACTCATAAGCAATAACAGTACGGTTCTGTCCAAGAAATTTCTTACGTGGAGGATGTGGAAAATTCTCTGTCACCTCCAAAACATCGTCATCATCATTCTGAGAGTGTGCTGGCCCGATGTTAACTCCTGTTGAAAGTTTCTCGATGAATGGAAGTAAAATTATCATTTTGTGAAAGTGGACTACTTCCGCCTCTTGCTTCAAATTTGACCCAATCTCGTGTTCTTATGCATTCAATTCTCCCGGAAAGAAGTTCGCAAATTGTTACAATTTTTCTATTCTTTCTCACATGCAGTTATAAAAGTGCAACATAATTGAGAATAATAGCCAGACTTACTAAATATTATTATATAATCCGAATAGGCCATCTGAGGACCACGTTCCATTTTCATTTCTTCACTCTTTGTTCTTTTCTTTTCTTCCAGTATGCTGTCATCTGTTCACTGTGTTTCTTCATCCTGTCTTCAGATTATTTTGAACCAGTCTTATTAGCTATCCTGCCTTGGAATCCTTTCATTTTAAATAGATCTTCTAAAAAGGCTTCTCTGTTGTTTATATCTTCTGTTTCTACATTGTTTCTTTGTCCATCCTTCTTTGCTTCGTTGATCCAACTTGTTGTAGACTTCATACCCCACAAATATTTGAAAATATCATTAGTTGATCTACTGTTTTACATTCGAAATACATGTCCAAAAAACCTGAGTCTGCCTTTTCTCCCTACATTTGAAATATTTTTATATTTTGTATATTTCAGCATTACTTCATAATTTCTGACTTTCTGCTGTGTTTTGTGGCAGTCTAATACTTCTAATTCATCTAAATTTTGGTTTAATATCACGAATTCACTTGCGCATAGGCATTCTTGGTTTACTACTAGTTTTTGTAATGCCATATTTTTGCGTTTTTGGATAGGCACGCTTTACTGAACAGGTATTTGGTGATATCATACTCTCTCCTAATTTTGTGCAGCCCTTCTTCAATTCCAGATTTCTCCAAACCATTTTCTTGGATTATCTCCGCTAGATATTTTAACTTTTTACCCTCTCTGTTTGGCCCGTATCTGTTTTCAGCAATTTTAGACCATCGTTAACGTTTTTTACAAATTTTATTTTTTGCTTCTCAAATTATTAAGCCTGTTCTACTGCGTATCTCTTCCAGGAAATTCACTATTGTTATTATTATTTTGTTGCCGATATTCACTTATTGTGTCTAGTTTCAACAAGCTGTCATTTGGATATCTGATTTTACCGCCTACAATACGAGATATTGTAAAAACAATGTGTGAGTAGATATGGAATACACTTGAACCACTATATATGGCAAATAAAGCAAAGGATGACTCGTCTCAATTTGCCAGGAGGTTTTTTCGTTGCATTGATTTTCCACATTCAGTTGGAGTGATCGACGGCAAGCATATACGGATGGTGCAGCCAGAACATTCGGGATATTCATATTTTACCTATAAAAATTTCTTCTCCTGTGTTCTAATGGCTTGGGCCGGCGAAGATTATAAATTTATTTACGTAGAGGTCGGTTCTTACGGATTTAAATGCGTTTAAAACATGTAACATCTTTTTTTTTTCTTTTTAGTTTTTTGTTCCAGGTCCGATACATTTCTGCTGAGATATCACATATTACGACCATATGCAAAAAAAAAAAAATGTAAACTATACCTAGAGCATTTTTACTGCAGACATACTAAAGGCAGCTGCATGAGTGAATGTACTTTAGTTATTATGACCGCTATTATGGCCCACAACCTGCGTATTTTTCATCGTCCATTAAACGTAAATACTCGTACAAATTTTTGTTTCTGTTTTTATTGCAGGATGGAGTGAAATTCGCGGATACACTCTCAGATTGCTCTAGTGGATAATTTCATACCTAATGAAAACAACAAAGGAAGGAATAATATGACTGAACCACGGCAATACTTACCGTGTTTTACTTCACTACAAGGCCCTCTCTCATTTCGGTATGACAGAGTGTTATGGTGTAAATACTTGTATATAGTACGGGAAATATGAAATACAATAAACGCGTATACACGTTTCTTATTTTTTTTCTTGATTATCAGATTGTCTCAAGAATTGCTTCACAGCTTCCAACCACTGATTCTTCTCGATATTTATAATGTGGCTGTAAGTAGGCCTGTTCCTTTGTGCTTTTTTTATGTATATGTGGTCGTTTCTCGATCTCTTGTTCCAGTCAGTTCGTCTATTATCAACACCATTTCGCCGCCTCACACCAAGTGCGGAAAAAATGCCTGGCTAAGAATGAACTAAATAATCGGCGAGTCAGCGCACTCGTACAGCGCTGCTTGTTGTTTAAGCGGTGGGCCGACTGCTGTCAAGGGAATGGTAGCGCCTGATAAACTTTGCCGGCCGCCGATTTTAGATCTTCTGAGCTTGCGCACTCGAACTTTAGTCTTTGTGGTAATTACGAGACCCATCAACCTGTGGCCGGTCAGCAGTTTGTAGAATGCGCTCTTTCTGCCTACCACCACCAGAATGAATTTTCACTCTAAGGCGAAGCGTGCGCTGATTTGAAACATCCTGGTGGCACCGGAAGTCGAAACTGGGACCTACGACTTTCACGAGCGTGTTCTCCACCGACATAGCCATTCTTGCACGATTCGCCGCCCGCCCCCATAGCTGTGAGGGTGGGTCGTGAATTGCGCTTTGGATAGCTCAGCCTGTAGTGTCGGAGGACCTAGATTCGAGTCGTGGTCCGGCACAGTGTTTATCTGACAGGAAGTTTCGAAACACTTCATGGCAGACTACTTACTTACGCAACAAGAATGAAGTGGTTCGCAGTAAGTCCTTTTCTAATCATTGGGGGAAAAAAAATCTGGAGATAGTGAATGTTTCTGATTCCCAAGCATGACGCTGTTTCACCATCATCATAATCATCGGACTTTTGACATCCGCTGATAATGAATAAATGTGGACTGCCTAATATTTAATGTATGATATTCCGTATGGTGTAAGCAGCAGTCAATAGTCTCACTAGCCATCATCGCTTGAGTACTTAGGAGGAGTGAAGAATGCCGAACAATCTATCTGCTGTCGTAATGACTGCATCGTAACTATACATAAACTGGTAGCTGACTCTCCTATTATGCACTGGGAATGTTTTGTATTTATGGACCACTTCCTATTTTCCTGTTAGGATCAATCAGTTTACAGTCAATACGTGGAACATTCCACTATTAGGCAAGTAGTTTTGTTTCTTACGTCGGGAACTCATAAGAAGGAGAAGGATCGCTCACTGCCATTTAACGACTGTTCATCAGAGCGGAATGCGCGCCTATGTGTGATTTAGAGACGATTTTTGTTATTGGTTTTATAGAATGTTACATTGTCACCAATCAGCCAGTCTCTACTTGATTTAGTCATTTTCAGTTTTTCACTTTCGATTAAAATACTGACTGCCTTTTAAAGGTTTTCATATGAACTTTTGGAATGTGGGTTTCCAACACCGCCATTTTTTTGATGATCATTACCAGTATGTCTTATGACGATTTCTACTGGCTAAAGAACCTCAGGCACAGAATTCTTTCCCCCACTACCTGTACCGGAAAATAGTACGCAAGGGAAACAACATGCATCGTTCTGTTATGACTATAGACGAGCCACGTGTATCTTTTAGCCAGTCAGATCATGAACTGAATTTTTTTCCTGCTCTCTGTCTGCTCCGGATATTCATAATTACGTGGTGGTTCCTCGGCATTGATTACTTTTCTTATCGCACAAGAAATATCAAAACGATTTTCAGCACAAGTAATGGATCTACTGCACTGCTTCCTGGTTTGTAACAAGAGCAAATAGAAACTACAACTTGCACACAAAGGCGGGAATAGTACATAATCAATGCTGCAGCATTTAGTGTATGTGGAAATGAAATACTACTTCTAAGTTTGTATACGTTGTATACCCGTGGTCTAGGGGTAGCGTCTATGATTTATAACCAAAACCTCTTTGGTCTCAGGTTCGATCCCCGCCACTGCCTAAATTTTGATAAAATAATAAGCATTGGCGGCCGAGGCCTTCCGGCATAATAAGTCAGCCTCATTCTCCCAACGGCCTTGTCAAAGAGGGCGGAGGAGCGGATAGAGGTTCAGGGCACAACGATATGAGGATGCAGAAGGCAATGGAAACCACTGCATTAAAGGCACGTAACGTGTATCCGCGGGACATGTGGCCTGTAGTTGAAGGAGTGTCATGATGATCTCTGCATTGGCAAAAGATTCCGGAATAGTCCCCCATTCGGATCTCCGGGAGGGGACTCCCAAGGGGGAGGTTGTTGTTGTTGTTGTGGTCTTCAGTCCTGAGACTGGTTTGATGCAGCTCTCCATGCTACTCTATCCTGTGCAAGCTTCTTCATCTCCCAGTACCTACTGCAACCTACATCCTTCTGAATCTGCTTAGTGTACTCATCTCTCGGTCTCCCTCTACGATTTTTACCCTCCACACTGCCCTCCAATGCTAAATTTGGGGGAGGTTACCATGAGAAAAAGATTGAATAATCAACAAAAGGATAATGTTCTACGATTCGGGGTGTGGAATGTCAGAAGCTTGAACGTGGTAGGAAAACTAGAAAATCTGAAAAGGGAAATGCAAAGGCTCAATCTAGATATAGTAGGGGTCAGTGAAGTGAAGTGGAAGGAAAACAAGGATTTCTGGTCAGATGAGTATCGGGTAATATCAACAGCAGCAGAAAATGGTACAACAGGCGTGGGATTCGTTATGAATAGGAAGGTAGGGCAGAGGGTGTGTTACTGTGAACAGTTCAGTGACCGGGTTGTTCTAATCAGAATCGACAGCAGACCATCATCGACAACGATAGTTCAGGTATACATGCCGACGTCGCAAGCTGAAGATGAAGAGATAGAGAAAGTGTATGAGGATATTGATAGGGTATTGCAGTATGTAAAGGGGGGCGAAAATCTAATAGTCATGGGCGACTGGAATGCAGTTCTAGGGGAACGAGTAGAAGAAAAGGTTGCAGGAGAATGTCGGCTTGGGACAAGGAATGAAAGAGGAGAAAGACTAATTGAGTTCTGTGAAAAGTTTCAGCTAGTAATAGCGAATACCCTGTTCAAGAATCACAAGAGGAGGAGGTATACTTGGAAAAGGCTGGGAGATACGGGAAGATTTCAATTAGATTACATCATGGTCAGACAGAGATTCCGAAATCAGATACTGGATTGTAAGGCGTACCCAGGAGCAAATATAGACTCAGATCACAATATAGTAGTGATGAAGAGTAGGCTGAAGTTCAAGACATTAGTCAGGAAGAATCAATAAGCAAAGAAGTGGGATATGGAAGTTCTAAGGAATGACGAGATACGTTTGAAGTTCTCTAACGCTATAGATACAGCAATGAGGAATAGCGAAGTAGGCAACACAGTTGAAGAGGAATGGATGTCTCTAAAAAGGGCCATCACAGAAGTTGGGAAGGAAAACATAGGTACAAAGAAGGTAGCTGCGAAGAAACCATGGGTAACAGAAGAAATACTTCAGTTGATTGATGAAAGGAGGAAGTACAAACATATTCCGGGAATATCAGGAATACAGAAATACAAGTCGCTGAGGAATGACATAAATAGGAAGTGCAGGGTAGCTAAGACGAAATGGCTGCAGGAAAAATGTGAAAACATCGAAAAAGATATGATTGTCGGAAGGACAGACTCAGCATACATGAAAGTCAAAACAACCTTTGGTGACATTAAACGCAACAGTGGTATCATTAAGAGTGCAACGGGAATTTCACTGTTAAATGCAGAGGAGAGAGCAGATAGGTGGAAAGAATACATTGAAAGCCTCTATGAGGGTGAAGATTTGTCTGATGTGATAGAAGAAGAAACAAGAGTCGATTTAGAAGAGATAGGGGATCCAGTATTAGAATCGGAATTTAAAAGAGCTTTGGAGGACTTACGGTCAAATTAGGCAGAAGGGATAGATAACATTCCATCAGAATTTCTAAAATCATTAGGGGAAGTGGCAACAAAACGACTGTTCACGTTGGTGTGTAGAATATATGAGTCTGGCGACATACCATCTGACTTTCGGAAAAGCATCATCCACACAATTCCGAAGACGGCAAGAGCTGACAAGTGCGAGAATTGTCGCACAATCAGCTTAACAGCTCATGCATCGAAGCTGCTTACAAGAATAATATACAGAAGAATGGAAAAGAAAATTGAGAATGCGCTAGGTGACGACCAGTTTGGCTTTAGCAAAAGTAAAGGCACGAGAGAGGCAGTTCTGACGTTACGGCTAATAATCGAAGCAAGGCAATAGAAAAATCAAGACACGTTCATAGGATTTGTCGACCTGGAAAAACCGTTCGACAATATAAAACGGTGCAAGCTGTTCAAGATTCTGAAAAAGGTTGCGGTAAGCTATAGGGAGAGACGGGTCATATACAATATGTACAACAACCAAGAGGGAATAATAAGAGTGGACGATCAAGTACGAAGTGCTCGTATTAAGAAGGGAGTAAGACAAGGCTGTAACCTTTCGCCCCTATTCTTCAATCTGTACATCGAGGAAGCAATGATGGAAATAAAAGAAAGGTTCAGGAGTGGAATTAAAATACAAGGTGAAAGGATATCAATGTTACGATTCGCTGATGACATTGCTATCCTGAGTGAATGTGAAGAAGAATTAAATGATCTGCTGAACGGAATGAACAGTCTAATGAGTACACAGTATGGTTTGACAGTAAATCGGAGAAAGACGAAGGTAATGAGAAGTAGTAGAAATGAGAACAGCGAGAAACTTAACATCAGGATTGATGGTCACGAAGTCAAAGAAGTTAAGGAATTCTGCTACCTAGGCAGTAAAATAACCAATGACCGAATGAGCAAGAAGGACATCAAAAGCACACTCGCTATGGCAAAAACGGCATTTCTGGCCAAGAGAAGTCTACTAATATCAAATACCGGACTAAATTTGAAGAAGAAATTTCTGAGGATGTACGTATGGAGTATAGAATTGTGTGGTAGTGAAACAAGCAAATAATTGAGGACGTACGTTGCAAGTGCTACACTGAGATGAAGAGGCTGGTAGCAACTGAGCGATGAATCATTTTAAACACAAAAGTCGTCGCCAGACACGCCTGATGGAAACATATCGACTGTCTGACTCTCCACTGTTACTATGAGTAGACATTCAAGGTGACAGTTATTGAACTATAAGGAAAAAAAGTAAATCAGTTACAAACTACGGCGTGCACACGCTGTATTCAACATGTAAATGTCGCTACAGATATTCAGATTTAGGTTACGACGTGTTCGATATGCCTGCCATGATTGACGAGGATGTGGCGCAGACGAATAGCGAAATTCTGCATGACCCTGCAGTGTCAGAACATCCATCCTGTCGATGACCTCCAGAATGGCTTTTTTCAGATCAGCAATGGTTTTGGGGCTATTTCTGTACACCATGTCTGTAATATGGTCCCGTTCTCTGTGTTCAGATTCGGAGAATATGGCGACAAATCGAGGCCCATGTCAGTGGCTTTTGGGTACCCCAGAGCCAGAATGTGGTCCTGAAAGTGGTCCAGGACATCATACACTGTCCTGCTTCGATGGGGCTGAGCTCAGCCTTGCACGAACCACATCTTATCGATATCAGGGTCACTTTAGATAATGGGGATGAAATTAATTTCCAAAGCCTTCACGTACCGTTCGGTAGTTACCGTGCCATCATGGAATATCGCACCGATTATTCCGTGACTAGGCACTGCACACCACACAGTCTCTGGTTGAGGGTGAAGAGACTTCTCGGTCGCGAAATGCGAATTCTCTGTCCCCCAAATGCGCTAATTTTGCTTATTGACGAACCGATCCAAATGAAAGTTAGCTTAGTCGCTAAACCAAATCATACAGCGCATACTAATCCCCATCGTTCCCCGTGGCCAACCTTGCAGTTTGAATGTCCTAACGCTAATCATTCAGAAGTTATGACGATTTCATTTCATACAGTTCAATATTGTCACCCAGCATGCGGACTGCGTGCAAGCCTCGGCGGATGTGCTCCATGGGGCGACATGTCGATTTCCCCGTACAAAATCAGCCATGCTATGAAACTGTTGGTACCATCGTGGAATGCTTTGACCAGTAAGAAGTGCAGTGCCATACCCCTCACCAAACCCACGTCGCGGAATTGTAAAGGGCTGCAGCTACTTCCTGAATAAAGCCGTTCAGATGGATTACTAATTTCCATTATTTGTAAGGACGTTTTGGCTATTACCATCTAATGATCAAAACTTAAAAGTAATAAAACTAAGGTTCAGTGTCAGTTTCACTAAAACCTGTGCCTAGGGTGGGAAGTCCACTCGTCTACTCACTCTGATTTGGTAATAAGTTTTGTTTAGGTCCTTCACACGTTGTTATAGCTTGTAAAACAAATTTTGGACGATTCGATGCTAACATGGAACCTGGCTGTGGATTGTAGGACGAGATGGAACAAACTGGCACTTTTTCTTTTCATTCTAGCAGGCGTCTCAATTGCCATATAGTGCAAGCCCAGCCACACAGGGCTTCTAAGAAAAGCTGCCATTACTGTCGACAGACATCCATGACAATAGAGAGGAACGTGAAACTCTATAATGAAAACTGGTATACAAAGTTCAGTTCTAGAGCCCCTTACAAACTATCGAGCATCGCGGTTGCTCAGCGGTTCTCAAGTAGTTCCTTTACCAGATCTTCAGGCTGTATTTGGCCGTGAAAGGCAAATGTCCGGAGTTCGAGTCTCGGTCCGGCACAGGGTTTTAATCTGCTCGGAAGTTATATCTGCTCATACTCCACTGCACAGTGAAAATTTCATTCTGCAGACATCCCCCAGGCTGTGGTTACGCCGTGTATCCGCAACAGCCTTTCCTCCAGGAGTGCTAGTCTTGCAAGGTTCGCAGAGGAACTTCTGTGAAGTCTGGAAGGTTGCAGACGAGGTATTGATGGAAGAAAAGCTGTATGGACGGGTCGTGAGTCGTGCATGTATAGATCAGTTTATAGCCCACTTGCTCGCGAAAGGCAAAGGTACCGAGTTAGAGTTTCCGTCGGCCACACGGTTTTAATCTGACAAAAACTCTCAAGGTCTTCGGGTGTTTCAGTAAATCGCGTCTACAAGATACTCTCTGTTGCTGCACGGCTTCTGAAATACCTGGGCTAGCAGGCCAGAGCGTATTAGGTTGTGGAAAGGGGCCAAAATGAGGTTGCTGTCAGTTTCACTCAACATACAAACTTTATTTGTCCACAGACAATATTACACAAGAATGCAAAACACTCCAAGCTGTAATGGATCTCCTTTGATTAGATAGGCTGAAGGCCACATTCAAAATCCAAGACGCAAAGTCTAAGTAAGAAAGTGACGTAGATGGTTCTTCTGGAGGTGTCACCCAAAAATATTTTCTAAATCTTCAACCTAAACAGACTGAAGGCCTTAGCACTTTAATTTTAATGGAACTCGTCTGGAGGCCGCATGTTAAGCAATAAAAAGTGTTTCAATCCAACGGCAGAAGGCCTAATTTTAAAACAATTGAAGCTAATTCGGCTGAAGGCTCCATACAAAACATCACAACCGTATGCCTTAGGGGCAAGACAAGAACATTAATATAAGAAATATTAAAACTCGGCTGAAGGCCACACATCAACACAATAATTTAACGACTTAAGATCTTAAAAGATTTGATGTAAAATTCGGTTGAAGGCTCCTATAAGAACAACAATCTCACGCCTTAAGGGCAAGAGAAGAACATTAATTCAGGATATATTAAACTCGGCTGCAGGCCACACGGCAACTAAAAAACAAACAGTGAAGTTACCATGTAACACACATGGAACGGTGCTCAGAAGTTCCAAGGGTCGGCCTGGAATTGTAACAGTAACTCCCGTTTAGGCGAGACAGGCAGCCTGACCCACAATCTCCTAATCGGAAGGCAACCCAACCGGCAGACAGCCGACCAACCAATCAACCAGATCGGTTCCGCTCGACGCAACCATCGAAACGACCACAAGGTTTCCATACACGACACACAGAATATTGGCGCCCACAACGCCCAATAACAAATCAGCTGTCGAACTAATCTACGCGCCGGACAGCAACAACACGACGAGGAAAATACACTGCCTGAAATTACGTCAACGACCAGGGCAGGTAGCCGGAACGTCAAGGGCCACAAGGCAGAAGATACCGCTGGTCGACTTCCATAACAGGGAATAAATTAAACTCCACAGGAAGACGGCTGGAATCTAAGCCGACTTAAATACACACGTCGTTGTTCGCGAGAATGTCCCAAAAGCGACAACCCGGATCAAACGAAGAAATGTAAACAGTTGTAACTGACTGAGGACTCAACTTGCATGTCCAAGATCGGTGGGCGCCGAACTTGGTAGCACTCGCAAGCAGCACCTCACAGTCCAGCCGCACGTGCAAGCTGCCAGCGGCTTCAGCCCGACTCCGTGCGATGGGGGCTCGCTTGCTGCTCGACGCCAACCGACCGACTGGACAGCTGGTCCGTCTGCGACTGCTGCTCCGTCGCGTCTGCACTGCTGGTGCGTCTCCAACTGACTTTCTTTCTTCGGACGGGTAACGTCCCGGAGACACTGGCACCGACCCAACCATTCACAGGTATAACACAACCGACGTCTCTGCACAGGAAGGAACCGACACGAATACACGTCACCAATGAGACGACCGACCGAACGACCAACCAGTGGTCGCCCCCTCTGATGCAGCTGGTCGCTCCAGAGATGGTACAACAGTGCACTTATCGATACGCGCTGTTCCTGCCACTCGAAGGCAAGCAAGGCAGGAAGTTAGTGAGACCAGTACATGGAATGATAACGAGGTGGCGGTACCGTAATAGAAGATGACAAACAATAAAGGCCATGAACACGAGCCACGCACAGCTCAACTTCGTCCAGGATAACGCCCCTGAGTCGATTCAGCAGATGCATCCATAAGTCGGTATCCACCTACTACGGCACAAAACTGCATCTTGGATATTCATTCACTATGCTACTGATGCAGATGAAGTGAACATGTGTCTCTGAAAGCTCAAGTTGAGAAATCAGACAGAAAAACCAGGTCGAATGAATCACAGTTGCTGAAGTTGAGAGATTGCAGGGCACTGTCACTTCTGATTCGGTGTTACACCACCTAATGTTCTTACGGAATATGACCTTTACTGCGATTTGACTTCATACGTTATGATGAAATGGTGAGCAGGAGTTATGCTCTTGTTTGCGTGGGCTAGGGAAGGAATGATGGTAAGTTTTACCTGTGTACAAAGGAATAGGGTGCCGATTTAAACTACTGCAGTAAAAGCTGCGGCGATGGTGGACCCAGCAAAGCGCGCTTTTTCTGCGGAACGTGCGGAGACATTTCGGGACGGCCGAGTTCCGTAGTCTCATTGTGAAGACACATTTAATTGGCGCCACAGAACATGGACTTTACAATTTGAAAGAGAGTATTCCAGTCAACATTGTCAAAAGCTTTCTCTAAGTCTACAAATGCTAGAAACGTAGGTTTGCCTTTTCTTACTTTCTTCTAAGATAAGTCGTAAGGTTAGTATTGCCTCACGTGTTCCAAAATGTCTGCGGAATCCAAACTGATCTTCCGCAAGGTCCGCTTCTACCAGTTTTTCCATACGTCTGTAAAGAATTCGTGTCAGTATTTTGCACCTGTGACTTATTAAACTGATAGTTCGGTAATTTTTCACATCTGTCAACACCTGCTTTCTTTGGGATTGGAATTATTATATTCTTCTTGAAGTCTGGGGGTATTTCGCCTGTCTCATAAATCTTGCTCACCAGATGGTAGAGTTCTGTCATAACTGGCTCTCCCAAGGCCGTCAGTAGTTCTAATGGAATGTTGTCTACTCCGGGGGCCTTGTTTCGACTCAGGTCTTTCAGTGCTCTGTCAAACTCTTCACGCAGTATCGTATCTCCCATTTCGTCTTCATCTACATCCTCTTCCATTTCCGTAATATTGTCCTCAAGTACATCGCCCTTCTATAAACCTTCTATATACTCCTTCCACCTTTCTGCCTTCCCTTCTTTGCTTAGAACTGGGTTGCCATCTGAGCTCTTGATATTCATGCACGTGGTTCTCTTCTCTCCAAAGGTCTCTTTAATTTTCCTGTAGGCAGTATCTATCTTACCCCTAGTGAGATAAGCTTCTACATCCTTACATTTGTCCTCTAGCCATCCCTGTTTAGCCATTTTGCACTTCCTCTCGATCTCATTTTTGAGACGTTTGTATTCCTTTTTGCCTGCTTCATTTACTGCATTTTCATATTTTCTCCTTTCATCAATTAAATTCAATATTTCTTCTGTTACCCAAGGATTTCTAGCAGCCCTCGTCTTTGTACCTACTTTATCCTCTGCTGCCTTCACTACTTCATCCCTCAGAGCTACCCATTCTTCTTCTACTGTATTTCTTTCCCCTATTCCTGTCAACTGTTCCCTTATGCTCTCCCTGAAACTCTGTACAACCTCTGGTTCTTTCAGTTTATCCAGGTCCCATCTCCTTAATTTTCCACATTTTTGCAGTTTCTTCAGTTTTAATCTACAGGTCATAACCAATAGATAGTGGTCAGTCCACATCTGCCCCTGGAAATGTCTTACAACTTAAAACCTGGTTCCTAAATCTCTGTCTTACCATTATATAATCTATCTGATACCTTTTAGTATCTCCAGGGTTCTTCCACGTATACAACCTTCTTTCATGATTCTTAAACCAAGTGTTAGCTATGATTAAGTTGTGCTCTGTGCAAAATTCTACTAGGCGTCTTCCTCTTTCATTTCTTAGCCCCAATCCATATTCACCTACTATGTTTCCTTCTCTCTCTTTTCCTACACTCGAATTCCAGTCACCCATTACTATTAAAATTTCGTCTCCCTTCACTATCTGAATAATTTCTTTTATTTCATCGTACATTTCTTCAATTTCTTCATCATCTGCAGAGCTAGTTGGCATATAAACTTGTACTACTGTATTAGGTGTGGGCTTCGTATCTATCTTGGCCACAATGATGCGTTCACTATGCTGTTTGTAGTAGCTTACCCGCATTCCTATTTTCCTCTTCATTATTAAACCTACTCCTGCAGTACCCCTTTTTGATTTTGTGTTTATAACCCTGTAGTCACCTGACCAGAAGTCTTGTTCCTCCTGCCACCGAACTTCACTAATTCCCACTATATCTAACTTTAACCTATCCATTTCCCTTTTTAAATTTTCCTACCTACCTGCCCGATTAAGGGATCTGACATTCCACGCTCCGATCCGTAGAACACCAGTTTTCTTTCTCCTGATAACGACATCCTCCTGAGTAGTCCCCGCCCGGAGATCCGAATGGGGGACTATTTTACCTCCGGAATATTTTACCCAAGAGGATGCCATCATCATTTAATCATACAGTGAAGCTGCATGTCCTCGGGAAACATTACGGCTGTAGTTTCCCCTTGCTTTCAGCAGTTCGCAGTACCAGCACAGCAAGGCCGTTTTGGTTAATGTTGCAAGGCCAGATCAGTCAATCATCCAGACTGTTGCCCCTGCAACTACTGAAAAGGCTGCTGCCCCTCTTCCAGAACCACACGTTTGTCTGGCCTCTCAACAGATACCCCTCCGTTGTGGTTGCACCTACGGTACGGCCATCTGTATCGCTGAGGCACGCAAGCCTCCCCACCAACGGCAAGGTCCATGGTTCATGGGGGAGAATCTTAATACTAACTAAATATAGTGGAAAGGGTTCAAGGCTTTCCTAGTTTCAGTTAGCTGGTAAAATAACGTCGAAAAAGCAGTTAAGTTTACCATTGCAAATTTTATTCTACTCACAAAACATCGTTTATAAATTGCACTATTGATAAAAGGAAATGTTTTGATACAGGATGGTAAAAACCAACAGCGTCCAACAAAAATGTGAACGAATATTCCCTGAATGGGTTTCCAAGTTCTACAATGGATCGAAGGATGACCTATGCCATATCACATCTATAATCTATGTTTAAGTTTCACAAAAGAGAAAACTATCAAGATGGTCTACAGTAACCCTCAATTATCTTTAATTACTTATTTAACTTGTCGTAAATTACAGTGGCTGATGTGGCTTCTCAATAACTACATAAAAGAAAAATCCTCGCATTTCAGATCTTTCCTTCAAGTGGTAAATGTGAACACCATGAGTTTTAATTAACGATCGACACTAGTATTACGCAAAAAGGGGTGTAACAGATGAGACTTCTGCAGTTCTGAGTGAAGCCTTATGCGCTCAAAAATGCGGCATCGCGTGCGTTCATTACCTTGTCGGTGTTTAGGCAGCGTCAGAGCAGCGGCGGGCAGCACAGCTCCGCTCACCTCGCCATCTCGGAAGCAACTCTCCTCTAACTTCTCCTTACTACAATTTCACCGAAGTTGGTTTAAAAAAAAACTATCTGGCTGTGTTTTAATCTGACCAATCAGGGTCTCAATGTTAACCTTAAGCTCCGCCTACAAAAATTCTGTCTGTCCAATGAGAAACGTTATACTTCTCGTGGTGGGGCAATGTTTTTAAAGTTTGCAACGTAACAGAGACGCTAAAAAGTCTCACGCTAAAACCTGTAGCTGGTGTGGTCCTTTTAGCGTTATCGTAAGATCTATACTGTTCTTCTGGAGGGCTCTGTTTTAACATGGGATTGGGGGGTGGTCCTTGACGTACCTGAGACACGAAAGTCTCACGCTAAAACTTACGGGTGGTAGACTTAGCGGTGGGCTAGCGACGTGGGTGTCCACTCCGTCCATTATCGTAGGGCCTTCTAGCTTAACACGGTTCTGCTCTCGGTTTCTGTCCTCGTTTCTCCCCTCGGAACTGCGTCTGCTTCACGTTGGGAGGTACGACATGCATTTAGGCATTCTTGTGTTAATCTGTGGTATTCCATTTGCTCACTCGTTACTCATATTGCTTTGGTTAATTTAATGTCACGATTTATTCGGAGCTATGTGGCATATTACTGGATTTGCTTATTATGTCAGGGTTTTAATGGAAGGTGTTGGATTTAACTGACACCTTACATTGTTTTAAAAAGTAGTACTACTGACAACATGATTGGTGCATGTGATGTTACCTATATGTATTTGACGATGCTGGTGCTCATTCCGCATTCAACATTTGACGATGCCACCATGGCTGCAGTACATAAGGACTTTGTTTTTATGAAACAGGTATGCCTCTTCATATTTAAAGCGCACAAATGTACATTTTGCCAGTACTACTTTTCATTAAGCTCTACTCATTGTTCATAAGCTGTATACAGTTTGCGAGTGTATTTATGCTTTTCCTATTTTTGCTGCAGATCTGATGATGCTGATTAAAGACCGAAGCCGGTAATCTGTTAACAAAAACTTTGTGACGATAGACGTAAATTAAAGGAAACTTATTACACATACGGGTCACTGATTTTTAGCGACGATGCTGCAGCTTGTGTGTTGAATATTGCGCTGCGTTAGTGTCTTTGTCTAATTCTTGACTGACCAGACGTTTTCCATTGGTAGCCATACTTGGTTACTTATTTGCCCTAAGTGAGAGACATCGTTTGCAAATGTAAAATAATTCTATCTGGCTTTCACAAGAATTTGAAACAATTTAGGCTTTACGAATGATTATGAGGTAAATGAGGACATTGAATGAGGAACAACAAAGTAACAAAATCAATTGTGCCCAACTGTTTACATTACAAAAAACCTGTTGAAAGCCAGTAAATGTAAACAGAAATGCCACGAACTCGATAAGGTTTTTCTATATCAATTTCGCAGTAAAATATGCGTCAAGGTATATATCATGACTGTAATTATTTTTGATCACAGATATGAAAAGAATACTTTGTTTCCGCAGCAGTGGCGAAATTATCTTTAAGTTTTATATCACCCATTTTAGAATCAATTAAATCTCTACGCTGTTGAAATTAACTGTACACATAGATTATGATGCGTAAAACAAGCACTGTTTCACCATTTGTTTAAAAGGTCGTAAGAAATTAATTTGCTGTTGCCCATTTATATACCAGGGGTTTGCAGATTCAATCTGTGGCTTGCGTAACACAAAGATAAATATGAGTAACGAAAACGGCAGTGTAATTAGGTGTTCTTCTAGAACACGATAAAAAAATCTGACATCTAGACTTCCAGAACTAGGAGCACGGAACACCAAAGCTCTGTGGTAGGTGTATACTGAATTTCACTGTGATTCGTCGTAATGCCCAAGGATTCAGTAGAGGGTACTGAAAGAAGCCCCCTCGGAGGGCCTTTGTTCTGCACCGTGCCGAGCCGGGACGTTAATGACGTAATGGTCTTTGTGGAGGGCTGAGTGCCAATCGGTCTTCTGTCTTCATTACCCGCAGATGCGGAATCCTGCTCTGGTGGGTCGCAACGGCTGCGCCTGCAGTGGAGGGTTAAGTTCGGCGTTATTTTCAGTAACTCGAAGTACGTCAAAACATCGCATTTAAAAATGCAGCGGCTGAAACGTAAAGCAGCCATGTAAAGCTTTCTGTAGATATAAAGAAATTTACAGAATAATGTTGCAGGCCAACAATAGCAACCTGCAATTAATTAAAACCGTTTTACAATTCGAATACTGTACTATCCAGTAATTTTTGAAGAACACTGTGTTAAAAGTTATCAAGAACTGAGGATTTTAAATTTCTGGAGTAACTTATGCTTCTCATTCATACACATCTTTCGCAACACAATGTAGACACAAGCCCATTAAATTCATTACTTGCATTTTACATTTAAAAGTGAGTGCCAACTTTCGTTTATCTTTTTATTTCATTTTACTCGTCTGGTTCCGTTGGACCAAATTGAGGAGCAAAGCTCCATGATCATGGAAAGCCTCAGTACACAAAATTGCAACAAAAAAATAACAGAGAAAGGAAATGTTTATAAATGCTAAAATGACGTCAGGCCATAAGTTTATGTAAACGCAGTCAAGAGTATAACACCGGAATCAGCTTAATTTTTTAAAGAACTCTTACAGAGAATAGGATTGACCCATGAGGAAACTCTTCAACTTAGATTTAAAAGCGGATAGATTACTGCTAAGATTTTTGTATGTTTACTGAAAATGGATGCACCAGAATACTGCACGCCTTTCTGCACAAGAGTCAAGCAGGTGCGATCCAAATGCAGGCTGGATTTCTGCCCAGTATTAACTGAGTGAAAGCTGCTAATTCTTGCGAAAAACAGATGATCCTAACAAGAAAACATAATACCATCCGTCATAAGCGAATGAAAATAAGCAAAGTAAACTACTTTCCGTATCTAAGTATCAGTTACTTCAGATACTGTTCCAATAGCATAAATAGCACCATTAAGTTTTTGATCAACATCCTGAACGTGGGTTTTCCACGACAGTGTACTATCTGAACACTCAGAAATTTGAACTGTTCAGTTTCAGTAATCATGTGCTCATTCTGTGAAATTAAGACGACGGGTTTTGTTGAATTGTGTGTTAGAAACTGCAAAAACTGAGTCTTACTGTAATTTAGCGTCAGGTTATTTTCTAGAAGCCATGAATGCACACATCAACAGACAGATATTTTAGGATCACCTGTAGTACTGGAAGGCATATCTTTTATATAAATAAGGAAGAGGAGTGGTCAAAGCGCCCCCATTTAGCTGTGCCCCACTTGGACCCCACGTCATAGCCATCCATAGTAATATGGAGAATGATCTTTTACTGACTGTTCATAACGTAAGAGGTGAACCAATTATGAGCCCCTCCCCGTATCCATAATGTCAAACTTCTGGACCAATATTTTGTAATCAACACAATCAGTAAAAAAATGCCTAGCCTTCGAAACCTTTTGTTTAATCCATCCAGTACCTCGCAGAGAAAAGAGAATACAGCCGTTTCAGTTGTTAAAGTATATTTGACAGCAAATTATGTGAAATGAAACGATTAATTGTCCTTACATACAAAGCCATACAAAAACATTAGTAGATGTAATTAATGGACCGTGCTTTCGTTAAATCAAGCAAGAGAAAAATCATTTAATTAAGCTTATCCACTACGGACATTTTACGACCCGTGACTGTTAAATGAATTTCAGTACATAAAACTGCCTCCAGTCATTGTTTTGAATAGTTATTTATTATTCCATGAACCGGTTTTCGAATATTTTCAGGCTCACAGTCAGATCGTATTCTGGTTTGTTATTGTTTTAAAACTAAATATAATGGTCATGGTCATACAAACAGCCGTAACTCATTGCAAATACTATAGCTCTGTATTATTTTATTCCTGGGCGTTCATGTTAACACTAATCTCGATTAAAACATTTGCTCATAAGCTGACGGTATTATACGTTAAAATACGAATACAAATAACGCATCAGATCACTTAAATTTTGTTCTTGTAATAATTCATTAATTTATTTATTTCATTTTTTACTCTCATGTTATCGCCGATCGGTCTAGGGCGCCTTGCCACGGTTCGCGAGGCTTTCCTCGTCAGGGGTTCGAGTCCTCCCTCAGACGTAGGTGTGTGTGTGTTGTCCTTAAATTACTTTAAGTTACATTAAGTAGGGGCTGATGATCTCAGCAGTTTGGTCCCATAGGAACTTACCACATATTTCCAAATTTTCTCTTGTTATCGCCAGTCTGATTAAAATATTTGACCTTATACCGACTTTAATACATGTAAACAAAAACAAATTACACTTCTGAGCAAATTAGGCCTATTCCATATCCTTTTGTCAAGATCTTTGCTACAAACAACAGTTGCATAGTACATGCTGGATTCTGGAAAAGTTTCGCTGTCACAGTGTAAATGAATAAAGATGGTGTAAACGTCTGGGAGGTGATGTACCAAATGGTCATCACTATGGAAGCAGACAGGTGGAAACTAAGGAAAAAAGCCGTCCATACTATCGCAGTAAGTAAAAACTCAAATTTGCATCCATATCGCAGAGTAAATTAAAACTGAAGAAACTGAAAAAAGGTGGGAATTTAAGGAGATGGGATCTGGATAAACTAAAAGAACCAGAGGTTGTACAGAGTTTCAGGGAGAGCATAAGGGAGCTATTGACACGAATGGGGGAAAGAAATACAGAAGAAAAAGAATGAGTAGCTTTGAGGGATGAAGTAGTGAAATCAGCAGAGGATCAAGTAGGTAAAAAGACAAGGGCTAGTAGAAATCCTTAGGTAACAGAAGAAATATTGAATTTAATTGATGAAAGGAGAAAATATAAAAATGCAGTAAATCAAGCAGGCAAAAAGGAATACAGAGGTCTCAAAAATGAGATCGATAGGAAGTGCAACATGAGTAAGCAGGCATGGCTAGAGCACAAATGTAAGGATGAAGAGGCTTATCTCACTAGGGGTAAGATAGATACTGCCTACAGGAAAATTAGACCTTTGGAGATAAGAGAACCACTTGTATGAACATCAAGAGCTCACATGGAAACACAGTTCTAAGCAAAGAAGAGAAAGCAGAAAGGTGGAAGGAGTATATACAGGGTCTATACAAGGGCGATGTACTTACGGACAATATTATGGAAATGGAGGAAGATGTGGATGTGGATGAGGATGAGATGGGAGATGCGATACTGCGTGAAGAGTTTGACAGAGCATTGAAAGACCTGAGTCGAAACAAGGCCCCCGGAGTAGACAACATTCCATTGGAACTACTGACGGCCTTGGGAGAGCCAGTCCTGACAAAACTCTACTATCTGGTGAGCAACATGTGTGAGACAGGCGAAATACCCTCAGACTTCAAGAAGAATATTATAATTCCAATCCCAAAGAAAGCAGGTGTTGACGGATGTGAATATTACAATCAGTTTAATAAGTCACAGCTGCAAAATACTAACGCGAATTCTTTACAGAGGAATGAAAAAACTAGTAGAAGCCGACCTCGGGGAAGATCAGTTTGGATTCCGTAGAAATGTTGGAACACATGAGGCAATAATGACCCTACGGCTTATCTTAGAAGCTAGATTAAGGAAGGGCAAACCTACGTTTCTAGCATTTGTAGACTTAGAGAAAGCTTTTGACAATGTTGACTGGAATACTCTCTTTCAAATTCTGAAGGTGGCAGGGGTAAAATACAGGGAGCGTAAGGCTATTTACAATTTGTACAGGAACCAGATGGCGGTTATAAGAGTTGATGGCACGAAAGGGAGGCAGTGGTTGGAAATGGAGCGAGACTGGGTTGCACTCTCTCCCCGATGTTATTCAATCTGTATATTGAGCAAGCAGTGAAGGAAACAAAAGAAAAATTCGGAGTAGGTATTAAAATCGATGAGGAAGAAATAAAAACCTTGAGGTTCGACGATGACGTCGTAATTCTGTCAGATACAGCAAAGGACTTGGAAGAGCAGTTGAACGGAATGGATAGTGTCTTGAAAGGAGGATATAAGATGAACATCAACAGAAGCAAAACGAGGATAATGGAATGTTGTCGAGTTAAGTTGGGTGATGATGAGGAATTAGATTACGAAATGAGACACTTAAAGTAGTAAAGGAATTTTGCTATTTGGGGAGCAAAATAACTGATAATGGTCGAAGTAGAGAGGATACAAAATGTAGACTGGCATTGGCAAGGAAAGCGTTTCTGAAGAAGAGAAATTTGTTAACATCGAGTATAGATTTCAGTGTCAGGAAGTCATTTCTGAAAGTATTTGTATGGAGTGTAGCCATGCATGGAAGTGAATCATGGGCGATAAATAGTTTGGACTAGAAGAGAATAGAAGCTTTCGAAATGAGGTGCTACAGAAGAATGCTGAAGATTAGATGGGTAGATCACATAACTAATGGGGAAGTACTGAATCGGATTGGGGAGAAGAGAAGTTTGTGGCACAACTTGACCAGAAGAAGGGATCGGTTGGTAGGACATGTTCTGAGGCATCAAGGGATCACCAATTTAGTACTGGAGGGCAGCGTGGAGGGTAAAAATCGTAGAGGGAGACCAAGAGATGAACACACTAAGCAGATTCAGAAGGATGTAGGCTGCAGTAGGTACTGGGAGATGAAGAAGCTTGCACAGGATAGTGGCATGGAGAGCTGCATCAAACCAGTCTCAGGACTGAAGACCACAACATCGTCAGATAAAATAGTAGTCATGGCGATACATTAAAGCGTATTCCACGTTTTTTGTCCCAGAACCAGCAACCAGCATTATGCTAGAAATAGTGATGTAACTTCCAGAAAACCGTCTGAAGATGAACCTAAAAAGTTCAAAAACCGGTTCATGGAATAATAAATAACAATTCAGAAGAGTGACTGGTTGCAGTTTTATTGTTCTTCTTCGCGGATGGATTACTTACGACCACGCGTAATCAACATTTGTTGGCCTTCCTTTACGGCCAGTACTCCTTCATACACTACGAATGGGCTAGTTTTCGTTGGGCAGACCACGTATGTCGGTTACTTTTTCTCTCTTCTTCCTCAAAACCCCGTGTGTTTGTGATTTTTCTGGTTTCATTTCTGTCATGTAGATTTGGAGACTCTAATTCTCCAGGCCTTTTTCCCTCTGTTTGTACCAGTTCGGTCTCGCAGTTTTGTTCCTTAAAAATGTATGGATTTGGTGCAGTTTTATGTACTTACATAAAATTATAAATGTATGAATATTAGCTCAAGCCTTGTAGCTTAGGTAGAGGCTTTCAGTGCAAGCTGCTTTCGTCAGTCCATTAAGAGATCACAGGTTCTGAAAAATTGATGTTCTCACGCACACTTATTGCGAATTGAAGGTAAAAAGCGAATTATTTACGTCTTATCTGTAAGGAAACAGCCCAAAATGCAGTATATACAGGCCCTCAAGCGCCAAGCAAGGCAGAGGATTCGAGAATTCCAGCGAACAGAATGCGAGCCTCGGATAACTTACAGCCAACGTCTAATACCATGTGATTGTGCATTATTTTCAGTTCAGCTTATATATCAAGAAAGATTTGCGAAAGTTTACGTGTACGTACCTTTGGACTAGGGTTACTAGGATCCGTTGCACTTTTGTCTTTATGTTCTTATTTCTGTATGTCACTTACATTGCGATGAATCCTTGAACCCAAGATTTCGATTAGAGCAATATAATCCGGGACTTGCATGGTTCGTGGAATGTAATAGGTTACATTACTGTGTAAACCCTAATCTTGACAAAGTTATAGGCAGTAGTGGCATTTTGTCTGGTAATTTATTGGAGAATCTACGAAGCCTCATCTATGATTTTATGAACCATTGTCTGTGCTCTCGTGTATGTTCATTGCTAAAACGCGAAGAAGTCATAACCACTAAACCAATGCAGAGCCTCATTTCCGCTGTCATCGCCATGTATACCCCCTTCGCCTAACATCCGAGTATTTCTTTTCTGTATCCAACAGCAGAGACTTGAAAAATCTGAACTTGAACCCATCGACATTTCACTCCTCAATGCAGCCGCTCGTGTACAAAGAAACGGATGGACTCAAATTTAGCGTTACCTTTGATTTGAGCTTGAGCTACCAAGTATTTTCGGACACACCGAGGATTACGAAAGTGCATGTAAAAGTATTAGTTGATGTAGATAGTGGAGACAATACTGCTGGCTATTTAAACTCGCACTTAAATTAAAGTCGTTACTTACTAACGTCTTTTCAAAACTGTAGGTTGTCATTTCATCTGAATGGTAGCGTGGTATCGGTGCTGCAGTTTGCATTACGGCATGTCGCGTCTGACAGGCTCCAAAATGATTCTGTAACGGACTAGTGGATCCTATGTCACAACATAAGCACATTTCTGCGAGTCGAAGAGCTCTGTGGCAGTTAAGACTAAATGTCCTCGGTTAATTATTCCATAATGGGCTAATTCATTCTGAAACAGTGCATGTTTTTTGTTTGTATTTGGTGAGTGGCTTTGGTTAAATGATTTTCACACAAAAATGTCTTTGACTGAGCAGGCATGACTGACATTTTAAAACATTTTAGTTGTTTACTTACTAACATCTTTCATAGGTCATTTGAAGGACTCTTTCATTGAAATTATGTGGAACAGGTCAGTTTACAGGATACAGTTTATAGGATATGTATATGCCACTGTTAACATTGATGAAGACGTTACTTTAGTCCTACTTACGCAACGCCTCTTAAAGTAAAGTTTTGTATTATTTAAAACCTGGTTTCCTAACTGTCAAACATTTCATCCTATTGAGCAAATGGTCAAATATTTTTGTTGTCGCATATTGAACTCCTTTCTGACCCACTGACAGCTTCAATAAAAACTAAGTAATAAAGGTCCAATGAAATCTTCTCGGTTTGCAAGCCGCTTCACCTAGCATAAAACAATCGAGCTTTACGTAGCTGTATCCAGTCAGTGAAGCCATGGTTACAACTAGACGGAAGTAGTCTCGTCTGGTCAGAACACATTGCTCTCGATGTTTTTGTATAAAGCATTAGCCCCAGAGTTGACCAGAAATGTAGACCTGTCAAAATAGTGAAACTGCACTGTCTGGTCTCCTTAACGTACAATTTTCGTGCATCTTCTTCAGCACGAAACTGGTGGAGTTTCCCGTACGCAATGCTCGTACTTGCAGCAGGTGAGTCCCGCGGGTGACGGCTGCCTGCGCAGGAACTTCCCCGGCCGCTGCAGAGCGGAGCAGACGTGCCGAGCAGCTCGTTGGCAGCCGTGTTTACCGTCATTACCGCGACTGAGCGGCGGGCGTGGCGCAGTTCGTCAGGGCTGCGGCTTATCCCGATTTGCCGCGGGACGCTGCGCACGCATCCGTCTCCGTCTCCCCACCCCCTGAGCTAATTAATGAAGCCCGGCGAGAAGTCCGCGGCGCGCGCCGCTGCGCAAAACACACGTGCCCTGGCCTCGCCCGAGGGAAGCCGCCAGCCTGCGCTGCGTAACGAGCAGGTGTGTCTGACAATGACGGCCACACCTCACCGGCGAGCGGAGGCAGCAGCTCGGGAACGTCAAAAACTAAACGCTAATTACAAGTTTGCATTTACTGGCCTTATTAGCAGTGTTTGCGTGGAAGAAGTGCAGCCCGAGGGGTGGGAGCCGGTTGCTGCTTCGAAGCACACATTTACTTACACAAACTAAATACATTTAACTGCTAAATAGCGACACTAAGCAGTTAAAAATTTTTGTTTCGTTATTCTAAGACTAGTCTCGAAGTAACCGGCCATCTTCTGGAAAAACCTGGTTGCAATACTAAAAAAACTTTAATTACTTTTGAATACATTATGGGAGTGGCAGTGATCGATGTCTTACAAATATTTACTATTAAAAACAGTCTTGATCACGATTTATTTATCAAGGTGACCGGTTTCGACCACTACTGTGGTCATCTTCAGACCACTGAGTAGGCACCTCTTTCTGTTGGAGAAACACAACAAAAGAAAGAGGTGCCTACTCAGTGGTCTGAAGATGACCACAGTAGTGGTCGAAACCGGCCACCTTGAAAATAAATCGTGATAAAGACTGTTTTTAATAGTAAACAAAAGCAGCTTATACAGTTTCTCGCTAAGAGAAAAGTAGTAATTCTAAAAGACGATCAGTAAAATTATCAAACACCATATCCTCTATTTTGAAAAAATATCAACACAACTTTTCTATAATTTTGACGTGTAGTCAGTGATTACTTATTGATGTGCGAGCATGTGGCCCTGTAAGCATATGAAGGATAAGTAGAATAAACCAAGGAACATACGTTACATATCACAACAGTAACACTCCCATTCAGTCGCAATACACCTTGCACAAATACGAAATTTTCAAGTTTGGAAAATAGTTAGGGCTCTTTACTCATTCTATTTACAGGTTGGAGACAGTATATCAAACAGTCCTTGTATCTGATAATTATTGAATATTGAAATTAGGCGCTTAATCTCCAAATTATATTGAAATTTACTTGTACATTCCTTCAAAATATATAACAAGTAATGACTGCGTAGTAAGAATTGATTATCTTATAAAAACTAAGCCACAAAATATGAAAACTGAAAAACAGAAAATATAATACTTTTTGGTCCGTAAAATCTGTTGACCATACATTTTATATATAGTAGTCACAACACTACCCACATCTTTTATTGTCTAGTAGACCATTAGCTTTTTATTAATCACAATACATAACAATTAAAGATACAGTATCCACCACATTGTCAGTGCTTCAGTACATGTGTACTAAATATATTATCATACAAATAATCATGCAATAGCACATTGGTGAACTCCATTTCAGACATGAAGCACTAACACTGATATAAACATAGATTAGGAAACTGAAGCCTTCAGACCTAAGTAATTAATTGGTTTATTAGTAGTCATAGTACAAAGAGTACCTAACTACCATTAGAACTTTTCAACAATCCTGATCAAACATTAAATGAACAGATAGAGTTGGAAAATAAAAGTTTCACAAAAAAAATGATAGGTTGTTAATGAAAAATTAATCAGCCACTGTGCCTTACATCACCTGTGTATGTTCACACTTATTTTATGCCACTGACAATTCATTACGAATCACAATTACTCTCAAATGAATAATTCTGTTCACGAGCTTGTTTATGCTGGCTACAAGTGTAGTGGCGACTGTGTGGTGTGGACTGTGCAGTTTTTTAGATTAGAGGTGAAACACAAAAGAGTGCAGATCGAACACAGGAAGAGCGTAGATCTAGGTACCATCGGTATAACGGTTGCAAGCTGTCGTAGCTGCGTTGGGGAAGTGCCAGAGCTCAAAGTGCTAATACAAAGTTCTGTGCTCAGACCGTTATAGGCACTGAAAGCTGGCCAAATCTGGAGATGAGTTGAGTCGAAATTTCTGCAAACTCTCTGATGCTACTCATAAAGGATGGGCGAAACACAGTTGGCGATAGCGCGTTTGTTGCTGTAAGAAGTGCTTTATCTTGTAGTTCCTGTGAGTTAGCATGAGTTAGCATGAGTAAGCATGAGTAGAGTTCATTCTTCACAACCGGAATAAAATAATAGCTGGATCCTTTTACCGACGTCCCAACTCAGACGACAGAATTGCTGAACGTTCAATGAAAACTTCGGTCTAATTTCAAACACGTAAGGAATCACGCAATTATAGTTGGTGGTGACTTCAGCTTGCCGTCGGTATGTTGGAGGAAATACGGGTTTAAATCAGGAGGTACTCAGAAAATATCATCCGAAATTATGCAAAACGCATTCCTCGAAGAATATTTCGAGTAATTAGTTCAAGAGCTCACGCGAAAAGCAAATGGTTGTAAAAACGCACTTGACGTCTTAGCATCAAATAATCCAATAACGAGCATCTAAACGGATACAGGGATTAGTGAACACAGGGCTGTCGTATCGAGACTAAATACAGTAGCTCCCAAATCCACAAAAATTAATGAAAAATCTACCTATCTAAAAAAAGCAGATAAAAATGGCTTGGCATCTTCCTGAGAGACAATCTCCACTCCTTCCAAATTAACAAGCAAGTACAGACGAGATGTCGCTTGAATTCAAAGAAATAGTATCGACAGCAATAGAAAGATCTATAAGAAATAAATTTACAACAGTCGGAGCTGATACCCCATGGTGCACAAAACAATACAGAACACAGATGCAGAGAGAACGAAGAAAGCATGCCAAACTTAAGCGAACGCAAAATCCCCAAGATTGCCAGTCTCTTACAGACGCTCGAAATTTAGCGCGGACTTCAATGCGAGATCCTTATAATAGTTTCCACAATGCAACTTCGTCTCAAAATGTGGCAGAAAATCGAAAGCGATTCTGGTCATGTGTGAAATATGTTAGCGGAAAGACACAAGCGATGCGCTCTCTGTGCGATAGCAATGGAAATACTACCAACGACAGTGCTGCTAAAGCAGAGTCACTAAACACAGCCTTTCTAAATTGCTTCAAGAAGAAGGCGAAATAAATATTCAAGAATTCGAATCGAAAACAGCTGCCAACATGAGTAACTTAGAAGTAGATTTCCCCGGAATAGTGAAGCAACTTAAACCTTTTACTTTTAGTAAGTCTTCTCCTCCAGGCTGTATACTAACTAGGTTCATTTCAGAGTATGCTGCGTACTTAAGTCGTATAAAACCGCTCTCTCGACGACAAATCTGTACCCAAAAAGTCCATATCATTAACACGGATCTGCAGCAGAATTGTGGAATGTATTGTGTTCGAAGATTATGAATTACCTCGAAGAGGACGGTCTATTGCCATATACTCAACACAAATTTACAAAACATCGTTCTTGTAGAACACTCCGAGAAACAAAGCTAGCTCTTTACTCGCACGAAGTGTTGAGTGCTCCCTACAAGAGGCTACATCTTGAGTCCGTATTTCTAGATTTTCAGAGAGCTTTTGATAACGTAACTCGCAAGCTGTTCGTAACCACACTGCATGTGTGCGGAATATCGTCTTTGTTATACGACTGGATTCGTGATTTCCTGTCAAAGAGGTCACAGTTCGTAGTAACTGAGGAAAAGTGACTGGTTAAAAGAGAAGTGATTTATAGTGCTCCGCGAGATAGTGTTAATATGCCCTCTACTGTTCCTTACCTTCGTAAGCGATTTGGAGGCATTGTGAACAGTTTGTCCGCAGACAGTGCTGTCGTTTGTTGCCTAGTAAAGTCATCATAAGATCAAAAACAATCGCAAAAGATTTAGAGAAGATATCTCAATGGTGCGACAATTGGGAATTAACCTTAAATAACGAAAATTGAGTCAATTCACGTCAATGCTGAAAGGAGTCTGTTAAACTTTGGTTACACGATACGTCTATCAAATCTAAAGGCCGTAAATTCAACTAAATACCTAGGAATTGCAATTAAGAACAAGTTTAACTGGAAAGAACACACAGAAAATGTTGTGGGTAAGACGAACCAAAGACTGTGTTTTATTGTCAGGACATTTACAAGATGTGATAGATCTGCGAAAGAGAAACTGTCTGTCCGTCGTCTTTTGGATTACTGCCGTGTGGTACCTCGAGAAAGTTCAAAGAAGGGAGCACGTTTTGTGTTATGGAGAAATAGGGCAGAGAGTGTCACGGAGATGGTATAGGATTTGGGGTGTAAATCATTAAAACAAAGATGTTTTTCGTTGCGGTGGAATCTTCTCACAAAATTGCAATCACTAACTTTCTCCTCGGAATGCGATAATATTTTCCTGCCGCCGTCTTACATAGGGAGAAACGACCATCATAATGAAACAAGGGAAATCAGAGAGTGCGCGGAAAGAGACAAGTCTTCACTGTTTACGTGCCCTGTTCGAGAATGGAATAAAAGAGAACTAACGTGAAAATGGTTCAAATGGTTCCAATGGTTCCAATGGCTCTGACCATTATGGGACTCTTAACTTCTGAGGTCATCAGTCCCCTAGAACTTAGAACTACTTAAGCCTAACTAACCTAAGGACATCACACACATCCATGTCCGAGGCAGGATTCGAACCTACGACCGTAGCGGTCGTGCGGTTCCAGACTGTAGCAGCCGGCGAAATCGCTGTGTTACGTCCCGTGTAAGTAGGAAGAACGGCTACCGGCACGTGCAGGAACTGGAGACCCCTAATCTGTCGAGACGTAGAACTGCTGCTCGCGTTGGTCGAGACTGCACGACTCATCTGGAATGATGGGTTCCATAATGCCGCATCAGCGCCACGCAGCATTTCTGCGACCCTCGTGCAACCAGCGCGAGAGAGGACAACGTGACATTCGCTCAGCCGTACAAGACGGTAGAGTTACCACTAAGGCACATAATTCATACGGACAGTGCGACGGTGTCTGCAACGCCACAGGCTACCTGCACAGCTCTCACTGCTGCGAATGGCCTTGATGGCCAGCAGAGGAGGCCAATTTATATACATCAGGTTGAACGTATACTTGTGGAGACCCTAGCACCATCTACCTGGAAGACTGGTTGTCAAACTGCGGCTCAAGGACCGCATGGTGCCCGAATCGAGTACTTCTGCTGCCAGCGGTCCTCAACCATATTTTATAATAATAATCATTTAGTAACTAACAGCCAAATCCAAAAACGTCAAATAACATCTGAGGGGTCCACTCGTACATGGAGCCAGATTTTGCAATATAATTCGTGAAAAATGATCTGAAACAGTTGTCATATATAGAACAGATAGTATCTTTGATGCCTGAGAGGCAGAATCGATTGTAAGTAGCAGCGCTCGGAGCGGAGTAGCAGTTGCCGTTGCACTCTGATGTATGCAGGATGTAAGACTTAAAGCTAGTGGCTAGCAGTGAGAATTCAGTCGCTGGTCTATGAACCCTATCCAACATGCCTGGGATGAACCGAAAACGGCTGTTTATGGACGACGTGACCCACCAACCTTCTGAGGGATCTACGTGAATCTCTGTTGAGGAGTGGGACAATGTGGATCAACAGTGTCTTGATGAACTTGTGGATAGTATTCCACAAAGAATACAGGCATGCATCAATGCAAGAGGACGTGCTACTGGGTATCAGAGAAGCCGGTGTGTACAGCAATCTGGACCACCACCTCTGAAGGTCTCGCTGCATGGTAGTACAACATGCGTAAACCGTGATTTATTTTCAAAGAATATTCTTAAGAATTTATTTTATTCACTACCGATTCATCAAGAACATTAACACATTTAATCACGCTATGTAAGCATGGAAGTAGTTGCCAGGGAGTAACTGATGAAATCATAACCAAATTCCTTTTAACAAATGAGAATTTTATTCACTTCAATAGTGCTTAAAAACATTTTTTTTGAAAGAAACATTTAAAATGATAATCAGAAAGCACCCTCTAAATATCAAAGTTACAATTTATTCAGAGCAGAAAGAACCAAGTTTTGACTGTATGAGCTTTCGGGCAGAAAACCTTGCCGCTCCACAATTTACACAAGCACACAAACTATGCACAAACTATGCAACCCCCCCCCCCCCCCCCCCTCGTAGGAGGGATGGAAATGGTACAAAACACTAAGAATCAAAATATTATCCTTGCCACCGAAGGTGCAACTTGATTTTAACTTCTAAGAAAAGTCCTACGGTGATAGGGTGGCAACTTTATATACTAAAACTATCATTTAAATAGAAGCAATCTTATATAAAATTCTACAAGGTTGGCCGAACAATCGTTAAGATGCTCTACAGTACACAGATACCGCCTCACAAGATCATAGGCAACAATATCAAAGTTTCCAAAGATCAAAACATATTTCAGGTATTAGGCCGTTACACTCCAAGCAATAAATTCGTTAACACACGAAAAGCGACAAACATGACAGAGGCAGCTACTAACGTACGGTAGATTGATAGGGAGGTTACCGAACAACCCGAACCGCAGGTTGCTCTAACCCGCCCCTACTCCACAAGGGAAAAACGGACCACCCGATTTATAAACAACCACCTTCCCACGGGTGGGCAAACGGAGAAGAATGGTGGGACGACCCGAAAGCAAAACGGCTGGTGACCTCAGCAAGAAAACAAGTAGAATTTAACAAATGGTTCAAATGGCTCTGAGCACTACGGGACTTAACGTCTATGGTCATCAGTCCCCTAGAACTTAGAACTACTTAAATCTAACTAACCTAAGGACAGCATACAACACCCAGTGATCACGAATCAGAGAAAATCCCTGACCCCGCCGGGAATCGAACCCGGGAACCCGGGCGTGGGAAGCGAGAACGCTACCGCACGACCACGAGCTGCGGACAAGTAGAATTTAACAAGAGTAAATCAAACAACCTGTCACAAAACTTCCTGGCAGATTAAAACTGTGTGCCCGACCGAGACTCGAACTCGGGACCTTTGCCTTTCGCAGGCAAGTTCTCTACCATCTGAGCTACCGAAGCACGACTCACGCCCGGTCCTCACAGATTTACTTCTGCCAGTATCTCGTCCCATATCAGCGTACAATCCGCTGCAGAGTGAAAATCTCATTCTGGAAACATATCATCAATCACTTAACTTTTAATAAACTGTGAATTCTCGAGAAGACCTGGCGCAGCTCCCCCAAATCGCTCTCCCGAACCGTCCGCTGCCAGCCGCTTCAACGGACGCAAGAAGGCGCGCCGATCTTCCGTCTCACGGCGTCGCAACTCGCACCGGCCAGACCCATGTCGTGGGTTGACTCCTGTTGCTCTCTAGTCGGCCGCGAAGCCACTACCCATCGCTATACGGCGCTGCCCACTGGACTCACGTGGCGACCTCACATGCGCCGACGCTCAAGACGGACAAGTCATCTCGTGTCTCAGTGCGCGACCGACCAACCGATCCATCCAACCGCCAATGACCATTGCCTGAGCAAACTCGAGCAGACTGGCGGCCTAACGCGCAGACTCAGATGCAGGAACTCAGCCCCGACCGGGCGACCACTCGCTGAGTTCTCTTACTGGCGGAGTGGAAAGACTCTCATTTTGCCGAGTTTAAAGGTTGATCTGAACGACAGACATACTCACTCCGAACGACAGACAGACACTAACTGCCTAACAAATGCGGACGAGAGACGGACCCAGACTGACCGGCTGGCGAGGTCATAGCGCTCCTTAAATGCACGTGAACAGGCAACCTTTCCCCTTTCCCACCAGAGGGAGACACCAAAGCTGCGATTGCAACAGCGGTGCCACCGCCAGAAACGAAGGGCGACTGCTTTACACTACTTGTTGCGGCGCGCTCTTCAAAACAGCAATTTTTATCACGGCTCAATGCGATGTGTGGTTTCCATGAGCAATAAAAAGGGTGGAAATCGTGTTTATGTTGATCTCTATACCAATTTTCTGCACAGGTTGCGGAACCCTCGGAACCGAGGTGATGCAAAATTTCTTTTGGTGTTTGTATATACGTTAGGGTTTTTCTCACATGACTCTGTTGTAGCTTCATCCCGGCCATGACAGATGTTTATTCATGTACGCAACTCCATGAAACTTGGACCAGAACTTCTACACCGTATTACCCCGAGGTAACTGAAAGAAACAGGCAGTGAGACGAACAGAAACTACGCTTTTATTGAAAGACAATGATAACACTGAAATCATCGAGATTTATGGTGGTCCCTTGGACATTACAAAAGCCGGGACGCGGTTCTTATTAGGGTGTGTGACCACCGCAGACGGCACTGTATGCTTTGCAATCTGCTACCATGCTATGCCCAAAGTTGCTAAGGACTCTTTGTGGTAGCGCGTTCCAGTCTTTCGCCAGCGCGTGTGCCAGCTGCTGGATGGTCGTGGAAGTACTGCAGTACGTCTCCCCAACGCATTCCACACGTGCCCAGTGGGACCAACTAGCAGGCCAGTCCGTGTATCAAATATTGTCTTGTTCCAAGAGCTCCGCCACCTGCGTCCTTCGGTGCGGTCGCGCATTGTCACCCGGAAAGAGGAAGTCAGGACCGAATGCACCCCTGAAAAGATGCACATTGTCAAGGAGTACACTCCCACAAAAATTTTAATCGGTGAGATCAGAGTCTACGGAGATGTGGAGGCCAGTATGCCATTTCAGCACTATATCTCCCCACACCTCTACCAACAAAATGATCGTGCTTGAAAATGCTCCTCGGTGCATTACGTGGTCCCACCTCTCACCAGTTTTGATGGTCCACGTGATACGGTGCGGGGAAGCGTCATGTTTCACGGTCGTAATGACCTTGACTTTTCTGTGGACGTACACTCATCCGTCAACTGTAGTGTGGAGGTGTATTCCTTCCCCGCGTGCGTCTATTCAGGGGTGTATTCGGGCTGCATATCATTCCAGTGGCTGACAAAGCGGGGCTGCATCGAACAGAGTTGAAGGAGGAGCTCTCTGAACGAGGGGACACTGGGCGAATGGACTGGGCTGCCAGTTTCTCCGACTTACGTAAAACTCCTTACCTACCACGTGACTAGCATGGGCCCACACTGCGAAGCAAGCATAGCGGTCCGTAATGGTCAGCCACTCCATTTAAAACAATGTTCCGCTGTTTGAAATGTCCAGGGGGCTATCACTAATTGCGGTGGCTTCAGTGTAATGATTGTCTTTCACTTAAAATGTCGCCAGCGAACTCCTTTGCCAGTATCTCCAAATGACATAGCTTCCACCTGAGCCACACATTCTTCTACTGCTGCGTTCTAGAAAAGAGGGTAATACTCATCGTTGTAGTTTTTACATGTTGAATGGCGCCCAACACTCTTGCGGGGTCAAAGTATTGTGAGGAATTTCTTGATGTGGTATCGACTCATCTGTTCCAGAACCCTAAACATCGCATTTAGCTTTGTACCATACAATGTATATTTGTTTATTTTAAGCAAGTTATGAGGGCACTATCAGTGACCGCAGTTCAGCAGCCATTGGATTCATCCTGAACACGAGAAGGCGCTGTGTGGTTTAGTCGGTCGGGGCTCTCTAGCCTTACCGCGTAGGCTGAGGATTCTCATGGGCGTAAAAATTGGGCTCGACAGCCTCATGCCGTTATGCGGAATATATCATAACTTTTAAAAAGATTAAAGCAATACTGAGCATCCATCATAAGTCATCTAGTATCGTACATAAACTTCACACCGAGCGGTGTAGAGCAGTGGTTAGCACACTAGACTCGCATTGGAGAGAACCACGGTTGAAACCCGCGTCCGGCCATCCTGGTTCAGGTTTTCCGCCTCTTCCCTCAACCGCTAAGACAAATGCGGGAATCGTTTTTCGAAAAGGCTCGGCCGCTTTCCTTCTTCGTCCTTCCCTAATCCTCCGCTAAAGACCTCGCTGTCGACGGGACGTTATATGCTAGTCTCCTCCTTATAGACTTTATAAAACTGAATGCGACGTGATTGATACACCCACTAATTACGTCCGTTCCCGCAGTTTAATAATATATTTTTTGTACCTGAAACATTTCAATTTCTGAGAAGTATTAAGTACGTGAACTACTCCTGAAACGTACTCCATCGTAATTTCAAATTGTACCATGGCGCCCTTAGTTCGTAGTTACGGTAAATTCGAAAGGGCAACGGTGAAAATTCAGCTACGACGGATCGTGATTCAAGTCTCACAAAAGCGCAGACACCTTGTACTATGGACAGCAAATCATACCTTCTAACCAATAACTTTGCCTTCTAGCATCAACTCCTATGTTCAAGCACGAAGCAGTGAAACGAATCCAACAACAGTTCCTCATTGCAAGAACAAACACTACTATCCCAAACCTTGCAGCTGATATGTTGTCGCTTTATTTCCATAGGTGAACGAACTTCTATGAAGGTAGAGCAAATTAACTTATTTGTAGCGTCGTAAAATACTAGTGTCTGCGAGAGACGTGTCTAGGTGGACTCTATGGCCGAAAATATCCATCTCGTTAATACCAAGAGTTAGTACTGAAAGTAAACTAGGCATCAAAACTTTGCTACTGTGTGGATCCACAGCCTTTAAATACCTAATGAAGGAAAACATGGTCAGTGGTGGTCTTTACCTTTATCGAGCGACTGGCTAATTTCGACAAGTTGTTATTTTTCAAGCACATGTGTGATGTTGCATATTACATATTGTAATTAAATTATTTCTCTTTGAATGTGTAAATAAAAAATTAAAATTAGAATATGTAATACGTAATATCATACATGTCGTTGAAAAAAAGACAAATTTTCGGAATTCGCTTGTGGGAATGTCGGCCATCTTTGACTAACAGTGGAGTGGCAATGCGTAGAAGACAACGATCTTGTACAGAAGTGTAAGCAATAGCGGATGTAATAAAGTGTGCACCGCATGAGTAACGAATATTACTGATGGTATCCATCCGACCAGTAGTTCGATACCTTTTACAAGCTTACCGCACGATTTAAATAAGGATCTTTTACGTTGCAGCCTAGTGAGGACCACGTTTTCTTTTATTAACCTAGACATTCCTTGCTTATCGGCAGTAGCGGGTCCATCTGGTGCGGTGAGCAGCGAGGGGGGATGAGAGGTTCAAGCAGTTCCTTTCCCGCCAGCGCCCCCCCCCCCCCCCCTCCCTCAACACCGAAGCATCCTGTTTGAGATGCGGATGTGCAGTTTGCAAGCGCACTGTACACAAAAGTGTTTCACACATCGTTAGTCGAACCGAACTCAATTGAACTGTTTCTTAAATGTTATCGAGACGAATTTTAGTTTCCTTCAACTTTTGTAGTCCTGTGTTCCTCAGTTGCGTGTAATATTACGGTATATTGATATTTTTTACTTATGGACCGTCTGACAGCAACTGAATAAAACACAATTTTAGTGCCATACGCGTTTCGCCTTTATTTTCTGCAAGGCATCATGAGTGGCCTTCAATATGTACATATGTTTGCTGTTCACACGATTTGTTCGTGTATGTATTTGCGTGTGTGTTTGTGTAAATACACACAAGAGTAATTATTGAAGTATCTGTGATCTGTTCGTGTATGAATTTGCGTGTGTGTTAGTGTAAACACACACGCAAATGCATACACGAACAGATCAGATATTTCAAAAATTACACTCGAAAGTTTGGCAATAACATTCGATCTTTGGCAAAAACATTTGACAGTCGGCAACAGAAACCAAAACATTGCATTGAAACAAGAGGTCAGTTCATAGTGCTGTGGACTGTGGGGAAAAAACCGCAAATAGGCATTCATAAGAAGAAGAACAACACCAAAAGTGCAACAGGAGCGTGATATGTAAGAAATTGTCCACGCAACCTTTAAGCACAATTCAAAACATTACTACTTAACAGGAAATACCAACCACCAGAACTGGTTTATAACCTATAGCTTTAGTGACAAAATGTAAATTAAATAGCAAACATATGTACATATTCCGGGCCACTAATGATGCCTTGCAGAAAATAAAGGCGAAATTGTGTTTTATTCAGTTGCTGTTAGACGGTCCATAAGTAAAAATTATCAATATACAGTAATTTTAATTTGTTTTCTTCAAATTTTGAAAAAAAATGCATCTAAACGTAAGGACATCTTCGGGTTTTTTCTTTTTGGCGAATCGATCCAGTATTACCTCGAAACAATGTCTGAGACATATCACTGACGACTTAAAGTTCATCAGATACATTACTGTAATTATTTTGTTCGTGCGTAAATCAAACCCATATACAAACACGAGTTGTCGAGTTTGTGACGTTATTCGGTTGAGTTCGCCGATGTTTAGGTCGGTCCATGCGGTGCGGCTGGCTCTGGACTGGACTTTTGGGCGTTCGATCCTCTCTGCGTGCCCCACAATGGACAGCGTGAAGTAATATGAAACTTAAATAATGTAGTGCATTACATTACTTACGTTGCATATTACGTCAGACTGTCCACTGTGGGGCATGCAGTATCAGTCACCGGATTTGTTCGGCTCTGAATCCTTTTTAAACTAGCTTTCTTCTCACATCCGTCGCCGGTACCGTGAATTTTGTAATTCTTTACCGCGTGCTTAGGAAACATTGGCCAGTAGTCCTTTAAGTGGTAAACGCACTCAACAATAAGAACAACTGTTACAAGGTGATCAACTTCGAAATGGCGGAAAAAATCAGTTATTCCACACATTTTGGTGCAGTAGCTTAGCAGGCATGTAACTTATGTAGAGCACAGTTGATATTTTTTTCGCGATTTCGAAGCTAGCCCCATAATAAAAGAAAATTTTACTTCCATGTGGATCCACAACCTCTAAGTGTTTAATAAAAGAATACATTGTCCGTTGTAGGCTGCATTGTGCTTCATTAAATTCATGCTATTATCTAATTTCAGTCGTGGGCCATTATCAAGCACACTTTCTGTGTTATGTATTACATATCTTGCTCATTGGATACTTTTACACAATTTTTTTTTCTTCAGTCTACTGACTGGTTTGATGCGGCTTGCAACGAATTCCTTTCCTGTGCTAACCTCTTCATCTCAGAGTAGCACTTGCAACCTACGTCCTCAATTATTTGCTTGACGTATTCCAATCTCTGTCTTCCTCTACAGTTTTTGCCCTCTACAGCTCCCTCTAGTACCATGGAAGTCATTCCCTCATGTCTTAGCAGATATCCTATCATCCTGTCCCTTCTCCTTATCAGTGTTTTCTACATATTCCTTTCCTCTTCGATTCTGCGTAGAACCTCCTCATTCCTTACCTTATCAGTCCACCTGATTTTCAACATTCGTCTATAGCACCACATCTCAAATACTTCCATTCTCTTCTGTTCCGGTTTTCCTACAGTCCATGTTTCACTACCACACAATTCTATACTCCATACGTACATCCTCAGAAATTTCTTCTTCAAATTTAGGCCGGTATTTGATATTAGTAGACTTCTCTTGGCCAGAAATGCCGTTTTTGCCATAGCGAGTGTGCTTTTGATGTCCTTCTTGCTCATTCGGTCATTGGTTATTTTACTGCCTAGGTAGCAGAATTCCTTAACTTCTTTGACTTCGTGACCATCAATCCTGATGTTAAGTTTCTCGCTGTTCTCATTTCTACTACTTCTCATTACCTTCGTCTTTCTCCGATTTACTGTCAAACCATACTGTGTACTCATTAGACTGTTCATTCCGTTCAGCAGATCATTTAATTCTTCTTCACATTCACTCAGGATAGCAATGTCATCAGCGAATCGTAACATTGATATCCTTTCACCTTGTATTTTAATTCCACTCCTGAACCTTTCTTTTATTTCCATCATTGCTTCCTCGATGTACAGATTGAAGAATAGGGGCGAAAGGTTACAGCCTTGTCTTACTCCCTTCTTAATACGAGCACTTCGTACTTGATCGTCCACTCTTATTATTCCCTCTTGGTTGTTGTACATATTGTATATGACCCGTCTCTCCCTATAGCTTACCGCAACCTTTTTCAGAATCTTGAACAGCTTGCACCGTTTTATATTGTCGAACGGTTTTTCCAGGTCGACAAATCCTATGAACGTGTCTTGATTTTTCTTTTGCCTTGCTTCGATTATTAGCCGTAACGTCAGAACTGCCTCTCTCGTGCCTTTACTTTTGCTAAAGCCAAACTGGTCGTCACCTAGCGCATTCTCAATTTTCTTTTCCATTCTTCTGTATATTATTCTTGTAAGCAGCTTCGATGCATGAGCTGTTAAGCTGATTGTGCGACAATTCTCGCACTTGTCAGCTCTTGCCGTCTTCGGAATTGTGTGGATGATGCTTTTCCGAAAGTCAGATGGTATGTCGGCAGACTCATATATTCTACACACCAAAGTGAACAGTCGTTTTGTTGCCACTTCCCCTAATGATTTTAGAAATTCTGATGGAATGTTATCTATCCCTTCTGCCTAATTTGACCGTAAGTCCTCCAAAGCTCTTTTAAACTCCGATTCTAATACAGGATCTCCTATCTCTTCTAAATCGACTCCTGTTTCTTCTTCTATCACATCAGACAAATCTTCACCCTCATAGAGGCTTTCAATGTATTCCTTCCACATATCTGCTCTCTCCTCTGCATTTAACAGCGGTATTCCCGTTGCAGTCTTAATGTTACCACCGTTGCTTTTAATGTCACCAAATGTTGTTTTGACTTTCCTGTATGCTGAGTCTGTCCTTCCGACAATCATATCTTTTTCGATGTCTTCATATTTTTCCTGCAGCCATTTCGCCTTAGCTTCTCTACACTTCCTCTTTATTTCATTCCTCAGCGACTTGTATTTCTGTATTCCTGATTTTCCGGGAACATGTTTGTACTTCCTCATCAATCAACTGAAGTATTCCTTCTGTTACCCATGGTTTCTTCGCAGCTACCTTCTTTGTACCTACGGTTTCCTTCCCAACTTCTGTGATGGCCCCTCTTTAGACACGTCCATTCTCTTCAACTGTGTTGCCTACTGCACTATTCCTTATTGCTGTATCTATAGCGCTACAGAACTTCAAACGTATCTCGTCAGTCCTTAGAGCTTCCGTATCCCACTTCTTTGCTTATTGATTATTCCTGACTAATGTCTTGAACTTCAGCTTAGTCTTCATCACTACTATATTGTGATCTGAGTCTATATCTGCTCCTGGGTACGCCTTACAATCCAGTATCTGATTTCGGAATCTCTGTCTGACCATGATGTAATCTAATTGAAATCTTCCCGTATCTCCCGGCTTTTTCCAAGTATACCTCCTCCTCTTGTGATTCTTGAACAGGGTATTCGCTAGTACTAGCTGAAAATTGTTACAGAACTCAATTAGTATTTCTCCTCTTTCATTCCTTGTCCCAAGCCCATATTCTCCTGTAACCTTTTCTTCTACTCCTTCCCCTACAACTGCATTCCAGTCGCCCATGACTATTAGATTTTCGTTTCCCTTTACATATTGCATTACTCTTTCAATATCCTCATACACTTTCTCTATCTCTTCATCTTCAGCTTGCGACGTCGGCATGTATACCTAAACTATCGTTGTCGGTGTTGGTCTGCTGTCGATTCTGATTAGCACAACCCGGTCACTGAACTGTTCACAGTAACATACCCTCTGCCCTACCTTCCTATTCATAACGAACCCTACACCAGTTATACCATTTTCTGCTGCTGTTGATATTACCCGATACTCATCTGACCAGAAATCCCTGTCTTCCTTCCACTTCACTTCACTGACCCCTACTATATCTAGATCGAGCCTTTGCATTTCTCTTTTCAGATTTTCTAGTTTCCCTACCACGTTCAAGCTTCTGACATTCCACGCCCCGACTCGTAGAACAATATCCTTTAGTTGATTATTCAATCTTTTTTTCATGGTAACTTCCCCCTTTTCAGTCCCCTGCCGGAGATCCGAATGGGGGACTATTCCGGAATCTTTTGCCAATGGAGAGATCATCATGACAGTTCTTCAACTACAGGCCACATGTCCTGTGGATACACGTTACGTGCCTTTAATGCAGTGGTTTCCATTGCCTTCTGCATCCTCATGTCGTTGATATTTGCTGATTCTTCCGCCTTTAGGGGCAATTTCCCACCCCTAGGACAAGAGAGTGCCCTGAACCTCTATCCGCTCATCCGCTCTCTTTGACAAAGCCGTTGGCAGAATGAGGCTGACTTCTTATGCCGGAAGTCTTCGGCCTCCAATGCTGATTATTTATCGAAATTTAGGCAGTGGCGGGGATCGAACCCGGGACCGAAGACGTTTTGATTATGAATCAAAGACGCTACCCTTAGACCACGGGTACGGTGTCCACGGGTACAGCCTCTTGTAACGATGATAAACAACAATTTTTGTGTTTCAAATGATTCACCGTTCAGTTGCTACTAGCCTCTTGCAACGATGATAAACAACAATGTGTAGAGTTCTAGGATTTAATTCTTAGTGTGAAGATGAAAGATCACATTGTCTTTTGCGTTTATTGTTTAACGATGACGCTACGTTCCATTCAAGTGGTTAAGTAAATCACCAAAACGTAGGAATAAGAGGAAAATAGGATCAGTATACATATTCGAGCGGAAGCGAATTTCTCCCAAGATTAGTGTGTCTGTTTGAAGACAAAAGATTTATGGCCCGCTCTGCCTTCTTTCACTATTGTGAGAACATGTCTACCATTTCATTTTTCGACAGGACTGGGACCTACATGTAACAGCTTTTCTCCACAACAAGCAGCATCATTGACGGACCGTTGGAAAGGGACGTGCGGGTCTGGCATTTCAGTGTTGGCCCCAATGTCGCATGACCTCTGGGTATTTATTTCTCCTGTTTTCGACTCAGCTGTCTTCTGACGTTTTCGATGTGCTCCACCTAGATTTCCGCTCCTGTACCACCCTACTCATCTCATCGTAGCAGTTACACCTAACGTCCCCAGTCATCTACTGGACGTACTCCTGTATTACAGTCTCTCTTTATTATTTTTTACCCCCACAGCCGTCTCAAAACCAAAGGGGCGTCTTGACACGTGTGATATCATCCTGTTCCTTGTTCTTGTCACTGTTTTCCATATGTTCCTGTCAATTCCCCATTTCTGTGCGGAAGCCCGTCTTTCTTATTTTACCAGTCAACTTGTTGTGTGATCTGAGGTTTTCCCGGCGTACAGAAATCTTGAAAATTTCTCGGGTATTCAGCCGGGTAGCGTCGACCAAAAGGCGCGATATTTCGGCAAGCCGACTTCTTGCCATCTTCAGACGTTGCCGAAATATCGCGCCTTTTGGACGTCGTTACCCGGCTGAATACCCAGAAATTTTCAATATCAGTCAACTTTCTTTTTAACGTCCTTACATAGCAAGACATCTCGAACGCTTCGGTTCTATTCATTTCCGTAATTCAAAACCACACAATGCTCCTCTCCAACCAAGGATTCTCAGGAATTTCCTCCTTGATTTAAGGCCTGTGTTTGATAGCAGAAGACTTCTTTGATCACGAAAGCCTTTCTTGCCTGTGCTTGTCTGCTTTATAATGTGCTCCTTGTTTCTTCTGTCAACTGCCGTTTTGTTTCCAAGACACCATAAATCCTTCACTTTGCCTACTTCGTGGTCCCCTAGTTAAGATTGTCCCTGATCTCATTCCTGCTAATCCTCATTACTTTCGTCCTTCTGCAGCCAGCTCTCAGTCACCAGAGGGCGTTCAACAGCCTCTTTATTCCACTCAACGGGTCATGCGGTTCTCCATTCTCACTGAGGATGGCAGTGTCGCCTGCAGATTTTAAAATTGATATCATTTTGTCTTGAATATTAATGTCACTCTACAGACTTTACTTCCGACATTGCTTCTTCGGTGTGTAAAATAAGCAGTAGGTGTGAAGGGCAGTATGACAGTCTTGCATACCTTTTAACGCGAGCGTTCGTTCTTGGTCTACCATTCTATCCTTCCTCGCGTGGTACACGTACACATATTCGTATTGCCCGTCTATTTGTACAGCTTACTCCGATTTTCCTGAGAATGCCCTACGCCTTCAATATTGTCAGTCGCTTTTTGTAGCTTGAAAACTCCTATGAATTTTCTTCAGTCACGCTTCCATTATCAAGCACAGTCCTACGAAGCCAAAATCATCCTCATGTCACAGATTCTCTATTTCCTTTTCCATTCGTCTGCGCACTATTTTTGTCCATCGCTTTGATGCATGAGCTGTTGAAACGAATGTCCAGTAGTTAACGAACTTATCTGCTCTTCGTTTCTTTAAATTGTGCTGATGATATTGTGCCAAAAGTCTGACTCTTTGTTTCCAGACCCATAGACTGTGCAAACCAACACGAAGAGTCCTTTGGTTTCCATTATCCTCAACGATTTTAGAAATTATGAAGGAATGTTGTCAGTATCCATCTCTTTATTTGACTAACAGCCTTCCAAAGCTCTGAATGTAATACTAGATCCCCCATTGTCTCCCATTTCTTCTTCACTAGAGGCTGTTCCGGACCCTGTAGAGACATTGGCAGTACCACATTTATCCTCTCTCCTCTGCCTTTCACAATGACATTCTTCTTGAACTATGAGTGTTGGTGCAGTAATTCACGGTTTCTTCAAATTTACTTTTCCTCTACTCATATTTGTCGATCCAGCTTCTGTGACTGCCCTTTGTGGAATTGTCCATTCCTACTCAATTGAACTGTATTTTGTTGTATACTTATCGCAATATCTACAGCGCTAAATAAATTCACAGGCACCCCATCATTCTTCAGTACTTCAGTATGTCACTTCTTTCCACAAAGTTTGTTCCAGACAATTATGTCTACTCCTCTTCATTACTAAATTGTGATATGACTCTGCATCCTCTGCTGGGTATGTTTTACAATCCAGCATCTGATTTCGGAATCCTTATTTCGCCATGTCCGCCACTGGTAGTTGCGTGGTCAGCGTAACGGAATGTCATACCTAAAGGAACGGGTTCGATTCCCGGATGGGTCAGAAATTTTCCCCGCTCAGGGACTGGTGTTGTCCTTACCATTATCATTTCCCCCCATCGACGTGCAAGTCGCCGAAGTGGCGTAACTCGAAAGACTTGCACCAGGCGAACGGTCTACCCTACGGGATGCCCTGTCTACACGGCATTTACATTTTTACATTCGCCATGACGTAATCCAACTGGACTCTTCCTACGTCTCCAGGCATTTTCCAAGAACGAGGGATATTCTGAAAGCTAGGTCAGACCGCTCGCGAAACGGAAATCACAGTGAAAACCCTATGGGATGTGTTGGGCAGTGTCTCTAGTATGCCTCTCGATCGCGTCACGTCGCTGTTTTCAGTTCTGCGCACGCAGTGGGCATGTAAAGGTGGCTACAAAGGTAGTGTCTCCCGCCAAGCCCTGGCGCCCACTGAGAGATTTCCCGTGATTTCCTGCAACCACACATGACGTAACTGTCGTACATTTCCTTCTTCGTAACAGTTCTCGGCCACGTACTACAGCAGCAGTGAGGACACCCCTGCAACATTTTCGATGGGAAGTCTTTGATCATCCACCCTGCAGCTCGGACTTCTCTCTCTCTCTCTGATGTTCATCTGCGCTCACATGAACCGCTGGCTACGACGACAACGAACGACACACAACGAACTTCTGACCAGCATAGAGAACCGGCTGAAATCACAGGCAGCTGCCTTCTACGAGGAGAGCATTGGGAAGTTGGTACATCGCCACGGCACGTGTCTTAAGTCGGCGCGGCGACTATGTAGAGAAGTAGCTGGAAGGTGTAGCTAACTGTTGCAAACAAAATATTTTTCACTGTCATTGTGGTTTCCATTTCACGATGTATCAGATCTTAATTCCCGAATAGCCCTCGTATATTTTCTATTACTAGCTGCTGGCTCTGCGGGTAACGTCATCTGAAAAGTGCAGTACAAAAGGTGGGACTGAGAAACTTGCGATCCGCGTCCTCTACAGGTCTTGCGACGTTTTACAAGCGACGTCATATCTCCTGCCGGCATATGGGGTCCTCGCGGGGCAGTAAAAGCGCCGGTGCTGTACTCAGGGGGAATTGATATTGAGTCAATAAAACATGGAAACCTAGTTAAATGTCCCCGCAAACTCCGACATGTTTCAGGCGGAGTGCGCCTCGCTCAGGATAGAAGCCCTCGGCGCCGTCGCTTTTTACGCGGCAACAGCAGCAGCGGCGGCCGTATCTTAATATGGGTCTCCACACTGATGGCGTCAGTAAAGTACAATTTGGAGGATGACATGTAACGGCGAGAGGTATAAAGCCAGAAGTAGTCTATAAAATTTTGACGATTTTGGCCGTTGCGCGAAGCATGAAATACCTCTAGGTCACATATGCGGTGCTTCGGGTCTGTTGCATTAAACTTTGACGGCAATTTTACTTGAACGTCGGCTTCGATCTACAAGGAGTGCCCTACATCTAGAGAAGCTAAAAATCGTTATGACAGTACCTTAACTCATGTTACAATATTGCTGTGGCTGGACTGCATTTGTCTATTCTCTTACGCCAATAAGTTTTCACATTGAATCCTTAGAGCATGGGGTGTGACTGCAACATCGGTGTGGTATATTTACAATTTATATCAATACTAGATACTTTTTTTACCCTGCTTTGGTTATATTTCTGTAGACAGTAGCTAGATAATTTACTTGGCTGTTGAACCGAGATGTGTCAGCCGTGTATGTCTGTCCATTCGGTATACCTTCAACCGTGTCTATTATCCTTCATTTATAGAGGTGTAAGTAGGCTGTTTAGGTTTTTATGTTGGTAACGCCACATCGTGCTCTGTATGAAAATCACTGACTTTGCTGTGTGCAGTCTGTGGCTGGTTGGCATTGTTGAAATATTCGCTATTGTAGTGTTGGGCAGTCGGATGTTAACAGCCCGTAGCGTTGCGCAATTGGAGGTGAGCCGCCTGCAGTGGTGGATGTGAGGAGTGAGATGGCGGAGATTTGAGAGCGGATGATCTGAACGTGTGTCCATAAGAGAGAGTAAATTTGTAAGACTGGATATCATGAATTGAGATATCATGAATTGATATATATAATGACTTTTGAACACTATTAATGTAAATACATTGTTTGTTCTCTATCAAAATCTTCCATTTGCAAACTATGCCTACCAATAGTTACTGCCTTCAGTAGTTTGAATCTTTTATTTAGCTGGCAGTACTAGCACTCGCTGTATTGCAGTAGTTCGAGTAACGAAGATTTTTGTGAGGTATGTGATTCATGAATGGTATTGGTTATTGTTAGTCAGGGCCATTCTTTTGTAGGGATTATTGAAAATCAGATGGCGTTGCGCTAAAAATATTGTGTGTCAGTTTAGTGATATCAGAATACGTAAAGAGAGAAATGTCTGAGTATGTTCAGTTTTACTCAGCTGTTTGAAAATCAAACAACGTAAGGGGTTTAGCAGCACAGTAATTCATAAATTTTCCAAAGGGGACGTTTCAGAGTTACTAAGCAAACTGGCACTGTTGTAGAGGTAGTGCACTTGCATTGTGGAGGACGTGGACACAAATTTCCTTCCATGATCTTCCTAATTTGATTTGGACGAATTCTGGGATGGCTCCTCTGGAAAACATGCGGCGGATTTCCTTCCCTGTATTTTTCCCCTCTGATTACGCTGAGGAGACAAAACATATGTGATACCTCCTGATATCGTGTCGTACCTCATTTTGTCCAGAGTACTGCAGCAAATCGACGTGGCATCGACTCAACAACTCATTTGAAGTTCCCTGCAGAAATACTGCTCAAAGCGTCCTATATAGCAGTCCACAATTGCGAAAGTGTTGGCGCTGCAGCATTGTGTGTAGGAATTGACCTCTAGATTACGTCCCATAAATGTTCGATAGGAATCATCTAGGGTGATCTGGATGGTCAAATTATTCGCTCGAATTGTCCAGAATGTTCTTCAAATCGGTCGCGATCAATTGTGGCTCAGTGACACAGCGCGATGTCACCCATAAAAATTCCATCGTTGTTTGGGAACATGAAGTCCATGAATGATCTCCAAGTATTCAGTAGGACCAGAGCACCCACGCCATTAAGGACCTACCACCTGCTTGCACAGTGCCTGGTTGACCACTTTTGTAGTACACGGCTTCGTAGGATCAGCCCCACACTCCAACCCTACCATCAGCTCCTACAAACTGAAGTCGGGACTCATCTCATCAGGCCACTATTTTGCAATTGTCCAGGGCCCAAACGATACGATCACCATGGGCTATGAGAGGCACTGCAGGCGATGAGTTGTCAGCAGAGACAGTCGCGTCGGTCCTCTGCTGCCCATTAACACCAAATTTCGCCGTACTGTGCTGACAGATACGTTCGTCATATGTCCCGCAATGAGTTCTGCGGTTATTGCATTCAGGTTTGGCTGTCTGTTAGCACTGACAACTGCAAGCAAACGCCGCTGCCCTGGGTCGTTACTTAACGATTGTTGCCAATACGTTGTCCATGCCGAGAGGTCATGCCTGATATTTGGTATTCTCGGCACATTCTTGACACTGTAGATGTCGCAATATTGACTACTTGCTATTTCCCAAATGGTATGTCCCACACCTCTAGGTCCACTACCATACCACGTTCATATCTGTGAATTGCCCTTTCCACATGAATGGCCTGAGTACAAATGACACCTCTACCAACTAATTGCAGTTTTACCCTTGGACTACCGCCATCTGTATATGTATATCGTCACCAGATAACTTCTATCACATCACTGTATATTCCATCACTGACGCCATCGTGTCTTACGACCTCATCATTGACGATGCATTGAAAAACATTCTTGTTTTCTTTACTTTTAGATAAGGCGGCTGGTCGTAAAGTTCAGTTTACTATCTAAAATAAATCTTTACTTTTCTCAGCAACATGTCTGAAACATTGGTACGTTGAAATTCCCTCGCCGCAGCACCATAGCTCGCCTCAACGATGACGTAACCGACTGAGACACGGCAGTATCGTGCGCTAATGCGGAACCTGCAATCCTAGCGTCAACAGTGCTCCAACAGTTCATTTAGAGTTGGTGTAAGTGTACCGGAGCAATGCACCATGTAACGTAATTCAGGTGTTGGCGTGTTACTGAGCCCCCTCTAATTACTGGGACATTTTCGGTTTTAGTTTTGGGTAAGGGACCGAGGCGAGGGCAAGTGGCCGAGACTGCTTCGGTAGGCTTGAGATCGTGCGACCAACGACAGGCAGTCGGTGATTTTTCCAGCCTCTGGACTTGGAGGGACGCAGTTAGCCGTTTGGACATCACGTGTATGAAGGCGCCGGCTGTGAAGACGGCGGCAAGCGCAGTATCGCAAACTGGAGCTACTTGGAAAAACTTCCGAGTATTGCAAAAGCAATCACTTCAGCTTAATAATGGCACTGAGGTGCATGTTTTGAGACATTGGTGTCATGTACATCAATAAAACTTCAAAAATTAGGTCTTAACAGCAAATGGATACACTCACAAAAATACTTAAAGGTTAACACAGCTGAACGCTTCATGCGATCTGGACAAAGTGTTAAATGATTGCAAAGGACGCCAGATAACATCACTAAAAGCCACACACCTGTATGTACATTATATATTTTAATGGTATAAGCGTATCTGATCATCGCGTTTTTCACACTTAACGCAAAACATGACCATACCGTGACTTTGGTTGCACATGAGCCTGTCTGCACATGTGCCTGGGCTTACCATACGTCTGGTACTATCCAATACATTCTAGATCCACAGACCTACGCACAGCAACTATGTTGGAATGTGACCGCAGCAGCTTTTGATCTTCTGTTGTATAAAGCTGCAGTTCGCGAGTGTGTTTTGTAGAAAGTGTGTGTCACATAAAAATGTTATATTTCAGTTTCTGTTAAAAGTATAGGATAAAATGGCTCTGAGCATTATGGGACTTAACTTCTGAGGTCATCAGTCACCTAGAACTTAGAACTACTTAAATCTAACTAACCCAAGGACATCACACACATCCATTCCCGAGGCAGGATTCGAACCATAGCGGTCCCGCGGTTCGAGACTGTATCGCCTAGAACCGCTCGGCCGCTCCGGCCGGCAAAAGTATAGGATACTACTGATGTTTCCCTATTGCCAGGGAAAACATAAACCCCAAGAAGAGATGAAACTGCACATGTTTCAATTTGTCAAATGTGAGAAACTGTTAAACCGCTGGCTAGCTGCAACACCCACAAAGGAATTTGAGTCTACACATCATTGGGTGTGTGCATGGTGACAAACGTGTTATTTGTTTCTTCTGCACCACATCTGTCAATCGTTTTCAAAAGCAATTATGTATAAAGTACCAAGGTCATTTCCTTCTTAATTCAAAACCGTAGCTGACAAGATTAGTACGTATCTGGATGTAGAACGTTTGTAATTAACATACCGGTAACTGTTTTGACAAAGTATGATAACACTGATTGTTAATGTGTTGTTTCAGATTTGTCAAAAACATTTCCATAAGGAAAGTGCAGTCTGGACAGCGAGCTACTTTGACCAGAAAATAGGACGGATTTACATAGTAAATCTCGAACGACCAAGAATAAAAGAACGTTGTGTTCCATAAATATTTTCTGGTTATACAACCTACTTTTAATTGAAACAGGCTTGTCGGGAATCGTCTGACGAAAAGCAGATGTGCCACGAAGCAGCCCAACTTCAGCAAGCCGTAAATGAAAGTAATGGATCAGCTGAGCAATATGAAAATGGAAATAAAATTTCAAGTGAAACTTCCTGGCAGATTAAAACTGTGTGCCGGACCGAGATTCGAACTCCAGATCTTTGCCTTTTGCGAGCAACTGCTGTACCGACAGAGCTACCCAAGCACGACTCACGCCCCGTCCTCACAGGTTTAATTCTGCCAGTACCTCGTCTCCTACCTTCCTAACTTCACAGAAGCTCTGCTACGAACCTTGTAGAACTAGCACTCCTGGAAGAAAGAATATTGCGGAGACATGGCTTAGCCATAGCCTGTGGGGGGGGTTCTACAATGAAATTAAAGCTGTGAGGATGGGCCGTCAGTCGTGCTTGGGTAGCTCAGTCGGGAGAGCACTTGGCCGCGAAAGGAAAGGGTCCCGAGTTCGACTCTCGGTCCGGCATACAGTTTTAATCTGCCAGGAAGTTTCATATCAGCACACACTCCGCTGTAGAGTGAAAATTTTATTCTTAAAATTTCAAGTGTTTGTCAGTTAACAGGTGGTCATGAAACCTCTTTTATTCGCTTTGGATCGTCATCAGCAAGACAGTGTAGTTTTTCTTTATAGACACACCATGATCTATATTTCAGCTGCGCTACTCTGTTGGAAGTTTCGTTTCTTATAAAGGAATTTTAGTAAATAACTTGTCAAACATACATTAAGTTCTTATTAAACTGTTTTCAAGATACTGAAAGTATATTGAAGTCCGTTGAACACTGCGTATCTCCAGATTTTGAAAATGAACAGCACAGATATGATGCATGGCATTTCAGAAATGCTTAACGGAGACTCTGATGATAAAGACTGTTTTTCAGTTCGTAAAGTTTTAAAATCTTGTAAGCGGCAGGCACAGACTAAGATGAAAGAGACTTTGTTATTTTTCTCTGTTGTGCAATTTATTTCTCCAACGGTCTACAGATTCACGGGGGACTCGGAATACTTGTTAATGCTCCATCGAAGCACAATTCCGTTTCATCGGTCTCTTCCAGCAATGCTACTACAGAACTGACTGTTGTGTACAGGGTGTGTGATCCTTCGAGGAAGCTATTACTATTTTTCTTCTTCACTTCTTCTACATTCCTTCTAAAAATTCTATTGCCTGTATTTGCTGTAAAATATTTCCCTTGAGCTGGAACCAATTTCTGCTGTGAAATGATGGTGCAAGAGCCATACAACGCATTTCATTTTTTCAATTTACTACTGTATCCTATTCTTTCTTTCACTAGTTTTACCTTTGTTGTGACATGTTTGCAGGACTTTGTTGGTCTCCTGTGGGTAGATGTAGTAAAATTTGGTTTTCATGGCCTGGAAATGCTTCAGTTCTTAGCATTTCCTCTAATCCATGTCGCCACTCCACTGCAGATAGTGCTGTTTGAAAAGCCTTTAATGTTTTCTTGTTTATGACCCTTTTTGTGAATGTAGAATTAAAATGCCAAGGAACAACTGGTTGATTATTAAATCTTTTTGTATAAAGTTCCATAAACAGTCAGAGTTCATTGCGTCAAATGCAGTTGCTGCAAACTTTTCTAAGGTGAGAACAGACCGTGGAGGAATGGTTGAGTTCCCCGATTAGTTTCCTATTATTGTGTTTTAAATAATTTTCTGTGAGCTTTTCCTTATTGCTTTTATTCATTCATTGATATATCATTTTCCATAAATGTCATGCTGCTGAATAAGTCAGATATAAATTAAGAGACAAAAGGAGGCCCTGAACACTATTCCAGCAAAGTATACAAATAACAATTCATGACAGGACGGTAGCAGTTGGATTGAAAAAAAAAACACTGAATTCTTTTTGTAATATCAAGGTGATATTTTTGTCTACTACTTGATTCTAAGAATTTATGTATTATTACTCATTTTAGAGATGATCATCATGTCTAAGCCCTGGAATAGTTAAAAACTGTTTAATACGAGCAATAGTGTGAACTGAAAATTACATACCTGGGTCCAAAGAGCTCATAAAATATGGGGGGAGGTCTAGTAAGGTACTATTTTAGTTTGAATATCTTGGGATTTCTGATTTTCTCATGTCTTCTAAAGACGTGTTAGATTTCTTAGAGAAAGCAAACTAGCAACTTTTTCTCTTTTTCCACTTCAGTTATCACTGGGATATCTTGAAGGAAAAGTCGATTCATAGCACTGTAAGAGTATTCTTTTTTTTAAGATTTTTCATTCTAACCTTCTTTGTTCATAGTACACTTATTCTCACTGTCTACATAGCATATTTTCTCTGAGTGATTTAGCTGACATTAGTCAGCATTTATGATTCTGAGCAACTCTGCTTTCTCTCTAAACATGAATGATGATGTTTTAATGGTGCCATATGACCATTTTAGTCAGATAAACAAATTACTTTTGAGTTTCTTTCATGAAAGACCACTGAAATAAGAATAAATTATGCATCACTGTTGCATTACCTCGTTTTTTAGTCGCGACTACAGTGCTCTTAACCACTGCTTTTGGTGCAATTATTCAGGATGAAATCAATATTCAAACAGCCTAGTGCAAATACTTCCTAGTTATTTGTACTGAGTGCTTATAACACTATAATGACTTGGTGAAGTTTTAAAGAAGTTCTGTTACAGACCTTTAGACTGTGAGAACTAAAACAACCTAACTGGAGCACTCAGTAATGACTGTGGCCTGGAATTTTATTCTACTTTTCATGTATTAGCCCCTTCTCCTTTCGTTATATTATGCCTGCAATAATATGATACTGACTATTAGTCTTTTAGGTGCCTCTGTTCAATTCCTGTGAATTCCAAATGATATTTTGTTAGATATATGTAACTATGGGATTAATATTAATTTTTTCAGTTACATAGGAAGCTCATCTCTCTTATTTATCATTCTTGTTATATTTTCATGTAACTTTTCAAATGACTTTCAATAACATGTTTCATGAAGTTAAGAGTGAGCATAATTTTATTTCATTTAAGTTTGAATTGTAATTTTTGCACAGTTCTTTCAATTGACAGTGTGTCTAACAAGGAAATGTGTGCCAAGTTTTCTGAATAATTTAGTTTTGTGAGTAGATTAGATGTATAATGTGTGTTCATAGCTGAGTGTGATATGATTGGGGGTTATGTAATCATTGTCTGGTACAAGTTTGTACTCTGGTAGAATTACAAGAATTATGTATTTATTTCTTGATCCTAATTTACACGTCACTGACGACAAAACTAAATTTCCAGTATGATGGTGGACATGTCAAATGATTTTTTACCACATTTCTGTCTCTAGTATTCAAGAAATGAAATATGTTTTATATTAATAATGTTCTAATACAAAAAGCAGCTTTGTTTCTATAGTGGGACAAACATCTCACTATCCTGTACTCTATTGCTGTGGGTGTTATGTAGCTGACTATTTTGTGGTGATTTACTGATTCACATTGTCATACAACTTTTCTGTGCTGAATAATGCATTTGCATTCATTCTGTGGTTCTGAAATGTTTATTATTCCTTACAATTTCAAAATTTTTGAGGTTCCAGGATTTTTATTTCAAAGCACTAAGGATCATTGTAGATAATTATAATTATACAAATATCCTTTTGATAATTTATGCGAATACAGCTACTTCCGAGATCATTTTGAACTTAAGATACCTTTGAAACTTGATTTAATCAATTCACTTTTTCACACATTAAGCACCGAAGGAAGGAAACCTACAAGGTAAGTGCCGTATGATGAAATCTATGGCACTCTCACAGAATCTTAAGTCAAGGATATAAAAATCACATAAATGTTCTGTGTTTAAAGTTCCTATCGTCCTTGAAATGCAGGGAAATAAAAGATCTTTATCGTGTTTTTTTTTTTATTTAAGGAAGATTGTCTCGGGAGACGAAACATTCCGTAGAATAATATAGATTTCATATGCAGTCAGCAAATTTTGAAGTATAAGAAGAGACAAAATTTACTAAAATAACCTGGAAAATAATTTATTAAATTTCATAGGAGCCCTGTTATTTGATTTCAAAAGGAAGACGTCTCTTTGTTCTTGTATATTAGTAGTTGTTTTACTGCAGAAAAAGTAAATCCCTGAAGCGAGATGAGAAAACCAATCTGAAATTAATTTTCTTGCTGGCCTCCAGATATGTATTTGAGGTATATTGTAAAAACAATTTTTCACTCTTACAAATCGTAACACAGCTCTTTTTTGTTATTTATATAACAGTATAAATTCTTTGGTCTAGTCACAAGGCTTTGTAGGACAAGAAAGTACGTAAAATCCGATGCAGTTGAAGACCTGATAGTCTTGCAGTCCATAACAGCTGCTGCGTGCGTCGCAGCGCAGTGTCGTTCATAGTGCCTGCAATAAGAATTCATATTTTTGGAACTGTGTAGTGACAGTAACAATGAATTTGTTCGTAGCACAGTGCGTACTGTAGAATTGTCTCCTGCACATACAGGAAGAAGGTGCCATTAAGACCGTCTGAAAGCAGCGAAGCGTTCGAGTGCTAGTAACACTACTGCTTCACCAAACATAAGAGGTTCTTTTTTTTCTTTGTTTAAATCCAGGAATAAGCACTGTGACTTGGATTGTGCTACAAAAGATGCTGCGTTCTGCGTACCACACTGCTGCAGACATAGCTTCAAAACACATCTAAACTGCTTAAAAAGTTATATGACTGAAAAATTTCATATTCTATATAGAAAACCGACACAGTTATCGTTAACGTTATCTCATCATTTATACTTCATGTACTCCGTTCTTTAGAAGACATTAACTGCTCAAAAGTTACAGTGAATAGCTCAAACAAAAGTATACTGAAACTCGTTCCAATTGTCACAAGATATTTTAGTCTGAAGGAGTGGCGACTCAAGATAAAGTTGGAAATTTTGATGAAGTGTCAGGTGAAACTGTTTAAATTTGTACTCAGCATATTTTGTTATTTGTCAAAAATTACAAACATGAAGAAAAGTTTGTTTTCTATATTGCCTATTGGTGGCGTGAAGAGAAAGGGGAATGAAAATGTGTTCATATAAGTTCAAAGAGATTTAGACAGACCTATTTCAGGAGCTGACTATTCACAAACCATTTCTGCCACACGTCATGTACAGTGAAAAATACAACTGAACACATAAAAGTTTAATGTATCAGTAAACAGGTAACAGGTAAGGAATTTCAAAAATATGCCCTAGGTTGGACCCAAAAACGTATGGTAATATGCCCTGTGCTTGGCCCAAACAAATACTATACGACTACATGTGTCACATGTGTAACTTATCAGACGATTTCTGGTTAGGCTGCTTTGGCTTCCGTCACACAGCTTGAGGCTGCTGCCAAGAGGCGTCACTGTGGGGTATCGGACGCGGGGATGCGAGGGACGTGGAGCACGTCCCACGTGTCCTTCGATCGGTCCACTGCTGTGGCCGCCCCAGCTAATTCCAGTCAAGAACAACTGCCAAGATGAGAAACGTAGAACCAGATGCCTTTGGTGTAGCAAAGCAGCTTAAATCACTTAATAAAGGCAAGGCCTCCAGTCCTGATTGAATACATGTCAGGTTCCCCTCAGAGTATGCTGACACAATAGCTCCATATTTAGCTGCTCCCTCACAGAAATATCTATACCTAAAGACCGAAAAACCGTGAGGAACGGTGTCGAAAGCATTCTAGAAATTTCAGTCGCCAGTTTTCTCCTCCGATTGTTAAAACATTTTATTGGTACCCACCTACATAGGGAGTAATGATTATAACGATGAATAAAAGAGAAATCAGGGCTCGCACAGAAAAATTTAAGTGCGCGATTTTCCCGCGCGCCGTTCGAAAGTGGAAGGGTAGAGAGACAGCTTGAAGGTAGTTCATTGAACCCTCTGACAGGCACTTTATGTGAGTAGCGGAGCAATGGCGTAGATGTAGATGTATATGTGATAGGGCAGTCCGTACAGCTGGGCAGTGCCAGTGTAGTGGTTAGCACGCCTGCCTACTGAGTAGGAGACCCGGCGTCGAATCCTCACGTCCATGCAAATTTTCATTCGTCGATTCGTTGCTTCAGTCTGCATACATGCGTTTCCAGAATGGCAACGCGGTGGTTTACGAAACAGAACGCTTTCTGGAAGGCTAAAATGAAGAATTCTAAGAACCCAGGTTTCCGCCATGTCATGCAGCGTTATAAAAACTGTGTCGCATGTGTCGCATTGAGGGGTCGATGTTAAGTCTCACGATGGCTGCTAAACTTTTGCAGTCCTAATGCAATAATTGTCAGTTTGTGACTTCCCCTTTGTAACCTCCCTCCTCCCTCCTCCCTCCTCCTTCCTCCTTCCTTCTTCCAGTCTCTGTCCACATTAAAGAATGCCCAGTGCAAGTAATTAATAAGCGGCGTCTCTTTGAAGATTTTGAGAGGACCGACATTGCAATAAACTTTCAAGTGCACTTAGCTTGTCATGTTGGTATGGCTCCAGTTTTTCTTGTCTAGGGGTCTGATTCTTGAAGCTAAGAATCTCACATCAGGTCCTCACTGTTGGCCAGAAATAAGTAAATTTCAAGATTGTTGTTGCAGAATTCTTTTTTTACGTAAATATATTTTCTCACATTTTAGTATATCATACAGTCTTTTGATTTTTCACATTAACAAAGGGGAAATTACATTCTTCGCACCTATTATACAAAGAGATGTCCGATCGCATCAGAGGCAAGCTTACGACTCTGTCACTCTGGGGAAAAAGCAATATTCGAAAGGGTTTACAATTTTTCTTAACAAATGAATTCCTACTAGCCTTCTTTAGATTATTAACGCAGTAGGCGGACCAATCGTTTGATGTAGGGTGCTCTTCTCGGACACCTAGACAACAATTCAAGCAAATCTCATTAATAGAGTTTGTAACAGTAAGTTAAGTTGACAATTCTTAACTTTGCGTATTGACAAAGGTGTCGCAAGTAAATGGCGACATGCAAAGAATCAATGTCCTTCGGTACATACAGTTTCAATGCAAGCAAATAATTCAGTTCGTAAGTCACTGCCGTAGCGTTGGGCGGACGGCTATTCTTCCACTTGTGCCCTCTTCGTGCAGAGGCCGCTCCTGCCGTGGTGCGGTTCGAGTCAGCACGCCATTGGCTGACGTCCTCTCACAGCCTTCTCTGCTCTTCCGTTCTTCACCGCCGCGCCGACGCTTGTCGTTACGCCGGAACAATTAATTTCGATTATTATTTCATAAATGAATCCAGAAATGAGCACAGTAAACTATACAGGATAGGGTAATTAATAATAGAAATTTTAAGTGTACAAATACTTCGTTATTTCTAATGTTCCTAAAAAATTACTTTAACTATGCATTCTGAACTGGTACTTATCGATTATAACAGAGAATCTAAAATATTTTCTAAAGTAATTCTCCTTCATAAATTTTATTTTGCATTATAACATACTTCTTATAAAATTATATGACAGTTTTCAGAAAAGCAACTGAGATAATACTAACCTGTCCAAAATTCAAAAAATAATTCTAGTATTGACAACTACTGTCGAGGACAAGTAATGCTAGAGGAGGATGTCCCATTACGCCTTGTAAAGTATTTAATTAAGTATCTGACAGGTATTAACGTAAGCCAGTTTCGGTCTGATGTCATCATTATCCTACGAGAATCTTTTACAGAAGTAAAAACGTGGCGAAGTACAATAACGCTGTCTTGACAGATTATCTGGTAGTAACAAGGCTGTATGAGATGAGATGTCACTGAAGTTTACAGCTATCAAAACTCATGAAAACTTCCAGGGCATTTTCAGAGTCAGAGATTCTTTGTTATGTATATAGACTGAAGTGGAGATTGAACATTTGTACCAGTTTCAGGAATCGAACCGGGTCTCCTGCTTACTACGCAGATGCGTTAGCCGCTTAGATATCTTGGCACAGAGGCTAACATAACAGCAGGGATTCTCTCCCACGCCTCTCTCCTCGATCTAAATTCTCACTTCCGCCCCCGTCCACTTTAAATTCCCCCCTTATAGGAAGTTTTAAACTTGATCAGAATTAGCGGTGCTTTTGACAATTAACGTCGCTAATATTGCTAAACAACGCAGGGCAGGCCGCAAGAGAACACTAATGCGACAGCTAATGACACTGGAATGGACGTAGGTTTCCTAGAACTAACAAATAGGACGTCGAGAGTTTAAAGTGCTATCAACGCCTCGGAGATTAGCAACGGAACATCCGTTCGAAATGACGAGTGATGGAACAGGAGATTGTAGCAATTCTGAAGTCTCGGTGGGATTCAAATCGTCCTCCAAACAAATAACAGTTCAGCGTCTTAACCACAAACGCTATAATACTAGGAGTGTATAATGAATTGTATCGTATTTTCCTGTGGCAGACAGAAAGTGGAGAAGGTGAAGCGAGTGATCGGTCGATCTGGTTTTAAGTTCATTTGTGAAGGTAATTCCATGCTGGTATTTGTGCACACTACAATGTGGTCAGTATCAGCTATGCACATGATCCGCCTGTTCGGAATCTTGCCTGATATTAACGATGCTGTGTCGGTTGCTCCCGTCCGGTAAGCAGGACACATGAGACAACTTTGGAGACTATTGAAACTTATATAGATTGTTCACAGTTGCGTAATTTCTCTAAGTACTCGTTCAGGACTTCACTGTTGGCCTGTGCATTCGTCTGTCCTGCATTCTTTCAGGACGACGAAAAGCCTCTCAGGTATGTACTTCACTAGATCTTCCCCAAATTTCCCGTATAATTCCCGTGTGCTGTTACTTTTCAGATCAGTTCCTGTTTCCTCTAGTATTTTGATGCGGTATACTAGCTAATTAGTCTCATTATTCCAGATGCTTTTCTCTTCATTTTGTATTTATTCCAATTCTCTGGAGTTTTGTGGGTACGCCAAGTTTTCTACGCTTGGATACGGGACTGTAGGGCTCTGTGACAGTCCACCAACTGCGTTCTCGTTTCCGTGGCGGTTTGGCACGTTTTCTACCTAATAGTGCCATATTTTCAGAACTGTGTTTATCTATTTTGCTTGCATTCTTCCTACTTCTGTTATTATTTAGTTACCGTTAGACCAGTTATTTCCTTTTGCTTAGAGTTACATTTAAAGCTTTCTCTTCCCATTTAGTTTCTGATTCAGTCAAATGAATATTGCACAGCAATAACTGCCATTACCACTGGGCAAAATGTGTCAATTAAATTGCTCTAATTCAGTGTTTCGTATGTATGTGTCTGAGAGAGTTTGTGTGCGTGTTTGACGTTTTTCTCATTTTTCTTTTGATTCCCTGTTCCACTATTCCTTCCACTTTATTGAGCCGTCCCCAGTCGTCCCGGCAGACACCGACCCAGCCGAACTGCTCCCGGACTCAAACCCTCGCCGAACGGCGGCTCCACCGCCCCATGACGGTTACTGTTTGTTTGCCTTCGTCGACGCAGGCGACGATTAGACTGCCATCCGCCTCCCGCGGACAACCAGAGAGGAGCGGACAGAGGTGCCTCAACCGGGCCGGTGTTCCTCCACGGCTAGAAGTGCGGGTTCGATAACACCCGTACGCGGAAGGCAGGATGTCGACGTCACCAGAGCAGACACAAAGGCCACTGCGCGACAACCTCCTCCAGCGTGACCGCGATCGCCTATAAATAGTACAGGCCAAAGAGCCTGCTGGAGTAAACACGTGAGTCGCTCGTGTTACTGACCCACGGTTTCTAAGTACATCAAAGACAGAACTCGCAATTGATAGTGGGTACACTACGGGCGGGAGTTCAAACGAAAGAGCTTCATAAAAGACCAACCCTGAACAACCGCGGAAAAAGGAAATAGAAGCGAAGCAATAAAAGACAGCAACGAGATGCTAGAGAGCAAACATTGTCGATTACCAAAAATATTGGCTCCACTCGACGCTCAGGAAACGAGCCGTGAAAAGATGGAAGTACACAGGGCTCATTTATGTCCCAAGTGCTATGGACGTGTGGTTCCAGAAGTCCAATTAAAACAACATCTAAACTTCCCTTATTTCATAGTCTGAAGTAACAGAGAAAAGAATTTAAGAACAATAAATCGCCAGGGTTTTCAAGTCAGTCGGAAATTGTAGAACTGTACTGGATCCTGACAGAGACCATGGCGGAGACGGCTCTCTCTCTTTCTACAAAGTTTCTACAGGCTTCAGTGTTTGTCTCGGAGACTAAATTAGTTTTGTGCCAACTGGTGTCAGTTCAACAAACTTAAATCTCATTATTCCTTCAGCCCACATCGACATGCTAGGTTCGCTGGCTTCCACGTCCGCAGAAGCGATATCTCTCTACGGAATATATTAAAACGGTCCCCTGTTTTCAACGGTGCCAGGTTGCTCGCTTCTTTCCTACTTTAATTTAACTCGAAAAAGCTCTTAATTAAGTTCGCTGGATTTTTTGTTCTTTAGGAAGAAAACAATACTTCTTTTCCCCTGTTTATATAGGTTTGGCAGTAGCGTTATGATGCCAGATTACGAACTGCGAGGTCTCCCTCACAAGCGACGGACGCAGTTTTGATATTCATCGCGGCTGAGGTGTGCGCACTGTTTCCGCGACTCGCGAATCCTCACTCCAGCCGAGTTATCTAGTCGCGAAAATGGGACCTACAGTTCAAAATGAAATCTGAAACGTGTGACGGTCCGAAATAGCCATCACCCCCTTGAAAATTGTGGACCATATTAAATGCATACCGAAAATTTCCGAGATTCGCTTCCGTTTCCGGAAAGGGACCTCTCGGATTCTACGCCTGCGCTTTACTTCTAGACCACCTGGCTCGACAAAAATGCAGAGTATACAGTTACTAATTACTTGGGGGAATCAGAGTAGCGGTTAATGATGGAATGAGGAATATATGACCACAATGTAACGCTTTTTCAAGAAGATCGTGTGCCGAGATCTACAGTGCATGACAGTCGTAACTTGTTATTCTCCTCAACTCAGCATTTCACTCCTCATGATGAGGAGTACAGTTTTACAGGCAAAATTGGGGGGGGGGGGGGAGAGTAGGGGGAGAAATGGAATACGTGACTTTATCATTTAACGTTTTCATCTGACTGAATGATGATTGTGGTTCCTGCAACGCCTTTGTCTTATTGACTACACTGCAAAGAGTCAAACAGTAACTGGTGAACGTTGTTGTTGTTGTTGTGGTCTTCACACCGAAGTCTGGTTTGATCAAAATGGTTCAAATGGCTCTGAGCACTATGGGACATAAAATCTGAGGTCATCAGTCCCCTAGAACTTAGAACTACTTAAACCTAACTAACCTAAGGACATCACACACATCCATGCCCGATGCACGATTCTAACTTGCGGACGTAGCAGTCATGCGGTTCCGGACTGAAGCGCCTAGAACCTCTCGGCCACCGCGGCCGGCTCTGGTTTGACGCAGCTCTCCTCGCCACTCTGTTCTTTGCAAGCCTCCTCATTGGTCACGTGGTCTACCTGCAGACTCACACTGCGGGGCCTTCTATTTTCTTCTTGTGAAAACTGTTGAGCGTCGATATTTCATTTCCATACGTTGCTACACTCCATACAAATTCTTACGGAGATGACTTCGTAACACCTAAATATTCCATGTTAGCAAATTCCTCGTCTTCGGGAAAGCTTTTCTTGCCATTGCTAGTCTGCATTTTACATCCTCTCTACTTCGGCGTTTATCACTTATTTTGCTGCTCAAATAACAAAATTCATCTACTATTTTAAGTGTCTCGTTTCCCAATCTAATTCCCTCCGCATCACCTGATTTTATTTGACTGCATTCCATCATCCTCATTTTGGCTTTGTTGATGTTCGTCTTATATCCTATTTCCAAGTCATTGTCCATTCCGTTCAACTGTTCATCCAAGTCCTTGGCTGTCGCTGACATACCTCAAACTTCTTATTTCTTCTCCTTGAACTTCAATTCCTACTCCAAAGTTTTCTTTGGTTTTCTTTACTGCTTGTCCAAAGTAGAGACTGAATGAAATCTGGGATGGGTTACAACCCTTGCAAGTAGGCTGTTTAGGTTCTTATATTGGTAACGCCGCCGACACGTAGCGCTCTGTATGGAAATCACTGGCTGTGCAGTGTGCAGTCTGTGGCTGGTTGGCATTGTTGTAATACTCGCCATTGTAGTGTCGGGCAGCGGCAGCTGGATGCTAACAGCGCGTAACGTCGCGCAGTTGGAGGTGAGCCGCCAGCAGTGGTGGACGTGGGGGAGAGAGATGGCGGAGTTTTGAAATTTGTAAGACTGGATGTCATTAACTACTATATATATTATGACTATTAAGGTAAATACATTGTTTGTTCTCTGTCAAAATCTTTCATTTGTTAACTATGCCTAGCAGTAGTTAGTGCCTTCAGTAGTTTGAATCTTTTATTTAGCTGGCAGTAGTGGCGCTCGCTGTATTGCAGTAGCTTGAGTAACGAAGATTTTTGTGAGGTAAGTGATTTGTGAAACGTATAGGTTAATGTTAGTCAGGGCCATTCTTTTGTAGGGATTTTTGAAAGTCAGATTGCGTTGCGCTAAAAATATTGTGTGTCAGCTTAAGCACAGTCTTTTATAATTTTTCTAAAGGGGCGTTTTACCCTGTCTCTCTCCCTTCTCAACCACAGCTTGCCTTTTATGCCAGTCGACGCTTACAACTGCCGTGTGGTTTCTGTACAAATTGTAAATAGCCTTTCATTCCCTGTATTTTGCTTCTGCTACCTTGAGGATTTCAAAGAGATTATTCCAGTCAACATTACCGTCAAAGGTTTACTCTAAGTCTACAACAGCTATAAACGTAGGTATGCCATTTCTTAACCTATCTTCGAAAGATAAGTTGCAGGCTCACTTTTGCCTCGTGTGTTCCTACATTTCCCTAGAATCAAAACTGATCTTACCCGAGGTCGTCTCCTACCAGTTTTTCCATTCTTCTGTTAAGAATTTGTGTTTGCATTTTGCCAGCATGACTTATTAAACTGAAAGTTCTGTAGTATTCTCACATATCGGCACCTGAATTCGAATTATTACATTCTACTTGAAGCCTGTCTCATACTGTTGCACACCAGATGGAAGAGTTTTGGCTTTGCCAAGGCTATCAGTAGTTCTGACGGAATATCGTCTGCTCGTCGTTTGAAATTAGCTCTTTCAGTACTTCGTCAAATTTTTCTCGCAGTATCATACCTCCCATCCTATCTTCATGTACGTCCTCTTCCATTTCTATAATTATGCCTTCAATTTCATCTGTATTGGTGAATAGTACGAAAGCACGAGGTCGTAGCAAGCGGAAAAATGGTGAAGAAGAGTTTCATATAACGGCAGTAGAGTCCTGAAATGAAAGTCTGCAATATGTGTCGGCACTTACTTTTACTAACAACAGATGTGGCTTATGTGACAGACATGCTTTTCCGACAAGGGCTTGTATTTTACACCAGTCTGAGGTTTTCTGACATATAGGTAAGTTGAAAATAGTCTACGGTCGGAAACTAGATCGTATAACAGAGAAATGAAAATTATCACAATCAATCGGTGGCAGAGTCATTAAAAAAAGCAGTATATTTCCACGTCATAGCAGATAATTGAATTATGTGGTCCCCTCAATAATCAGCATCACAAAGTTTAACTGTAAAGGCAGAGACAGGCGAGCTGGGGATGAAAACCTTCAGTAAATCTCCAGATACCCAAAATAAAAAAATTGAAATTATTAGATTTGATTCGGGGTCAGTACTGCTCTTTACAGAAAACAGTAAAACTAACACCAGTTTGTTTCCGTCGTCTTTCACACACGTACATGAGAATCACAAGCACATACTCCACAGGTAATGAAAGAAATTAAAAATCGCAATAACGCACCCTTTTTTCAATAAGCCGCTGGGCCCTGTCATGGACAGGCTCAACGCGTACACCGCCCGCTAAGGTGATGCAATTCTACAATTTCTGAGTGTATTCAAATGTGCACACATGACAACTTCACTATTAGAAACTATTTCGTAAAACCTGGGAACAGAAAAAAAGGCAGAATAAAAAATTGGCCAGATGAGATAGGACTCGCCACTAAGGGATCCATACTAACTTAACTGTAACGTAGACAGTTAATTTAATCCCGGAATCGAGAATTTCGACAATTTTTGCCTGTTATCGACAGTGAAAATGTCAAGATATTGGTTTCAGGGATTCTATGACTTTTGGGAACATTTTAATTTCAGGTTTGAAGTAGGATGACAAATGACAAAAGAGATATTTTTTCGCGTGATTTAATTACAAGTTAACAATTTTCCGATTTTTTCGTTTGGTTGAACAGCGAAACCTTGCTTCTTGCCAAATTTCATGATTCTAGACGAACGTGAATTATCGTAAAGGTTTCCATGACTGTGTTTGCGAGTATCAGAAATATACGACATAAATGGCCGTATCTTTTGGCTGTATTGACTTAGAAGCTTACATTTTTGCATCGCCAAGGAACCATAGATCTTTGTTTGTGAAATAGATATCGACTTCATGCACCGGGCGATGTGGCCGAGCGGTTCTAGTCGCAACGGTCGCAGGTTCGAATTCTGCCTCGGGGATGGATGTATGTGATGTCCTTAGGTTAGTTAGGTTCTAAGTTCTAGGGGACTGATGACCTCAGATGTTAAGTCCCATAGTGCTCAGAGCCATTGGAACCAATTTTTTTTCGACTTCATGCGTTTACCCTTTCCAGAGAAAAGGGGTTTTAAACAGTTAGACAGACAGACAGAGGGATGGATAACAGACACATTTGACACTCTCTCCTAAAACGTATGTAACGCACACAAAACAAAATATGAAACCAACTCCAGCACGGAACATGCTTAATACAGCTTAGCCGTAAATACAACATATATCAGAATCATCAGTCTTCGGATTTGTTTCATGTGGCACGAATTCATTTCCTGTGCTACCCTCTTTACCTCAGAGTAGCATTTGCAACTGCAGGTCACCAGTTATTTTCTGGATCTATTCTTATCTGAGTCTTCCTCTACATTTTTCACTCTCTCTCTAGAACAGTGGTTCCAAACCTTTCTTAGACCATTAGCTCTGAGTGCAACCTTTGTTTTAAAATGATGAAAGATGAATGACATTTAGTTTTGTGTGTGTGTGTGTGTGTGTGTGTGTGTGTGTGTGTGTGTGTGTGTGTGTGTGTGTGTGTGCGTGCGTGCATGCGTGTGTTTTAGAATGAATGATGAAGAAATTCATAGTGCATCACAAGTGCTACCCACAACTCCTTCTCTGAAAAGAAAGGTAACCATCCACTGTGAACCTACAGACTTGTTACAAGACATATTTCCCCAGTATTACTCCTCTCCACTGCGGCAGTTGCTTGATCTGCACACTACAACCCCATTTACAATCAAATAGATTGAGACGTGTTCACAATACTTACTGTTAAATCACTTGAATGCTGCACTCCTTACTTGTGGACTGGTAGAAATTAGACAACTTCAGACTGTTAATGCTTTAACCACTCTGCCGGCCAGAGTGTCCGAGCGGTTCTAGTCGCTAAAGTCTCGAACCGCGCGACCGCTACGGTAGCAGGTTCGAACACTGCCTCGGGGATGGATGGATGTGATGTCCTTAGGTTAGTTAGGTTTAAGTAGTTCTAAGTTCTAGAGAACTGATGACCTTAGATGTTAACTCCCATAGTGCTCAGAGCCATCTGAACAATTTGAACCATATAAGGAAAAGTAATTATTTATTACTTACATAATTAATATTAGAGCCTTACAAAATTTTAATGCTCTTCTAAGTTAACCCGTGGAGATAACTGTATAAAATGATTGAGAATGTATGCAAAATTTAGATTAATGCTAACATTTACTTTCCCAAAACAAAGACATATAATTTATGCTAAACACCTTATGATTGAATGTCGTAAACAACTAACAGGTGGTTTAAGAATCGTGGGTGGCAGAAATGTGTCAAGTACTCTGGCCCTAAAAAACGTGAACAACGCAATACGAATTGATCTGACGCTGAGCAGACTTTGATGGATCAAATCTACTGAAGTTTACATATGTTCAGCTGAGAGCAAGTGCCGATTGAGATCTGTACACCCTGACAATGCCGGAGCAGCAGTACGTTTGTAAGTAGGCTGCTTAGGTTTTCTTATTGGTAACACCGCGTAGCGCTCGGTATGAAAAATCACTGGCTGTGCTGTGAGCAGTCTGTGTTTAGTTTGCATTGTTGTCTGCCATTGTAGTGTTGAGCAGCGGCAGCTGGATGCTAACAGCGTGTAGCGTTGCGCAGTTGGAGGTGAGCCGCCAGCAGTGGTGGACGTGGGGAGAGAGATGGCGGAGTTTTGAAATTTGTAAGAATTGGTGCCACGAACTGATATATATATTATGATTATTAAGGTAAATACATTGTTTGTTCTGTATTAAAATCTTTCATTTGCTAACTATGCCTATCAGTAGTTAGTGCCTTCAGTAGTTTGAATCTTTTATTTAGCTGGCAGTAGTGGCGCTCGCTGTATTCCAGTAGCTTGAGTAATGAAGATTTTTGTGAGGTAAGTGATTTGTGAAACGTATAGGTTAGTGTTAATCAGGGCCATTCTTTCGTAGGGAATTTTGGAAGTCTGACTGCGTTGCGCTAAAAATATAGTGTGTCAGTTTAAGCACAGTCATGTACAATTTTTCTAAGGGGACGTTTCACGTTACACTGTTTGCTTCGTGCAGCGATGTAAATTAGAGCTGGCGAGATACGTGCGTCGGAGGTGAGACGTGGAGGCGACACCTGTGAATCGATCGCGGCCACGAAAGAAATGCAAAAGTCTCACGGTCTAGCGATCAGGCAGTCGGACCGCAGTTTACTCTCTACCAGAGCCGTGAAATCACGGTAGATTTTAGTGTGTGACGCACCTGATCGCAGGTCATACCGAGGACCAATTTGGCTTACTTATACGATAGAGTGCACAAGGATACCAAACGTCAAAACTGGTAAACCGAAAACGAGTAGTCCGAGACGTTTGAAGTCACACTGTCGGTACAGTCAGAACTTCACTACAGGTTCCCAACACTAAACTTCTCACCAGTGAATTTAGTTTTAGGACAGGTCCCAAGTACCAACCACACATGCCAGAGCATCGAGCAGACACTCCTTACCAGACCAAAGTCCACCACCCGAGTGCCTTGCACTTGGGACAAAGAAAAGAAATCCGTTTTGCCGCAATGTGCTCCAACGACACCGCCTTCACGCCGTCTTGAGCCATTCACAGCGCTCTGGAGGGCTAAATCTTCCCTCCCACACGACAGCACAAACCCCTGTCGAGCCAGTGCAACAGAACAAACTACCAATTTCTGTCTTATAAGTTTTCGTGAGGGGGAAGATGTTTTCCTCCAAAGCCGCGTCGGTTCCCGTGGCAACAAGGGGAACAGATACAATCTTCAACATCTTTATTTAAATCAACTGTGCCTTGGAGCTTGGTACTCCTAGCTATGAGGTGCAATAAACGTTCTATCACTAAACGTTTCTCAGTTGCCGAAGTTTCTTTACAACCTAGACAGCAGATAGAAGTGGGTCACAGGCCTATTTGCAGTACCGGCAAACATGAAAACTTGTCAATTTTTACTATGCATGGCTCTGCACACAATGATCAGTTTATGACTCCACTGTGTAGACGCCCTAACCGCCGTCTGCTTCACATCTGCTGTGCAGCGAGCTACCTTAATTTAAGTTGTAACTGTCTCTTTCATACTTGTCACTTCTTCCGTGTGTTTTTGCTTTTAGGAAGCTTTAATTGTCGAGTGCTAGTAATAGTGTTCCATAGATTTCGTGTTTGTTTTGAATACAGTCAGAGAGAGTCCCTTTAGTCAGCCATAGTGCCAGTAGTGCTAGTGTTTGTTTTCAATACAGTCCAGAGACAGGTAGTGCTATTTTCATTGTTTTCTGCAAGAAGTGGTTAGCAATCACAGTTTAGTCAATAATCAGCCGCCTTTAGTGAATTAGCAGTCTAGTTAAAAGTTGATTAAGTCTCTTCAGTAAATTGATTCCTTAGGATGGATAGGATGTGTGACTGCTGTGTACGGACGCAGGAGGAGCTGGCCACTCTTCGCGAGCAGCTGAGCGTGTTGATGGCCGCGGTCAGCCGTCTTGAGGCTGCTGCCTCGGAGTGTAGCGGCAGTGGGGAGTCTGGTGAGTCGCAAGGTACACCCCAGGTGTTACATGCTTCACCCACTGTCCCTGCTGTCGAGACATCTTCGCGGGTACCGGGCGCGGTTGGGCCACCCTCTCCCCAAGGGGAGTGGCGGGTTCAGTGGCGTTCGCGGCGCACGAGGCGGAGGGTCAATGTGGAGGCTGGCCGTGTGGCGTCGCCCACTCTGCCTGTGAGTGGACATGTGGCTGCTCCTTCAGCAAGGTCCGAGCAGGCACATGGGGGGAGGGGTTTATTAGTTATTGGGAGCTCCAACGTTAGGCGGGTGATGGAGCCCCTTAGGGAAATAGCGGAAAGGTCGGGGAAGAAGGCCAGTGTTCACTCTGTCTGCTTGCCGGGGGGTCTCATCCGAGATGTGGAGGAGGCCCTACCGGCGGCGATAGAGAGCACTGGGTGCACCCGACTGCAAATTGTTGCTCATGTCGGCACCAATGACTCCTGCCGTCTGGGTTCAGAGGTCATCCTCAGTTCGTACAGGCGGTTGGCGGAGTTGGTGAAGGCGGAAAGCCTCGCTCGCGGGGTGGAATCAGAGCTAACTATTTGTAGTATCGTTCCCAGAACCGATCGCGGTCCTCTGGTTTGGAGCCGAGTGGAAGGCTTAAACCAGAGGCTCAGACGATTCTGCGGAGAGCTGGGGTGCAAATTTCTCGACCTCCGCTATCGGGTGGAGAAATGTAGATTCCCCTGAATAGGTCAGGCGTGCACTACACGCCGGAAGCGGCTACGAGGGTAGCGGCGTACGTGTGGAGTGCACATGGGTTTTTTTTAGGTTAGAGAATTCCCTCCCTAGGCCCGACAAGACGCCTCCTGAGATGCGGCAAGGCAGGAGTAGGCAAAATGCAACATGGAATAACAATATTAATGTGCTAATAGTAAACTGCAGGAGCGTCTATAGAAAGGTCCCAGAACTGCTCTCATTAATAAACGGTCACAACGCCCATATAGTACGAGGACAGAAAGTTGGCTGAAACCACATGGAAACAGTAATGAAATCCTAAACTCAGATTGGAATGTATACCGCAGAGACAGGCTGGACAGTGAAGGGGGAGGCGTGTTTATAGCGATAAGAAGTGCAATAGTATCGAAGGAAATTGACGGAGATCCGAATTGAGAAATGATTTGGCTGAAGGTCACGGTTAAAGCAGGATCAGACATGGTAATTGGATGTCTCTGAAGGCCCCCGGGCTCAGCAGCTGTTGTGGCTCAGCACCTGAAGAATAATTTGGAAAATATTTCAAGTAGATTTCCCCACCATGTTATAGTTCTGGGTGGAGATTTTAATTTGCCGAATATAGACTGGGAGACTCAAACGTTCATAACAGGTGGCAGGGACAAAGAATGCAGTGAAATATTTGTAAGTGCTTTATCTGAAAACTACCTTGAGCAGTTAAACAGAGAACCGACTCGCGGCGATAACATATTAGACCTTCTGGTGACAAACGGACCCGAACTATTTGAATCAGTTAATGCAGAACAGGGAATCAGCGATCATAAAGCGGTTACTGCATCGATGATTTCAGCCGTAAATAGAAATATTAAAAAAGGTAGGAAGATTTCTCTGTTTAGCAAAAGTGACAAAAAGCAAATTACAGAGTACCTGACGGCTCAACACAAAAGATTTGTCTCAAGTACAGATAGTGTTGAGGATCAGTGGACAAAGTTCAAAAGCATCGTACAATATGCGTTAGATGAGTATATGCCAAGCAAGATCGTAAGAGATGGGAAAGAGCCACCGTGGTACAACAACCGAGTTGGAAAACTTCTGCGGAAGCAAAGGGAACTTCACAGCAAACATAAACATAGCCAAAGCCTTGCAGACAAACAAAAATTACGCGAAGCAAAATGTAGTATGAGGAGGGCTATGCGAGAGGCGTTCAATGAATTCGAAAGTAAAGATCTATGTACTGACTTGGCAGAAAATCCTAAGAAATTTTGGTCCTATGTCAAAGCGGTAGGTGGATCAAAACAAAATGTCCAGACACTCTGCGACCAAAATGATACTGAAACAGAGGATGACAGACTAAAGGCCGAAATACTAAATGTCTTCATCCAAAGCTGTTTCACAGAGGAAGACTGCACTGTGCTTCCTTCTCTAGATTGTCGCACAGTTGACAAAATGGTAGATATCGAAATAGACGACAGAGGGATAGAGAAACAATTAAAATCGCTCAAAAGAGGAAAGGCCGCTGGTCCTGATGGGATACCAGTTCGATTTTACACAGAGTACGCGAAGGAACTTGCCCCCCCCCCCCCCCCCCTTCTTGCAGCTGTGTACCGTAGGTCTCTAGAAGAGCGAAACGTTCCAAAGGATTGGAAAAGGGCACAGGTCATCCCCGTTTTCAAGAAGGGACGTCGAACAGATGTGCAGAACTATAGACCTATATCTCTAACGTCGATCAGTTGTAGAATTTTGGAACATGTATTATGTTCGAGTATAATGTCTTTTCTGGAGAATAGAAATCTACTCTGTAGGAATCAGCATGGGTTTCGAAAAAGACGATCGTGTGAAACCCAGCTCGCGCTATTCGTCCACGAGACTCAGAGGGCCTTAGACACGGGTTCACAGGTAGATGCCGTGTTTCTTGACTTCCGCAAGGCGTTTGACACAGTTCCCCACAGTCGTTTAATGAACAAAGTAAGAGCATACGGACTATCAGATCAATTGTGTGATTGGATTGAGGAGTTCCTAGATAACAGAACGCAGCATGTCATTCTCAATGGAGAGAAGTCTTCCGAAGTACGAGTGATTTCAGGTGTGCCGCAGGGGAGTGTCATAGGACCGTTGCTATTCACAATATACATAAATGACCTGGTGGATGACATCGGAAGTTCACTGAGGCTTTTTGCAGATGATGCTGTGGTGTATCGAGAGGTTGCAACAATGGAAAATTGTACTGAAATGCAGGAGGATCTGCAGCGAATTGACGCATGGTGGACGGAATGGCAGTTGAATCGCAATGTAGACAAGTGTAATGTGATGCAAATACATAGAAAGATAGGCCCCTTATCACTTAGCTACAAAATAGCAGGTCAGAAACTGGATGCAGTTAATTCCATAAATTATCTGGGAGTACGCATTAGGAATGATTTAAAATGGAATGATCATATAAAGTTGATCGTCGGTAAAGGAGATGCCAGACTGAGATTCATTGGAAGAATCCTAAGGAAATTTAATCCGACAACAAAGGAAGTAGGTTACAGTACGCTTGTTCGCCCACTGCTTGAATACTGCTCAGCAGTGTGGGATCCGCACCAGATAGGGTTAATAGAAGAGATAGAGAAGATCTAACGGAGAGCAGCGCGCTTCGTTACAGGATCATTTAGTAATCGCGAAAGCGTTACGGAGATGATAGATAAACTCCAGTGGAAGACTCTGCAGGACAGACGCTCAGTAGCTCGGTACGGGCTTTTGTTAAAGTTTCGGGAACATACCTTCACTGAAGAGTCAAGCAGTATATTGCTCCCTCCTACGTAGAGACCATGAGGATAAAATCAGAGAGATTAGAGCCCACACAGAAGCATACCGACAATCCTTCTTTCCACGTACAAATCGAGACTGGAATAGGAGGGAGAACCGATAGAGGTACTCAGGGTACCCTCCGCCACACACTGTCAGGTGGCTTGCGGAGTATGGATGTAGATGTAGATGTAGATTTCTTCAGACCATCGACGTCAGCCCAGGCTTCTGCTGGCACCACAGCAGCTATTGCGACATTGTCCTGCTGGAGACCTGTCTCGAAAAGGGGCTGCCCTGTCTGCCTTATACGGCTGTGGGCCTGTCTGGCAAGATTTACTGAGGGATGGGCTCGCTGCCAATTGCTTCCAACTCCCAACATGCCATTTCTACAAGCTAAGAACCATAAAAATACTTCATGCTTTTAGTGCCCTACCAGGCTCCGTTAACATCTGTCGTAACAGATGACCTAACATCACATCCTGTCTTCTTGTGAGTGTTTTTCGTATATTCCTGTCTTCGCCGATTTGCAGAGAACCTCCTTACCTTATCAGTCCACCTAATTTTCAACATTCTTCTGTTCCCGTTTTCCCACAGTTCATGTTTCACTTCTGTACAATGTCTCGCTTCAAACACACGAGTACATTCTCATAAATTTCTTCATCAAAAGTTCGACATCTGATACTAATAGACTACTACCGCATAACATTAGTCTGGTTATTATGTTCCCCTAGGTGTATACGTTACAGATTACTTTGTTGCTTAGGTAGCAGAATTTCTTAATCACATGTTTCGTGATGGCTAATTCTGATATTATGTCTCTCGCTGTTCTGATTTATGCTATATCTCACTACTTTCGTCTTTCTTCGATTTATTCTCAATCCATACTGTGTACTCATTAGATTGAGAATTCCACTCAATAGATTCTGTAATTCTTCTTCACTTTCACTGAGGACAGCAATGTCATCACATAATCTCAACATTGACATTCTTCCATTTTCAATTTTAATCCCACTCTTTAATATTTCTTCTGTTATCAACCAAAATGTCAGAAATGCCTCTCCATCGCCTTTGCCTTTCCCAAAGACAAAGTGATCGCGACCTAACACACCTTCTTTTCCATTGTTATCTATACCATTCTTGTCATCAACTTGGATGCATTTGTTATCAAGTTGGCTGTGCGATAGCTGTAGCACTTGTCATCTCTTGCAATGTTTGTAATTCTGTGGACAATTTTTCTCTGAATGTTTGATGGTTTATCGCCAGTCTTGTTCACCGTACACACCAACGTGAATAGTCGTTTTGTTGTCAATGCCGCCAATGGTTTTAGAAATTACGATGGAATGCTATCTATCCCTTCTGGCTTGTCTGGTCTAAGGTCTTCCAAAGTTATATCACGACATTAGAAAGTTCTTCCTCCGCAAAGTGCACGCTTTCCGCCCTTACGGGGCATTTATCAGTCGAATTCCTACTTCACTCTTACTGTTACCGCCCTTTGTTTTAATTTCACCGAAAGCTGTTTTGACTTTTCTATTTGCTGAGTCACTCCTTAAGGCGACAATTTATTTTCCCATTTCTTCACATTTTTCGTACAGCCTTTCGCCGTAGACTCCCTGAACTTTGAATTTATTTCATTCCTAAGTGACATATATCTTTATTCCCGGATTTCCCTGAAAATTTTGTACTTCTTTCTTTCGTTGATCAACTGAAGTCTTTTTTTCCTTACCCATGGTTTCCTCGCTATTGCCTTCTTTGTATCTATGTTATTGCTTCGAACTTCTATGATTGTCCTTTTTAGAGACATCAATTCCTCTACAACTGCACTACCGTGTGAAGGACACATAGGTGTTGCCTCAGTACGCTATTTGCTGTAGACAGCACTCGTTACTTGGTTACAAGACTGCAAGGAATTCTGATGGTAGTAAGTTCAGGAGACAGACAACGGCTCAGTAACGTCGTAATCACGAGATTTGGCATGATCCTGAAGGCACACTCAGTCACCGTTTCACAGTCACCCTTACGTTTTTAGCCTCATAGCTCCTTTCCCTTTCATTCTGAATAATACCGCTCCTAGGATTTTCCTCGTCTAGAGTCATGCCGACGCTGCCTTTACGGGCTTGCCTCGCGGGAGCACTGAAACTGGCTGCATTCCGTCGCAGTTAACTGTGAGCCGGGGGGGGGGGGGGGGGGGGGGGGGCGAGTGCAGAGGTGCATCAGGGGCGCACCAAGAGGCACGGCCGGAGGCGGCCGTAAATCGGGAAGTCTGCCCCCGGCCGGGACGCCGCCTCCAACTGGCTGTGAAATGAGCTGCCGCCCGCTGCCTGCTGGCTGGTGGCTGCTCGCGTGACGTCACCATGGTGCGGTGGTTCCGGTACAGCAGTCGGCGCCTTGCGTCACCTCCGCAGACTCTCCCCTTGTTTGTCACTTTAATAAGGATGTCCGACCCTATTCTACGAGTCTGGTAAACTACTGGCCATTACAACTGCAACACCCCGTAAATAGTCCACAGCAACGTCAGACTGACATGAGGTTTGTTTCTGGGCTCGGATCTGCCAATGATTAGCATTTCACCGCTCGCAAGCAAAGTAATTCGGAGTAATGCCACCCGCATCCACATAAATTACATAAAGGATGCACGAATATATGTACGTACAGCGGATAGGCAAAATAATGGGAACATCGCAGTAATGGGATGGTTGTGTCTGATGGTCAACAGCGCAGGTAATTCCCGTGGCGCGCTGGACTGGGCGTGTTCAGTACGGACTAGCCATCAGTGCAGGTTGTTTACAAGTAGTCCACACTTCATATTTGCACTCAGAGGCCGAGGTAGACATGCAGTGAGAGACCTAACAGAGGGCGGATTGTGGGGGGCCCATTACCTGGAGCATCGCTCAGCAAGACAACAAATCTACTGAATGTTTCAAGGGCAACTGTTTCAGCATTCATGACAGCCTACACAAAACATGGAAAGACATCATCGTGTAAACGTAACAGTGGCGCAAATCAAAACTAAATGGCAGAGAATGTTGTACACTAACACGAATTGTGTCAAAGCAACACAAAACTACGGCGGCTATAGTGACTGCACAGCCCAATAGCCATCTTCGATACCCCGTATCAATCAACACTGTCCATCCAGAAATCCATAAAGCGAATATTCAAGGACGAGCTGCTATACTGAAATCATTAGTGACGACAACCAATGCATAGAAGTGTGAAACATGGCGTCAGGAGCATAAATCCTGGACGGCTGATCAGTGGAAACACGTCGTATGTTCCGACGAGTCAACGTTTTCGTTATTTCCAACATCGGACCGGGTTTACGTGTGGAGAGCGCCATAACAAGATTACAATGCTGATTGCTTCATTTCAACGGTTAGGCGTGGATTTGGAAGTGTAATGTGTGTGCAGCCATATCATGGTATTCTGCTGGTCCCGTCATTACTCTCCGTGTTACAGGCCGTGTTACAGCCAACGATAATGTGAACATTTTAGGTGATCAGGTGCACCATATGATTCAAATACTGTTCCCCAAAAATGATGCCATACTTCAAGACGATAATGCGACCATTCACACCGCCAGGACAGTACAATCGTGATATGAGGATCATGCAATTGAAGAGCAGCGTCTTTCCTGACCAGTGCAGCCCCCGGACTTGAACGTTATGGAACCCTTGTGGACGGTATCGGGGGGCAGACTCCGGAGCAAATTTCCACCTACCTCGTCGCTGCAGGAGTTAAAATCGTGAGCTTTACATCCTTCCATTCAAAATTTAATTTGAACGCATTTCTGTTGCCCTGCACTGACGTTTACGTACTTCGATATCAAAATAAGTATTACCAGTTTTTCAGATACCAACTTGATCTAAACACGAGTTCAAATAGACATAAATTTGTTTCTACCGGATTCAAGACGTACACTCCTGGAAATTGAAATAAGCACACCGTGAATTCATTGTCCCAGGAAGGGGAAACTTTATTGACACATTCCTGGGGTCAGATACATCACATGATCACACTGACAGAACCACAGGCACATAGACACAGGCAACAGAGCATGCACAATGTCGGCACTAGTACAGTGTATATCCACATTTCGCAGCAATGCAGGCTGCTATTCTCCCATGGAGACGATCGTAGAGATGCTAGATGTAGTCCTGTGTAACGACTTGCCATGCCATTTCCACCTGGCGCCTCAGTTGGACCAGCGTTCGTGCTGGACGTGCAGACCGCGTGAGACGACGCTTCATCCAGTCCCAAACATGCTCAATGGGGGACAGATCCGGAGATCTTGCTGACCAGGGTAGTTGACTTACACCTTCTAGAGCACGTTGGGTGGCACGGGATATACGCGGACGTGCATTGTCCTGTTGGAACAGCAAGTTCTCTTGCCGGTCTAGGAATGGTAGAACGATGGGTTCGATGACGGTTTGGATGTACCGTGCACTATTCAGTGTCCCCTCGACGATCACCAGAGGTGTACGGCCAGTGTAGGAGATCGCTCCCCACACCATGATGCCGGGTGTTGGCCCTGTGTGCCTCGGTCGTATGCAGTCCTGATTGTGGCGCTCACCTGCACGGCGCCAAACACGCATACGACCATCATTGGCACCAAGGCAGAAACGACTCTCATCGCTGAAGACGATACGTCTCCATTCATCCCTCCATTCACGCCTCTCGCGACACCACTGGAGGCATGCTGCACGATTTTGAGGCGTGAGCGGAAGACGGCCTAACGGTGTGCGGGACCGTAGCCCAGCTTCATGTAGACGGTTGCGAATGGTCCTCGCCGATACCCCAGGAGCAACAGTGTCCCTAATTTGCTGGGAAGTGGCGGTGCTGTCCCCTACGGCACTGCGTAGGATCCTACGGTCTTGGCGTGCATCCGTGCGTCGCTGCGGTCCGGTCCCAGGTCGACGGGCACGTGCACCTTCCGCCGACCACTGGCGACAACATCGATGTACTGTGGAGACCTCACGCCCCACGTGTTGAGCAATTCGGCGGTACGTCCACCCGGCCTCCCGCATGCCCACTATACGCCCTCGCTCAAAGTCCGTCATCTGCACATACGGTTCACGTCCACGCTGTCGCGGCATGCTACCAGTGTTAAAGACTGCGATGGAGCTCCGTGTGCCACGGCAAACTGGCTGACACAGACGGCGGCGGTGCACAAATGCTGCGCAGCTAGCGCCATTCGACGGCCAACACCGCGGTTCCTGGTGTGTCCGCTGTGCCGTGCCTGTGATCATTGATTGTACAGCCCTCTCGCAGTGTCCGGAGCAAGTATAGTGGGTCTGACACACCGGTGTCAATGTGTTCTTTTTTCCATTTCCAGGAGTGTATTTTCCAGACAGTTTACAGGTATACCACTGAATATATCTGCAAAATTATATCATCATACGATATGTAGTTCACGAGATATGACCTCATAAAGACTGAGCTGCGTCAAAACGAAACTGCAGAACGAAATTCGATGCAGATAGATGTGAAATGCGTGTTCAAATGTATGTGTGTGCACATTTATGTTAAATGTATTTTACGTTATATACGTGTGAAGAAATTGTGACGTTTTCGTACTCTGGCAAAGCCGTGGATGACAAGCTCCTCCTAAGCCCATGACTTGATTTCAACAAAACTTGATACATATATTACTTACTATCCGGAAAGAAATACTCTGGGGGTAAGAACCCGTGGTATAGGGGTAGCGTCTTTGATTCACAATCAAAACGTCTTTGGTCCCGGGTTCGATCCCCGCCACTGCCTAAATTTTGATAAATAATCAGCATTGGCGGCCGAAGACTTCCGGCATAAGAAGTCAGCCTCATTCTGCCAACGGCCTTGTCGAAGAGGGCGGAGGAGCGGAGAGAGGTTCAGGGCACTCTCTTGTCCTAGGGGTGGGAAATTGCCCCTAAAGGCGGAAGAATCAGCTATGATCAACAACATGATGATGCAGAAGGCAATGGAATCCACTGCATTAAAGACACATAACGCGTATCCACAGGACATGTGGCCTGTAGTTGAAGAAGTGTCATGGTGACCTCTCCATTGGCAAAAGATTCCGGAATAGTCCCCCATTCGGATCTCCGGGAGGGGACTGCCAAGGGGGAGGTTACCATGAGAAAAAGATTGAATAAGCAACGAAAGGATAACGTTCTACGAGTCGGGGCGTGGAATGTCAGAAGCTTGAACGTGGTAGGGAACCTAGAAAATCTGAAAAGGGAAATGCAAAGGCTCAGTCTAGATATAGTAGGAGTCAGTGAAGTGAAGTGGAAGGAAGACAAGGATTTCTGGTCAGATGAGTATCGGGTAATATCAACAGCAGCAGAAAATGGTATAACAGGTGTAGGATTCGTTATGAATAGGAAGGTAGGGCAGAGGGTGTGTTACTGTGGACAGTTTAGTGACCGGGTTGTTCTAATCAGAATCGACAGCAGACCAACACCGACAACGATAGTTCAGGTATACATGCCGACGTCGGAAGCTGAAGATGAAGAGATAGAGAAAGTGTATGAGGATATTGAAAGGGTAACGCAGTATGTAAAGGGGGGCGAAAATCTAATAGTCATGGGCGACTGGAATGCAGTTGTAGGGGAAGGAGTAGAAGAAAATGTCACAGGAGAAACTGTGTTCCTGACAAGGAATGAGAGAGGAGAAAGAGCAATTTAGTTTTGTAATAAATTTCTGCTCGTAATAGCGAATATTCTATTCACAAATCACAAGAGGAGGAGGTATATTTGGAAATGGCCGGGTGATACGGGAAGATTTCAATTAGATTGCATCATGGTCAGACAGAGATTCCGAAATCAGATACTGGATTGTAAGGCGTACCCAGGTGCAGATATAGACTCAGATCACAATATAGTAGTGATGAAGAGTAGGCTGAAGTTCAAGACATTAGTCAGGAAGAATCAATACGCAAAGAAGTGGGATACGGGTGTTCTAAGGAATGACGAGATACGTTTGAAGTTCTCTAACGCTATAGATACAGAATTAAGGAATAGCGCAGTAGGCAGCACAGTTGAAGAGGAATGGACATCTCTAAAAAGGGCCATCACAGAAGTTGGGAAGGAAAACATAGGTACAAAGAAGGTAGCTGCGAAGAAACCATGGGTAACAGAAGAAATACTTCAGTTGATTGATGAAAGGAGGAAGTACAAACATGTTCCCGGAAAATCAGGAATACAGAAATACAAGTCGCTAAGGAATGAAATAAACAGGAAGAGCAGGGAAGCTAAGACGAAATGGCTGCAGGAAAAATGTGAAGATTTCGAAAAAGATATGTTTGTCGGATGGACAGACTCAGCATACAGGAATGTCAAAACAACCTTTGGTGACATTAAAAGCAACGGTAGTAACATTAAGAGTGCAACGGGAATTCCACTGTTAAATGCAGAGGAGAGAGCAGATAGGTGGAAAGAATACATTGAAAGCCTCTATGAGGGTGAAGATTTGTCTGATGTGAAAGAAGAAGAAACAGGAGTCGATTTAGAAGAGATAGGGGGTCCAGTATTAGAATAGGAAATTAATACAGCTTTGGAGGACTTACGGTCAAATAAGGCAGAAGGGATAGATAACATACCATCAGAATTTGTAAAATCATTAGGGGAAGTGGCAACAAAACGATTATTCACGTTGGTGTGTAGAATATATGAGTCTGGCGACGTACCATCTGACTTTCGAAAAAGCATCATCCACACAATTCCGAAGACGGCAAGAGCTGACAAGTGCGAGAATTATCGCACAATCAGCTTAACAGCTCATGCATCGAAGCTGGTTACAAGAATAATATACAGAAGAATGGAAAAGAAAATTGAGAATGCGCTAGGTGACGATCAGTTTGGCTTTAGGAAAAGTAAAGGCACGAAAGAGGCACTTCTGACGTTACGGCTAATAATGGAAGCAAGAGTGGACGATCAAGAACGAAGTGCTCGTATTAAGAAGGGTGTAAGTCAAGGCTGTAGCCTTTCGCGCCTACTCTTCAATCTGTCCATGAGGAAGCAATGATGGAAATGAAAGAAAGGTTCAGGAGTGGAATTAAAATACATGGTGAAAGGTTATCAATGATACGATTCGCTGATGACATTGCTATCCTGAGTGAAAGTGAAGAAGAATTAAATGATCTGCTGAATGAAATGAACAGTCTAATGAGTACACAGTATGGTTTGAGAGTAAATCGGAGAAAGACGAAGGTGATGAGAAGTAGTAGAAATGAGAACAGCGAGAAACTTAACATCAGGATTGATGGTCACGAAGTCAATGAAGTTAAGGAATTCTGCTACCTAGGCAGTAAAATAATCAATGACGGACGGAGCAAGGAGGACATCAAAAGCACGCTCGCTATGGCAAAAAAGGCATTTCTGGCCAAGAGAAGTCTACTAATATCAAATACCGGTCTTAATTTGAGGAAGAAATTTCTGAGGATGTACGTCTGGAGTACAGCATTGTATGGTAGTGAAACATGGACTGTGGGACAACCGGAACAGAAGAGAATCGAAGCATTTGAGATGAAAATTAGGTGGACTGATAAGGTAAATAATGAGGAGGTTCTACGCAGGATCGGAGAGGTAAGGAATATGTGGAAAACACTGATAAGGAGAAGCGACAGGATGATAGGACATCTGCTAAGACATGAGGGAATGACTTCCATGGTATTAGAGGGAGCTGTAGAGGGCAAAAACTGTAGAGGAAGACAGAGATTGGAATACGTCAAGCAAATAATTGAGGACGTAGGTTGCAAGTGCACAGGGGAGGAATTCGTGGCGGGCCGCATCAAACCAGTCAGTAGACTGAAGACCCAAAAAAAAGAACCACCAGCCTGCTATTTGAGGACAGGGAGTGACAACTAGTGATGGTGAGAGAATGTGAGGAGGAAGAGATGGACTGAGAGAGGAAAGAAGGAGACAGATACAGATTGGGGGAGTAAGAAATGGCAAGAGGGATGGGAATGAGGAGCAGACGCTCAAAGAGAGGGTGAGTATTAGATGGACAGGACTTTGCCGGCGCTACAGTCTGGAACTGCGTGACCGTTACAGTCGCAGGTTCATATCCTGCCTGGGGCATGGATGTGTGTGAGGTTCTAGGGGAATGATGACCTCTGAAGTTAAGTCCCATAGTGCTCAGAGCCATTTGAACCATTTTGAACTTAATATCTGAGGTCATCAGTCCCCTAGACTTAGAACTACTTAAACCTAACTAACCTAATCACATCACACACATCCATGCTTCACGCAGGATTCGAACCTGTGACCGGAGCAGCAGCGCGGTTACGGGCTGCAGCGCCTAGAACCGCTCGGCCACAGGGGCTGGCTCTTCGTAACAGCGGCACAGTGTCTGGCACGATGGTATGAGGTGCTTTTCCGAAAAGGAGTAAATATTGGCACCCCATTTTGTGTTTGAGTTTCAGGTGCTTTCTTTTCGGAAAATTGTAAACATTTTTTCGTTTACTAAGAACTGTAACTAGTTTATTTAATGATAGGAGGCAAAACAATGGTTAATATCGTTTATTTGTACTGGAAAAAGAAGATTCGCAAAAAGCTTGTAAAACAGCAGTAAAAAATTAAGCGGAAATGTGGGCCCTTCACAGAAAGTCACGAAGATCCTTAACAAGGTTTTAACAAAGCTGAATGAAACATTACATATTTATGAACTACGATGAGCAGCTTGTTTTTTGAACAAGCTGCATTTTAAATGATCATCGAATCAAAAATTATATACACAAGTCGTAAACTTAATTGGTCCCTTCAGCTCCGGCACAATCTACACGTGTCCACATGCCGCACTTCATATATTTCAAAAATGGTTCAAATGGGTCTGAGCACTATGGAACTTAACATCTGAGGCCATCAGTGCCCTAGAGCTTAGAACTACTTAAACCTAACCAACCTAAGGACATCACAGAAATCCATGCCCGAGGCAGGATTTGAACCTGTGACCGTAGTGGTCGCGCGGTTCCAGATGGAAGCGCCTAGAACCGCTCGGCCACACTGGCCGTGTCATATATTTCACCGCAAGTCGCGTGAAAGAGCTTTTCGTCACCATTGGTCATATCTGGTGCATCCCCAACGTTGATAGCCAGACTCTAGCGGTGGCCATACGCAGGTCACGGCAATCTGATGAAGAATGGCGTTGATTCCTGGATGGAATTTTCTTTTCCCTTAAGGCGTTTCCTCTTAGCATCCCTGCCAACTAGGCAGCTTCCAGCCCCGGGGAAACTTATCGACCTCTTCTTAACAGCACTTTTGTCAGGAGATTTGCTCAACTGATCCTTGAATGGCGTTCAGTGATGAAGGTGGAGCTCACAGGCTTGTGCCCTATGTCGTAGTTGACTGTTCAATGTTGGGGTTAGCAGATTTGCCGAATAGTGAAACTACGTTTGAAGTCCCCATGAAATACTGCGGTGTGGAAATGAGAGCCCATACGTACGCCAACTCCGCCTAAACAAGATATCCCTGTCACGTCCGACCTAAATTCATGGATGACTAAAGACCTGTTTCTAAAAGTAGCATCGTATTCAGCTTTCCGGATGCCACTACGAAATTACTGTAAACTAACGGAAAGGACATGGAAAGAAAACGTGAGGGGAGACTTTAGGCGTAAGTCTCCCCTGTATTTGTACTTAAAAAAGATGCAATAGTAATTCATAACAAAAATGTAAAGAACTTTCTACTACGAGCTCCAAATGTGTGAAAGACGTCAGTTTTGTAGCCCGCGCCGCACCCTGAGTGTTCGTGTATTTGCCTGCTGAGACTCGACTGCTCCAGCTATCTGCCTCCCTCCCCTTTCCTGGCTGTGTGCGCCTGCGCGCTGTAGTGGCTTTCTCGACCCCTCCACTTTCCCTCTTCCAAGAAGGCCGGTGCGCTGCACTTGGCTAGCAGGTATTGACACTAGTCTCTGCCGCTTCTGTGCTGGCTTTTAAGAACGGTGTGAACAGTCGCGCGGTTTGTGTCCATAGTAATTCTTGTGTGATTTTAGTGAATACTTTCGTTGTTTCGCTAACATGAGTGAGCCAGCAACTGAACACCTTATAGAATTTTTATTAAAAACACCTTTTTCTACATTAACATACGAAAAAAGTGCGAATTGAAGGATAAACTTTTCAGACTGCCTGGAACGACAGGTGTGTTTGGCTGACTGAGAATGCAGTTAATAACAGACTATATTGTTAAATATGTCTTGTGTTTGGTGGTGAAAATGAATGGTGCAATGGGAGCGTTTGTACAATAAAGAACTTTGACAGGAAAGCACAAAAGCATCAGATATCAAAACGTCACCTGCAGAACAAAGATTCATTTCAGTTATTGGACAAAAGTGGAATTGAGCAAGCCCTTTCTGAAGCCGCTCGCGTGACAGCAGTAAAATACAACGAACAAGTTGCATCCAGCAGGAGAGTATTGGCACGCCTTATTCCGACAATTGTACTTCTTTGTAAACAAGAACTAGCCTTTCGCGGCCATCGAGAAGACGAATCCTACAGCAACAAAGGTAACTATCTGGACTTAACAGATTTACTAGCTCAAGGAGAGCAGTTAATTCGAGACCATCTGTCACGCTCTTCAACCATTAAAGGAACTTCTCCAGATATGCAGAATGATGTTACAGAAATGATAACTCTGGTAGTTAATTATAAAACAAAATCTGAAATTCAGAACTGCAATTTAATTTCAATCCCGGCTGATGAAACATTAGATGTGTCATGCAAGACTCAAATGAGTATAACATTCAGCTACTGTATTGCAGACAAAATTGAGGAAAGATTCGTTGGATTTTACGATGTTTCTGAAGATAAAATTACTGAAGGTTTGTCAAACATTATTCATGCAGTATTGAAAGAATGGGATGTGGAAGGAGAAGTGGTTAGTCAAACATATGGTGGCGCTTCAGTAATGGCGGGCAGAGAAAGTTGACTACACCAATTAGTGAAGTAGTTCTGTCCCTATGCGCTGTTTATTCATTGTTACACGCACCAACTGAATTTGGTACTGTTACATGCCTCCTAAATCATATGACAAGTACGCATGTTTGTACGTGATCTTACTGCATTCCATTCGCTTTTCAGCAAATCATCAAAACAAACTGTATTGCTAACTGAGAAAGGATTTAAACTACCACATGGAAGCAACACTCGCTGGAACTTTCGTTCCAGAGCAGTTTCCACAATACCAACTCATTTCTCAAAGCTATATAGTGTTTTTAATTATATAATTGATGATACAGACTCTCAGTGGACCCAGAATCTTTGAGCTGTACTGTGGAAATGAAACGACAGATGGATGATCCTACATTTTGCTTTGCTTCTATCGAGAGTGCTTTCTTTATGTTGATCATCTCTTTAATGTTCATCAGTCAAAATCTGTCAGTATAACTGCTTGCCACAACGAAATAAGAACTCTTTTGAGAAACTTGCGACAATTAAGAACGAAAACATTCGCTGATGAATGCATTAAATGCAGCTTGTGTTTGAATGGCAACTTATTGTTTTGTGATAGTCAAAAGATATGTCTCAGGGCACTAACTTACGGGATATTGGATTTCCAAATTGTTCACATGGAAATAAGGTATCAAGACTTACCCCAAATTCAGTTTGTTGAAATTTTGAACGAAAAGTGTTTCCCAAACAATCAAAAACAATTCCGAAAGTTGACATTGCTTCAGTTATTAGAACAGAACCCTTTTTTCAAACAAGAACAACTTGGAAATGAACTGTGTAACATATACGCTGATGAAAAACAACACTTATCCCCAAGAACCCTCTTAAAGTACATTGTCAACAACGATTTAGACTCTGTTTATGAAGAAACAACGAAGTTCCTGCGTTTGGTTTTGACCCTGCCCGCAACTACAGCAAACAGTGAACAAAGCACGAGTACTCTTAAATGAGTGAAGTATTATTTAAGGAATTCAGTGTGCAACACCCGGCTGTTGTGTTTGAGCACGTTACCAATAGAAAAGAAACTACTTGGAGAGCTATCCAGTGATCAGATCTTTGTAGACCGAGTTATAGACTTATTCGTGGAAAGAAAAGACAGCCGCATTGCACTTGTGTACAAGAAGATACAAGTGCTTCTTCTCTTGCTGCTGGAGTACTACAAAATTGTCATCGTTTCTTGGACAAGTTAGTTATTATTATTATTATTAGTAGTAGTAGTAGTAGTAGTAGTAGTAGTAGTAGTAGTTACTGTTGTTTATTTGATGCATTTTGTTTCATTTGTTTAAATTATTGCAAATTATTGCTTATTGTACTATTTCGTCTCCCTATAATAACTATAGAGTCTCTCCAACCTTTACAACCACGCTACGCCACTGCATACGTGCCAAAGATTTGGCGTCTAGACCAAACACCGATTAGCTCAATAACCGAAAATGCATCCACACTACTTGAAAGGAGGTCTCCAACTGCTCGCTGTTATCTTCTGTCAGCAAATGGCGCAGTTAGCTGTTGCAGCCCTCCACTCTGCAAAACCTCACAAAATGCTCTGCAGAGGAAGGCCCACATTTTCACCTACACGTTCATCTCTGGTTCGCATATTCGGTAATGCGGAGAGCAGGTGGTAATCTTCTGACTTATTAAGGCTGATGACCGTGCCCTAACTTCGAGCTCTTTGCGACCGACCTCATTATTCAACAAGCTACCGCAAGACCACGATACACGAAGGTATTCGACTGTTGCTCTGAGCAGAACGCTCTCGAGATCTTTCACACGTTGGAACACGGCTGGTTGTGGGCTGTACAAAAACTGGCACACCCCTGTTCACGAACCACTGCTACCACTACCTGCATCTGTCACCCCAACTCAGTTCCGTTCCATCCTCATCTGGCCTAGAGCCGGTCTTTCTGAAGACTTGGCAGCTTTGTGCACTACGTTTTGTATGTGGAAGTTGAATCGTGTGGCTTACATCCTATGCTGTATGCGCAAAATAAGTAAAATTTTGTTACTTGCTCCTTTTCTGCTGTTACTATGGGCCATTAGTCCATACTGACCGACGACCTCCCCATTATGTAAAAAAGTAGTCTTCCGGTATATTTGCATTGCTACTTTCATTCTCCACAAGGTAGTCTAGTAACCACGACGTAAATTATGTGTTTTATTTTGTGTTCCCCATATTCTATTTTCAAATGGATCAAGTAACAATTGTTTTCCCAGTGTGTCAAGAGGTTCTACAACCTTAATCACTTTCTTTACAAGGTGAACATCAACCAGTATCTATGGCGAATGCGGAGGAGTTTCCGAATAATTGTGCTGACTTTCTTCGGCTATAGTACCCACCATGCAGCATACTTTATTTCCGAAGCGGAACAGGCAGTGGATTTTCAGGTGACAATGTGTCAGGAGACGAGTACACTCATTTGAAAGGACGTAAGGCAGGGTACGCAGTTGCCCTTAACACCAAAGCCTGTGCAGTGAGTTATCTAACGCTCAAGCTCCACGTTCTGGCCGTAAACTGTTCAATCTGGACCCACCGACCGCAGTGCCGTCCTCTGCCCATGGAGTCGTCGTAAGAGGCGTGCAGAGAGTCGTGGCCAGCTCACCGCGCTTCGGTCGTTGTCGGCTTTCTTGACCTTGGAACTGGCAGTAGTCAGTCGAGTCGCTCCCCGGATGTCCTCCCCCCCCCCCCCCCCCCTCCCCCACCCTCCAGAGGGCAGAGAGCCGCGCCGACCACTCAGCTGCAGAGCAGACGGTGCCACAACTAAAAGAAGGTTCTCGGAGTTGGATTAAAATTCAAGGTGAAATAATATCATTACCTTTGTATTGTCATTGCTATTCTCAATGAAAGCAAAGAATTACAGGACCTGTTGAAAGGAATGAGCACAGAAAATACATAGAGAGTAAACCAAAGAACTACGAAACGAATGAGAAGCGGAAATGATATCAGCCACAAACTTAACACCAGAAGTTGGTTCCACAACGGAGACGAACAATTGTGCTCCCTTCGAAACAAAATAAGGATCGATGATGCTGTGACACTGAAAGAATCAGACCAGCACACAAAAAGGGGCATTTTTTTGTTGAAAGGAGTCTGCCTTTGTCAGGCATAGATATAATTTATGACAGTCTACATACCTGTTGAGGCCAGCATTATATGGAAGTGATCATGGTCTATGAGAAAATGCGAAGAAAAGACACCCGATGCTTTCGAGATGTGGTTTTGGGGAACGGTGTTGGAAATTAAGGGAACTGATCATCCCAGATTTATTTGCACGTCTGGATGAATAGACAATGTTAACAAGACAGCCTTCCGCATTCAGTTAATTTATTTCGAAGTAATTTTGGATTCGCATTCTGCAGCCGGTAATAACTTCCGCGGTAACAGAGGTTTAGCGTTCTATAACTGTGACACAGCATTCGAATATGACTGTGGAGTGAAACGTGAACTCGGAATATTCCCACACTTCACAACGGACACGTATATGTCCGCTTCACCAGTGCAGTGGCCTGCGTGTCTGGCTACTGTACGGAGAATTTGGTTTAGGTTCCCGGAGGGGGGGGGGGGGCTGGAACTGGATGCATCCAGCTTCGTGTTGCCATCTGAGGAGCTACGTGAGTGAGAAGTGGCCTCTAGAAGACCGAGAGGGCAGCAGCGATGTACTGACATCGTGCCCTTCCACACCGCACCCGAGTAATGCCACTGGCAGCGTTTGGCACGCCTATTGGCTAAAGCAGACAATGAAACGTAGCGTTTCGATTGCACAAAACACTAGGAATTCTTCACGATTTTCATTCAAGAAAATGAAATTCTGTGAAACAGTCAGGGAATTAGGCTAAGCGTTAGAGCGGCTTTTCTCACAGTTCTTTTCATGCAGCATTCTCTTAAAAGTTGAGACTTTTATTTGTCGTAATTACACTACTGGCGATTAAAATCGCAGCACTAAGACTGAAATGAATGTGCATGTGGCTAGAGCGTCCCGTGGGGTAGATCGGTCGCCTGGTGCAAGGACTCCACGCCGGTGACTTTCGTGTCAAAACACTAGCAACTATATCCAATAACGAACTTATACTTGTACAAAACCAAAGGGGTCCATACAAAATGTGATAAAATTTGTAGATATTTTGGAGATAAAAAGAGTGAGAAATTTAGGCCTCATATCTCTAACTACACTGGGCACTGAGTAAAATTATGCTTGCATGACGTAAATCCGTGCTACTTCAACTCTGCGCCATAATTCAACTTTCGGTTAGTAACCACCAGCTTTCTCGAGTATCGGCAATTCATGACCAGATGTCTGCAGTGGGTGAGAGATCGGGCAACAGTGGTGCACCTGTGAATCGAAGTCGACAGGACGGCTCGGGGAACGTACGGTCTTGCGTTATCTTGCTGAGATGTAACGCCTCACAGACCTCGAATACAAAGCAGAAATACCGGAAGCGACACTGATGAAAATAACGAACAACTGTACCATTTACTAGCTAAGGGAACAAGGGGTGGTCGTGTTATGTAGCCAACTGCTCCCCACACCAGCACGCCAGGTGTTGCCCTCACATGGCGATGACGAAAGCAGTTTGGCAGCGTCAGCTTCCTCGGAGGCTCCACACGCGATTACAACCCCCGTGGTGCTGTACGAAGGACACAGACTTGTCAAGAAATACTGTTGCCGCTCTTGTGTCCATTGTTGTCGTTCGTTCGCCACTATAAGCTCACCCGTCTCTGCTGCCATGCCAAGGTTAGCCATTAAAGTGTTTTGTCGACTGACACTCCGTGGTGCTCGAGACGCCGTCCCATAATTCATGTCAACGCTCTTCTTTCTGGAAACAGATACATTTCCCGTCTCAAGATACATATCGTGGCTGTAGCACTCAGAGAAGCCGAGCGAGTAATATTTTTGTCCTTTTGGGAGCTAGGCTAGTGGGTCCGTCGAGATTCTTCGTAGTGTTTTACATGGCCCTCCTGAAGCCATCGATTTCATATTGATATGGCCGTCACGGAATGGCATTACTGCCAAAGATTGTGTGGCTGCTTTAGCTGATCGGGTCAACCTCACGGTACAGTGTTTCTTCCCCAATGGCAATGCTATGTTCCAAGAGGACTGGACCCTTGCTCCCTCAGTTCAAATCGTCCAGGATCGGTTTTATGGGTACGAGGATGAATTGCCGCATCTGTTCTGGCCACTACACTCACCTCATCACAGTATTATTGAGGCTTTGTGGTAGGTTTTTGAGAGAAGAATGCGGGATCGCTGTCCACCTCCATCGTCGTTAGCTGATCTTGTCACTATTTTGCAGCGAGAATGCTATGCGATTGCCATTAAAACCGTACAGGAACAGTATTTATCCTTCCCGAGACGTGTGAGATCTGTGATGAGTGCCAGCGGGCTTCCCATACCATACTTAGCCATGGTAATGCCTTATGATTTTGGTGTTTCCATATTTTTGCGTTGTGCTGAAATGTTAAACCTTCTCGTATTCCAGCGTGTAGTACACATCATGTAACTCTGACATATGTTACACGCCATCGCTATCTTCGTGGGGGAAAATTTAAAATGTGTATATTTAACATTACTTGGCCCTTCAGTAAAGATAGCTACTGTTATGCTGATTCTTATTTTTTTTCCTCTGTGTTCAGTTGACTAAGATGAAAAGGTATGGAAATGTTCGAGGAGGGGGCATAAGTAGGGGGTGGCGGGGGGGGGGGGGGGGGGACAATCTTATACAAGGAAGGCGGTAAGGAAAGACACATCCTTCTAAAATGTTTGTGACGAAGATGATTACCAAGCAACACTTCGTATGGGGACTAATTAATTCATAAGGTACCTATGTGCGTATTGTTTCTTTCAGATAACACGCGTTAGGATCACGACCTGCTGCCTCAAAAAGCCGGCGTATGCACACCCAGTTCCAAACAGCTGGTTTAGGCGGGCCTTACAGAGTGGGGGTGCGAGGCTGGTGCCAATTCTTAGTAGCGTCCCTAGATAATTCCCGCCCTAATCCGGCTCAGCGAGGGAGCCGGGGAAGGAAGCTGGGGACGCAATCTGTGCTCTGCGCTTCAGCAGACACAACCATTGACAACTCCAGAAGTGAGACGTCTGCAGTTCTAAACCACTACGAAGTAACACGAGTATGTTAACCGTTAATTGGGGATATGCACCATTTTTCAAGCAGTACGATTACCACATAACTCAAAAATCATGTTAGTAAGTCTGTTGTCATTGCAATTTTCGCAGCAGATATTTACAAATTGCAGTACCTTAAAACGAAGAGGCTTTCGGATGCTGCGCCTGTGCAGCGTCGTTCTTTTGGTCCTCTTCCGCATTATGTGCGGTGATTAACGATGAAAGAAGACTGTTCCTCTCTATGTGGCGAGGGTACAGTTTTGCTCATTCTGTCTGTAGTAACACTACGTAAAGCCCGACTGCGGAGAATGTGTCTGGGCCAACTCTGCACCGGCGCATAAGCACGTTCTATTCCGTCTACACGCATATTACATTGAAACTGAGGTGAAGCTTACGTTTTATGTATAGCACCCACCAATGTATTTTGACGCCTCTTACGGAACTCCTTTATCACAGAATTCGCTGTCCGGTCGTGTAAACGTTGATCGTCAATGTATCATTACAATACCGTCGTTGCCCTACACATGGTCATTTCGAGAACATTTCGCGCCCCTCTGTTTTCCTACGTACCCGTGTATGTGTTCGCTTCTAACTGTGATGCGCATTGTATACATTCCTTTCACCTGGGCGCCTCTTTCAGCTTGACACCTGTAACACTTACAGCGCCTCTCGGTGATGGAAAAACAAAAATTGCTCCCAAATTAGCTCCCATGTCCTTAAAATATCCATTCACAAAATGACCCACGTCCCTCCACAAGTAGTAATTACGAAAAATAAATAAAAAACAAATAGAGGGAAATATCTAGTATAGAAAGCATAAGAAAAGGAAAATCTAATTATAAATTTTAAAAACATAGGAACGGGGCAAAACAGTAGAAAATATTAAAATATTAGTTATTCCAATACGTAAGAAAATCAATATTATAGTCATAGAACGTAGGTCTGGGACACCAAAGATAGTGTTTATGAAACTATAAATAGCCATACGTTGTAATTACGATACTCCAGTCTCTAGTCTGTTCTAGTTCGATAGTTATTTAGGACGTACAGCTTTAGAGAACAACAATTGAGACTTCATTAAACGGGGATCAAGAATAGATCGTGACGAGTTTGTTTTTGAGGATTGTCAATTCAAGACTTTAATTTGGACACTTATCAGGTTAGATAAACGGGAAGGTGAATAGTAATCTCTTTGGCTTTAATGTCAATTCGTGTAAATATTTAAACGCTTGACTAAATTGAGAATTTTAACCGGATTCGGACTTTGAATTGTGATAGTGGGAGACTTCAACTTCTCGCGACTAGTGATCACAGTTAATGACAGTTTGCGGATATTAAATAGAAATAACTTATTTACCGAAAGTGTCAGGATATTGTCTAGCAACTCAGATGCCAGCGGGAGTCCTACTTAGACATCTAATTCAAGAACTTCTTTGAATGAGATCGTATGAGTGAACCTATTTATTAATAATTCTTGTCAGTAAACTGACGTTGTTAATTTGAAACATAATACAAGTCTTGAATATTAATTTAACTTAGATTAATAAACGTTAGCGTTACGAGATCTATGCCAAGAACAAACTAGTGTTTCGTAACTAAAAGAATTGAACGAAAGATTAAAGTATCGTCGTCTGCAAAAATTGGTAGTAAAGCAACTAAAGATTTTTTCTCTCAGGGTTGGGAAGACTATATGTGTAGTGACCCACGTTTAATATTGGGTTTTGAAAGTAACCAAACTGATACTTAGCCGGGACAATATTAAATAAAAGTAAAACCGTTCAATGACAGTCAATGTGTAAAAAATAAAATGAAACTTTCACCTATTAGAAGAAAAAGCGAAAACAAAAAAGGGCTGCTACACGTATTTGGCGCCCTACAACGCGGGGCTGGAACAGAAGATTGGTTGAGCGAGATTTGAAGCCGCTACGGGTATTGAGGTTCGCATATTAGGAAGAAGGACGTCGCAGGCAGTTTGTTTCACAGGTCACTGATGATGAGTGCGAGAAACGCGGGTGTTTCCAACTGCTGAGGGAGACAGCTGGCAACGCAGAGGACGACACAGCGCGACCAATAGGCGACAGCACTGGGAGTCTACGAGAGTGCAGCCCATCAGAACGCAGCTGATCTACGGAACCACGAGAGTACAGCCCGCTGCTGTTCCACACTGCTCGTCTCTACGAGAGTCTACTACAAAAGACTCGACCTCAGGTATTTAATTATTATTTTATCCAAGGAAATCTTGATAGGGATTGTTTCTTTGTGTCACCTTTTGTAGTAGTGCTGTAGTGTAGGGAGTGAAGTATATTTTTTAAAAAAGCGTGTGACGATTAATATTGATTTTATAAATGGCCAGGAGACGTAGAAATAGAATGGATGATATGGAAGATTTACACTTAGGGTAACCTGATGTACAAAGAAACGTGGTAGAGTGATTAGATCCTGTTGATTCACAAGTAAACTTTAGTGAATGAAATATTGCTCTGAATTTAGAGACAACTACTGATGTTAATGTGAACTTTGTGGAGGAGCAGAATACGGGTACTGTGTTTGGTGATGGGCGTACATCTCAATCTAGTACTACCAATACTTTAGATGCTAATATGTTAATTAATATTCTTGCAAAATTTAAAGAGGAATTCGGAAAAGATAGTAGATTAAAAGAAGCAGAGCGTTATGCAAAAGAAGCAGAACGTTTCGCTAAGTTCGAGAAAAACATTGCTGCTAAATAGGAAGAAAACATTGCAGCAAAAGAATCAGAGCGTTCTGCTAAAGAAGCAGAACGTTTTTCTAAATTAGTGGAAAATATTTTAAAAGAAAATAAAAAGTTATCCGATAAATTAGACAATGTAGAATCACATTTTAAGAAAAAGATTTGAAAAGGTTCAAGATGACGTACAAGAGACTACTGAAAAGTACGATACCTATTATTAGTATTAAAGTTACGCATTTAGAATCTAATCAAGATCAGATCTTAAATAATGTTGATAACTTGACTGATAGAAATAGAATGAATAAGTTAGAACTTAATACTAAAGAAGGCCTTGATAATTATTTAGAGGAACAATCGAAGGGTGCTGAGGAAAGACTACCCCAACGGCTCCAAGCAAAATCCTCCAAAGTTCCTAATCAGGCGTCTGATATTGTAAATGATATTCAACGGTCATGTCAGGAAATTATTAATGGGTATAAGGACGAATTTAAGATAATAAAGGAAAAAGCGTTGGAGGAAGTTTCAAAACGACAATTAAAATCAGGTTCTAAAATTTCTAGTAATGAAATTGGAATCGAAGGGATGGACAGATTGGATAGTGGAGTGATGGAAACCGATATCCGTTCTGATCATGATTTTAATTCTAGACCGAAGAAACGGGTAAAATTTGGCAGGAAATTCTACGAAAACGATGAAATGTCTGGCTGGGATTCGGAACCACGAATGCAGCAAGGATATTTGTCGAAATTGAGAATTGAAACCAGCATTCTTAAGAGTAGACAATTCCCCACATTCTCAATCGAGAAAAATGTGTTCATATACACCCTAAGCTATTCATTCGTAGTTTTAAGCGAGTATTTCCTAAAGGTTGGACAGAAAAAAATAAAATACAATTTATTGTGTCTAAAATGGTAGGAGGGAGAAGTGGCGAAATGGGCTATTGACGTAAGCGAACGATGCAGTTCATGCCACGAATTTGAGAGACTTTTTCTAGCAAAATTCTGGTCGTATAGCAAATAAGAAAGATTACGAAACGGGGTTTATAATCCCGAGATGTTCAATCCGAAAAAGGGTACTCTTAGGAACTATTTTGAAAAATACATAAATAAGACAAAATTTTGGTAAAATCCTATTTCATATAGAGAAGTAATAAGGACTTTATGATCTAGATTGCCGATTTACAATCGAGAACGACTAGTAATGGTGCCACATGACGATCTTGATTATTTTTTGTCTATGGTAGATGAAATAGATATATTATTCACAGGTGCTGGACTCCAGAATAATAACAGTAATTAATGCAGATGGTAGTAATGGTAACAACCACAACTACAACAATAACAACGTGGATATGGCAATCGAAATGGTAACAACAATAACAATAGAAGGCAAAATTCTAATTCTGGGCAGGTGAATAGATATTCTTTTGGGAATGATAATCCAAATTTTAGTGATAACCAATATTACGGTTCTAATAATAATTGTGGGAATAGAAATGGTAATAATACATCGTACAATGTCCAGAATAGGAAGCGTAGATTCGTAGAAAATCAATCGCATAATTTTAATAGAGTAACAATATGTCTGCACCAAGTACATCTTGGACGCGAAATGGAAATGTACGATGGAAAGACTACACGTGTAGTGACTCACGTTTAACATTGAGTTTTATAAGTAATCAAACTGACACTTAGCCGGGACAATATTAAATAAAATTAAAACCCTTCAATGACATCAACGTGTAAAAAATAAAATCAAACTTTCATCTATTAGACGGAAAAGCGAAAACAGAAAAAGGGCTGCTACACACACCAAGCCGCGTCAACATGCGTCGCGTGGACCGAGTACCGGCCCTGTCCTCACCTTAAAGGTCACTTCAAAAAGAAATTAAATGCGTTACGGCCGCAAGCTCTCAGAGTCACACTGCTACTTTGTTGTAAAGTGCTCTTCAAACCAGCTCACTCGATGACTCTATAGCTGACTTCGGCTATAAAATTTTGTGACGTGCTAGATAAATTCTTTCTTCTTCAAAAAGCAAGGACAATTAGCATTTTATTTATTTATCTGTTTCTGTTTATTTGTGCATTTATTTCACCTGGCATGATTCTCTTACATCTAACCATATGGCAAAAGTGAGGAAACATTACAGCTGTTTGGCACATGAGCAATATATGAATATAATGATAATAACAATAATAATAATCATGATAACAATACTAATAATAACAGTAAAAATGCGTATAGTAACGAAAGTGTGTAATTCAAAACAGAAAATTAAGTCTTATTAGTACTAAGTAATTTCCTCATTACGTTACTGACGAATGGTGCTAATGACATAATATATTAAAGGAGTCAATGTGGAGAAGAAAATGGCTGGCCAGGGGATGGGCGAGAACAAATAGGGTAAGATTATCAGACGAGATGGAAAGAAGATAACAGAAAAGGATCAGAAAAGCATGGAAAGCTTACAATGTGAAGGAGATACTGTTTCCCAGTTGGTCAGAAAGAAACCCGCTGGAATATGTAAGAGATAAAGATATAAGAGATAAAGACTTAATCTCCTCTTGAATGCAGACTGGTTTTGGATGAGGTGCAGGCTACAGATTAAAGTATCCCACAGAGGTATGGTAGAAATGAAGAATGAGGTGGAGAAATTTCGGTGTTATGCAAAGATACAGCCAATATGCTGCATGTATCCGATGCATTATTGCAGTTACCAAGTGATGTAGGCTGTCTGATATGGAAAGAGAGGAGCTGAGTTCAGCTGTGTATAAGTAAACCACGAAGTAAACAGGGAGCATAAAAATAACGCCACCTATCCGGTCGTATCCGACGTACCGAGTGAGCGTAATAGTGGCCGATGCGAACAAACAACCGAATGTTCAACACATGTCTGACGCAAGCGTTTAGGGTGAGCTGGAGTCCTCAGCACTTCTCACGATTTATATCGCGATGAGAAAAATCACAACAGAAAAGAGGTGGCAGGACTAAAGACAGGAATAGTTTTTATTTCGTATGAGGTGGAAATATACGAAGCACAGAGATTCCATTCAGGTTGCTTCAGTTTGTTCCCATGAATTTAGGCACCCTTTCAAGATTACGACAAGGTCTTTCGTTGTTTTTTAGAAACAGTGATGGGATAATTGAGTAGTATTGATACAACTTTCACAAAAATGTCGTTAGTCTACTTTCGGTATGATGTGAGAATGTCCTGTGGCTTGTTCGCGGTTACCTTGAGGCCTGGAATTTTGTCCATCATGACAGTCCTATTCAAAAGATCGTCATTCATACCTGTTACAGCTTCAGGTACAGTTGGAGATCGTCTGCAAGTAAGTGGTATTTCAATAAAAGACGGTCCAGAACGCCATACCTGTTTTTTAAATAATTTTAGTTCTGGTATCGTGTTTCGGTCTATGAGGCCACCCTCAGCCAAAGGTTGACGCGAGAATACACAGCACGAAGTCACTGTGTAGTACTGGGGAGTACCTATCTCGAAATGCTCGATTTATGACAGGTAGCAGTCGGTGCTACATTATTTGCGAGATAAAGGTGAATCTTTAACGAGATGGGACAGATTTCAGTATGAAATACTGTTCTAGTTAGTATTAATGTGCGTTAAGTGTAAAGATTTAGGTTAAGTCCGCATCCAGTTGGGCTAAGATTACAGCGATAGACTACCTTTCGTTGCGCAGCGTCGGACGATGGGATACGTGGGTGATGGTCAACACTCATGTTCTGCAGCTGACGTCTTAGTCGATATCTAACGCACGCGTATGGACCGAGACGCGAAGGCGGACCACAGCCTGTACTTTGCACACCAATGTCAGACGAGCTCAGTCGTCTGGATTTTTTTTGTCTGTCGGGAATGATCTCAAAAGTGTGAACCACTCGAGCTGAAGCGTTTGAAGCATCGAATTGCACAATGTTGTCAAGATTTATTGGATAATTCGAGAGGTTTTGAAACAATTAGTAACTCTCAGAAAAGCAGAGTACAGTATCACCTCCAAATGTAAGGACAACACGTGGAATACTACCTGTAACAGACTGTGCAAGTGAACAGTAATTGTGACTTGTAACCCACTGAAGCAGCATAGGTTTCCTAGTTAAGTAGGGTCTTTGGTGTAAAACGATGCCAATAACGTGACAACTTAATCGAAATATTAACAGTTCTAGTATATTTAGAGCAATCAGAAGAATATTTTATACTGAAGTAACTGAAGGCTCGTAACCACAGTTTCCCAAATGCTGACTGGAACTGGGTGTATCTAGAATAGCATCTCACCTGAGCAACAATAATATACTCAGCAGATCACAGTTTGGAGTTCTGAAGACTTGCACAGCTCAGAACCTTGTTTACATGTTCACTCGCCAAATCTTACAAGCATTAAGTATCAAAATAACGTCAGTTGGTACATTTTTCGACCTATCTAAGGCCTTTGACTTCATGGATCGCAGAATTCTCCAAGGTAAACTCAAGTTTTATGGGTCTGATTGTATAGCCAATCAACGGATAACGTTATATCTAAGCAAAGGAATGCTGAAAGTTGTACTTGGTGATCCAGCCCACGTAGTCCAGGGACTTTATTCTCACTGCGGAGAAATCAGGTATGCGGTTCGCCAAGGCTTGAAACTTCTTTATTTGAATGTGTGTGTCTGTAGTTCAATTGCAGAAGGAATGAGAAGATGAATCTTCTACGTTACTTGATTCTGAAGCAACTGTGTAAAAGTGAACGTACTGAGCCCACTTTCCCTTTACTTTTTCTTACCATGTCAACGCTGACCCACAATATTCTAGCGCAACGATATTTGGCTGCTCAAAAAAAATTACAACCTGACTTCAAATAATTAATTCAAAAGAATGGCCCCGACTAAAAAGACATCTTAACAATAAGCTATACATTTCATTAAGCACTTACAAAAATCTTCATTAGGCGATCTACTGCAATACAGCGAGCGCCACTACTGCCAGCTAAACAGAAGATTCTAACTACTGAAGTCACTAACTACTAATAGGCATGTGCTTAGCAAAGTTAATCTTACATCTGTCTTCCAGTTTGTTTGGAGACTTTGACATTTCATTTGAAAGCGCCCCTGACTGATTTGTAAGATTTCCCGTTTTAAAGACAAATCCCTTTAAAATTAAAACTATCCGGGACATATGCATTGCTTCCCTCAGATAGTGTTCATACGATTGTATAATGACCTTCCAAAAGTGCTACAATATTTTGACCAACGTGTGTGCGTGTGAAGGATGTTTCTCTATTACAAAACTAAATAAATCACGATTACGTGGCAACCTGAGCGCGAAAACTACTGAAAATTATTAGAAAAATGATATGTCTTCAATGCACGAAAAATAATGAAATATTACTGGCTTTTTGCTTTTGACGTCTGTTGTTGATGAATGAGAAATATAAAACCAAGCCGTACGGAATGGGCCTGCATTGGAATTTAAATGCGACGTCTTCGCAGTTTCCCCCTCCTCAAGCACAGCGTGCAGTGGGGTTGAGGGAAGTGTGCACCGATGCTGAGTTCTACGACAGTTGTACCTGGGCATGGCCCACATGCTGGTTGGTAGCCACCCCTGATACATTCTATACAGCTGAATGTTCTGAAGACGAATAGTCCTATATCAATCAAAGACGTGTTTGCAACTTCATTAATGGGCACCACAGATGTTGAAAGTTGCTTATCATGCCCTTCAAGTTTCAGCTTTTACTATTTTCCGTACTTTTAACTCATGAACACTTTTAGCACTTTTGCCAGCATACTGTGACCCCAGTAATCTGTGTCTGAGGTGAAGACAGTCTTTGGTCATCCGAGGTGGGCAGTCTGAGCGGCGTTCTTTTGCGCACAGTGTCTAGTCCAATAGGAGCTGAGCACATCAGCTGGTATGGCACGGTCTGCGTTTGAATGCGACAAAAGAGGCTGGAAGGAAAAAGGAGCCTCGTGTGCGTAGGATGGAGGTGACTGTCGCTGCTTGCACTTGCGAATGCAGCTCTGTGCTGTCAAGTTCCTTGTGGACAAGGCTGACAGGCTGACTTGGCATGACATTCTCTTTGTACGTTCTCGTGCTATGAAGTACGAGCTACGCTGTGTTAATGCTTTGCACACTGTAGCGTAACACATTAATTCAGTTCAACTAATTCATGTTTTAACGTGCTGTTACGCGTGACAATGTGCTAAATTCTTCGTATTGTGAAATATTCAGTCTCGATTACGTGGGCCGGACGTAGGTTTCTCTATAGTACATCCCATTCAGGGACGAACTAAATAAATTTCTCATTAATTTTACCATTCTTGATACTTTCACAGATATCATGGATAATTTGTGGGTTAATTATTTTCTTCGTTATGTAATGGAACAGAATGTGATGTGATTCATGATTAAGTAATTGTATTCTTCTACATACTAAGACCTTTGAGTTGAAATAACAAGTAATTTGAAAACAATCTATCTGATTTTTTTTTTACATTCCTCGCCACTATTGAACTGATATTAGAGGTTGAACGATTCTATTTAAGACGACGCCATGTGCTAATGTTTAAAAATAAATCTGCGTTAGAGGTTCTATCACGATTATTTGCTTTCAGCAAAGATCTATATTCAATGCGAGCTTCTTTCGGAGTCAGCACCCATTTTTCCAGCAACACAAATAGTTTGAACGTCGTTGCATGAATTTTTGAACTATTGGAAGATGAGCTTCACCTATATATTCATACAAACTGGCCAGGTGCCAGCATCTATGGATCCTTTGTTTTACTATCGAATAATTTGAAGATCTGTACCCGAAAGTATTAACGTCACAAACTCAGCCAGGTATCCTCATTGCACAAGTTCTTGTAATTTCTAACAGTTTTCATGTCTCTTTAGCATTAAGGTTGTAAGGTGCAATATATTTTTGGTTTACTTATTCTAGGATTGAAGACGACTGTGTAAGTTGAAATGACATGTTTAATGTCGCAATATTATCACAAAAATACACGCTTTTACACAGTGTTCAATGTGACAACAAAAGCAGTTGTCACGATAATGCATGTCATCAACATCAAAAGATGAAATAATCCTAAGCACAACAATATTAAATATTAACTCTCAGAAGGTTAAATTATCCTAAACACGACAGTATTAAGTTTAACTAGAAGTTTCTTTACAAAATTGTTCCCACACTTACGGTGAGATGTTGGACAGTACTACGAAAATCGTCCGATTCCAGTTCAAAGTTCCGTACTATTTTAGGATGACAATCAAGTCTACCGTGGATGGTTAGTTATGTGAGAAACTGAGCCAAAGATTACCCAAGGTCGCTCTAGTGTACAGTGGACGCGGCATTTACCTTAAGCTGCCATGAGCTGTCGTCTGATAGGCTGCTCTCATTCGCTGAAATTCCTATAAAACTAATTACGCCTTTGCTGAATTTTCTAGCAGAAACTTTCCCTGTGTTTCTCGCTAGGCGAGAGAACATGTACTCACCGCTAGTCTTAGAATGTGGCTATATACACGTGTATGGTTGGAGCAGCATGCATATTATAATGCCCTCTGAGCTCTTGCAAGAACATGTAACTAAATGCTGGGTCGTTTCTCCACAGTTGGAGCTAAACAATAGTACAGCTAATTTATAGCTCGATATCAGCCACTGTGAATGCAGTATTCACACAAATTACTCCTCTTCGCCGTGCACTCAGTTATGAGCTCCAGTCTGCACTTGTTGCCAGTTCAGAGAAGAGTCCCCCAAAATTTCTTTCTCTTACTCATAGCTGAACTGTCTCCCCACCTGGGTTCTTTCGTTCTTCACATCATGGCTTTTTTCGACCAATAGGAGCGTTCCTCTTATTTGGTGGAAACTCTCTCTACCATTAGCAAGGTCCCTACAATTAAATTGTGTCAAAACTTTGGCTCTTTTCTCCTTTTTAGCGCGTTTCCGTGAATCGGATATTTTGGGCCCGTTCCAGATGCCTAAATGCGTACATTGACTCCTGCACATGTGCTCCACTCACTGGATATGTGATCGAAAATGCTGCACTGGTATTGTTTCATATTCATTTTGAATTCCGAAACACTGTTTTCTAAAAGCTTTCTTACCTATCCTCCCTCAGATAGGCCATTATACTCGCTCTCCCTGTCTGAGTCACCTGGTCGGTCATTGACTTTCCACCTGGGACACCCCTTTAAGTGGTTTCCGTGATACCCATTGTAGTGCAGCCTTGCCTCTGCATTGTCTCTCTGAATTCCAAACTAAAATGCCTCTCACTGCTTGTCTCACCTTTTGCTCAAACATAAATTATAGGAATGGTGTGTTAATTACTGTTGATTGAATGTTATCCCTTTTTGCATTACATACTGCTAGGCAAATTTGCTCATTACCGCCGAATTATTTAGGTGCTATATTCACCTTCCCGTTGCTATGTATAAAGCTCTCGTGTAAGATGAGACTCTGACCTTCATTTATTCTGCCACTGTACAAAATAAATTTAATAATTTTATAGTTGGCTTCAGTACCTATACAATGGAGTGTCGTACTCACATATGGCAAGCCTGCAGCCTTTGTTACGTTATTTTAAGCAATTTCATGCATAAATGTTAATAGCTTTATTAAAACTGGTTGTATAAGTATGCTAACAATTTCATTAAATTTGCCTGTTTATTGCTATTTCAGTGGTGTCATCACATTTTCTGTGGCATGTCTGGAATTGACTTCCATGTTTTTAGTGAGTATTTGAAGCTTTTAGTTTCCGAACAATCAGACCTTAGGCATACTGATCAGCTTTCACAATGATATCACGCTACAATTCTAGCTACTTGTCACAGCGATTCCATGTTAGATCCGCCCAGCGGCCGAATCGGCAGCAACTCACACCCTCTCTGGTGGCTCACATCAACTGCTCAGAGCTACTTCCAGTGCTCGCTCGCCCACCTGTTCCAGCCACCTTCCAGCAAGTTGTCAGCTAACATTTCTTAATTAGATCCACCATTTCTTGAACACTCTATACAGCTGACATACTGCTCGTAACATTATATTCTCTCTGAAAGAATGGACGTTTACACAATCCGTAAGTGACGTACGTAATGATCTTGCTAATAGGAATCTTGATTACTAAAGCCCATTTAAATGTTTATTTATGCCCGTACATCAACACGTTTTACTCTGTACATGTCCCCTCCCCCCTACCATCACAGCCCCCGTTAGTTAGTTCTTAAACCACAGCAACATGACATTTACTAAAATGACGTGGGTTGATAATCATATGTTTCAGACGGCTTTTCAGTTACGGCAGTTTGTTACATTTACTCAGAGTTAGGAAACAAAGCCCGCCTGGTTGGCTGTGTAGTCTAACGCATGGCTTTCCAGGCAGGAAGGAGTTCCTGGTCCCTGGCACGAATCCACCCGGCAAATTTGTGTCGAGGTCCGGTGAGCTGGCCAGTCTGTGGATGGTTTTTAGGCGGTTTTCCATCTGCCTACGGCTGTGGTGGGGACGAAGCCTCTCCGTCATTTCTAGGTACCCGGTTAACATACGATACAAAAGGACATTCTTCAACGTGAATGAATTCAGATAAGCATTCAAGTACATCCCATCATGCGCAGCATAGACAACCAAGTCTCATACAGTATGTCACAATATTACACAAAATCTCATGTCTGGTTTGAAGAGCGATGTTATATACCACTGTACTACATAAAGAGTAATGTACGTTTGTCTTTACTAACTTTTAGCACAGACTACGTTGTTAAGATGAGACAGTACACACAGGTAAAAATATCTTTTCGCAAATGAGAAAATACACTGATGTGCTTCTTACTATCATAGCAAATGGTAAAATTTAGCATTAGTGATTAAAAACTTTGTAGAACAGATTATATCAATATAAGAGAATTAGTTTTTAACAATTCCTTTCTACTTATAGCTATCATTTGAAAATGGAAAAGATGACAAAGTCGAAATTGTGAGTTAAATAAATCAAACGTGTCCAGGCGGAACACATCATTCCCGAAATATTATAAGACACTAGTCGCCATGAACAGAAATTACAGTGTACTTAGGATAGTAGAGTTGTCTGACGTGAAACTCCTTGGCGTGGTCATTTCAGACTGGGGACTGTTTCAGATCAAGCTATGTTATGACCGAAAACCCGTTGTCCAGATCAACATATACATGATCAGACTGCAATTCAGAGCTAAGTGCCTGGGAGATAGCTCAAGCTATTTCTCTACCGTTCCACTCTCGAACATCGTGCGGGAAAAAACCAACACTTCAATCTTTCCGGTAGAGCTCTGATTTCTCTTATTTTATTATAATGATCATTTCTCACTATGTAGGTGGGTGCCAACAAAATATTTTCACACTCTGAGAAGAAAGCTGTTGAGTGTAATTTCATGAGCTCTTGCTGGACCGAAACACGGCTTTGTTTTAATGATAACAACCTCAATTAGAGTATCATATGCGTCGCATTCTGTTTCCTGTCTCGTGATAATACAAAATAAGTGGCTCTTCTTTGAACGTTTGAGTTGTTCTCCGTCTGTGTACCTATTTAAGATTTGTTTTAATGATAACAACCTCAATTAGAGTATCATATGCGTCGCATTCTGTTTCCTGTCTCGTGATAATACAAAATAAGTGGCTCTTCTTTGAACGTTTGAGTTGTTCTCCGTCTGTGTACCTATTTAAGATACAATACCGGCATTTGGCTGACATTTTATCGCTACGTAACAAAGAAATCTTAAAATCATTGCAAGTATTGAGAAAGTAAGTTCCTCAAAATACAAGAAAATTAAATCTCTTTCTAACTTTGAACAACAACTAATTGCTCTCCTTCTATCATAATAGCCATGTCTTCCACATACATGTCTGCAGCTTGCTCTTGTCACCTCTCTCCCCCACCACATTACCCTCTCCCCTCTCTACAGGATCCTTCACTGATTACACAATGCAACCTCGACAGTTATTATCAATGAACTGTCACTTCACACTTCTCTTATTTCATTATCAGTTCATTCTTCTATGCTACTTAGCACGCCTTCAAAGGTGCTGAATTAATCAGTATTTTTCTTGATCTTAATGTCCTTCATCAATATTATTATTATTATTGTTATTAATGACATTTATTGTTATTCGCTGTTACTGTTCTGTTGGTATCTATAGCTTTTCTTATAATAACCTCTCAGATGTACAGAATTGATCCAGACGTATGCATAGAAACTGAGAATGGTTTTGTAATACAATATTTCGATATATGCAAGGGAGAAAGAGTCTTAAGGTCCTAATCTGCCTAAGTTAAATTATCAGTTAACGAAGTAAATATCTGATCCCGAGAAACCACATTAAACATTATGAAGGAGGACTAAATGGAAATTTCCAAAGCATGCTTCGCTAGGACGAGTGCTGCGTCTTGTGCAAGGAATGCGGCAGGGCGGGTTGGTGTTTCACTATTCTTTAAACAATCGGTCTGCCTACCTGGATCGGTTTCAGGTTGTCTGTCCCTTCACTCTGCGATGGCAGACACTGGTTTAGTCGACAAAATGTGTTGACGAAATTCTATCAAATACCTACCATGCAAAGGCCACGTACCTCCAGCTCATGGGCAGTAGGTGATAACGTTCGGGATTTTTGCATGACTCGTTTGAAAAAAATGTCAAAAACGTCCTTCAAGTTGGTGTATTGTCTTTACAACACGAAAAGTGGCTAACAAGTCCGGATTTAATATCCCGACGTCAATTAGTCACTGTTACTGACTGTCTGGTACAAGTTCACACCAGAAAGCAGCCGAAAAATAATTAGTCCGACGCGATATTTTGAACGTTCTAAATAGTCACTGACTCACCACTACATGCGAGCTGCTACATTCAGTCGTTCAGTAGGCTTCTTGTAAAGAAGTAGTTGCCATAATGTCTCGTACTTTGCACTAAATACGCCACGCGGATTTTATATAGGACATGATAGGTTCACACACGAATATCTCATAAAATAAACAACTCAAAAGGCTCAAACTTTCACAAAATACTCACTACTGCAGTCGTTCATCGTCAACAACAAGAGAACCCCTCAAGCGCGTGTATTTCTTTATTTTGGTCCAAATTTGATCAGCGCGGTTTAACATTCAGCAGGTGTCAACAAGAAGGCGGCTCCCGAGCGAGTATCTCGACTCGCAGTATCTCTAATGTCAACCGATCAGATTACCACCAGAAATGTAGACTTGAAGTCTCGTAATTCTGAAACTAAATAAAACTTAATGACAACAAAGTACGATTCCCTTCCACAAATTAATTAATACGAGACAAGCTCACTCGGATGTTCGTCACCTGTTGCACAAGTTTCTCACGGATACTGAGCTGATGCGTTTCTGGAGCCTGTTTCCATCGATCTTCGATGCTTATTTGTCTTCTCCTCATCTTTGGCGGCGCGGATTTAACGGCAGCGCGTGCGCTCTGCTGGGGAGGTGTGTCTGGACCGGCGGTGAGCGAGAGTCACGTGAGACTGTGTACGTAGGCAGGGCGGCGAGAGGACGAGGCGGACAGCGGTGGAGCGGGGCCAGCGGCTGCGGCGTGTTGAGTCGTGAGGGCAGATGCACTGCCCGTGGTGGTTTGGTTTTCCTAGAGGTCGGAAGGACAAGGTCCTTCGAGTCCGTTATAAGCTACGACGGCGAATTGAATTGGAGTTGCAGAGTTGCTTCCGTGGGTTGCGTGCTGCTTAATTCAATATGGCAGTGTACTAAAAATCCTTTGGAATTGCTTTAATTGTTTATCACTTACCTCAGTGTCCTGAGTAACTATCTTGACGGCAGCTCAGGAAGTGTGGGTACGCCCAACCAACCGACATGAAGCGTGGTTAAGGACTTAGCTAGAAGTGTAACGAGTAGTCAGCAAGTCCGGCTCTGGCCGAGACGTCTTCTGTTTTAGCTTACAGTTTATCTGCTAGTTTGGCGTATAGATGTGGGCCACGATAATTCTTGTCATCTTAACTTTAGGGCTTCATTTTTAGCGAACTTATTAATCAAAGTTTAAGGCCTTGCACTGACCAAGTACCTCACGGAGGCTAATTTGTTCCTGTTGTATTCATCACCTGTTCTCTAGATAAGATTGTGTAGTTTATGTCTCAGAACAATGTCTGCCGTTGATGTGTGTTGTGCTACAGATAATTGGCAGAGAGTAACGCAAGCATACGGGGAGCAGAGCACCATGGGGGCAGAGACATGTTTAAAGCCCTATCCTCTCCTTTACATCTTGGGTTATGTTGTCACTGTTGCGAGATTCCATCTTTCCGGTGGAGAATCCTTGGTCTCCTCCTGTCTATCGCTAATTCACACGCGATATTGAAACAATTTCATTTTACGTGTATTGCCATATGGGCATGTTCTAGTTGTAATCATTCTAAGAATTTTGTTGATTAATCAAATGAGTAAGTAAATTTGAAGATTGGATTGGTCAAAAATTAAAGCACCTCCTTAACTGTTTTAGTCATTCATAAATAATTTTGTTCAGGAAAGTTGGCTAGCCAAACCTTAAAAGATCTATGTTCATACCCTTAATCTGTTACTCAGCTGATTAGAAGTCATGAGAGTTCTGATGGAAATTGTATGGACATTTGTACTACTTACGTAAAGCTTTACCTGAGTACATTTACCTAGTCATATTCAAATTTCAAGTATTATGGGTCTTGTTCCAGTTAAAGAAATTTATTTGTTAATTGTCCAAATCATCTGGCCTCGTAAGGCCTCCTGTGTTATTGTGATTGTGATTTTATAATGCTTTTGATTGTAATAAAATATGTAGCAACTACAACGGATTTCTGTTGTGATTTTAGTGTGTCACTACTATTACACATTTCAGATACAGTTACATAGATTTAATAAAATATTGCCTTCTCAGTTTACGTATGTCTTCCATTCGCTCTCACAGTCTCTTCAAAACACTCACACAACCAAAACACAATGAAATAGTAAATTTTCAAAGCACTTTTAGTTACGTAAGAAATCTGTGGCAATGAAACTAAAGAAAATTCCTGAAAATTAGCTTATATGAACCTATTCTCTTGGCTGTAGTTTCAGTTGATCCTGTAGATGATTATATTACAGTCCTATTTCGGTTTCACAATGTAAGCACGGTTATTATGGGTTTTAAGTAAAAATTTATATCTGCGAAAGTATTGAAGTTATTCGTTTGTAATTTTAGCTGTATCGTTCCGTTATCCAAAAAAAACTTGGTAGGGTAAGTATGAAAAAGATCGATTATTATTTAATAGTACTTCTTCAGATTCATAGAGAGTACCAGGCGTAGAGGTATGAATCCGGAATACCCCTATAGATGGTGCTAGCCGTCAGTGTAGAACCCGTGAGACCGCGTCTGCAGCGCCATCTGCTTCGTGCAGCGGCTGACGGCGAATGTCAGCACATAGTAACGTAAGTTGCATACATCGGTATGTGTTTCATGTCGAGTAAACATGTCGAGTTTTGTGTCTACGAACTACGATTTGCGGACAGCATTGGTTTGCTGTTATCATTTGAAGAAAAGTGCTATAGAATCGCTTCGAATGCTTGTCGAAGCTTCCAGCAAACACGCTTTTGGGAAAACATAGTGTTTCGAGGGTTTAAAAAATTCAAAAGTGGTGATTTTGACGTGAGAAACGACGAGGGCAGGAAAGCACCGAAAAAGTTCGAAGACAACGAATTGCAGGCTTTGTTGCATGAAGAAGATACTCAGACTCAACGGAAACTCTCGGAACAATTGAATGTGACGCAGAAAGTCATTTCTCCTCGGTTGAAAGCTGTGGGAAAGGTGCAGAAAATGGGAAAATGGATTCCACATGAGCTGAATGAAAGACAGAAAACAAATCGAAAGACCACTTGTGAAACACTGCTAGCCAGATACAAAAGAAAGTCGTTTCTCCATCGAATAGTGACAGGTGATGAAAAATGGATATATTTTGAGAAAGGGTTGTAGCCTCTCCCCGATGTTATTCAATCTGCATATTGAGCAAGCAGTAAAGGAAACGAAAGAAAAATTCGGAGTAGGTATTAAAATCCATGGAGAAGAAATAAAAACTTTGAGGTTCGCCGATGACATTGTAATTCTGTCAGAGACAGCAAAGGACATGGAAGAGCAGTTGAATGGAATGGATAGGGTCGTGCAGGGAGGATATAACATGAACATCAAGAAACACAAAACGAGGATAACGGAATGTATTCGAATTAAGTCGGGTGATGCTGAGGGTATTAGATTACGAAATGAGACACTTAAAGTAGTAAAGAAATTTTGCTATTTTCGGATCAAAGTAACTGATGATGGTCGAAGTAGAGAGGATATAAAATGTAGACTGGCAATAGCAAGGAAAGCGTTTCTAAAGAAGAAAAATTTGTTAACATCGAGTATGGATTTAAATGTCAGTAAGTCGTTTCTGAAAGTATTTGTATGGAGTGTAACCATGTATGGAAGTGAAACATGGTCGATAAATAGTTTGGACAAGAAGGGAATAGAAACTTCCTACATGTGGTGCTACAGAAGAATACTGAAGATTAGATAGATAGATCACGTAAGTAATGAGGAGGGTTTGAGTAGAATTGGGTAGAAGAGAAGTTTGTGGCACAACTTGACTAGAAGATGGGATCGGTTGGTAGGACATGTTCTGAGGCATCAGGGTACACACATTTAGCATTGGAGGGCAGCGTGGAGGGTAAAAATCGTAGAAGGAGACCAAGAGATGAATACACTAAACAGATTCAGAAGGATGTAGGCTGCAGTACGTATTGGGAGATGAAGAAACTTGCACAGAATAGAGTAGCATGGAGAGCTGCATCAAACCAGTCTCAGGACTGAAGACCACAACAACAACAACAAGTGTCGTAAATCATGGGTGAGTTCAAACAAATCATCTACACCCACTGCAAGATCAAATCGTTTTGGAATGATGACAATGCTCTGTGCCTGGTGGGATCAGCACGGTGTCATCTAGTACGAGCTGCGAAAAACTGGCGAAACCGTTAACACTAATCGCTACCAACCGCAAATGATCGATTTAAATCGAGCATTGCGTGAAAAACGACCAGAATATTGAAAAAGACAACAGAAAGTGATATTGCTCCATGATAGCGTCCCATGACAAACAGAGAAAACGAGCCAGAGAAACTATCTAGGCGTTCCGTTGGGAAATGCCAGGGCATGCTGCTTATTCTCCAGATTTGGCACTGTCCGATCGTCATCTGTTTGCATCATTGGAACACGCACTAGCTGAACAGCGCATCAGGTCGTATGAAAATGTACGAAAATGGGTCGCTGACTGTCTTCGCTTCGAAAGAAGAACTGTTTTTTTTCTTAGCATTGGAGATTATTTTGAATAAAATATTGTTTATCAATTTCAACCGAATTCTAGTTTCGTACTTGAGCACCTGGTAAGTGTAACGCTTCGCACCCAATGTTAAGCAAGTAGACGGCTCGCTCCGCCCAATAGCCAGCGTCAGCTGTGACAGGGTGAAAGTCGCGAACTCTATCTTCTTATCTCGTGTTTTCTACTGATAATCTCGTGCTTGTACTCTTGTTCACTTTACTACTACAGATATCGCCAAAACTTTATTATTTTTCTATTGGTCCTGTGCGCAACAGATAACTTACTTGGTCTTTCTGCTGCCACTGCTTGCTCTGCTGCATTCCATTATTTAACAAAAACATAAAAAACCTATTATTCATGCTGAGTGCAATGCATGTTCTGTAAGGCGGCTCCTGCTGTTGCAGCTGCAATTTATAAAAAATATCAACAAAATACGAAATCCTGTGCCGCTGCTGGCGGACACGGCAGTACGGCAGCTCGGCGACGACCCCTCGCCCAACACACGTGTGCACCACAGCAGGCGGGCTCCTACACTGGCTTCCAAACTGCCACCAGTTAGTCCGTGCGCTGCGAGGCGCGACAACAGTATCTTAGGTTCCAGAGCTTGAGTATGCGCGCTGAAGTCAATTTTACATCCTAAGAGAGTATTGCCAACTCTCTGGGGAGAGAACCAAACATCTCCTCTGCTACCGACTCCGCGGCAAGCTACGATTTCAATGCAGGATGACAACTTGGTACGTTACAGGTCTCACTTTTCAAGTTTGAATTAAGTACTGAGTTCTTCCTATCAGAGTAGGAAGATCAATAACGATCACGACTATGAAAAGATGTTGACTCTGACGCTAAAAGAAGTGGGAAAGGACAGGAGAGCAGCTAACAGTACACGCCTTCGTTCAGGGGCACATGGCACATGTGGAGCTGGGAATTACATCTGGTTGCAGCCGATGCCCTCGGCGGATGAACAAGGCCCGCCCTAAGCCCTGCCCCGCTCTGCGGCGCGGTCGCCCGGCGCCGGTTAATCCGCCCTGGCCGCTGCTGCCGCGCTGCCCGCCATGAAATATTCACCTCGCTGTACCGGAGGGGAGGGTCTCTGGTCCCACCTGTGCTTCCATAAGCGGCTGCCTAATGAATGTCGACATGTCGTAATGGTCCGAAATGTAACGTCGTAGTTAATGGAAAGGCCACTGAACACTCACAAATCGTGTAACTATTTTTCTGTTAATTTACTGTATTAGTCGTGTCAGAAAATTTTAGAGAGTGAATGCAGTTGGATGATTACGTAAATGGGATGAATGCTGTACTGGAAAAAGGTTACGAGAAGAATATGAACAGTAGTAAAATTTAGGGAAGCGAAGTCGTACAGTTAGGAGATACTGAGAGAAGAGATAGAGAAGATCCAACGGAGAGCAGCGCGCTTCGTTACAGGATCATTTAGTAATTGCGAAAGCGTTACGGAGATGATAGATAAACTCCAGTGGAAGACTCTGCAGGAGAGACGCTCAGTAGCTCGGTACGGGCTTTTGTTAAAGTTTCGAGAACATACCTTCACCGAAGAGTCAAGCAGTATATTCCTCCCTCCTACGTATATCTCGCGAAGAGACCATGAGGATAAAATCAGAGAGATTAGAGCCCACACAGAAGCATACCGACAATCCTTCTTTCCACGTACAATACGAGACTGGAATAGAAGGGAGAACCGATAGAGGTACTCAGGGTACCCTCCGCCACACACCGTCAGGTGGCTTGCGGAGTACGGATGTAGATGTAGATATGCAATGAGGTAGTAAAAGTTTGTTATTTCGGCAGAGAATTAACTGCCTTCGTAGAAGAAGAAAGAATTCAAAACGCAAACCGATAACAGCTTGGGAAGCTTTTCTGTAAAAGAAATATTTCAGAATTTAATATAAATTTGAGATTTAGTAGGTACTTTCTAAAGGTTTGGATTGGTGCTCAATACAGAAGTTGTAAGTAGGCTGTTTAGGTTTTTTTATTGGTAGCGCCACATAGCGCTCTTTATGAAAATCACTGGCTGTGCTGTGTTAAGTCTGTGGCTGGTCTGCATTGTTGCAATATTGGTATTGTAGTGTTGGGCAGTTGGCTGTGAACAGCGCATAGCGTTGCGCAGGTGGAGGTAACCCGGCAGCAGTGGGGAGTTTTGAGACAGTAAATTTGTAAGACTGGATGTCATGAACTTTATTAGTGTTCAAAAGTCATTATATATATATTTTGAACACTAATAAGGTAAATACATTATTTGTTCTCTATCAAAATCTTTCATTTGCTAACTATGCCTATCAGTAGCTAGTGCCTTCAGTAGTTAGTATCTTTTATTTAGCTGGCAGTATTGGTGCTCGCTGTATTGCAGTAGTTCGAGTAACGAAGATTTTTGTGAGGTAAGAATTCATGAAACGTATAGGTTATTGTTAGTCAGGGCCATTCTTTTGTAGGTATTTTTTAAAGTCGGATTGCGTTGCGCTATAAATATTGTGTATCAATTTAAGCACAGTCATTCATTAATTCTTTAAAAGGGACGTTTCGCAATGAGATACTAAAAATTTCCTGTTTGGACAGAAAAGTAGCTGATCGTGGTATAAGCAGAGAGAATTGAAAATCCAAACTGGTAATAGCAGGAAAACCTTTTCTGTAAAAGACAAAATGGTTCTGAGCACTATGGGACTTAACTTCTAAGATCATCAGTCCCCTAGAACTTAGAACTACTTAAACCTAACTAACCTAAGGACATTACACACATCCATGCCCGAGGCTGGATTCGAACCTGCGACCGTAGCGGTAGCGCAGCTCCAGACCGAAGCGCCTAGAACCGCTCGGCCACTCCAACCAGCTGTAAAAGACATATTTCATAATTTAATATAAATTTAAGTTCTCGGAGGTATTTTCTTGTGGTTTGGATTGGTGCTTAATACGAAAGTGAAAGGTCAATGATAAGCAGTTCAGACAAGAAGAAAAAATGAAATGGTCGAGTGGCATTAGTAAATAGATCGGGAGATTCCGTGCGACGTTTCTCTGCCACCTGACGCCGGTCTATCTATTTCACACCACCACAGCGACTTGCGCGGCAATGAAGATGAGATGAAATTGAAATGAAGGCAACACAAACACCCAGTCTGGAAGCGAAAAAGTATCTTCGACCCAGCGAGAAACCGAAAGCAGGACCTCGCGATTTAGAGGCAGCGACGCTGAGCTTTGTTTCGCTTTTCATCTTTACTTTTTGCCGTGCTTCATTCAATCTGCTACTTCATCATTTTTTCGTAAGCAGTTCTAGGCGAATGTCGCATTATATAGGTCGAGTTCCATCACCGAGAACTTCATCGCTCTTTCTTTACTACACCATGTGTCCAGTCCCCTGACCAAACACGCTTATCTCCTGTGCTGGCGGAGCACGTGATTCAGTCAGAGAAGAAGGCCACAGAAGCTGTCGAAGCATGGAGTTATGGAAGACTGCTGGCGATTAGATACGATACTAATGATAGGGGCAGCACATCGAACTGGGCGCTAAAATTGATGGCAAAAGTTGACTAAAAGCAGTGATCAGATGGTAGGACACGCACTTAGGCACCAGGGAATGAACAACTTTGTAATGGAGGGCAGTGTAGTAGTACAAGGTGCTACATGGAGGCCTACGCATGGCTACAGAAAGCACGTGAGTGTAGGCTGCAGTAGTTGTGCGGAGATGAAATGCTTATACTACGGTGTAAAGGTGACCCCAGAACATACTCTGCCACGGAGATATGCTCTACTGGCCCTTAAAGTTCTTAAACCAAGAAGAAATGCAGATGATAAACGGGTATTCATTGGACAGATATATTATACTAGAACTGACATGTGATTACATTTTTATGCAATTTGGATGCATAAATTCTGAGAAATCAATACCCAGAACAACCATCTCTGGCCGTAAGAAAGGGCCTTGATACGCCTGAGCAATGAGTCAAACAGAGCTTGGATGGCGTGTACAGGTACAGCTGCCCATGCAGCTTCAACACGATACCACAGTTCATCCAGAGTAGTGACTGGCGTATTGTGACGAGCCAGTTGCTCGGCCACCATTGACAAGACTTTTTCAGTTGGTGAGAGATCTGGTGAATGTGCTGGCCAGGGCAGCAGTAGAACATTTTCTGTATCCAGAAAGGCCCGTACAGGACCTGCAACATTTGGTAGTGCGTTATCGTGCTGAAACGTAGGGTTTCGCAGGGGTCGAATGAAGGGTACAGCCACAGGTCGTAACACATCTGAAATGTAACGTGCACTGTTCAAAGTGCCGTTAGTGCAAACAAGAAGTTACCGAGACGTGTAACCAATGACACCCCATACTATCACACCTGGTGACACGAAAGTATGGCGATGACGAATACACGCTACCAATGTGCGTTCACCGAGATGTCGCGAAACACGGATGCGACCATCATGATGCTGTAAACAGAACCTTGATTTATCCGAAAAAAATGACGTTTTGCCACTCGTGCATCCAGGTTCGTCGTCGAGTACACCATCACAGGCGCTCCTGTCTGTGGTGCGGCGTCAAGGGTAACCGCAGCCATGGTCTCCGAGCTGATAGTCCATGCTGCTGTAAACGTCGTCGAACTGTTCGTGCAGATGGTTCTTGTCTTGCAAACGTCCCCATATGTTGACTCAGGGATCGAGACGTGGCTGCACGATCCGTTACAGCCATGCGGATAAGATGCCTGTCATCTCGACTGCTAGTGATACGAGGCCGTTGGGATCCAGCACAGCGTTTCCGCATTACCCTCCTGAATCCACCGATACCATATTTAGCTAACAGTCCTTGGATCTCGATCAACGAAGGCAACAATGTGGCGATACGATAAACCACAATCGCGATAGGCTACAATCTGACATTTATCAAAGTCGGAAACGTGATGGTATGCATTTCTCCTCCTTACACGAGGCATCACAACAACGTTTCACCAGGCAACGCCTGTCAACTGCTGTTTGTGTATGAGAAATCGGTTGGAAACTCACATGTCAGCACGTTTTAGGTGTCGCCACCGGCGCCAAAGATGTTTGAATGCTCTGAAAAGCTAATTATTTGCATATCACATCATCTTCTTCCTGTCGGTTAAATTTCGCGTCTATAGCACATCATCTTCGTGGTGTAGCAATTTTAATGGGCAGTAGTGTACTACCGTTTGCGAAACATGAAACACTCACAAGCAATAGTCTGCAACACGCCACTATAAAAACAGCAGAAATATAATAAGTGACTTAAATGTCATGAGAGGTGGTGCTCACTACGGCCAATAGAGCCTTCTTTTTTGTGACCGGACAGCTCGATCGGTGCGGAGTCGTGACACGAAGTGGAAATGTGTAATCAAGTGCCACAGTGCCTCGTCCACATCATAAGGTGGCATATCGGCATGTGAGTGCGCTAGAACGGGGCCGAATGATTGGTCTCCGAGAGCCGGGTCTGCCGTCAGTTCGTAGAGGGCACTCTGCTTCAACAGCGAGGTGTATGGCGGAAGCAGTCGAGAGAAGATGGCCGTACACAGCGCCGACAGGGTACTGAGCTACACAAAGTGAGCACAGAGCGAGATGACCGCCATCTTGTCGTAACCGACAGAACAGCTTCGTCCGCAGTGTTGCCCCGACGCCGGAGCACTACCAACCGCGCGCTGGATTAGCGGCACGAGTGCCATTGTTTCGGCCCCCATTGACCAGAACAAAGCAACACCGCAGACTCCAATGGGCACGTGAACGCTGACACAGGCGTGCTGAGCGGCAAAACGTAGCGTTTTCCCACTTCAGCTTGCCCTCCAGTGATGGTCGGATACGCGTTCGACGCCACCGTGGTAGATGCAGTCGGGCAGACTGTGTTGTGGGACGTCATAGCGGATAGACGCCAAGTGTGATGGTTTGAGGCGCCATTACCTACAAAACGCTATCTCGCCTGGCACGTCCTGAGGACAACCTGAACACCTAGCCCTAAGTTATGGAGATTTCACAATCCGAGGCACTGCCCCTCTGGCAGGCCGCTCCATATGCCACATTTCAGCAGGACAACACCCGGCAGCATGCAACAAGGAATGTACAAGCCTTCTTTGAAGAGCGACGTGTACCACTGCTTCCCTAACTTGTCCGTTCGCCTGACATGGCGCCCATCAACATATGTGGGACATTAGGCGGATGTGCAGTTGCGAATAATGACTACCATCAGCTGTAGAATGGAATAATAAGTCGTGCCGGACAGGGACTCGAACTCAGGTTTCCCGCTCGTCGCGAGTGGTCGCCTTACCATGTGGCTACCCGTGCAAGACTCAAGGCCAGACCCAAACTTCCATATACATGATGGGTGTCCGAGTACAAATAGTAGACGTGTGGTGGACGACATGTGGAAGCTAGGGTCTGGCCTTCAGGCGCGCACGGGTAGCCACATGGTAAGGCGACCACTCGCGATGAGCGGGAAACCTGGGTTCGAGTCCCTGTCCGGCACGACTTATTATTTCATTCTACAGCTGATGGTAGTCATTATTCGCAATTTCGAATTCATCTGATGTATTTAATAACGGCTGTGGTCGCCGCAGTGTATCCGAATCAGAATAACACCAGCAATGCAATAATCGTATATGTGGAATGCGACCGGTGGGCAAATTGTTCGTTCAAGTCCTCCTGCAGCTGAAGTTGACTCCTTGTGGACGCGCCTGCAAACCGTGTGGCAGAGTGCTCCCTAGCAGCAACAGCAGGCGTTTTCTGACTCCATGCCACGACGTCTAGCGGCTGTGGTTCTAGCAGGTGGTGGCACTACTTCATACTGAATTTCCGCAGTTATAGTGCACGTATACGTCAGTAAATCTAATCATTTGTATGGTGTCTTGTCCTTGATCAGATCTCTCGATCTTAGTGTTCCACTTTCTCGAAACAGTACCGTAGCAAACCACTTATTTCTGTGCAGTTACCTGGACATGGAACCGATTCTGAAGTTTCGAAAGTCGTGAAGCAACCATCAGAGCACTCACGGGGCGTGGGGTCAGCACGCCGCCCTCCCGGTCGCTACGATCGTATTCTTGACCGAAGCCGCTACTGTTCGCTCGAGTAGTTCCTCAATTGGCGTCACGAGGCTGAGTGCACCCCGAAAAATGGCAACAGCGCATGACGACTATAAAATATAGAGTTGAATTAAACAGTACCTAATGGTCAAAATAAGATTTTAATGACAAGTGAAACTACCTTATGTGCAATTTTTAGCCCTATCATAAAATCAAACATTCTTTTATAGTCTCATCCTTGAGACTTGTTTATTACCGGAGAGTCACCCTCGAGACATAGCTTATGTGTCCAGTATTTCATATGTGAGATAGTCCAGAGTCGGAGGTATAACTATTATGTTGGGAAATAAAGGACCCAAGAAAGGCCTACCACGCAGTGTGCGGAAGAAGCTTTCCAAGAAAGGTGCACTGACAAAGATAGCGTCTGCTAAGGTGTGACACTGTTAACCGTGGGAGGAATATAGTTTGCAAATGAATGCTCCAGGAAAGTACGGCACTCTCCAAGAATTTTGTGAATAATTCCTGTTGCTTATTTGTGGATACGAGCCAGATCCAAAAGCCAGTTCACGAACGAGGTGCAATTAGATTTTTTTTAATGGCATGAATATTCATCGGGAATATATGTTTTAGTCAACATTTAACACTTGCGACGACTATTTTTCACGGAGATTTCTTTTATATAGTTTTGTAACTAAAATGTTCCGCACTACATTCTCAGACGTTATCAGCTATTTCACACAGTTAGTGGTCGACCGTCCAAAATTATGCTCTTTAATTTATTGATACACTCATTTGTGTCAGCGTATTTGTAACATTAATCTTGTGAATTATTTTCATAAGACATACTCCCACTTTTAAATTCAGCTTTTGGTTTCTAAACTCTTAAAAGTGAATGAGCAGACAGGTTAGAAACCTTAATGAACTCTAGATAAACTTCCATTATCAATAAATCGTATAGATATGAAAGGGGAGGGGATCTTACCTAAGGTCGAATCCATTAAAAAAATGGTTCAAATGGCTCTGAGCACTGTGGGACTTAACATGTGAGGTCATCAGTCCCCTAGAACTTAGAACTACTTAAACCTACTAACTAACCTAAGGACATCAAACACATCCATGCCCGCGGCAGGATTCGAACCTGCGACAGTAGCAGTCGCGCGGTTCCGGACTGGAGTACCTAGAACTGCACGGCCACTGCGGCCGGCTCGACTCCTTAGGTCCTTCGACTGTTCAAATTTGGAGAACTATCCTTCTTCAAATTTGAAGAGATGATGGCAGTCAGTTCCATTTTATTTGTTTAAGTGTAACAAACACTACACAACAATTCCAAACACACACACACACACACACACAAATTACTGTACTGATATGAAGTGGTTGACGGAAAAACGGAGCACTCGCCTGTCTTCATGTAGAGTAGCAGGTTCTGTCCGCTGTGACCGACAGTGTGACTGTGTGTAATGCTGACCTGCTAGGCACCGTCGTGCAGCGTCAGTTTGGTCACTGCACAGTGGACGCCACCTCCATCAGGTGTTTATTCCACGCCGTTCAGGCAAACCAAACATTTTAACTGAGACACAGTGTTCCCCGCTTTCAGCAACAATCCCTATCTGTTTGAAACAGTAGCTGCTCGATTTTTAAGACGATTTATCACAGAGTGCCATTCGATTTCCGACTGCACGGTAGACTAAAAGCTTATGTTTCTACGGTTAACAGGCAAGCTGCTTACTGATATGGCCATTGAGATATCCCCACTGTAAAATTCCGTAAAGCATGTTCCGCGTACATCATACTACAGCAGCACCATGCTACAGTACGTATAAACGCAATATTCACTCAATTGATACTTGCCTTGCGGCAGCGCCCGATCACTGAGTGCCTCTTACGGAACACGTGAATTTTATCCAGTATGGAACATCTCACAGATTCATTTCGGCGATGTTCTTACTGAGATTGCAGTCAAAGTTAGCACAGTACTACTTGCCTACTATTGGGTGGTAAAGTTTGTCAGCACACTTTTCCTGTTAAAGGTGGTAAGAATTCAGGCTTTGGTGGTATGCACTAATTTTTATACTTGTTCCAGATATACCACGTATGATCATTACAGAACACAGAGAGATTTTTATCCAGTAGTCAACTTATACTGCAATGCTGTGGTTTACGAAGTACTTTCTGCGACACTCTGACGCCCGTTAGAATTACTGTCGTCAACGTCCCCACAGAATTCTCCATTCCCATACTCCGAGATAGCTCAGTATGTGGGGAAAATTCTAGGTTCTTGAGCTGCCTGAAAGTTTGCAAACGTTTTCACTAGTGTTGCCCTCATACCTGAGAAGAGGCTACTCATTAACCCGTAGACCATCACATGCATTTTCTATACCAATTTTAACATCCTAAATCCTTTGCCACTACAGTCATTCGTTCTGTTTTGGCAGAAAGTAATGATATCAGACTGCCAACAAGTGACTGATGCTCATTACCAACTTGTGCGGCGATGGTTGAAGCAGTCACAATTGAATTCACCGTACGCGTCGTCTGTTGTTTTCCTCGAGTATCGTATTATATGCTGTGCGCTTAGCATAGACGTGCTGATTCCAGTGGAAAAGTTGCAAATAAAAATTTCGGCTATTTGAAGTATTTTAGATTGAGAGATTTCGACGAACAGCTCCCAACTAATATTTATAACTTGATTTTTGTGAGTGCTAAAATGTTTTTCTTTTCCCCCTTCATTTAAAGTGCCTAATATTTTGAGGTTTTAATTCTTCCATTTGTGACATTTATGACTAGTTCCTACATATTTTTGGCTTGTTTGGATATGGAAATGAGCGTATGGCATCGTTGGCCGGGAGTCCTCTATTCGGGGAAATTCAGCAGTCACGTGCAGGTCTTATTTCATTCGACGCCGCATAGGGCGACTTGCCGCCGGTGATAAGGATGAATGATGATGAAGACAACACAACACACCAGAGTTGAGAAAATCTCCGCCCCAGCCGGGAATCGAACCCGGGCCGGCTTGCATAGGAGGCGAGCATGTTACCACCCAGCTAAGCAGGTGGACTCGTTTAGATATATATGTCAAACGCTGCAAATGCGTGATATTAATCTCCTCAATATTCTGAGATGGCAAAAGTCATATGATACCTGCCAGTATCGTGTCGGACCTTCTTTTGGTCGGGGTAGCGTAGCAAATGGACGTGGCATGGACTCAAGAAAGCCGTTAGTAGTCCCGTGCAGAAATATTGAGCCTTGCTGCCTTTATAGCCGTCCACAACTGCGATAGTGTTGCCGAGGTAGGATTTTGTGCGCAAACTGACCTCTCAGTAACGCTCCCGTATATGTTCGATGGGTTACATGTCGGACAATCTGAGTGGGCAGATCATTCGCTAGAATTGTCGAGAATGTCCGCCTGCTTAGCTGGATGGTAAACTGCTTGCCTCCGACACAGTGGGCCCGGGTTCGATTCCCGGCCGGGTTGGAGATTTTTCTCCGCTCTGGGACTGGGTGTTGTGTTGTCCTCATCACCGTTTCACATAGTTTCACCTCCATCGTCGACTGCAAGTCGCCCCGTGTGGTGCCGACTGGAACAAGACTTGCGCTTGGCGGCCGAGCCGGAGTGGGACATCCCGGCCAACAATACCAATCGATAATTTGTTTTCATTGTCGAAAATTTTTCAAACCAATCGCAAACGATTGTAGCCTGATGACATGGAGCATTGTCATCCATAAAAATTCCATTGCTGTCTGGGAATCTGATGTCCATGAAAGGCTGCAAAGAGACATCTGGACCAGAGGATCCAGTCCATTCGATGTAAACACAGCGCAGTCCATTGTGGAACCACTACCAGGTTCCCTAGTGTTGATGACTTGGAGCCATGGCTTCGTGGGGTCTGCGCTGACCAGTCCACGACTTTACAGTCCTCTAGGGTCGAACCGTACGGTCACGAGGTCAGGAGAGGAGCTGCAGGCGATGTTGTCCTGTTAGCAAATGCACTCGCGTCTTTTATCTGCAGCCATAGCTCATTAATATCACAGTTCACCGCACTGTCTTAACGGGTACGATCGTCCTACGTCCCACATTGCGGTTACTTCACGCAGTGTTGCTTGCGTGTTAGCTCTGACAACTTTACCCAAACGTCACTGCTTTCGGTCGTTAAGTGAAGACCGTCACCCCTGTGTTGTCCGTTGTGAGAGCTAATGCCTGAAATTTGCTACACTCAGGACACGCTTGACAGTTTGCTTCTCGGAATATTGAATTCGCAAACAATTTCCGAAACAGAATGTCCCATGTGTCTATCTCCAGGTAAGACATCTTTTCACGTAAGCACCTGAGTACAAATCACAGCTGCACCAATATACCATCCTTTTATACCTTCTGTAACCGTCACTAGCGCCGTCTGTATACGTACATATCGCACTCTCAAGACTCTTGTCACTTCAGAGTGATTCAAAACACTTGTCTATTTGATAACGTACTTAATTTAACATTGGAGACTGCTAGTTCGCTGTTTGAGATTTACTTATTTGTTTTGGTGATTACTTGTTAATTACCCACAACAGACATAGTTGTAATATCATTTGTTTAATTTGTAAATACGGCAAATGGGACATCAGACTAGCTTTCGTCCCAACATGGCTGTGTTCTGCGGACCTTGATCCGTGATCAGCTTTTGTTGCGAAAATGGCCTTCCTCCATTGCTGTTAGTGATCGTAAGTCACCGGTACGTATATTATTGGAGCGACCTCGATATCAGAAAAACTTTCTTTCACGTTTCATGGGTCCTGATTTGTGTGAGATGCGGTGTGAAAGAAAATTCGAATTTTCTGGGAATCGAACTTATTTCCAAGAGACAGCAATAACAACGCACGTCTCAGATTTAGTACGGAAGCTTATCATAAACTGAAGTAGTTCTATCTAAGAACAACACTCACTGTGTCATCAGTTACGATCATAAGGCATCTGAAACGACAGTGATGGGTGGAAGACTAACTCAAACAAAAACATGGAGGATACAATGTCGATTTATGTTCCTCACAGACTTATATGACTTTTGAAAAGTAATCATTGAAAAGACTATATTCCCTATAAAATTTAAAATTGAGTGAATAAATTCTGGTGCATCTCATTGGCTTCTGCAAAGGTTGTTAAATAACTATATTAATTAATGCCTCATTAATAAAATATAATTTTACTTCACGCAGGCAATTTGAACTCAGAGGAGGTAACGATAGGGCAGTCCCTCTGTTGTCTAACTCAATCAAAACAGTACAATACAATCTGTACAAATGAAAGGGCAAAGTCTTACTGCAAAGCTTCTTCAAGGGGTGGAGGATCATGCATGTATATCAGAAAAGGAACACAGTTCAAATCAAGACATGACCGCAGTACAGTAAGTGAACACAAATACTTTGAAATATCAGCAGTTGAACTAATAGGTCTTGATATCACCAAGAAATTAATCATTTTGTGTGTTATAGATCTCCCAGTGGCACTGTGGACACTTTTGAATTAAATAAAGTCTCAAGTACAGAGGTCAACATAATTCAGTGTGGGCTCATTAACATCAACATTAATATCATAAATATATCCAGCAGCACCTTCATAAACTTCCTTCGAAGTTTTGGCGTGTCCCTATTGGTCAATAGTGCAACAAGGGTTACTACAATGACTGCATCAGTAATTGACCATGGGGCCACAAATATGGACAGGGAAAAATGTGATGTAGCTGTAAAATGTTTCAGACTGTCAGACCATCTCTGACAAATAACAACATTAAAATCAGGCATTGAATCATTCCCTAAACTACAAGTCTACAAACGACATCTATCAGACATCAAAATAAAAGATTTTTTAAAGGAACTAGAAAGACAAAGCTGGGATGAAGTGTATAAGGAAACCAATGTGAATACCAGATTCTCTAAATTCTCCACATTGTTTAAATTGAACATTGAAAATGCATTTCCAAAAGTATGCATGTCTGTATCAATATTTCACAAAAACGGATGGATAACATCAGGCATTAAGAAGTCCTCCCAAACACTTAAACACCTCATTTCCATGAAGAAGATACGCAATAATCCAGAATACTTAAATTTCTATCATATATACAAAAAGATCTATAGGAAGGTGCTGATTGCTGCAAAAAGTCATTCACTGACAACATAAAGTGTAATGCAGAGAATAAAAGCAAAGCAGTCTGGCATGTTGTAAAAAAGGAAATGGGGAGAGGCAAACAAATGCGGAATAACATGCTGCTAAGGGAGGAGGATAAGGTAATAAATGATCCATAACACTTAGCAAACTATGCAAACGAATATTTTTCAAGTTACAGCAAAACATATATAACACCTGTAAATAATGTTGCACTAAATACAATGATGTTACTTCCAACAACAGAGAATGAAAATAAAACTGTTCAAAAACTAAAAACTAAAAAGTCAGTAGGCTTAGATGAAGTGCCAATGCTTGTACTGAAACAACGCATAGTGATTATACAAGGCCGCTAAATAAATATAATAAATGAATCCTTCACATCAGGGACATTTCCAGAGCAGTTAAAACAGGCAGGAGTTGTACCTTTGCTTAAGAAAGGTAATGCAGAAGACATAGAAAAATTACCGGTCCATTTCCCTGCCGTCAGCATTCTCAAAAACACTAGAGGCAATTACGAACGACAGATTAATGAATGACCTGAATAAATACAATATTTTAAGCGAATCACAGTTTGGTTTCCGAAATGCCAAACCATGGAGTCAGCCATAGTAGAATTCACAAAATTTGTACTTGATGCTCTTGATAAAGATGAGTATGTCACAGGCATATTTTTGGATCTTTCTAGTGCCTTTGATACAGTCGACCACAAGATTCTGTTAAATAAATTAGAAGCATAAGGAATAAGAAGGGTAACTAATGACTGGTTTCGATCATACCTAGCAGATAGGGTACAAAGAGTAGACATAATACATACTTCAAATAGATCTAAACATTTAGTAAAACGCTTATCAGAGCCAAAATACATTAATATAGGGTTTGCACAAGGTAGCATATTAGGACCAATTCTATTCCTGATACACATCACTGACTTCCCCAGTAGTGTAACTCATGGTGAGAAAATTCTCTTCGCAGATATCATCAATATTATAGTAACTAAGAAAACAAGAGAACTCCTTGCCGAGAAAGCAAACGAAACTCTCAAGGAAGTTGATGATTTGTCAATAAGCAATAAAGTGACATTGAACATAAAGAAAACTAAAGCCATGAATTTCAGTTTGAAGAGGAAATATGAAAATGATAAATTAAATGTAGATGGCACCTCTATAGACTGTGTAATAAATGCAAAATTTCTAGGAATGAATATCGATTCTCAGTTGAAGTGGTGTGAACAAACAAAGGTACTTGCAAACAGAATGTCATCAGCATGTTATGCCCTTAGAATCCAATCATCAGTGTGTAACATGCGGTATCTTTTAGTTACATATTATTCATAAGTACACTCAATTCTTAGCTATGGCATTCTTTTTTGGGGAACAAACGCACAAAATATGAACACAATTTTCAAACTCCAGGAAAGATCCATAAGAATAATAACCAATTATACTAGTCGAGCTCATCGTAAAGCTCTGTTCAAAACACTAGAGATTTTAACTGCTCCATGTAAATACATTTACCAGTCAGTTGCACACATAAAAAATAACATTGGTAATTACTAGACAAACAGCTCTATCCCTGACCACACAACAAGAGACTTAACTTACATTTAGGAAGAAAAAATAATCATAGAACTCGCAACGTCATTTTCTACCAAGGAATAAAACTGTACAATAAATTACAAAAAGAGATTAAAGAAATTGCGAAAATACACTTATTTAAAAAGACAGCCAAAAAGTACCTGTTTTCCAATACATTTTTACATTGAAGGATTACTTAGATAAAACAGTGTAGGAGATTTATAAAAAAATGTTGTACAGATAAATAATAATAATAATAATAATAATAATGATTATAATACATCCAACATTCCACATAACACCTTCACTCTATGTTTTTTCCTTTCTAGAAATACTTACCCCCCCCCCCCCCAAGCTATGCATAGCACAGCACTAACATCTCTTCCTCTTTCTGAGCTCAACATCTCGCTCATTATGGGGGGATGCTGATTCAGTTTTTTAGAATAGCAAATGGGAAGTTGCGGTAGAGAAAATGGCCGAGAGATCGCTAGTTTGTGTGTGTGTGTGTGTGTTTGTGTTTGTGTGTGTGTGTGTGTGTGTGTGTGTGTGTGTGTGTGTGTGTGTGTGTAGTATTATGAAACAATGTGTGTATAGTGTGTGCATTGACTGATAGTGGGATAGTGTGTGTGTGTGTGTGTGTGTGTGTGTGTGTGTGTGTGTGTGTGTGTGTATAGTGAGTGAAGTGTTATGAAACAATGTGTATATAGTGTGCGCAGTGACTGATGGTGAGATATGAGGGAACGGCGTGGCATTACATTATTTAGTAAGTTATTTGTAAAACAAAGTACTGTATACCAGGAGTAAATCTAATGATTGTGTATAAGTAGAATTCTGTAAATATATCTGTATACGAATCAGATTATTTTAAATTGGTCTAAATTTGTAAATACTTTGACATGTCCTATATCCTTGTGAAAGGAGATCTACAGATGCATAAAGCTACTACTACTGCTACTACTACTATCAATTATCAACTGCGCAAATGACTCACCAACTATGATGGAGGTGTATAGTGAAGCAGCCGCACCACAAATCAGCTACATCACAGTACACTGTGAGTGATATTCTCTTCCATTATATGTTAGTATAAAACACAGAACTAGAGATGTGTTCTGGACTCACTAACTTACATGATCATTAGATTTAGTGTGTCTGGCAATGACGCAACAAATGAAGGGCGTGGAAGTTAAGTTCTTTCCCTCATAGGGGGGGGGGGGGGGGGTAATGAAACTCATCATCTTTCCAAAACAAACACATTTCCTGCCCTGCAACATAGAAGAATTGGTTCAGTGCATATCTGAAGAAAGACACAACACGCAACTGATACTGACACTGACTAGTAATGAATGTACCGGTTGTTACTTATCGTGAAGTTTCGGAACAAGCCACCGTTCGCCGCTATTATCCTTGCAACTAAAAATGTCAGACGGCACTATGTTACAAAAACCTCCAGTGGCGTTTACATCTTACTAGTGAATGCTAAGAAAGAACTAAGATACTTATAGTAGAACGTAAGCTGTGTCACAGCAGAGTACAGTACATGGTCAAGTTACATCAATATAAGCACCGCCTATGTTCCATGTCAACGTGCAATATCCACTCACAGGGAGAAAGTCGAAGCGCTTGCAGTGGAGGGTGTGTGTCGGAGAGACACGGAAAGTGCAGTCCTTGTTCTGATGCGGGAACGGAGTGATTTTTCAGACGTCCAAGAGGGCATGATCATTGGCTTTCCGGCCAAGGGTGGAAGCATTTCCGAAACGGTCAAGTCTGTCAGCTGTTCGTGTGGTGCCGTGGTTAAAGAACACCGTGCATAGCAAAGTGGTACTGTCTAGTGCACCACGGGCTATAGACGACGGGTGAACGACGTCTGCGGGGACGTGTATGGGCGCACTGAAGTGCAGTTGTTGAGCAACTGACCCAAGGACTGCTAACAGTGTCTCCTCAATGGCCGTACGGCGGGCGTTGCTGCCTGTGGTTCCCTGCAGCAGGCTCGCGCCAGCTTCATTCACCCATGCTGACTGCTACTAATTGGCGACGGAGGCTGAATATGCTCACCACGTCCACTGAGTGGCAGCAGGCGACCTTTCCAGATGAATCATCGGACACATGGCCATTGGCGTAGTAGGGCGGTAAACGTCTGAAAGTGTCCAGGTCGGCGTAGAGAGCATTATGTTCTGGGGAATGCTTTCGTGGCTTTTCCTGGGTGATCTCGTCATTCTAGGTGGTACAGTGGATAAATATATATGGATCTATCCTTGGGGACAATGTCCACCCATAAATGCTGTTTTCTTTTCCTCCAGACGAAGACCTCTATCAGAAGGACAACGCAACCTGTCACTTAGCTGGCATTGTTCGTGAGCGATGAATCTACCGTACTTCTCTGCCCACCAAACTTCCCGTATTTAAACCAATCCAGAAGTGAAACTTCCTGGCATATTAAAACTATGTGCCGGACCGAGACTCGAACTCAGGACCATTGCCTTTTGCGGGCAAGTGCTCTACCAACTGAGTTACCCAAGCACGACTCACGCCCTGTCGCCACAGCTTTACTTCTGCGAATACCTCGCCTTCTATCTTCCAAACTTTACAGAAGCTCTCCTGCGAACCTAGCAGAACTAGAGAACTTGCCCACGATAAGCAGAGGCCCCGAGTTCGAGTCTCGGTGTGGCACACAGTTTTAATCTGGCAGGAAGTTTCATATCAGCGCACACTCCGCTGCAGAGTGAAAATCTCATTCTGCAATCGAGAATTATGTAAACCCTATCGAGAATCTGTGGGTCTACCTCACTCAGACTGTTCGCTTCGTGGGCGCTCAAGCCTGAAACCCAGCGCAGCTGTTCACGTCACTGGGGTCGGCGCGGCTTCGTATCCGTGGAGGTACCTTCCAGAACCTCACTCGCTGTCTTTCTTCGCGTCTAGTAGCGGTACGCGGTGCGAAAAGTGGTCATGCACGTTTTTGAAAGGTCGGCATCTTAATGTGAGTCGACACTTGCCATAAAACTTTCTCTCACTCTCTCAGTGCAGAAGATTGTTGGTAGTACGTACCTGTTGTAAAGTTGGAGCATTGAAAGAGTTTGATGATTAATAGGAACAGTTTTCCTACAGATTTGGGTTTTAGTTTCCAAGACGTATGCTTGGTTTCCTCGACTTCTCCTGCCCCACTAGCTGAGATCCTGGGTACACTTTTGATGCTTTCAAAGAAATTCAGACGTATATGACACGTAAAAAAAAATCACGGAAATAGTATGTCAACTGTGATCCAAAGAGAGTGCAGTCAGTCAGTTATTGAACAAGTACACACAATCGGTCGCCTATGCGTGAAGGTCAATACTGGAATTACATCATACACTGCAGACAGCTGTTCTGTTCCTTATCCATTCGTAAAATTTCGAAGCGGTACTTCCAAAAAGAGAAGTCACATGGCTCTGAGCACTATGGGATTTAACTTCAGAGGTCATCAGCCCCCTAGAACGTAGAACTACTTAAACCTAACTAACCTAAGGACATCACAGACATTCATGCCCGAGGCAGGATTCGAACCTGCGACCGTAGCAGCAGCGCGGTTCCGGACTGCAGCGGTGCTTCCAGATCTCGAGTTTTCTAGACCTGGAGCATTGTGCTAAACGAAGCATTCAGCAAAACACGCGCTCTTTGGAACGCCCAGAACGATGTATATCATTAAATTAGCACTACAAAGACGGACTATCTCTTGCAGATGGTACGCCGTGATTAGTATTCAGGGACTATTTGTGAGCATTTGAGGCGACGTGTAGTAGTCAGAACGCATTAGTTCTGCCGTGTGAGCACGTAGGGCCCCCTGTGGGGGACGGTGTCACGTGCCGGCCCTTTTACGTGGGAAACCGTCGGGTTGGAAGAGGGGGGGGGGGGGGGGGGATGGCGCGTTCCGCCTGCCCTCAGCGCCGCTTTCTTGCGTGTAGCGCAGCCAGCGGTACACGCTCCCTCCGCAGGCAGAAGGCGGGGGTACCCAGCCACGAACAGTGGACGGCTGCCGAGGGAGCGTATTCATTGTCCGGGAGCGTGGCAGCGTCCATTGTTTCACGTGTGTGTGTGTGTGTGTGTGTGTGTGTGTGCAGGTCGGGAACCACATATCATATCACTAAGCACAACGGCTGTCCACTTAAACCTGCCTCTTGCGTCAGCAGTCTCGTGTCTGCAGCGGTGTACACGACAACCACTTGCTGCTTTTTCTGTGTTTCCGCATACGTGTTGCTGATTTTCACCATTAGTTGCATGCTGACGTAATTTTATTTGTTCTTGTGCGTCGTGAATATTGAGTTAGAACAAATTTGAAGATGTTATTCCCGATAGCAAGCGGGCCAAATATTTCGTACAATATACGTTCGGGAATGAGCGGTGTATATAAAGTAATGCAGTTAGTACTGGTACAGTACCTTAGACATTGCATGGTATTAATTTAACTCCATTTTACAAAGTACAGGCTGTCCTAGGAGTAATGGTCACTATTCAGAGATGTGAAAGAAGTGTTCACTTCACGCTCTGTTCTTAACTGTTCTCCAGATAGAATTCATTTAATGTACGTTGCTATACATTTTCTATATCGTTGTTAACCAGGGACAAATTACAAGTCTTGTGGCATTGTCACCAATGGGAAGATTCTAGACGCGCTGTATACGATATGGGAACAAGCTTTCCTCGTGCAATACTCGCCACACACGCGTTCACGATGAAAATACGTGCAGAGAGTCGGCGTCTGCTGGTAGTAGGAATGCGGTGCACCATTTCAACGATGCGTTGTTGCTCAGGTTATTGTACTACGTGTTCAACAGATAAATGGAAACTGGCTGTTTCGTGCTGTTGTTGTTGTTGTTGTTGTGGTCTTCAGTCCTGAGACTGGTTTGATGCAGCTTTCCATGCTACTCTATCCTGTGCAAGCTTCTTCATCTCCCAGTACCTACTGCAACCTACATGCTTCTGAATCTGCTTAGTGTATTCACCTCTTGGTCTCACTCTACGATTTTTACCCTCCACGCTGCCCTCCAATGCCAAATTGGTGATCCCCTGATATCTCATAACATGTCCTACCAACCGATCCCTTTTTCTAGTCAAGTTGTGCCACAATCTCCTCTTCTTCCCAATTCTATTCAATACCTCCTGATTAGTTATGTGATCTACCCATCTAATCTTCAGCATTCTTCTGTAGCACCACATTTCGAAAGCTTCTATTCTCTTTTTGTCCAAACTATTTATCGTCCATGTTTCACTCTCATACATGGCTACACTCCATACAAATACTTTCAGAAACCACTTCCTGACATTTAAATCTATACTCTATGTTAACAAATTTTTCTTCTTCAGAAACGCTTTCCTTGCCATTAACAATCTACGTTTTATATCCGCTCTACTTCGGCAATCATCAGTTATTTTGCTCCCCAAATAGCAAAACTCCTTTACAACTTTAAGTGTGTCATTTCCTAATCTAATTCCCTCAGCATCACCCGACTTAATTAGACTACATTCCATTACCCTCGTTTTCCTTTTGTTGGTGTTCATCTTATACCCTCCTTTCAAGACACTGTCCATTCCGTCAACTGCTCTTTCAATTCCTTTGCTGTCTCTGACAGAATTACAATGTAATCGGCAAACCTCAAAGTTTTTATTTCTTCTCCATGGATTTTAATACCTACTCCGAACTTTTCTTTTGTTTCCTTCACTGCTTATGCTGAAAACTCTACGATCAGCATTTCGCGCCGACAGTATTCTTCGACAGCAACATGGCCACTACCATAGCTGAAGTCGTAAACATAAACAGTATCTGCAGATTATTCGTTACTGTAGCTGTGTGGCATTTTAGGCAGCGCGTGTGCAAACACAGTGAACGAATGTTTTTCGCTGATACAGTCGCAGCAGCCATTCGCACTTCTTCACTTTCAGCACGCCGTTCAATGGCAGAAACACATCCCGAGCAAAGACGCTAAAAAGAATGAGGTAGGTTAGGCAGAAATGAAACGTCTTTCCCAATCAACACATAAGCGTTCCACTAGCTCAAAAACAAATGTGCATTAACCCCATTCAAAGCACTCGGAATAGGGCACAAGTCCATACCAAGTTTGTTGCTTCAAATGACAGTTCCTTTTATACATAAGAACACTGACCGACAGTGGTCGCGGGATGCAACGAATGCTTCACACATTGCGTCATTAGTTGACTCTTCCGAATGGTCCAGGCTGTAACAGAATAGTTTCACGAACCACGCTGTTGAATGGTTTCCTCGTTAACAAATGGTTCAGTGCACACGCAAAACTTTTCAGATGGCCGCATAAGCCAAGACAAAGGGCATTTTTTGGCTGTGACCGAGATGGTCAGGCACAAGAGCCTTCTCGTTCCGTCCAGCCGAGACGGAGCTGTTGTTGGGAGACTGAGGAATGGTGTTGCAGGAGTACCCTGGTGTTCATCGTACATCACCCGCATTTGCTATCGGATCGCACCATATAATTTCTCCAGCAACAGAGACAGTATCTACAGCAGTTTGTGTGTTTGCGTGGCCATCTTCCGTAGCAAGACCAGAAATGTTTTGTAAATAAAAACCACCATTTCTTGCTGCACTGTGTTATATTTCTCCCAGACGCGTTTCGCCTTTTTCGCTTTAAGGCTTCACCAATGGGATCTAGAATGATACAGGTTTGTTTTGATATGTGTTATCCGTGAATTGATTTATAATCTACAAATAACGCGCATCAAAACAGAACTGTAACATAGATAACGAGACGTCAACGTTTTTATAATTTGCAGGTAACACATATCAAAACAAAACTGTATCACTGCAGAGCCCTTAAAGTGAAAAAGGCGAAACGCATCTGGGAGAAATAAAATATAGTGCAGCAAGAAAAGGCGGTTTTTATTTACAAAACAAATCTCTACACTGTCTATTTTGCATTAAGCACACGGTAATATGTGTGTCATTCATAGCTCGATTACACCATCTGATTCACCATGTTAACTCATTTAAATATCAATATCTCACATACATGCTATATTCACCCTCTCACTCATTCTGACACCATAACAAATGAAAATAATTGTGTCAAACTACTGAAAATAGCAGTTCCTGTTTCTAAACTCAATCATTATATAACTTACACTCTTACGAACGAGTTTAGTTTAAGCTACTCTTTGATGGTTCAAATGGCTCTGAGCACTATGGGACTTAACATCAAAGGTCATCAGTCCCTTAGAACTACTTGAACCTAACTAACTTAAGGACATCACACACATCCATGCCCGAGGCAGGATTCGAACCTGCGACCGTAGCGGTCGCGCGGTTCCAGACTGAAGCGTCTAGAACCGCTCGGCCACATAGGCCAGCCTATTCTTTGATGCCTTTAAAAAAACATATTCAGAAACGTTCTACTGAATTTCATCTCGCTTTGTGTACGACAGATGACTGTATTAATTAACAGGTTGGTGTGTAATTCAAGCGATCTGCAAGGCGTACGCGCTTGGCTATGCCTACAACTGGCAAAGGGTCACAGGGACAAAGTGGTGAGGCTTTCCAGCATGGAGACGCGTACGGCGCGGCATCAGAGCCACTGACACGGACCTAATCGTCCATGCATATCGCTAAGCCATAAACCTTCAAACTCCTACGTTCTAGCCTCGTACTGAGCATTATTTCACACAATTGTTACTCCCCGAGAACGCCGGTACAGCATCCAGCTCTGGCGGTTTCACGCGACTACACACTGTCTTATAGCCTACACTCAATGTGCTGTACATTTAACTCGCATGATTAATTCTTTGTGTTTTTTTACAGCAAACTTCTTAAGTCTCCCGTCCATCGCACCATCAACAAGTGCAATAAACGCCATTACGCACCTCCAGGCTGAGTATAACGCTGCCCTACGACTCTCTCCATCTCCCATAATCGGGGCATAGCACCTATACAATATAAAATACACAGTATCTTACATATGGAAGTTACATATTCCGTAGCTGAGAGATTGTCTAAATAATAGAAAAGAAAGAGAAATTGCAATATCAAATTTCGTCACAACCTGAACCTTAGTGACATGTACGTTAACTGGTTTTGCATGTGAATACCAAGCTCAATTCTATCACTGTGAAAATCGTTGGATCGTTCTGTTTTTGTTACAGATATTGTGATGAAATTGGATGCCTCTCTCATAGTGCCTAATTTCAAACGAAATAATTGCAACACTGTGGTGGAATATTTGCCTTAAGTATATTTTAAATAGACGAGAGCATTTGATGCCAGTTTTGTTTTTAAGCGTTCCAGTTTCAATTAACCAGATACGCTGATTACTTTTTGTAGTTCAGGTGACATGCTGCTTTATCTACCAGGATAATCCCAAAAGTAAGGTCTCCTATTTTTTTTTATAAGTACAGGACTCTGTTTGTGTAACAGTTGGTCACACTGTTATGAAGAGTGCTTCACACTCTGTGTGTAAACGTACGCACGCCGCGCTGAGGCGCTGTCTTGGCTTGGCAATCGTTGAGAATGGAGCTCCCGTTGGATGTTAACAGCCAAGTGCGCAGTTATTCGGTTTTTGAAAACAAAGGGCACTGCGCCGATTGAAATCCATCGCCGATTGACGGAAGTGTATGGTGAGTCGTGCATGGATGTCAAAGATATTCGTAAGTGGTGTAGAGAGTTTACAGCTGGTCGGACAGAAATTCACGACGAAGAATGGAGCGGGAGACGGTCAGTTTCTGAAGAGACAGTGTTGAAGGGTGAGCAAAGAATGCGTGAAGACCGGTGGATCACCCTGGATGATTTCTGCCCATTGGTTCCTGAGGTTTCCCGAGGCACCGCTCACAGAATTTTAACGGAAACATTGAACTATCGGAAGGTGTACGCAATATGGGTGCCACGCATGCTGACTGAGGACCACATGCGGCAACGAGCTGATGCTTCCCGCGCATTTCTTCACAGCCTTGCAGCTTTTCTGGACTCAAATGTCCCGGCGGAAGAAACCTGGGTATACCACTTTACACCTGAGACCATGCAACAATCACGCCAATGGCGGCATCCTTCTTCGCCACAGGCACGGAAATTCAAACAAACACATTCTGCCGGAAAAGTCATGACAACCGTTTTTTTTAGATCAATAAGCATTGGCGGCCGAAGACTTCCGGCATAAGAAGTCAGCCTCATTCTGCCAACGGCCTTGTCAAAGAGGGCGGAGGAGCGGATAGAGGTTAAGGGCACTCTCTTGTCCAAGGGGTGGAAAATTGCCCCTAAAGGCGGAAGAATCAGAAATGATCAACGACATGAGGATGCAGAAGGCAATGGAAACCACTGCATTAAAGACACGTAACGTGCATCCACAGGACATGTGGCCTATAGTTGAAGAAGTGTCATGATGATATCTCCATTGGCAAAAGATTCCGGAATAGTCCCCCATTCGGATCTCCGAGAGGGGACTGCCAAGGGGGAGGTTACCATGAGAAAAAGATTGAATAATCAACGAAAGGATAATGTTCTACGAGTCGGGGCGTGGAATGTTAGAAGCTTGGACGTGGTAGGGAAACTAGAAAATCTGAAAAGGGAAATGCAAAGGCTCAATCTAGATATAGTAGGAGTCAGTGAAGTGAAGTGGAAGGAAGACAAGGATTTCTGGTCAGATGAGTATCGGGTAATATCAACAGCAGCAGAAAATGGTATAACAGGTGTAGGATTCGTTATGAATAGTAAGGTAGGGCAGAGAGTGTGTTACTGTGAACAGTTCAGTGACCGGGTTGTTCTAATCAGAATCGACAGCAGACCAACACCGACAACGATAGTTCAGGTATACATGCCGACGTCGCAAGCTGAAGAGGAACAGATAGAGAAAGTGTATGAGGATATTGAAAGGGTAATGCAGTATGTAAAGGGGGACGAAAATCTAATGGGCGACTGGAATGCAGTTGTAGGGGAATAAGAAAAGGTTACAGGAGAATATGGGCTTGGGACAAGGAATGAAAGAGGAGGAAGACCAATTGAGTTCTGTAACAAGTTTCAGCTAGTAATAGCGAATACCATGTTCACGAATCACAAGAGGAGGAGGTATACTTGGAAAAAGCCGGGAGATACGGGAAGATTTCACTTAGATTACATCATGGTCAGACAGAGATTCCGAAATCAGATACTGGATTGTAAGGCGTACCCAGAAGCAGATATAGACTCAGATCACAATACAGGGTGATTCAAAAAGAATACCACAACTTTAGGAATTGAAAACTCTGCAACGACAAAAGGCAGAGCTAAGCACTATCTGTCGGCGAATTAAGGGAGCTATAAAGTTTCATTTAGTACATTTGTTCGCTTGAGGCGCAGTTGACTACGCGTCAGCGTCAGTTGATGCCAAGATGGCGACCGCTCAACAGAAAGCTTTTCGTGTTATTGAGTACGGCAGAAGTGAATCGGCGACAGTTGTTCAGCATGCATTTCGAACGAAGTATGGTGTTAAACCTCCTGATAGGTGGTGTATTAAACGTTGGTATAAACAGTTTACAGAGAATGGGTGTTTGTGCAAAGGAAAACGTTCTGGACGGCCGAGAACGAGTGATGAAAAAGTAGCACGCATCCAGCAAGCATTTGTTCGCAGCCCAGCAAAATCGACTCGCAGAGCTAGCAGAGAGCTGCAAATTCCACAATCAAGTGTATGGAGAGTCCTACGAAAAAGGTTAGTTATGAAACCTAATCGTCTGAAATTGGTTCAAGCACTGCCTGCAGCTGATAAGATTAAAAGAATCGATTTCTGTGATTTTATCCTTGCTCAAATGGAAACAGATGAATCTTTCGTTTCAAAGATTGTGTTTAGTGATGAAGCAACTTTCCACACTAACAGGAAAGTCAACCGTCACAATGTCTGTATATAGGGCACTGAGAATCCGCGGGAAACAACTCAGTATGAACGTGACTCGCTAAGGTGAACGTTTTCTGTGCCATTTCAGCCAATAAAGTTTTTGGTCCCTTTTTCTTCGAAGGTGCTACTATAACTGGACTACAGTATCTGGATATGTTAGAGAATTGGCTGTTCCCTCAGCTCGAACAAGAAGCACAACAATCCATATTTGAGCAGAATGGAGCGCCACCACATTGGCACTTATCTGTCCGTAACTACCTGAACGTCAACTACCCGAGGCGATGGATCGGCCACCAGGCAGCCCGTGACAGAGCACTTCATCACTGGCCTCCAAGAAGCCCTGATCTTACCCCCTGCGATTTTTTCTTATAGGGGTATGTTAAGGATATGGTGTTTCGGCCACCTCTCCCAGCCACCATCGATGATTTGAAACGAGAAATAACAGCAGCTATCCAAACTGTCACGCCTGATATGCTACAGAGAGTGTGGAACGAGTTGGAGTATCGGGTTGATATTGCTCGAGTGTCTGGAGGGGGCCATATTGAACATCTCTGAACTTGTTTTTGAGTGAAAAAAAACTTTTTAAATACTCTTTGTAATGATGTATAACAGAAGGTTATGTTAAGCTTCTTTCATTAAATACACATTTTTAAAGTTGTGGTATTCTTTTTGAATCACCCTGTATAGCAGTGATAAAGATTAGGCTGTAGTTCAAGACATTAGTCAGGAAGAATGAATACGCAAAGAAGTGGGATACGGAAGTTCTAAGGAATGACGAGATACGTTTGAAGTTCTCTAACGCTATAGATACAGCAATAAGGAATAGCGCAGTAGGCAGCACAGTTGAAGAGGAATGGACATCTCTAAAAAGGTCATCACAGATGTTGGGATGGAAAACATAGGTACAAGGAAGGTAGCTGCGAAGAAACCATGGGTAACAGAAGAAATACTTCAGTTGATTGATGAAAGGAGGAAGTATAAACATGTTCCGGGAAAATCAGGAATACAGAAATACAAGTCGCAGAGGAATGAAATAAATAGGAAGTGCAGGGAAGCTAAGACGAAATGGCTGCAGGAAAAATGTGAAGACATCGAAAACGATATGATTGTCGGAATGACAGACTCAGCATACAGGAAAGTCAAAACAACATTTGGTGACATTAAAAGCAACGGTGGTAACATTAAGAGTGCAACGGGAATTCCACTGTTAAATGCAGAGGAGAGAGCAGACAGGTGGAAAGAATACATGAAAGCCTCTATGGGGGTGAAGTTTGTCTGATGTGATAGACGAAGTAACAGGAATCGATTTAGAAGAGATAGGGGATCCAGTATTAGAATCGGTATTTAAAAGAGCTTTGGAGGACTTACGCTCAAATAAGGCAGAAGGGATAGATAACATTCCATCAGAATTTCTAAAATCATTAGGGGAAGTGGCAACAAAACGACTGTTCACGTTGGTGTGTAGAATATATGAGTCTGGCGACATACCATCTGACTATCGGAAAAGCATCATCCACACAATTCCGAAGACGGCAAGAGCTGACAAGCGAGAGAATTATCGCACAATCAGCTTAACAGCTCATGCAACGAAGCTGCTTACAAGAATAATATACAGAAGAATGGAAAAGAAAATTGAGAATGCTCTAGGTGACAATCAGTTTGGCTTTAGGAAAAGTAAAGGCACGAGAGAGGCAATTCTGACGCTACGGCTAATAATGGAAGCAAGGCTGAAGAAAAATCAAGACACGTTCATAGGATTTGTCGACCTGGAGAAAGCGTTCGACAATATAAAATGGTGCAAGCTGTTCGAGATTCTGAAAAAAGTAGGGGTAAGCTATAGGGAGAGACGGGTCATATACAATATGTACAACAACCAAGAGGGAATAATAAGAGTGGACGATCAAGAACGAAGCGCTCATATTAAGAAGGGTGTAAGACAAGGCTGTAGCCTATCGCACCTACTCTTCAATCTGTACATCGAGGAAGCAATGATGGAAATAAAAGAAAGGTTCAGGAGTGGAATTAAAATACAAGGTGAAAGGATATCAATGATACGATTCGCTGATGACATTGCTATCCTAAGTGAAAGTGAAGAAGAATTAAATGATCTGCTGAACGGAATGAACAGTCTAATGAGTACACAGTATGGTTTGAGAGTAAATCGGAGAAAGACGAAGGTAATGAGAAGTAGTAGAAATGAGAACAGCGAGAAACTTAACATCAGGATTGATGGTCACAAAGTCAATGAAGCTAAGGAATTCTGCTACCTAGGCAGTAAAATAACCAATGACGGACGGAGCAAGAAGGACATCAAAAGCAGACTCGCTATGGCAAAAAAGGCATTTCTGGCCAAGAGAAGTCTACTAATATCAAATACCAGCTTTAATTTGAGGAAGAAATTTCTGAGGATGTACATCTATAGTACAGCATTGTATGGTAGTGAAACATGGTCTGTGGGAAAACCGGAACAGAAGACAATCGAAGCATTTGAGATGTGGTGCTATAGACGAATGTTGAAAATTAGGTGGACTGATAAGGTAAGGAATGCGGAGGTTCTACGCAGAATCGGAGAGGAAAGGAATATGTGGAAAATACTGATAAGTAGAAGGGACAGGATGATAGAACATCTGCTAAGACATGAGGGAATGACTTCTATGGTACTAGAGGGAGCTGTAGAGGGCAAAAACTGTAGAGGAAGACAGAGATTGGAATACGTCAAGCAAATAATTGAGGACGTAGGTTGCAAGTGCTACTCTCAGATGAAGAGGTTAGCACAGGAAAGGAATTCGTGGTGGGCCGCATCAAACCAGTCAGTAGCCTTATGACCAAAAAAACATATTAATACGCAGATCGGCGGAAGCAGAATTTGGTCCGTCTCTAAGACAGCGCCATCTCGTAGTGCGGAGACAGACGAGCGCTGCTCCTGAGCTGTTGTGCTTAGCGGGGCCCGCTCTAGTGGGAAAGTTGTGTATACGCTGACTATGCGGAACTATGTACACAACAGTTATCTACCGTGACGAAGACAGGGCTTACAGCACCACTGAGAAGAAGCACATGTAGAAGGAATACAACGCGACAATAACGTGAGTGTATCGTGTTTCGAGATTTGAAGATCAGTACGCCTATGCAACATTGTGCCTCCCGACACCGTACTACCTGTACCACTAAATCTGTAATGTACGACAATGCGCCTGGGTGCAGTCCTAGCTCCCACCTCTATCCACGTGACGGTAAGTCCAGCACTGCAGCCAGCAGGCTGTAGACCATGCACTGCCATCCTCGGTGATCACACACCCTATGTGTGAACCACGTGCCGCCAACTGCCTTTTGTACCGTCCAGAGGAGCGTCACAAATCGCGGTGCCTTCAGTATAACTATTGTCTTTGAATGAAAGTGTCATCACTGTTCGTCTCATTGTGCATTTCTGTCATTTACAGCGATGCACTCACGTTGAAAAACTAACTTCATCCCATGTCTATTCTGCGGGACTACGCACAAAGATATGAAGTCCTCCAGAAAAGGAAAATGGTTAGTCTGGGAACTATTCGTTATCAGCAGTCACTTTTCGGAATTTAGTAAGCTATCAGGTTTGTCGACGGCATTCAGAAGCTTTTGAACTACTGCGAGTACTACATGACCAAGTTTGTATAAATGTGTACTATCTCCAGACGTCGGCGCCAGAGGTTGCCCTGCAGCTACGGTCGAAAGCTTAGCCACAGCGCGACCGATCTCCTTCGCCAGCTTTTGGGGGGATCAAACAGGTTAGGTTAAGGAGAGGTCTACTATGTATAGCCTGGATAAAGCATGTTCTTTGAGAATTTTTTTCTCGGGACGTGTTATAGATATCAATGTCAAATTTGGTCAAAATGTTTATTAATATTTCCTCTACAAACTGGAAGTTTTTTGACCGGAAATGTCGAAGAACAAAGGCGGAAGTGCCGTCGGAACAAAACAAAATTTCTATGTAGACCTCCACACGTGGTATGTCACTGGTCAGGCGGCTCGTCTGAAATCAAAATTGAGTTGACGTTAGCGAAGTATATAAGATTCTTTAGGAGTTGTACCTCGCTTAAGTTATTTGGACCACAGGAAACAAAAACGCGGCAATTTGAAAAAAAATAGAATTTTTTTGGTCTATTTTTCGACTTCGTCTTCCAAGTAAAAATATTTATAGCTGATGGATCGGAATAAAAGTAGAACAACTCTTACACAATTTACTTAGCTTCGTCGGAAGCAAACAATCACGAAAATCGGTTCAGTAGATATGAAGTTACCACACCGCGCCATAAAAAAAAGTCATTTCCAGAAAAAAGCGTTTGAAGCTTTGACTACATATAAATGCAATATTATGCAACTTACGTTGAATCTGCTATTCCAGGTCCATAAACTAGTCCTTCCTCTTCCTCACAGAGGGCGTTCTGCTCGATCTGGGCCATCCTGCGCTGCTCCAGAGCCGGTCATACGGCCGTTGACAGGCGGTTTTCGGCCGCTTGAATCCGATGGTCGTCCGAATGCTTGGCGAACTGCGTCGAGTAGAGTCCCAGGGTGACGTTCATCGTTGTCATGGTCTTCAGAATAGCTGAATACCCCTCGTCGCAGCTGCTCACTGCCAGGAAGGTTCCAGTCGCCACAGTGTCTGCACCAGAATGCAAATGCTTGGGGGCTAACTTCCAAACACACGCGCTCTGTCTTTCATTGGAATTTTGTGTGTTTCCTCCCAAGTACCGGCACAGTAACTCGTCCTCCGAAAGGGCCTCGTAGATCGGATGAATCACTTTTTTAACTTGTGTGGAGAGCAGCTGGTCGTGTTGATATTCGTCCAGATATCCGGTAGCCTCTGCAATGCGCCACTTGCACCAACTAGTTACCCCAGCCGGACAATTTTGGTGCTGTGTCGGTTGGTCAGTCAGTGTGCTCCCTGCCGTCGTTGGATAAGCAGCTGCAGCAGCAAGTCGCATAACTCTAGCTTACTTGTTTGTTAGATAGTTTAATTAATTTCTTTGCGTGTTTTTGGGTACTTGCATTGTTTAATTCAAATATTTCGGGCGTATTATAGTATTTGACAGTTGTAGCATCGCGCTTTAGTGTTTACTTGGTAGATTCTTATTTAAATTGCGTGTGAGTTTCGCATAGGAGGTGCAATTTCGAGTTTTAGTTACTGTAATCGTAAATTCAGCAGATTGTAGCGCAGTCGTTAGGCATTTGTACAGGTTAGTTGATACATTCTTTGCGTGTTTCGCTTGCGTTATCTAGGCACGGACTCGTGATTCAGTAACTGTTGTTCAACATCGATTAGAATGGACAGGGACTGCGATTACTGTGTTCGGATGAGGGCTGACTGGCATCCCTTCGCTCACAGCTGCAATCGGCGCTGACTTCGGTCGCGCAGCTTGAGGCTGTTGCCAATGGGCACCACTGTGGGGAGCCGGACTCGGGTATCACGGGGATGTCAACCTCATCCCGTCTGTCCCCAGATCGGTCTGCCGCTGTGGTTGCCCCGGTTGCTGCCCGCAGTGGGGCTGAGCCCCCGCCTGTGGTTGATTGGGAGGTCGTTCCAAGGCGTGGCAGGCAGCGAAAGGCGTCCCCGGAGGCTGATCAGAAAGCCTCCCCGGTGCGTCTGACAAACCGGTTTCAGGCACTGTCTCTGGCTGAGCCAGATGCAGCTGCCTGCCCTGTTTCAGAGGATCATTCTCAGCCTTCAAGGTGCGGGCAATCGCAGAGGGTGGGCTTACTGGTAGTTGGGAGCTCCAATGTTAGGCGCGTAATGGGGCCCCTTAAGGATACGGCTGCTAAGGAGGGGAAGAAATCCAGTGTGCACTCTGTGTGCATTCCGGGAGGAGTCATTCCTGATGTGGAAAGGGTCCTTCCGGATGCCATGAAGAGCACAGGGTGCAGCCAGCTGCAGGTGGTGGCACATGTCGGCACTAATGACGTGTGTCGCTTTGGATCTGAGGAAATTCTCTCTGGATTCCAGCGGCTATCTGATTTGTGAAGGCTGCCGGTCTTGCTTACGAGATGAAGGCAGAGCTCACCATCTGCAGCATCGTTGACAGAACCGACTGCGGACCTTTGGTGCAGAACCGGGTGGAGGGCCTGAATCAGAGGCTCAGACGGTTTTGCGACCGTATTGGCTGCAGATTCCTTGACTTGCGCCATAGGGTGGTGGGGTTTCGGGTTCCGCTGAATAGGTCAGGAGTTCACTACACTCAGCTGGCGGCTACACGGGTAGTGGAGGCTGTGTGGCGTGGTCTGGGCGGTTTTTTAGGTTAGAAGGCCTCGGGAAAGTGCGGGATGGGCAGCAATGTCAAAGGGTGCTTGGCAATTACAGGACGTGCTTGGATCAAGGAACAGTCGGAATTATAGTTGTAAATTGTTGTAGTTGCGCAGGAAAAGTCCGTGAGTTTCAAGCGCTAATAGAAAGCACAGAAGCTGATATCGTTATAGGTACAGAAAGCTGGCTAAAGCCTGAAATAAGTTCTGCAGAAATTTTTACGAAGTCTCAGACGGTGTTCAGGAAAGATAGATTAGGCAGAATTGGTGGTGGAGTGTTTGTGTCTGTCAGTAGTGGTTTATCTTGTAGTGAAGTCGAAGTAGATACTCCGTGAGAATTGGTGTGAGTGGAGGTTATACTTAACAGCCGAATTAAGTTAATAATTGGCTCCTTCTACCGACCCCCAGACTCCGATGATACAGTTGCGGAACAGTTCAGAGAAAATTAGAGTCTCGTAACAAATAAATACCCCACTCATACGGTTATAGTTGGTGGGGACTTCAACCTACCCTCGGTATGTTGGCAAAAATATTTGTTCAAAACCGGTGGTAGGCAGAAAACGTCTTCCGAGATTGTCCTAAATGCTTTCTCCGAAAATTATTTCGAGCAGTTAGTCCACGAACCCACGCGAATTGTAAATGGTTGCGAAAACACACTTGACGTCTTAGCCACAAACAATCCAGAGCTGATAGAGAGCTTCATGACTGATACAGGGATTAGTGATCACAAGGTCATTGTAGCTAGGCTCAATACCATTTCTTCCAAATCCATCAGAAACAAACGCAAAATAATTTTATTTAAAAAAGCGGATAAAGTGCCACTAGAAGCCTTCCTAAAAGACAATTTCCATTCCTTCCGAACTGACTATGCGAATGTAGACGAGATGTGGCTCAAATTCAAAGATATAGTAGCAACAGCAATTGAGATATTCATACCTCATAAATTGGTAAGAGATGGAACGGATCCCCTATGGTACACAAAAAAGGTCCGAACGCTGTTGCAGAGGCAACGGAAAAAGCACGCAAGTTCAGAAGAATGCGAAACCCGAAGATGGGCTAAAATTTACAGACGCGCGAAATTTGGCACGTACTTCGATGCGAGATGCCTTTAGTAGGTTCCACAACGAAACATTGTCTCGAAATTTGGTAGAAAATCCGAAGAAATTCTGGTCGTATGTAAAGTACACAAGCGGCAAGACGCAGTCAATACCTTCGCTGCGCAGTGCCGATGGTACTGTTATCGACGACTGTGCCGCTAAAGCGGAGTTATTGAACGCAGTTTTCCGAAATTCCTTCACCAGGGAAGACGAATGGAATATTCCAGAATTTGAAACACGAACATCTGCTAGCATGAGTCTCTTAGATGTAGATACCTTAGGGGTTGCGAAGCAACTCAAATCGCTTGATACGGGCAAGTCTTCAGGTCTAGATTGTATACCGATTAGGTTTCTTTCAGATTACGCTGATACTATAGCTCCCTACTTAGCACTCATATACAACCGCTCGCTCACCGATAGATCTGTACCTACAGATTGGAAAATTGCGCAGGTCGCACCAGTGTTCAAGAAGGGTGGTAGGAGTAATCCATTTAACTACAGACCTATATCATTGACGTCGGTTTGCAGTAGGGTTTTGGAGCATATACTGTATTCAAACATTATGAATCACCTCGAAGGGAACGATCTATTGACACGTAATCAGCATGGCTTCAGAAAACATCGCTCTTGTGCAACGCAGCTAGCTAGCTCTTTATTCGCACGAAATAATGGCCGCTATCGACAGGGGATCTCAAGTTGATTCCGTATTTCTAGATTTCCGGAAAGCTTTTGACACCGTTCCTCACAAGCGACTTCTAATCATGCTGCGGAGCTATGGGGTATCGTCTCAGTTGTGCGACTGGATTCGTGATTTCCTGTCAGGAAGGTCGCAGTTCGTAGTAATAGACGGCAAATCATCGAGTAAAACTGAAGTGATATCAGGTGTTCCCCAGGGAAGCGTCCTGGGGCCTCTACTGTTCCTGATCTATATAAATGACCTGGGTGACAATCTGAGCAGTTCTCTTAGACTGTTCGCAGATGATGCTGTAATTTACCGTCTAGTAAGGTCATCCGAAGACCAGTATCAGTTGCAAAGCGATTTAGAAAAGATTGCTGTAAGGTGTGTCAGGTGGCAGTTGACGCTAAATAACGAAAAGTGTGAGATGATCCACATGAGTTCCAACAGAAATCCGTTGGAATTCGATTACTCGATAAATAGTACAATTCTCAAGGCTGTCAATTCAACTAAGTACCTGGGTGTTAAAATTACGAACAACTTCAGTTGGAAGGACCACATAGATAATATTGTCGGGAAGGCGAGCCAAAGGTTGCGTTTAATTGGCAGGACACTTAGAAGATGCAACAAGTCCACTAAAGAGACAGCTTACACTACACTCGTTCGTCCTCTGTTAGAATATTGCTGCGCGGTGTGGGATCCTTACCAGGTGGGATTGACGGAGGACATTGAAAGGGTGCAAAAAAGGACAGCTCGTTTTGTATTATCACGTTATAGGGGAGAGAGTGTGGCAGATATGATACACGAGTTGGGATGGAAGTCATTACTTCATAGACGTTTTTCGTCGCGGCGAGACCTTTTTACGAAATTTCAGTCACCAACTTTCTCTTCCGAATGCGAAAATATTTTGTTGAGCCCAACCTACATAGGTAGGAATGATCATCAAAATAAAATAAGAGAAATCAGAGCTCGAACAGAAAGGTTTAGCTGTTCGTTTTTCCCGCTCGCTGTTCGGGAGTGGAATAGTAGAGAGATAGTATGATTGTGGTTCGATGAACCCTCTGCCAAGCACTTAAATGTGAATTGCAGAGTAGTCATGTAGATGTAGATGTAGATGTGTGTGGTCAACCGTCCAGCAATTGTGGAAATACGTTGTCCAAATTGCCATCATCATCTGTTCCACCGAAATGGAACGCCGTCGGATTGCCAAGCCGTAGTACGTCGTAAGCTCCTTGTTCACTTTATCAGTATTAGTCATGGGCAAGCACATAGAATAACTTTTCGCGGCTACAAAGTCGGAATTCCCGAGAAATGTGGTGCGTGAGAAAAGGCCGATTTCAGGCAGGTGCATTTTTTTGTTCAACTGCGAATAACAAACAGTTCCGTTCCGTACTCGAAAAAAGCGTTTCATGGGTGGATTCTAAACAATTTTATGGATCCAAGAATGCAATTTTTAAAAAAATCGAATTTTTGAACGAATAGATAGTAAACCTCCCCTTAAGTACGTTTACAATATACTCTACAAAGGTGGTTAGAATCTATTTTATCCTCCGTGAGCGAGATGGACCTCAGGACGCATCTGTACTTAATAATGCTGCGTTGCGGCTTTCGCTATTAGAAAGACACCGAACGAGAATGAATGAGGCATGCCTGTGCCGAAAAGAACGTGGCACTACTGTGCACTCTGTCCTCAGTTACTGGCGTAACTAGAGCAGTTGCATGTATACACTAGATGAAAAAAGGAATGTTTTGTTACATACTCGAGATGATAAGTGGTTGTATCGAACAGCAAGATTAGAAACACTCTGCGCAACTTCAAATAAATTCAACTAAATACATATATGTCAATTAATCTTCATTGGCTGTCGTTTACGGTACGTGGGAAAGACAAAAATAAGTTTTAGAGTAAGTTTCTCTGAACGCCTAAGGCACTGAAATGTAGAAAAATAGACACCACACTCGCACACCAGCTCATCTAGCAGCGTCGCCTCCTGTTGTAAAAAGTCCAATAAGCTGTAATAATAAAGAAACTTCCTGGCAGATTAAAACTGTGTGTCGGACAGAGACTCGAACTCGGAACCTTTGCCTTTCCCCGGTAAGTGCTCTACCAACTGAGCTACCCAAGCACGACTCACGCCCCGTCCTCACAGCTTTACTTCCGCCAGTAACCCGTCTCCTACCTTCCAAACTTTACAGAAGCTCTCCTGCGAACCATGCAGGACTAGCACTCCTGAAAGAAAGATATTGCGGAGACATGGCTCAGCCACAGCCTAGGGGATGTTTCCAGAATGAGGTTTTCACTCTACAGCGGAGTGTGTGCTGATATGAACTTCCTGGCAAGTGCCCGCGAAAGGCAAAGGTCCCGAGTTCAAGTCTCGGTCCGGCACACCGCTTTAATCTGCCAGGAAGTTTCATATCAGCGCACACTCCGCTGCAGAGTGAAAACCTCATTCTGAAAGCAGTAATAGTATTTTGTAGACAACTACTACCCACCTTCGACAACCGAAGAAAGAGCCATAACAGTAACTTCAAGCATAAAATGCACTAAACTTCTCATTTGAACGAATTATTTTAGTGGCTTACAAATAACGCATAAAATTTCATATAAAGATTTCTCTGATTGTGACGTGTTTCATCCTCACGACACGAAAGATTATTTCTTTCTTGGACTTACCACAGCCATTATTACCTGTGTGAGAATGCTGAGCAGTTCGATTGGAAGATTTCAAGATTTTTTCCATACCATCTTTTCTGCAGGCAGTATAAGGTTTGAGATAAAAATACAATATTTGTGTGCGGAGTTTTTTATTTCCAAATTTCATTTACGCGTTTCGCCTGTGGTAGCCTTCTTCAGATTATAGAAACTAGTCACGACGCACGCCATCTATAAAACCTTATAGGCAAAATGCGATTAGGATATCAAGAAGTTCACTGGCAGTGGGGATTACCGAGCGAGGTGGCGCACTGGCTAGTACACTGGACTCCCATTTGGGGGGATGACGATTCAAAGCCGCATCCGGCAATCCTGATTTAGGTTTTCTGTGATTTCCCTGAAATCGATACTGGCAAATGCCGGGATGGTTCCTTCCTTTCCCATCCTTCCCTAATCCAAAGGGACCGATGAAACCATAGGGGATTTTCAAAATATCTTAATGACATTTTGTATATCTATTCGCGTCCTGCGACATTTTTTATGCACGGCGTAGGCCTTATCCAGTTTTTATAAGATGCCTACCATAGCCGAAACGTGTCTCTGAAATCTGAAAATAAAAACTTTCTTAACAATGACTGTGTCTCTTTATCTCAAAACTATCAGTATCACCCGTCGACCTCCAAAAGTCTTTACGTTAAGTCGATGAGTTCTGTTTCACTGTGGCCGAGCACTTACTGTAGTCTCGTTCTGACCTGTAAATATCGGCTGTCTTCGACTGGCGTCGGTCGTCGGCGGAATAAACCGACGTCGCTCCACTGTGACCGCAGGCTAAGCTGTTTGGCGGGCAGCCGTAAGGTGTGGCCTCCTGCGGCACCAGTGCTGGCAACTGTCAGTCAGTAACGTCATTTTCGTCGGTTGGCGGCGGTAAGGAGTGCACGGTGTGGGGAGGTTCGTCGGCTGCAAACGACATTTGCGGGTGACGCGGCTCAGGAAGGCAGTCGGTCGGCGTAACCGGCTTACGGTAACCTCGTTCGGCAGTCGCGCGACAATATTCACAGCAGGTGGCAAACACACGCCGCGTCTCCTGACCTGCGCCACTTCTGATTTTTAACAGCTGAGTAAAGCTACCTTGCCTGCATGGCAGAACATCATGATTCCTGTCGCAGATCTGCAGGCGTCTTCCATTGAAACGTGTCTATATTGGGTTGGTCCAAAAGTCTGCAGCGTTTTCTATACATTTAATAAACGCAACAGATACACATAACACTGACCTTAGTCATGCCGACGCTAGGATAACTTTTCAATTCTGCAATTATATAAATCACATGAGTTTGAGGCGAAGAACATGTCGCCATGTTCGTAACGCATTTTCATCCGGAAGGGAAGTTCTCTGTAGGTTGTTAGATGTAGTTGTTCTGGTATTCAGAGACTGGTTTGATGCAGCTCTCCATGCTACTCTATCCTGTGGTTCTTCATCTCCCAGTTCCTACTGCAACCTACATCCTTCTGAATCTGTTTAATGTATTCACCTCTTAGTCTCCCTCTACGACGTATACCCTCCACATTGCCCCCAAATACTAAATTGGTCATCCCTTGACGCCTCAGAATATACCCTAACAACCGATCCCTTCTTCTAGTCAAGTTGTGTCACAAATTTCTCTTCTCTCCAATTCTATTCAATACTTCCTCATTACTTATGTCCTCTACCCATCTAATCGTCAGCATTCTTTTGTAGCACCACATTTCGAAAGCTTCTATTCTCTTCTTGTCTAAGCTATTTATCGTCCACGTCTCACTTCCATACATGGCTACACTCCATACAAACACTTTCAGAAACGACTTCCTGGCACTTTATGTTCGATTTTAACAAATTCCTCTTCTTCAGAAACGCTTTCCTTGCCATTGGCAGCCTACATTTTATATCCTCTCTACCATCATCAGTTATTTTGCTCCCCAACAGCAAAACTCATTTACTACTTTAAGCGTCTCATTTCCTAATCTAATTCCCTCAGCATCACCCGACTTAATTCGACTACATTCAAGTATCCTCGTTTTGCTTCTTTGATGTTCTTCTTATATCCTCCCTTCAAGACAGTGCCCATTCCGTTCAGCTGCTCTTCCAGGTCCTTTGCTGTCTCTGACAGAATAACAATGTTGTTAGATAGAAGGCGGAAGGTTGAGTGAATGAGGTGGGTGGGGAATGATTTCGCAATCCGACTCCTGTACAGCGTTTTACTGGGCGTTTACGGGCGCTGTCGTGCTGTAGCATCGTTTCATGCACTCTTCCTAGTCGTTGTTCGTCTGTTATTGGCAATAAATCTCGGTAGTGATGGTTACGCCTCGTGGAAGCAATTCGCAGTACACCACACCATCGTTTTTCGGCCACATCTATAACAATGTACTTTTTGGGTGCGTGCAGGTCTTTGTCCAGGGAGTTGCTACTTTGTTTAGGCTCAACCATTCCTCTGTTTTCTTCACGTTAGCATAAAGACGCCATTTCTCGTCACTTGTAACGACGCGGGATAGGGATGGTTCAAATGGTTCAAATGGCTCTGAGCACTATGGAACTTAACATCTGAGGTCATCTGTCCCCTAGAACTTAGAACAACTTACACCTAACTAACCCAAGGACATCACAAACATCCATGCTCGAGGCAGGATTCTAACCTTCGACCTTAGCGGCTGCGCGGTTCCAGACTGAAGCGCCTAGAACCGCTCGGCCACAAAAGGCCGGCATAGGGATGGTCAGTGTTGCTTACGAGCCAATTGATGACGAGCAAACAGAGATGCGCACACGACCACCCGCTGATTTTGGCTTAGAGCACGCAGTTTCCATACACCCGATTTTCGAAACTTGCCTAGAGCATGCAAATATCGCACGAGGATGGACTGAACACATTTCGTCACATTTGCCAATTATGTACTTCACCAACGTAGAGCATTGTGGATCAACGCAATTTTAACGATCTTCATCGAACCTCAAAGGATGTGAGGTAACGGGCGGGTTGTGGCACCCTGAAAATATCCTAAGTTGGGAGTTGGCGTGGCCGCAAAGGCTGCTCGGCAAGACGGGAGCTGGCAGCAGCCACGAGGTGCCCAACGTCAGCTGAGCAAGAGGGGCAGCCCCTGCGACTGGTCCAGGCCGAGCACGTGGTGCCCAACGTCAGCTGAGCAAGAGGGGCAGCCCCTGCGACTGGTCCAGGCCGAGCACGTGGCGCCCAACGTCAGCTGAGCAAGAGGGGCAGCCCCTGCGACTGGTCCAGGCCCAGCACGTGGTGCCCAACGTCAGCTGAGCAAGAGGGGCAACCCCTGCGACTGGTCCAGGCCGAGCACATGGTGCCCAACGCCAGCTGAGCAAGAGGGGCAGCCCCTGCGACTGGTCCAGGCCGAGCACGTGGTGCCCAACGTCAGCTGAGCAAGAGGGGCAGCCCCTGCGACTGGTCCAAGCCGAGCACGTGGTGCCCAACGTCAGCTGAGCAAGAGGGGCAGCCCCTGCGACTGGTCCAGGCCCAGCACGTGGTGCCCAACGTCAGCTGAGCAAGAGGGGCAGCCCCTGCGACTGGTCCAGGCCGAGCACGTGGTGCCCAACGTCAGCTGAGCAAGAGGGGCAGCCCCTGCGACTGGTCCAAGCCGAGCACGTGGTGCCCAACGTCAGCTGAGCAAGAGGGGCAGCCCCTGCGACTGGTCCAGGCCGAGCACGTGGTGCCCAACGTCAGCTGAGCAAGAGGGGCAGCCCCTGCGACTGGTCCAGGCCGAGCACGTGGTGCCCAACGTCAGCTGAGCAAGAGGGGCAGCCCCTGCGACTGGTCCAGGCCCAGCACGTGGTGCCCAACGTCAGCTGAGCAAGAGGGGCAGCCCCTGCGACTGGTCCAGGCCGAGCACGTGGTGCCCAACGTCAGCTGAGCAAGAGGGGCAGCCCCTGCGACTGGTCCAGGCCGAGCACGTGGTGCCCAACGTCAGCTGAGCAAGAGGGGCAGCCCCTGCGACTGGTCCAGGCCCAGCACGTGGTGCCCAACGTCAGCTGAGCAAGAGGGGCAGCCCCTGCGACTGGTCCAGGCCGAGCACGTGGTGCCCAACGTCAGCTGAGCAAGAGGGGCAGCCCCTGCGACTGGTCCAGGCCGAGCACGTGGTGCCCAACATCAGCTGAGCAAGAGGGGCAGCCCCTGCGACTGGTCCAGGCCCAGCACGTGGTGCCCAACGTCAGCTGAGCAAGAGGGGCAGCCCCTGCGACTGGTCCAGGCCGAGCACGTGGTGCCCAACGTCAGCTGAGCAAGAGGGGCAGCCCCTGCGACTGGTCCAGGCCGAGCACGTGGTGCCCAACGTCAGCTGAGCAAGAGGGGCAGCCCCTGCGACTGGTCCAGGCCCAGCACGTGGTGCCCAACGTCAGCTGAGCAAGAGGGGCAGCCCCTGCGACTGGTCCAGGCCGAGCACGTGGTGCCCAACGTCAGCTGAGCAAGAGGGGCAGCCCCTGCTGCTGGTCCAGGCCGAGCACGTGGTGCCCAACGTCAGCTGAGCAAGAGGGGCAGCCCCTGCGACTGGTCCAGGCCGAGCACGTGGTGCCCAACGTCAGCTGAGCAAGAGGGGCAGCCCCTGCGACTGGTCCAGGCCGAGCACGTGGTGCCCAACGTCAGCTGAGCAAGAGGGGCAGCCCCTGCGACTGGTCCAGGCCGAGCACGTGGTGCCCAACGTCAGCTGAGCAAGAGGGGCAGCCCCTGCGACTGGTCCAGGCCGAGCACGTGGTGCCCAACGTCAGCTGAGCAAGAGGGGCAGCCCCTGCGACTGGTCCAGGCCGAGCACGTGGTGCCCAACGTCAGCTGAGCAAGAGGGGCAGCCCCTGCGACTGGTCCAGGCCGAGCACGTGGTGCCCAACGTCAGCTGAGCAAGAGGGGCAGCCCCTGCGACTGGTCCAGGCCGAGCACGTGGTGCCCAACGTCACCTGAGCAAGAGGGGCAGCCCCTGCGACTGGTCCAGGCCGAGCACGTGGTGCCCAACGTCAGCTGAGCAAGAGGGGCAGCCCCTGCGACTGGTCCAGGCCCAGCACGTGGCTGGGAATTCCATGGTGATGCAGTGTCAATGAAGGAGACATGCCGGGAGTGCCAAAGATGGCGGACTTTGTGAAACCCTCTTGGCAGACCGTACAATGAAGGCTTTCGCGACCGGATCGTACTGTTGTTGATAATTCGTCTGGGTTATGTGGCCGTGGTCCATGGAATATTTCTGTTCCTAACGTTTCGTCCAATACTACCAGAAAAATAGGACAAGTACTTCATTCTGTTAAAGATAGAAGCTCACCATTATCATCCAGCGGTGTGTATAAAATTCCGTGTACCTGTGGCAAGGTACTACGAAAAGAAGTGTCAGTACGAGGGTAAAGGAGCATAAAAGTCTTTGCCGGCTGGATACAATAGATAAATCGGCCGTTGCGCAACATGCACTTCAGTCCGGTGACCATGTAGATAAGTTTTCTGAAACTACAGTTTTAAGTGCTACCACGAACTATTATCCACGACTGTATAGGGAGGCTATTGAAATTTATAAATGTCAGGATACTTTTAATAGAAAAGAAGAGGCCTTGAAATTAAGCGAGATATGGACAGTTTCGTTACAGAATTTGTAAGTGATTTTTATCTCTGACGGACTATTATCGATAGTTACATTTTATCTTGACTAGTTTTCTCTCTGCTACTATGTGCAAGCTAGACCACGCCCACTTTCCTCGGTATATAGGCCGCTCTCCGACGCCCGACTCGTCAGTCGGCGGGACCCAGCAGGACCAGCCATACCTCTGAGGATGTCCAACGTAGTATTGGACGAAACGTTAGGAATAGAAGTATTGCATGGACCACGGCCACATAACCCGGAAATATACAAGTAACACGCAGCAACGAATTTTCGAAACCTACACGGTTCATCCGATTTCGTCGATCGGCGTGTGTTTAGAAAGTTATTGGTGTAAACCTAAATTGGTATAAATTACAGGCATGTAACTTGTATACTAGGTGAGTTATTGGAGGTCAAAGTGGCCGATTACTATCCATCATGTCAGGCCATAAGTACTCCACAGTTACACGAGAAAACGGTACAACATGCTTATAAATATATTTACTCATCTATGTCTTTCTTTAGATCTGATATATATTTATGAAGAAATTGCTCTATTATTTACTGTGTTTTAGAAAACACAGACACGTTAAGCTACTGGCTTACTTCTGTTTTGTTCATTTGATATATGTTTATTTAGTTTGTTTATGTATTTAATAATGTGTATTAGAGCATGTTTATGGTCCAGCCGTAGGAATATTTATTTAATTTTAAGTTATTTAAATGTAAATCCAGCATTTCGAATGTGTTTCATTTTGTTTGTGAGTGTGTGTTGGCTTGTTGACAGGGCGGGAGTGCTCTAGCCAATCACAGCGACCGTTTCCAAAAAGGACACGTGGAGATACCGTATGGAAGTGGGGGAGGGGGCAGTTCTGAACAGGACGGCGCTAGGGACAGTACGGCAGAGGACATGAGAGAGTCCCGGACAGCACGGCGCGATGGACACGGGGTTGCAGGAAAGACTTGGGGAGAGAAGCACTTTGCGTGAGATAGAAATATTTCGTAGTGCAGACTTGTGCAGTTGGGAGACTTCTGGGACTGTTGCAGTGAAGACGTAGTATGCGTTCACAAGTGAATATCTCGCGAGCAATGTTGTTGTTCATAACTAATTACGTGAAGTAGGAATCTATTGTTTCCCTGTTATTCAACTTATATTTTATTTAACCGCTGGACCATCGACACCAATAAGTGTTTTACAGTAATAAAGGGCATTCTTAGAGGTACTTCTGCTATCGTATCCATCATTTAAAGTCATTAAAATAGTACCGGCAGAATTTATTTAATTGCAATCTTTCATTTATAAATTTCCATACAACATTCAAAATTCACAATTGCCGAGTGATAGGAGCCTTTGACCATTCAATTCATGTGGATATTCATATTGCATACTGTAGACTCGCAGCATTTGGCTTGTAATGCGGCAATTTCATGCCCCATCCCCTAGACAACGAAACCAACCAGAACGTTTAATACTTCAATTCTGAGTCAGACAGTACGTAGCTGAGGCCCACCACATCACATAATTTCATTTTAATTTGAAAGCCCGCAAGGTCTTCCTGAAAGTGGAGAGTTACTAACGTCAAAACCATCCTCCTTAAAACGACTGTGTCCAATGGCATTATCCCCCACATACGGCGCAAATGTCTCTGGCTGCTTCTGCTGCTGTAACCCCTCTATTGAACTCCAACAGAACATCTGAAGTGTTCCGTTTCTCCACTTCGGCACCCCATTTTCTATCATCCACAGCTCCTCTCACTCTCTCCAAATGACGAAATGGTAATATGTAAAGTCAAATAGCAGCAGCCAGCTACAAATAAAATGTTGTAATCGGTACAATAAGCCAATCGCAACCGGAATACCAACAAGCAAAACAAAAACTTTACGAACGTATTCACCAACTGTGGGTTCCTGTATTCATGTCCTAGTTCATGAACCACGGGCAACGTATGAGTGGTCAAGTAAGTGGTCCCGACAGTCGGGATACCAGTTACTTTGGAATAAGGCTGGGCATCTCGGGCATATTCGGAGTCGTGGTCACCTTTGTGCTCATACGGCAAAGACTACCAAATCCACCGGTTAGTCCCTCAGCCGTTAGGGGTAAAACCCAATGGGACTCGGGGCAAGTAAGGCAAGCAACCTGCTTCCCTGGTACTTTAAATATGATGCTGGCAATAATCAGAGCAAAATGCCTCGGTCCTTTGGAGGTGACGGAGTCCCACCTCTAACTGACAAACCAGGGACTCCTAAGATACGACTTGGCAAACAAATGGTAATGAGATGGGGAGCTATTAATATCAATGGGGGCTACTCTGGGAAGAAGGTAGAGCTGGCAGAGGCTGCAAGTAAGATGGGGGTGGATGTTTTAGCTGTTAGTGACATTCGGGTAAGGGGTGAGAAAGAAGAGGAAGTGGGAGAATACAAGGTCTACCTGCCAGGAGTCAAAGTAGGAGTAGCACAATGGGGTGTAGGGCTTTACATCAGGAAAGAAATGGAACCCAGCGTAGTGGCAATAAGGTATGTAAACGAACGAATGATGTGGATAAATTTGACAGTGTCTAGCAAGAAAATTAGGATTGTGTCAGTATATTCGCATTGTGAAGGGATAGATCAAGATAAGATGGATTGTTTTCATGAGCCACTCAGTGATGTAGTTGTTAGAGTAAAGGACAAGGACAGTGTTCTGCTCATGGGTGATTTTAATGCCAGGATTGGAAATCGAACAGAAGGGTATGAAAAGGTTATGGAAACAACTCTTCGATTTCTGTGCCAGTATGGGCTTTGTAATCACAAACTCCTTTTTTTAAACATAAGAACATTCACCGGTATACTTGGGAAGGCAGGGGAACCAGATCTGTCATTGACTACACAATAACAGATCAGGAATTCAGGAAGGCTGTGAGGGACACACGTGTATTCAGAGGATTCTTTGATGATACTGATCATTATTTAATCTGCAGTGAAATTGGAATTGTGAGGCCAAAAGTGGAGGAGGTCCGGTCCATATGTAGGAGTACAAGAGTGGAGAAACTTCAGGATAAGGAAATCAGGAACAAGTACATAACAGCGATCTCAGAAAGGTACCAGTTAGTTGAATGTAGTCAATTACAGTCATTGGAAAAGGAATGGACTAGCTACAGGGACAGAGTACTAGAAGTGGCTAAAGAATGTCTTGGAACAGTAGTGTGTAAAAGTAGGATGAAGCAAACAGCTTGGTGGAATGACACAGTGAAGGCAGCCTGTAACAGGAAAAAGAAAGCGTATCAAAAATGGCTACATACTAGACCTCAGGTAGACAGAGAAAGTTATGTTGAAGAAAGAAACAAAGCCAAACAGATAAATGCAGCATCCAAGAAGAAATCTTGGGATGACTTTGGAAACAGGTTGGTGACTATGGGTCAAGCTGCTGGAAAACCATTCTGGAGTGTAATTAGCAGTCTTCAAAAGGGAGGTAAGACGGAAATGACAAGTATTTTGGACAGGTCAGGAAAACTGTTGGTGAATCCTGCGGATGCCTTGGGCAGATGGAGGGAATATTTTGAAGAGCTGCTCAATGTAGGTGAAAATACGATCAGCAATGTTTCAGATTGTAAGTAGGCTGTTTAGGTTTTCATATTGGTAACGCCGCCGCCATGTAGCGCTCTGTATGAAAATCACTGGCTGTGCTGTTTGCAGTCTGTGGCTGGTTTGCATTGTTGTCTGCCACTGTAGTGTTGGGCAGCGGCAGCTGGATGTTATCAGCGCGTAGCGTTGCGCAGTTGGAGGTGAGCTGCCATCAGTGCTGGATGTGGGGAGAGAGATGGGGGAGTTTTGAAATTTGTAAGAATGGATGTCATGAACTGCTATATATATTATGACTACTAAGGTAAATACATTGTTTGTTCTCTATTAAAATCTTTCATTTGCTAACTATACCTACCAGTAGTTAGAGACTTCCGTAGTTTGAATCTTTTAGTTAACTGGCAGTAGTGTCGCTCGCTGTATTGCAGTAGTTCGAGTAACCAAGATTTTTGTGAGGTAAGTGATTTGTGAAACGTATAGGTTAATGTTAGTCAGGGCCATTATTTTATAGGGATTTATGAAAGTCAGATTGAGTTGCGTTAAAAAAATATTGTGTCAGTTTAAGCACAGTCTTGTACAATTTTTCTAAGGGGACGTTTGAAGATTTCGAGGTAGAATGGGATAGGAATGATGATGGAAATAGGATCACACTTGAGGAAGTGGAGAAAATGGTCAATAGATTGCAGTGTAATAAAGCAGCTGGGGCGGATGAAATTAAGTCGGAACTCATCAAATACAGTGGAACGTCAGGTCTTAAATGGCTACACAGGATAATTGAAATGGCCTGTGAGTCGGGACAGGTTCCATCTGACTGGAAAAAAGCAGTAATCACACCAATCTTTAAACATGGAAACAGAAAAGATTGTACAACTACAGAGGTATCTCTTTAATCAGCGTTGTGGGTAAAATCTTCTCAGGTATTGTTGAAAGGAAAGTGCGAGTATTAGTTGAGGACCAATTGGATGAAAATGAGTGTCGGTTTAGGCCTCTTAGAGGTTGTCAGGACCAGATCTTTAGCTTACGGCAAATAATGGAGAAGTGTTATGAGTGGAACAGGGAACTGTATCTATGCTTTACAGATCCAGAAAAGGCATATGACCAGGTTCCTAGGAGGAAGTTATTGTCTGTTCTACGAGATTATGGAATAGGAGCCAAACTTTTGCAAGCAATTAAAGGTCTTTACATCGACAGTCAGGCAGAAGTTAGAGTAGTATCAGGGGTAAGACAAGGCTGCAACGTGTCTCCACTGTTGTTCATATTATTTATGGATCATATGTTGAAAACAATAGACTGGCTGGGTGAGATCAAGATATGTCAACACAAAATAAGCGGTCTTGCATATGCGGATGACTTAGTTGTGATAGCAGATTCGATTGAAAGATTGCAAAGTAATATTTCAGAGCTAGATCAGAAATGTAAGGACTGGGGTATAAAGATTAGCATCTCCAAAACGAAAGTAATGTCAATGGGAAAGAAATAAAACCGGATTGAGTGCCAAATAGGAGGAACAAAGTTAGAACAGGTGGACAGTTTCAAGTACGTAGGATGCATATTCTCACAGGATGGCAACATAGTGAAAGAACTGGAAGCGAGGTGTAGCAAAGCTAATGCAGTGAGCGCTCAGCTACGATCTACTCTCTTCTGCAAGAAGGAAGTCAGTACCAAGACTAAGTTATCTGTGCACCGTTCAATCTTTCGACCAGCTTTGTTGTATAGGAGTGAAAGCTGGGTAGATTCAGGTTACCTTATCAACAAGGTTGAGGTTACGGATATGAAAGTAGCTAGGATGATTGCAGGTACTAGTAGATGGGAACAATGGCAGGAGGGTGGCCACAATGAGCAAATCAAAGATAAACTGGGAATGAACTCTATAGATGTAGCAGTCAGGGCGAACAGGCTTAGATGGTGGGGTCATGTTACACGCATGGGAGAAGCAAGGTTACCCAAGAGACTCATGGGTTCACCAGTAGAGGGTAGGAGGAGTCGGGGCAGACCAAGCAGAAGGAACCTGGATTCGGTTAAGAAAGATTTTGAAGTAATAGGTTTAACATCAGAAGAGGCACTAATGTTGGCACTGAATAGGGGATCAAGGAGGAATTTTATAAGGGGGCTATGTTCCAGACTGAACGCTGAAAGGCATAATCAGTCTTAAATGATGATGATTAATTAGATACTACGACGCCCTCTCCATGGTAAACACTGGCGTCACTAAACTTTTATTTTTGTTGTCACTACGATCTAAGAGCAATCTACCGTATCTGTCGTGCAACTCCACATGTCTGCCTGCACGCCATTACAATTCAACACCCAGTCACTGTCGCAGCTCTGCAATCGTTCAAATGGTTCAAATGGCTTTGAGCACCATGGGACTTGACTGCTGAGGTCATCAGTCCCATAAAACTTAGAATTTCTTAAACCTAACTAACGTATGGACATCACACACATCCATGCTCGAGGCAGGATTCGAACTTGCGACTGTAGCGATCGCGTGGCTCCAGACTGTAGCGCCTAGAACCGCTCGGCCACTCCGACCGGCCTGAAATCGTCTTCCGCCGGTGGTACTTATCGGTACCTCCTCGTCGTCTCCAGTTCTTCGTTTTTTCTGGAGTAGGATCTACGTTTTCTGCTTATTCCCACAGGTGGCAATGTTCCTACTCACTGCCAATTAACACTGGTTGTCTCTCTTGTACTGCGTGTTATTAGCATAATGCGTTATGTGGTGGGCGGGGCATCGCGTGCTCAAGTAACAACTCCGCAACTGTCTTCAGTAGTTGTTCATAGATCCACGATACTTGCTCCGTACACCGCCACCGACTATCATCATGAATTCATTTTTCCTTTCTAACAGTGGTTATATTTATGTATTTCATACTTTACTATTGTTATCAGTTTCCCCTCTATATCAATTCTGTAGTTCTATTTCAGTGTATATGGTCTGAAAATGGTCATATTATCAAATGGAAGTAATGCAAGTGTGCCAAGGAATAGAGGTTAGTGTCATGCGTGGTTAAATCCAGGCTTACTACTCTTTCCTAGTGCTATCCGACTAATATGCTGAAGGAGCAACGAAGACAGAAGAAGAATACTTTACTGGCTTCCTGTGATTTTATTTGACCTCTGTAGCGAGACCAGTGGAAGATAGCATGTAGCACACAACGGAGAACCACTTTCCAAACAAAATAATACAGGAGCTTAAAGAATGTAGAAACCGCAGTTGGAAAATAGTAGCTTGGCTTAAAAGTAACCGTGACATAATGGATAATGAGAAGTCTAACCAGACAAAAAGAAGGCAATTTCTGATTAGTTCTTGATATTAAACTTGCATGTAATGAATCTTATAGCCACCTTGCATCAAGAATTGTGACCATGTGGCAAGGGCGCTGGAATATGTAAAACGTATCCGGAATAGGATTCATGCAGAGGCAGAACACACCGTTCCGAATAAGAACTTACTTAAAAATTATAATACGTCGAGACGAACCATCACCATGATTAGCAGGTAGAGGACGTAGGCAAGAAGTTGGGAGGAAAATATTATGCTGCAGTTCCTGTGTCTAGCTATCACTGAACAATACCTCATTTTTAGTGAATAATATGGACAACCACGTACAGAAATCATTGGTTATTCAATGTAGACTGAAAAGTACGGTGCAAAAGTGTTTGTATGTTGAAAATGACGGGGTGTTCGCCTGTCGATACGTCAACGGTTCTCCTAGACGTCACCCAGCTGCAATGGCGTAAGTTACCGGAAGATTTTGTTTACGTCTGGACAAACCTAGTCTTTACGTCACTGAATTCGTATCGGTCACTACCACTATTTCAGTATGAATGTTAATTTTATAGCTATAACATCTCGAAGGACTAATTGTTATACTTTTTAAAAATGTATTTCATATTATTTGTATATTCAAAAATGGTTCAAATCGCTCTGAGCACTATGGGACTTAACATCTGAGGTCATCAGTCCCCTAGGACTTGAACTACTTAAACCTAACTAACGTAAGGACATCACACACATCCATGCCCGAGGCAGGATTAGAACCTGCGACCGTAGCGGTCGAGCGGTTCCAGACTGAAGCGCCTAGAACCGCTCGGCCACCAAGGCCGGCAATTTGTACATTCACTTTGCGTATTCTGATGAGCATCGGAGGCGGTTCACTGTATCATTTTTGTTGTGAAACTAACTTAGAGGTTTAATGTAGTTAATTTTAGTCACAAGTGGGTGATGTGTATCCGTCAACAACCAAATAGGATGAATGTGAGATCTTAAACGCCAAATGTCAATAGAACAGAATACAAACCAGGATCTACGGGAATCGAAGAACAAGGGAGCGGGTACCAGCAGCAAGATTCCCAGATGATCGATAAACGGTTCTGAATGGAATTGGCTGAAAGGAGAACAAAGCTAAGACAAAGGTGACAAGAGGTAGCAGCAACCAGAATCACGATAAGCAGAACACTAACATCTGGGCTCGGTACTGCAGCGGGAAAGGTGAAGGAAGTGCCGTGTCCAAGATGTCGGGCTGCACAGGATTGATGTCACAACAAAGCAATCACAAGTAGACAGTCGCAGGTGAAGAAGAGCTTCTTCAGTAAAAGAGATCTATTCGTATACTGATATGAAAATAAGGGAAAAGTACTGAAAGCGGGCATCTGGAGAACCGTATTGTACGCCAGTGAAATATGATGTAGAGTCCAGGGAAGGAGAAAACGGAAGTATCAAAAACGTGGTGGTATGTCAAAAAATCATTTGGAATGATTGAGTACTACATGAAGAAATATTAAAGGAATAGGTGAAGAACGCTGTTAATAGGACATCTGCTGTGGCATTCATCAGTAGTCCTAGGCGCTATAGAGGGGATATGAAGGTTGATTTATTTGTTGTCTTTGTTCGCCGTCTTTTTTCACGCGAGCCTGTCAGCCAGAAAGCGATTGAGAACATACAGACCTTATTTTCCAGTCTGCATGGCCACTATAAAGGCTCCTTTGAAAAAAAAAAAGTTTTTCTACTGCTACTACTAGGCTAATTCCTGTTTAGCTCTACAGGACCTTTATACTGCAGTGTTTCCCACACCACCTTGTATCGTCTTTCTATGTGTGTGAGTAACTGTATGTTCACTGTTATGGGTAAATACATGCAGCGTACAGAGGGCGATGTGTGAAATTGATAGCGATTACACGCTTCCGCTGTTGCAGAAATCTGCTCCAGATGCTGCAGATACCGTTTTGAGGTGAAAGTGGTAACCAAAGGACGGCGAAATATTCTTTGGGGCTCTGTTGCATAGCAATCAGATTGCTTTCATTTCTGAGAAATGTCCAGGTACTATTGTGGATTTGAATGATCCATGAAGTGACTTCTTTTCCGAAGAAAACATCGAACTATTTCACTAGAACTGAACGCTCCCGTCGCAACTGTTCTCAAGCTGGTATTTATTATTAAATCACAACAGAATTATACGCTGGGTGTAGAATGACACGTACCTTCTTGAAATGAACAATGTTTTATTGTTCTGTTAACTGATTTCCTTTCATATACAAATATATTTTACAATGTGAATAAAAGACTCGCAATGGCTTCGATTTTTACATCACAAGAATAGCTCTCTTCTAGTAAGATTTACTCTTAAGAAGAACAAAAGCTCTATATCCTAAGTATAATTATGTGAGCGCTGACCGCCACAGACTAATAAACAATTTGTTTCTCTCCCTCTCTCTCTCTCTCTCTCCCTCTCTCTCTCGCACTGTCACAGCAACTTACGCTGCATGATACATCATACCACATTCTGGCCCAGCCCACTGAAACAAATGTTTCTGTTCTTAGGTGTGTTCCTACCAAATTGTCTTTCATCCTGACTAATAACACACAATTAAATGTCCGAGATAAGTGCTCGCCACAAAAGTGAAAATAATAGTCACCACTTGCCTCGCTGATTTGTAATTATCACGGACGGCACTCTAACAGTTACTTTAGCGAAATATAAGCGGTCCAGGACGGTGTACACGTCTCGTGAGTTCCCTATCAGTTATTACAGAAAATACGCGTTTTGTCACAGTTCGTCTCTTACGTCATCCGAGGAAGAGCACGAGCCGACGTTTAACAGACGGGGATCTTACAGAGACTGACTGCGAAGTGCACCTTGTTCCTGCCTCTCGGACTGTATTTGTAAATGTTCTGCTGCGGACGGCCGAGAGAACATCTGTTGTCGTCTTCATTAAGTATGCGGCAGTGGCCTCTAAACGACTGCTTTCACAGAGAAATAATCTTTAATAACAAAGTTATGAATTAATTTAATATCTTCTTAATTTTTACATGAATTTAGGTAAGTTTTTGTAAGTACAGAAAAAGTTTCAGCTCGCTTGAATAAAAAGTTTGCCTTCTAAAATTTTTATAGTGGAACTAATGGTAGATCGTTACCTCTGAACAATACCTTTAAATTATATTAGATGGTTCTAAAATTAGGTATAGCTCTATTTTTAGTAGGTTTTACCATGTGCTGAAATAAAATTTTCTATCATTAAAATTACAGCTACCTAATTTACTACAAGTGGGTGTATTTTAGTTACAAATTTGATTTTTCTTAAATTATCCAAAAACTATGAGACGTAGCTTAAAGCCGTCCCTTAGTTATTATTTTTAGGGTGAACTGAAGTGTAAGAGAACTTTTTACGCTTCTAATTCCAATATTTAGCACCACTAATTTTTCTTAAAAATGTGGATTCCGGTTGCAATTATTATTCTTTCACTTTGAAACTTGCACCAGTTGTTTATGAGCTCCATAAACACATTCTGAAGAATTTCTGGCTTTCTAGCTTTATTATTTAGCGCCACTTTTTTTTCAATCTGTATTTTTACGAAAACTATTTGTTTAATTACATTAAGACTTGATATGTAAACCGTTATTACAATAAAATATGTATGGACAAAGTTTTAAACGGAAATTTTGAGTTTTAATGTTATCGTTATTTGTGGCGCAGTTCTTGTGCGCTGTACGCGGGCGCGTTAGGGTAACATGACGCTACTAACAATGAACTGGGGTGAGTCCCGGCAAACTCTCTCGCCTCTGTATCTCACACACGATACAGCGCTTGTTTCGCTTCAAGAGTAGCATACGCTAATGAGATACAGAGGATTCTGCGTGTGGCGTAAGTAGGTAGGAATGAAGCAGTTGGTGCAGAACAGAGAATCTGGGGAGACAGAACGAAATCAGTGAAGAGATAGGAAAAAAAAGCAGTCAAACAATCCTACATGGAGGATGATGGAAGACATTACGGCGTAGGTTGAAAGGAAGAAAAAACAAACGATACAACATCGAGGATGTGGAAGACAGCATAAAACCGGTTGAAGGGAAGGAAATAAATGAACAGTAATACCGAGTCCGCAGTAATCAGCAACAGGACAAAATGTTAATTACATTTGCTACCTTTCAGTTTAGATTTCCTTTCATCAAGATTACAAAGATATTTCTTAAATGTAGCTTCTGAAGACGTTATAATTTTCATTGGCTTTAGGTACAGTTTTTGTACTAACGATATTCGAATTCCAGGAATAATTCATGTTTGTGTGACATTCGTACTGTACATCTTTTTATCTCATTGCCTCAAAAGATATCTTCACAAAACTAAATGGGACTGTCCAACAGGCTGAATATACCATGCTGTTACTTAATCACTAAATTCCCTTCTTATGTTCAATATGGATCACTTATTGCAGGCAGAGGCTACCGCCAGCTTTACTTACAGAGTTCATCATCTATCTGCAAAGATCAGACTAGAATTTTAAACTTCTTAACATCGATCCTCAGGTGGCCTTAGATTGACATTACAGAACCCTTCGCGACAGTAACGTCCGATCCCATGTGCTAGACGCCACGCTACATGGTGGTATGACAACAGATTAAGCAGTTTACTCAATTAAAATCATTTACATGCATTGATTCAAAGATAAAGGGAGGGAAAGGGCGCTCGATGTGCACTGATATTGAAAGTTATGTGATAAGGTCTGATTAGGGTAGATTCAGAAAATAAAGTCGATAGCTGCCAACTGCAAGGTGGAATGAGTATAATATCTTTGAGTGGGAGGATATTTGATGGTTAAGAGAGCTGGGCGCGCTCAGTAAAAAACTCGGTGGTCGTAGTTAGGTGCCCAGAGGAAGTGGACATGTGGTGACAGCTTCCAGCTAGGATTCGCGCTACGCAGCTTTCAGGTTGTACACTGAGAAAAGTTTAGCACGGTAATGGGAGAAGCTAACAGCCTGAATAATAATCCAAATCCTTTGCATGCATTTATTATGAAAATGAGTAGTAAAGTAAAGTTACCCACCAAATCAAAGAAAGTAAATAAAATGAGGCCTATTCATATATACACTCCTGGAAATTGAAATAAGAACACCGTGAATTCATTGTCCCAGGAAGGGGAAACTTTATTGACACATTCCTGGGGTCAGATACATGACATGATCACACTGACAGAACCACAGGCACATATACACAGGCAACAGAGCATGCACAATGTTGGCACTAGTACAGTGTATATCCACCTTTCGCAGCAATGCAGGCTGCTATTCTCCCATAGAGACGATCGTAGAGATGCTGAATGAAGTCCTGTGGAACGGCTTGCCATGCCATTTCCACCTGGCGCCTCAGTTGGACCAGCGTTCGTGCTGGACGTGCAGACCGCGTGAGACGACGCTTCATCCAGTCCCAAACATGCTCAATGGGGGACACATCCGGAGATCTTGCTGGCCAGTGTAGTTGACTTACACCTTCTAGAGCACGTTGGGTGGCACGGGATACATGCGGACGTGCATTGTCCTGTTGGAACACCAAGTTCCCTTCCCGGTCTAGGAATGGTAGAACGATGGGTTCGATGACGGTTTGGATGTACCGTGCACTATTCAGTGTCCCCTCGACGATCACCAGAGGTGTACGGCCAGTTTAGGAGATCGCTCCCCACACCATGATGCCGGATGTTGGCCCTGTGTGCCTCGGTCGTATGCAGTCCTGATTGTGGCGCTCACCTGCACGGCGCCAAACACGCATACGACCATCATTGGCGCCAAGGCAGAAGCGACTCTCATCGCTGAAGACGACACGTCTCCATTCGTCCCTCCATTCACGCTTGTCGCAACACCACTGGAGGCGGGTTGCACGATGTTGGGGCGTGAGCGGAAGACGGCCTAACGGTGTGCGGGACCGTAGCCCAGCTTCATGGAGAAGGTTGCGAATGGTCCTCGCCGATACCCCAGGAGCAACAGTGTCCCTAATCTGCTGGGAAGTGGCGGTGCGGTCCCCTACGGCACTGCGTAGGATCCTACGGTCTTGGCGTGCATCCGTGCGTCGCTGCGGTCCGGTCCCAGGTCGACGGGCAAGTGCACCTTCCGCCGACCACTGGCGACAACATCGATGTACTGTGGAGACCTCACGCCCCACGTGTTAAGCAATTCGGCGGTACGTCCACCCGGCCTCCCGCATGCCCACTATACGCACTCGCTCAAAGTCCGTCAACTGCACATACGGTTCACGTCCACGCTGTCGCGGCATGCTACCAGTGTTAAAGACTGCGATGGAGCTCCGTATGCCACGGCAAACTGGCTGACACTGACGGCGACGGTGCACAAATGCTGCGCAGCTAGCGCCATTCGACTGCCAACACCGCGGTTCCTGGTGTGTCCGCTGTGCCGTGCGTGTGATCATTGCTTGTACAGCCCTCTCGCAGTGTCCGGAGCAAGTATGGTGGGTCTGACACATCGGTGTCAATGTGTTCTTTTTTCCATTTCCAGGAGTGTATGTGCAGTTCATGGTTTGAAATTGAATTTCGTATTCTAAACATTCATGGTGGTGTCTGTTTGTACTATATCGTGTCTCCCTACCACTTTCGCGCAACGACGCTCTGAGTGTGTTTTTTAGGGAATTAACTAGTTTGAACCTGGGACCTGTTGCTGGTAAGGAGACGCCAGACCACACATGACATGTAGAATTCAGAAGAGTTCAGTGAGACTAGCGATGATATATTCAAATAGTAAATGATCTCAGGGTCAGCTCCACTGCACTCCCTGTAAAAGAATCTTAATACTAACTAAATATAGTGGAAAGGGTTCAAGGCTTTCCTATTTTTAGTTAGCTGGTAAAATAACGTCGAAAAAGCAGTTAAGTTTACCATTGGAAATTTTATTCTACTCACAAAACATCGTTTATAAATTGCACTATTGATAAAAGGAAATGTTTTAATACAGGATGGTAAAAACCAACTGCGTTCAACAAAAATGTGAACGAATATTCCCTGAATGGGTTTCCAAGTTCTACAATCGATCGAAGGATGACCTGTGCCATATCACATCTATAATCTATGTTTAATTTAAGTTTCACAGAAGAGAAAACTATCAAAATGGTCTACAGTGACCCTCAATTATCTTTAATTACTTATCTAACCTGTCGTAAATTACAGTGGCTGATGTGGCTTCTCAATAACTATAAAATAGAAAAATCATCGCGTTTCAGATCTTTACTTCAAGTGGCAAATGTGAACACCATGAGTTTTAATTAACGATCACCATTAGTATTACGCAAAAAAGGGGTGTAACAGATGAGACTTCAGCAGTTCTGAGTGAAGCTTTATGCGCTCAAATATGCGGCATCGCGTGCGTTCATTACCTTGTCGGTGTTTAGGCAGCATCAGGGCGACAGCGGCCGGCGCAGCAGCCATCCAGCTCGCCGTCTTGGAACCAACTCTACTCTAACTTCTCCTTACTTCAATTTACCGAAGTTAGTTTAAAAAACTATCTGGCTGTGTTTTCATCTGACCAATCAGGATCTCAATGTTAACCTTAAGCTCCGCCTACAAAAATTCTGTCTATCCAATGAGAAACGTTATACCTTTCGTGGTGGGGCAATGTTTTTTAAAGTTTGCAACGTAACAGAGACGCTGAAATGTCTCACGCTAAAACCTGCAGCTGGTGTGGTCCTTTTAGCGTTATCATGAGATCTATACTGTTCTTCTGGAGGGCTCTATCTTTTAACATGGGCTGGAGGATTGTCCTAATGTAACAGACACGCGAAAAAGTCTCACGCTAAAACTTGCGGGTGGTAGTGGCCCTTTTTGTGTTATCGTAAGATCTATACTGCTTTTCTGGAGGGCTCTAGCTTTTAACATGGGCTGGGGGTGGTCCATGACATACCTGAGACGCGAAACAGTCTCACGCTAAAACGTGTGGGTGGTAGTTGTACAGGTAGGCTGGGCCGTCCCTTCCTTATCCTAGCGCCTTCTAGCTCAACACGGTTCTGCTCTCGGCTTCTGTCCTCATTTCTCCCCTCGGAACTGCGTCTGCCTCACGGTGGGAAGGAACGACATGCATTTAGCCATTCTTGTGTTACTCTGTGGTATTCCATTTGCTCACTCGTTACTCGTATTACTTTGGTTAATTTAATGTCACGATTTATTCGGAGCTATGTGACATACTAGTAGATTTGCTTATCATGTCAGGGTTTTCATGTAATGTGTTGGATTTGCCTGACATCTTACAGTATAACTGAAGTTATTAGAGAAAAGTTATTTCAAATAAATAATTTTATGCCATTGCAGAACTGGCATTATTCAAGTCAAGATATAATTTCAATAAACAAACATCAGGGACAAATGTGCATTTTTCAGTAGCATCTTAACACCATTGCAAGAACGGCATTATTCTCTTAAAGTTGATTGCTGAGTCAAATACATGTTTCATTACTGGCAAAATGGAGGATTGCACGAAACAAATTCACAGATGCAGTCAGATGCAGGTTTGCTGAATAATTATTTTGGAACAATTTTATCTTTGATACTTTCATTAATTAAAAGGGAAACAATTTTGGTTAGATACTTTCACTTTTGAAGATAATTTTGGACATGATACTTTCAATATCACACTTGGCGAGGGGCTATATCATTAATATTAGCCTTAACTAGAGGATCAGTAAACCTAAGGATTCGATCGGAAAACTGGAAATGTTGCAGCCACATCTATAAGATTTCTAAAAATATAGTTGATTGGGCAACAACGTCTGGTTGTTGAATATCTTACAAGAAATCTAGTGTATGAGGGTTGACAAATTTCTGTTAATACCGAACAGCACAGAGTTCTCACTCATAAATACGATGAACAGTAGGATGTTTCTCACGCTTATTAATTCCTTACATATGTGAAGGGTGGCTGTGCGGGAAGTGAGAAGGATTAACTGAATCTTTTGCCATAAAAGTAAAAACTTCGATACACCCTGACAGATTAAGGCTCTAAATCAGACGGGGCTCGAAGCCAAGGCGCAGATCCTGTCCACACACGACTCGCGGCTCCTCGGCAGGACCCCCTTCCCTTTCAGTGTGAGTGAGGCTCTGAGGACAGGCTGTCGAGTCCTGCCTCGATGAGGGGTCCACTTCAAGCCACGGTCCAGCACACAGCTCTAATGTTTCTGGTGCGAATACTTCCCTCCAGAGGAAGTGATTGTTTTTAGCACCGTATCTCCCACTTTCTCCGAGTTTTTCATACATGTTCATTAATTCACCATTTCGTCGGAAATATGCCTCTAGATCGACTGCACGTGGATTTACCAAGTGTAATGAGTTCTTGTCTTCCCATGTCACATCACGGTGTTTGCTGTCGTAGCTCTCAGTACTTCTGATATGTTCATTTTGTATGCTGTGAGTTCGCACCAGTGGATTATGCTCACTATACAGAAAACAATATCACGTTTCCCACAACTCGTATCGATCATGCAGCACCTGTGTACCATCCGTTGCGTACAAAACGTCTAAGTGCGTCCCATTGCATTGTATTCCAACGTAATCGAGAAGAGCATTGTAGCACTTCCATCGTCAAAGTCGAACAGCCCACCTAGTCATGTAAACGACGTGCACCAATGTCCTACCTTACATTCTGTCACGTTATTATCAGTGTTGTATTACAGTTTGCGTTTTGTGCCGTTTTTATTTTTAAAAAATGCCCGTTTTTGCACAAAGGAGTGGGCTAAGTGTTAGAAGCGAAGAGTAATGGGGCAAGGTGCCTTCTGACACAGGTTGCACTGTTGCAAAATTTATTCAAGAGGGCAGCTGTAGATGTGGTATCATCGTACTGTCATGGTGGGAAATTCAAATTCTGGCGGAAAGACAGGACAATTGGAGTACCTCCACTCACCTAACTACTCCCACCCCACCCTCTCCCCCGCTCCTATGACGTCACCCATCCCCTCTGCTCCTATGGAGACGGCGGAAATTTCAAAAAATGGTGGGAATTTCAAATTTTGTTTGTTCACTTTGAGACTTGGAAACCAACTGTTCTAGTTCACAGTACTACCACCAGAGGGTATTGTCGGCCCTCCCCACTCCCCCCTCCCCAACTTCCCCTCTCCACCATTAGTGAGGAAGCTTCAGGTCTGTGTTGACCTGTCAGACAGTAATCACACAGCTGATAACTTTGTCCACAGCTCACTGCACAATGCTTGGAAATTCCAGATATTGGAGAAGTGTAAGAATAAGAATATGTTCCAACAAATAATGAAGATATAGTGGGATGGACTGAAGTAACATTTACGACTCTTTCTGACAGGTGCTTTTGTTGCAACAGTAAATATTTCATGGAAATTTCATTCAGTATTCCAAAGTGTAAGAGGCAGGGAATTCATCTGCTCCATTTCATTCAGTATTCCAAAGTGTAAGAGGCAGGGAATTCATCTGCTCCATTTTAGTCATCTTGTTCGTAATGTGTACAAATTGGGAGATGATGTTGATGAGCAGGGAGGATTTTAACATGTGTACTACATGCATACATGCAGCTGAGGACAGAATCCATAGCTCTCCACATGAGGAATGGGAAGCAAAGATAATGGATGAGCATAAGAAGAATACTTTTCAGCAAATGTTGATGTATTGAGATGGGCTGAAGAACCGTTTCACAATGTGTGCAGATGGCTCATTATGCTGTAACTGTCTACCATGTTTTGTGACACCACATCAGTATGTGATATATATAAATATGTGTTCTCTACCAACAATCCCAGATCGACTTAGCTAGTTCACAAAACTGCCACAGAGGTTACTTGAAGTGGGTCTTGCTCCCCAACACTTACTCTCAGGGAACTAGTAGAAATTCAGCATTCACCCTTCACCACTTCAAAACTGGCAGGAGCCATTATGAATGCAGGAATGCTACATGTGGTCACATGATCATAATGGCAACAGTGATATCAGACATATGTGACAGTCCACTATCTTAGTCAGTGGAGTAGTAGTAGCCATGAAGTGCCAACAGCTGCCAAGATCCTCATCTGCCTTCATCTCATAGAAGAAGTGGAAGAGTAACTACTCATTACATGTCTTTGTTAACACACATAGCAGTTCTTTGGTTAACTACATCTCTTTGTGGATGCATATTGTTTTTTCTACTTCTTTTTTAATGTGTTCCTGGATGTGCAGACCAGCAGCAGTACACACTGGGTTGTCAGAACACACAGCAACTACCGATTTGTCCAGACCAGCAGTAGCTTGTTGAGAACTGCAGCAAAATCAGGGCTGTCAGGAACTGCAGCTCCATGGGATGCTGTAGCACATGTAGCAGGAGAATGAGTTGCTGTTATCAATCACACTCACTGATTTGTGTAACAAAGACATCCAGCCAGTTCCTGAAACAGTAAATCTAAAGAAGGTGGTGGTGGTCCTACTCCAAATGGCACAGGTCAGCATATGCAGCATCGCAGAATATTCAGGATGTAGATGTGGTGGATGACAAACTGCCAATTCATCCCAGTGCTCTAGTACTATTCAGTTCAAGTTATAATATAACAGCCAGAATCTCAAAGCACTTATATACTGATATAGAACCATCAGTGGAGAGTGCCTGATGTGTTGTGTTGGAGATTGAAAATGTACTGAGAGGTTTATGGAGTCAGAATGGGATTAACTGTGTAATGCAGAACCCTACATCAATCAGCAGATGAGTGCAGACTGTGATATGCATCCCATTCCCCCACCCCTCAGAGGATTACAGTACTAGCCTGACTCTATCTGTAACACCAGTCTACAATGGCGCTGCACTCATGCTGGTTAGTCCAATTATCTGCAACACTCTACCATTACAAACTCGTTTGGTCTATGGATGGTGCAATCCATTGTGTAGTAAAGACTGAACAGATGGTTGTCTTATGTTAAAAATGCACACAACGACACTGTGAACTATTTCCATACCTATAGAGTGCATGTAGACGATTTTGAACTCTATCAAGACGAGACCAAGAGAAGAAGCTGAAAAAATACCCATCAATTTGAGGGAAATACACACTGAACTCTCTGTGTGTACAGGAAACTGTTATTTGCTAAATACTACCAGTATCCATCCATCCGAAAATGTGGAACTAAATATTGTATTCATATCTGATGATGTTTCTGTGGAAAACCATTATCAAATTCTATGATTTCCTGTTTTTTTCGCCATACAGATGTTGACATGTTTCATTTGAGGCAGACATATTCCAGAATCCTGAAACAGTTGATGAGGGATAATGCAAACCTTATTAAAGCATTCAGACAAGACAATTTGAATTCAAACCACTTTTACCAAGTTCATGTAAAACTCATACGTCATGCAATGAATTTGTAAATATATGTGAAACTGCTGGAATCGCACACAGTAATGGTTTCTTGTTGCTGATAAAAACAAAACCTGAATGACAGTTGGTACAGGATTAACTTCTAGAGTTTCTTTATGTGGTATGTTAGTATATATCACACCACAGACATGTTCAAGTCCATGTTGGACACTCCACGTGAGAGGCTGGCTATATGCAGACACAGAATTTGTATACACGTCAATGAAAAATTTCAGCCAACGCAATGTTAAGGATCCAGAGATGTATGCCCAGACCCCTCTGAGGCTGATTAACAAGTTAGATTCTGGAGTTAATCCACTTGAAAAGAATGTAAACGACATACCTGTAAATTTTGATGTAACTGAAAAGAAAGTATATGGCTTAAGTGTAAAGGTTGATGGAACTGAGAGAAATGTATATAAGGTGCAACCAGTGATGGAGTCTGCCTAATACATAACAAGATGCTGACTAAGTGTTAGGTCATCACTACACAGATGGCAGTTAAAGAGAAGTTACAGATGCTAAGGCTAGGCAATTGGATAGAGATCATACACTGAGAGAAACATTTAAACCAGTTACCAGATCTTTTGATGAACACCCAGCTAAATTACACTTCGACGATGAAGTTGCTGATTTCAGTAGCAGACACAGTGACAACAGGATAGACCAAGTATTTAGTGTCAGTAGTGAAAACCGTACATGTTATGCATGCAACCTATAAGTTTAAAAGAAAAAAAAACACACACACATAGCTGGTAGGAAGTTTCAGACAACAACTGGTCTAACTAACTTCATTTTCCTAAACCCTGAAAAAGCTATAAATTATTCACCCAAAGATATGGAAACGTATGCTGAAGTACTGCAAATGACTGGTGTACACAGGAAACTGATACAAAACCATTATAAGACCTATATGAGACGCTTGATACAGCACCGATGGTGGCATTGGTATCCAGCATAAACGAGTTAGCAATCGACCCCCAAAGTCTGAGTACTACAATGACCCTAATGGGGTAGTAGATCGACTATGGCTGCTCATGGTATCAGGTGCTGCCAGTAATAAAGCTCATTCGGCTGAAGTTGTTTAATTACTTTCTGAACTCAGAGAGAGAGGTGTAATCGAATAAGAATGGAGACAGTGGTGTGAGAACCACACAAACCAGCACATAGAACGTAACCTCATACACATGTCATGATGAAAGATGTGCATGACTTGTGGCAGGCAGATCTTGTAGGTATCAGGGAATATACATATGCCAATAATAGATTCAGATATATTTTAATGGTCATTGATACATATTCTAATTTTGCCTGGGCGTTATCTGTTAAAATAAAAACAGAGAGGGATGCTGCATAGTCTTTGAGAGTTTATTGCAGACAGCAACAAACCAATGTCCAGAAAACCTTCAAACCGTTCACTATGAGGAATTTCAAAATAGGTATTTCAAGAGCTTGATACAATGGTATGGATAATATAACTACCCAACTTTCACTCAACCGAAGGCAAGTATCATGGAACATGTAAACAGAACAGACCGTAAAATGTGGATGTGTTTTAATCTTCGTGGCTGATACAATGGAGAGGTGTCCTACCAGAAGTAATTGCACAGTGTAATCGAACCAAATATAACAAAATAAAAGTGGTACAATCGATGATTGTCATGGTTGACTCATGTATATGGTTTACTATGTTACTAAAATGCTGAATCCACATAAACAGAACTCCAATGTGTCTCAAAACAGAAGAAAGCTATTGAGCAGTAATAATTCCCATATTGGTCGGGTGAGATGTTTACTGTTTCCAAAGCGCAGAGAACGAAACCCCGGAACTTGCATCTTAAAGAATACCACTGGCACTGAAATTTCATATGTGTTTCTCATAGAAACAGGGAATAGTTAAATGGTTATCTTTTCCTGCTACACAAAACAGCTAAACTGACGCTAACGAACTGCAATGTAATGGGGCGCACACAGCACAGCCAGCGTGGCAGCACGACATACATGATAGGAGACACATTGTAGGTTTTACCGACAAAATTCCAGTTGGATTTCACTTTCCGGGGTATAACTGAGGAGAACCTGGTACTGAGTTTCAGAGACATTTGGCTCATGGTCTTACGGGGATTAACCTGCTTGACGAGGAATGTTTGGAATATGAGATTGCATATGCAGAGCATGATGATCTCCTCAGACGTCACGCTGGGGATGGAATTTCAGCTGATAAAGGCTAAGGCAATACTTATGAGAAGGGATATTGTTGTAGGGCAGCACAATGCAGCACTAAGCAGCACTTGTAGTTGATAAAACAATGTGCGGTAAAATGAAGTTGGGCCTGGGTGTGAATTTCAGGAACGTTAGGAATGCTGCATGTCATGCACTGAAGAAGAATACAACGATGAAGGGGAGGAAGGGTATTTTAAGAACTGTATCCTGATAGCGACACATGCAGGTAAATGTGCCGTGAAGCATTAAAGACTGGTTAAGGCAAATATCGAAGACATTTGATAGAATTACCTCATTCATGACCTTACAGGCCTCTCAGCGAGGGATTCACTGGTTGGTGTTGCTGCAGCTATTGCCAGAACACTCAAGAACTCACAGGAACAGGTAGAAGGGGCAAGGAGACATGACCGCATGATGCAAGCAGCAGCCATCGGAAAAGGTCTAGCAGACCTGAAACCGTCCAAGAAAGGACTAGGCCTCTCTATAAAAAAAAGCCATAAGCTTTCCTGTCAGGTAGACAGGTTACAAAACACAGATATGCTCAAGTTTATTGGGAAAAAATTCAACATTACAAGATTCCACTGTGTGTTTTTGCGGAAAACATTATATTAAGAACTATGTGGAAATCCAGAGAATGTGGAATTGTGAATTTAGATGTTTCTGGAGGGCCTGGAACCCATTGGGCGGCGTATGTTGAGGAAAATACAAATTCGACTCATTTGGAGACCTGCAATTACCAGGAGGGCTACAACGATACTTCGCCAACAGAGGACATGTGTTCTAGCATTTTCATTCTGAGACACCTATACATCATTTTCCTCTTAACGTCTACAAAGGAGGATACGTAAGGGGGTGCATTAAGTATCGACTCAGTTGAGATTGAGATGGAATGTCGTATACTTTGATTTTAGAAGAACTATTGTATGTATTATGTGAAAAATGCATTTCCTTTAAAATTGAATCTGAATCTCAATTTTACAGTGAGATCGAACAGTCAAGCAGAGGTACTCTTTTTCCTTAAACTGGTACTATTAGTAATAATAACTATAGCCCAGAGTCCAAGCAACTTTGAGCAACAGTATCGATAGACAATATTACAATAGCTGCACTGGATATACCCGAAATATCTACAACTTAAATTGGACTGGGAACAAGAAATATGTTTTTATTTCTATATAGACACACAAAAACTATATAAGAGGTACACATGGTGTGCAGGCAGTGTGACACACATGATGAGCAGGAAAAAAGAAATATAGACACAGTGTGATGTGCACGAAAAATAATTCACAACAGCACACACTGTGTGCGGTCCACTACTGCTGTTTGCACTATAAGTGGGTCATAATATTCCACACACATCCTTCATCTTACACACATTCATAAACTCTCTATCATTCTCCCAACCCACGTCACTGAGTGACCAGTGTGCGTATGGACGGGTTTCTATCCCATCCTCAAAATGGTCCGCTTATCGTCATGAGGCAACAGGCTGATTTTAGATTACTGCACATTGTACACCTCAAGCCCTCAAGACTCAATACTAATTTGATGCACCATGTGCTTTGGTTGTGGTGGAGTGCCACGGACACAACTGTACAGTCACAGATTCAACTTTCATACCTGAGGGCCTTTGATGCACCACAATGCACACTTTAGCATGCCTCTTGGTGGCACCTCCGAATGTATCGTACGCATATATTTTTGCTTGCAGACCTGTAATAAACTCAGAAACTACATTCACCTCGTCTTTCATTAGCCCAATAATCTTCTTGTTGGGCAGAACAACACTGTAAGGGCTATCATTCATGTATGAGGATGTCTCATATTCCTTGTAGTGGTACCTAATTACTTCATATGGATTGCAGTTCTCCATCCAGTGGATGAAGCAATTTGTATCCATATAAAGTAATTTGGAACTGGTGAAATGAGTTAATGGAAACTCACAATGGGAATGGTACATGTGGAGTTTCAGTAGACCTGGATGCACATTCCCACATAGATTGTTTTGTGAACGTGACTGCAACATTCGCCATCTCCACAGTGAAAAAGTTGTTATGGAATTTAAAATCTGGTTTGATAATGCATTTCCTTACCCCATAACGCCCTGCACATGCTGGCCTAACAAGAATACTGCAATGGTTTCTTAAATTCTCCGTGTGCATTGTTAATTAATTTAAAAAATCCTTGTAAAGTCATTTGTTGCTGAATACCTCTGTGTGGTGTTTAAATCAATATACTTTTTCAACCACGGTTCATGGCTGAAGGAGATAACATGTCTAATTCCAACCAGAACCATATCTAAACAAAGACACTGCTGGAGGCTATGGTAGTGAATAAAATACCTCTGCTTGTCCTCTAGCATTGTCATCAGCTTAGGGATGGAGAATGTGCCTCATGGGACTAGTTGCTCTGCACATAGTGCAAAACTGTCATGTGCATCATGCATGCTAATATGGTCTGTGAGGTCTGCCCCTACCCTGCATCAGCGTTATCTGCCACGCCATCATTTTTAAGTATCTCACCTAATCCGTTAAGATCTTCTTTGGGCACCCACTGAAACCCACCAATCATGTGACTGTTGCATGGCATACCTGTATCATTTATTCAGTCGAAATATGATATAAACAGACTCAATGGATGCACTGAAGAGCTCACCCAACTGTGGGTTATTTTCCGTGGCATTCCTAAGGACACATTGGCAAAGTCCTCCATGGATCACTTGCTCAGAGAAAAGAAACATGTCCTCATCAGTCAATATTTCGATGGGTTTCTTCATTTTGTAGAGCACTGCATCCTGAAATAATCCCACTGCTATGTAATAAAAGGCAAAGTAGAGCCTGTATATGGTCATGAATACAGTTCAGAATTTTTAAAAAACATCTACAAGCAAGTGCATATATGTGTGCATGTGCAGGTTTGCGTATTCGATATAAAATCAGTAAATAAACAGTCTAGATCGCGATGATTATTTTATTCAAATGGCCGGTTTTGGCCTAGTCTTAGGCCATCTTCAGAACAGCACCATCAGCTGAAGTTGATGATGTCTAGAGCATTCAGTAGACTTCCGTCTAGGGATAGATATATATTTATCGACGCTATCAGACGGGACACTGACCTGATCGTTCTCCTTACCGAAATCAGCCAAGTACTCAACAAGAAACTGAGCATCAAACCTGCTGAAATTACGGAGGAAAACAGGTATGTGGCATGGTAAGTGATACTTCAAGTTTCACCCATTATGAGGAGGCCCCGGAAGTTTCCCCGTTAGTTGGCAATGGTCCTTACAGAGAGTTTCCACTGCCCAGTCTAAAGGCAGCCCCAAAATGTAAGAGTCTGTACCCTTCTTCTACAGATCATCATTCTTCTTTGATTCAGTCATGGGGATGATATTTCTGTAACGCTTGTTGATGTTCCATGGAAGTTTCTCGAGTTCAGTGAGCAACCAAATCACAGGAATATACCTAACATATGATCTGTGGTAACTAAGATTTGAATCAAAATAACAAACCAGTTGGTACGCTGCCACATATAGTACGTGTTTCTCCATGAAGGTCGTATTAGAGGCAGTGGGATAACTTTCACAGCTTACCACAGGAGGCAAGGTCAGGATGTACTACAAACGGACATCGCTCCTGGTGGTGGTCGTTGTTAACCTTTAAGAATTTGTTTTCTTCTGTTAGCATTTCAGCATATACTGATTTAATGGCTGAGCAGTCAACTCGATGTTTTGCTAAGAACTCGTTTGAGGAAAAGGTATTGACTCACCTATAGCAAATATACTCTTTATGCTGGGAGGAAGTGAGTAGGGTGATATCCTAGACCCAAACGTAGTGTTGGTTTCCATTTTCATCTGAGAACAGCAGCGTATTAACATGCCACTTGCGCTGACCTAGAAAACTGGATAAATGGAAGGGTCTGACGACTATGTGGGTGAAGTTGCCATTGCAGTCTATCTTGTCCTTCTTCAGAATAAACACGTTGACCGAAATAGCATATTCTGCCTCACGAAGATGGGTATACCCTAAAGTTTGATGGGGAGATAAATATCGTCAAAGATGGAACATGTATTTATATAACGAAAATGGTATTTCAGTCTCTGTTGATCCCTTGTGTACGTGGAACAGCGGCTGGTTGAATATTTAACAAAGAAATTCGCCAAACAGCGGTGCAAATTGAAAAGTTACTTTCCTTTCTTTTCGCTACCAGTTTTGGCCATTTTATAAGCTACCTTCAGGCCCTATATGTTGAGGAGGGCTATGGTGATCGCCCATCGTGTTACCCAGTGGCCGAATGCAAGTCTTTCAATTGGACGCCACTTCAGCGACTTATGTTTCCTATGGGAACTCAGTTATACAACTGGAGAAAATGCACTTATAGTTCAATGTTGGAGACAGATCACGTGTCCTTCCTAGCTACTTCTTAGATGGTTGAGAGGTGAAGGATAGATTCAAGGCAGACAGAAAAGTTCCGTGCTCTGACCAGGATTGGATCCCACGGCATCTCAGTTTTCAGGTAAGCACATTAAGACTAGGCCACAAGGACCGACAGGGTCTCACTGGAGCCAGGGGATGGGATCGGAGAGGATGGGCTTATTGTTCACTCGACCGTGCAGGATCTTGAATCGTGAAATGAGGTTGTGTCCAGCGAGATAAGCATACACAAAGGCAGTGGGACGATGGCTGGAGCACCACAGAGGGTCAGAAAGGTGACCATTGCTGGGGCTTCCCATGATGCGACACACTGATACTGGTGAACACAAGTGAAACAATGGGCACAGAAGTGACACCGAGCCTCCGTTTTGCGTACAGCGTCACAATGGACGAATCCCCCTGTGGAGGCTACGAAGAAAACGAACAATGCCGTATTGCACTGCTCGTCATCAAACGAGCCCAACGTCTGTGTTGCTGGTACACAACACGATCGCATCTGGTTTACAAAGCCAGTAATTCCGAAATAAACCTCTACGTTTCTGATGCGTAAATTCCGGTGGCTGTGCCCCATCTCAGAGATCTCGCTGAGGTTATCTTTCAACAAGACAACGCCAGATTGCATACTTCCTGCGCTGTCCGGGGCTAACTCGATAATGAGGGAATTCGACTGTTTCCATAGCCAGCATGCTCTTCAGATGTCTCATGTAATGAAAAATGTTGTCACAGGTGAACGATACACTGGACTGCAACCGCTCTCTAGCCATTATCACTGGTGAGCTCAGTTATGTAGTTAAAACAGAGTGGAATTACGTACCATTGTCTGTGATGCAATGTCATCTCGGTGTGATGTCCATTCGGATTAGATTTTTAAACATCTTGTGGTGTTGCAGTTCTACTTGTTATGTCCGTGATTGCTACGAAATGGGATCATTGTTGCTATCGGATGTGGTAGCTCTGTGTACTAAAGGTGCTATGAGTTCCTCAAATCACCTAAAAGGGCAATGACGCTTTCCTTTCAATATACTGTAAAATACTTAAAGGTAAGAAAAATTCGTTGTTACAATGTCTAAAAACGCAATTTTAATGGCTAACTGTGTAGTTTGTTCTCGTAGTTGTAAGCTGCAATGAAACTAACGTAAATATTATTACTGTTATAAGAAATGGCTGGAGAACACAGTTCCATTTCAGTGTATGACATAACCGCTAGTTACGCTATATTGTGACTTTTTGGCCTCTCTCCAATCTAAGAAGTTAATGAGATACTTATTCCACTTATTGATAGTTTGAGGAAGGGAATAATGGTAGGTCGTTGCAGCAGATGTTGCTGAAATCATGTCTCATTTCATACACTTTTAAAACCCTCTGTTTTAGCAATACAACGACAAACGTTATTGATTATTTGGCTCTGAAACCTTGAAGCCAACGAAACGCGGCACAAATAATTATACCGAAAGAAAATTATCAAGTATGTCCGAGCACATCGTCTGAACTCATCTGCCCGTCTAGCACACCGACCACCAAGCTACCTTAGTCATCCCAAGCAACAACTGTCACTAATACTCAAAACATCGTCAGCGGACGGCGATTACAGTTGAATGCTAGACTCAGCTAAACCAGACATAGTTGCATTAACGAAGACTAGACACAGAAGTGCACACGATTCTCGAATATGTATTAATTACTATCTCTGTCGTTTGACAAGTGACAGTCTTCTTAATTTTTGTATAAATAGTCTTAAGTTTGCTTTAATTACTGCAAAAGTTTTAATTTGACTGTGTTTAAATTTTGCGGCTAGAATTTTTAGAACGGAACCGACAGTAGAATATGACCTCTGAACTTGCTCTTAAATATTCCGTGTAACAATTATAATTTACATTTCAGTCTTGAAACGGGGTACAGCTGTATTACTGCATGAAACTGATGGAGTGCTGTAATTAGAACTTTCTATTAGAAATACAAATGGTACTTAATTTATCATGAATAAGGACGATTTCGTTCCAAGTTTGTTCTTTAGTAAATAACTTGAAAACTAATAAAAGTAACTTATTTGTGGCAAATAGTTAATGTTTGCGTATATAACATAAGAATTTTCATATTTCTGAGACCGGCCGGGGTGGCCGAGCGGTTCTAGGCGCTTTAGGCTGGAACCGCGCGACCGCTGCGGTCGCAGGTTCGAATCCTGCCTCGGGCATGGATGTGTGTGTCGTCCTTAGGTTAGTTAGGTTTAAGTAGTTCTCAGTTCTAGGGGACTGATCACCTCAGATGTTAAGTCTCATACTGCTCAGACCCATTTGAACCATTTCAATCATATTTCTACTATTTAGCGCCTTGAATTTCTCGTAAAGACGTAGATTTTGGCCAAAATTTTGCTCTGACCAAATTGAGACTTGTAGCTTTTAATTGTAACATACATTTCCATATTCTGACCAGTTTTTAGATTTGTGCTTCTATTATTTAGAAAGACTTATTTTTTTAAGGTATTATGTCTTGGGTAATATATTAATTTCATCATTCTGAGACCTTCAGTGTTAACAATTATATACTGAAGCATGCACTGACGAAATTTGGAAAAGTTATTTTAATTTCACTGCTGCATTAAGGTCCAGTGTGTTAAGCACAGGCGCGTTATGAATGATGACGTATCGTTGGTAGCAGTGAACTGGGGTAAGCTGCGGCACAATCGCTCTCCTCTGTTCCCTCTTACAATGACACAGCGCCTGTTTCGCCTCTCATGAAGTTGATTTGAAAATATGAGACCAAGAATAACGCGATACGCACTACACCACTTCAACACTACAACGAGTGTCTCTGTAAAAGTGTACCGGCACTGGCAGAATACTTCAGCCTACAGTGGCGATGAATACGCACTGTGAGTGAATGTCATTGATGTGTCGGCAAAAAAAAAATAAATAAATAAATAAAATAGTGAAGATAGCTGGCAAAGATGGACTCAGGACACAGCTGTGAGTTTATGGAATGTACAGTTACTAGCCTCTGGGAACAGGGATAAGACGCAAAGTTTGGTGGCTGAAATGGCTACAGTTTATAACATCACTACAGAAGATATTTACCACAATATAAAAGTAGTTAACATTGAGAAACAAGTGAAGGTATGTCTAAAAGTAATCGTTTTGTAGCACCGATAAGCGCCGTTTAACTTCAAGTAATGCAGCTGTATGTATCCTTTTATATGACGTCATATTTATGCATTATATTATGTTTGGTGTTGAAGTACAGACTTCAGGACTGTACGAGTGGTTCTTTAATTCAATACAAGTAAAAACGTTCAAACAAATGCATGTCCGGAAATCATTTATCAGATATCAGCCGTATTTGGCTTTTGACCTTCTGTGGGTGCCAAGATGAAATTGGTGTCATGTTATTTCACCGTACCTGTTATTTTCCAAATATTAGAGGGAATCAATGTAGCTGATGCTAGGAACATTAGTGTCGCAAGCAGTCTGTCTTTAACACCAACGGACTGACGCCTAATAGTGACAAAACGGGTGCAGTGATAAAGGCCACTTCTTCCATCTCCATCGCTAAGAGTCTCCTACAATATTATTGTGGAATTTCTACCACAAGCTCTACAATGAGGTTCCTGCATGCTCCAAAATCATCTTGCAGCCTGATCCGCTCTCTTATCCGAAAAGAACACGGCCGTTTATGTTCCTTCCTTCTAACTAGAAGTAAGGAAAAAGCAGCAGTGGTCCCACGCCCTACCGTTGCAGCCTTTCCCTTCGGGCACAGAATCGAGACAGAAAAATTTCGCGAGAGCGGTCTCTCAACTGTGACAGACACTCTCACCCAACAGTGTGCAAACGCTTCCGACATCTGCTCTCGCTAGACTCTCAGACACTTACAGAAAGGACTGGCATGGAACTATGAGACAGTAGCTATCAGCGAAAATTCTGCCATTACTATCTGAGAGAACCTGTCTGTACCCCAGCCCAACGTCCACTATGCGATGAAACAGACCGATACGTTTACTACCAAATCTCACAAGGAATGACAAATACACTACGGGCCATTAAAATTGGTACACCACGAAGATGACGTCCTACAGACGCGAAATTTAACCGACAGGAAGAAGATGCTGTGATATTCAAATGATTACCTTTTCAGAGCAGTCACACAAGGTTAGCGCCGGTGGCGACACCTACAACGTGCTGCCATGAGATAGTTGCCAACCGATTTCTCATACACGAACAGCAGTTGACTGGCGTTGCCTGGTGAAACGTTGTTGTGATGCCTCGTGTAAGAAGGAGAAATGCGTACCATCACGTTTCCGCCTTTGGTAAACGTCGGATTGTAGTCTATCGCGATTGCGGTTTATCGTATCGCGACGTTGCTGCTCGCGTTGGTCGAAATCCAATGACTGTTAGCAGAATAGGGAATCGGTGGGTACAGGAGGGTAATACGGAACACCGTGCTGGATCCCAACGGCTTCGTATCACTAGCAGTCGGGATGACAGGCTTGTTAACCGCATGGCTGTAACGGATCGTGCAGCCACGTCTCGATCCCTGAGTCAACCGATGGGGACATTTGCAAGACAAGAACCATCTGCACGAACAGTTCGACGACGTTTGCAGCAGCATGGACTATCAGCTCGGAGACCATGGCTGCTGTTACCCTTGACGCTGCATCACAGACAGGAGCGCCTGCGATGGTGTACTCAAGGACGAACCTGGGTGCACGAATGGCAAAACGTCATTTTTTCGTATGAATCCGGGTTCTGTTTACAGCATCATGATGGTCGCATCCGTGTTTGGCGACATCGAAGTGAACGCACAAGGAGGCGTGTATTCGTCATCGCCATACTGGCGTATCACCCGACGTGGTGGTATGGGGTGCCATTGGTTACACGTCTCGGTCACCTCTTGTTGGAATTGACGGCACGTTACATTTCAGACGTGTTACGACCCGTGGCTCTACCCTTCATTCGATGCATGTCAAACCCTACATTTCAGCAGGATAATGCACGACCGCATGTTGCAGGTCCTGTACGGGCCTTTGTGGATACAGAAAATATTCGACTGCTATCCTGGCCAGCACATTCTCCAGATCTCTCTGCAATTGAAAACGTCTGGTCATTGGTGGCCGAGCAACTGGCTCGTCACAATACGCCAGCCACTACTCTTGATGAACTGTGGTATCGTGTTGAAGCTACATGGGCAGCTGTACCTGTACACGCCATCCAAGCTCTGTTTGACTCAGTGCCCAAGCGTATCAAGGCCGTTATTACGGCCAGAGGTGGTTGCTCTCGGTACTGATTTCTCAGGATCTATGTACCCAAACTGCGTGAAAATGATGTCATATGTCAGTTCTACTATAATATATTTGTCCAATGAATACCCGATTATCATCTGCATTTCTTCTTGGTGTAGCAGTTTTAACGGCCAGTAGTGTATATCGCCCAGGAAGGTTGTAGAACCCTCGCAAATGGTAGCTGATTTCTTAGCTCAACTACAATTCATGACAATCGACACTCATTTCATAGCGCAGTGCTGATTTTATAATGTGAGAGAAGGTTCAGTTCATGTCACGATCGTAGAGCACTGCTGATTTTAGAGCGTGAGCTAAGATATAGTCGACATTACGGTCGTAAGACGGTGCTCATTTCACAGTGCGACGCGAGATATTTCCGTGTCGCTGCTTTGTGCAGAGTGCCGGCAAACGGACGCCTGGAGCGGCTGGAGTGTTAGCAGACAGCGGCAGCGGCCACGCACTGGGCCCCCAGCACACTGTGCGGCCCGGCCACGCCGCCAGAATCAATCTCGCAGTGGCTGCGCCGGTGCCGACCTGAATGCATAATCACTCACCCGGCGTGGCTCCATTTGAATGCTGCAGTAGCGGAGGGGGCAGATGGACGGATGGTGGGGGGCAGGGAGGAGGCCCTGTGTCTCGGAGACTCCCGTGACCCAGTTTGCAAGCGGCGCGCGTTGTGGGCATCGGAGACATCCGCTGAACTCGTGCAGTTGCTGCAAGTGTTTTGTCCGGAGCAGCGCTGGCACGAATTCAGGCATACCGAAGTATTCATTCCTCTTCCTTCTGCCGAATCGGGATCGAAAAACACTTTTTTAGCGATATAACTCGAGCAACTGAAAATCTCCCCCAGAGTTTCCACAGAATGTTTTCGTGCCAGTAACAAGACTCTTGTAATCTGTACATCTCTTAGATTCATAGGGACTTCAGAATGTAAGCTACACATATCGTCACACGCTAAGACCAATACGCAACAAGAGTGACGTAGTGTCAGAGGACAGTAACACATACGAGGCTTGCTCGGGAACTAAGGAACGATCGGTCTCCAAATGGAAACCACAGTGAAAATTAAAACAGTTTTCTTTGTACGTTTAGCTACACCTTCCAGATACTTCTCTACACAGTCGCCCTCCTACTTAGACATTTGTCGGAGCGTTATACCAAATTTCCAACACCATCGTGATAGAAAGCATTAGCCTGTGCTTTCCGATAATTCTCTATCCTTGTCTATAGCGCGTAGCCTACGCCCAAGTGTTGTCTTCGTACCCAGCGTTTCATGTGAACAGAGATGATACTCAGGACGAGCCTATTAGGGCTGTGTTGTGAGTGATCGAACTCTTCCCATCGAAAAGCCTGCAAGAGCGTCTTCACTGCCCCCGCACAGTGCGTCTAAGAATTGCCATGAAGAACGAAGTGCGTGGCAGTTGTGTTAGGTGGTCTGCATTCATCAAGGCGAAGCCTCTCGGCGGGCCCTCCTACTTAATGGGAGACATTGTTGTTCTAGGCACCTTTACCCGCTCACAGTGGTCTCACAACTGAAAAGAGCTTCTGAATGCTATCGACGGGCGTACGAGAGACACTCCCCAAAACGTCTGTGAAATTCTTCGTCGGATGTTCAGAGTGGTTTCCATTTCACGACCAATCATTCCTCACTTTCCGAACAGTCCTCATATGCTCCATGTTTCTTGCAGACACTGTTGTGTTGCAGTACGGATTATTCCTGCGTTCCGGTGTACAGAGTGAAACATCGCGGCTACTTGTAACTTGTCCACAGCTCAAGTACATCGGAAAGTACCATTCTTCTGAATGAAACTTCTAATTCACACACAGGCTCACCGTTTTGGTTTTTACTTCTACGTCTGTGGACACTACAGTATTGCCAGCCGTATTACTATTGTACTTGGAAGGCTTGTTGAGATAAGCTAAAGTAATTGGTCTTGTCGATGAGTATGTGAGAATCCTATATTCTTCCATTTCATGTTTGATAAAAAATTTGATAGGCCTTTTTTTAACGAAAGGTAAGAGAGTGATTCGACTCAATATACCTACAGTATTAATCATATTAAAAATATGACCACATTGAAACTATCGAGTTTAGGAAGAACACGTTTGCCAAGTGATTCGAGTATCCCATTAGGAATTCCGCTAACAGTTACCTCTCATTCTTCTCGACAGTATCGCGATAGCGCATCAAAAAGCAGTGAGGAATCTGAGTCTAACATTGGATCAGCACCTCTCTTTGTCAGGAAATACTGTAGCCAAGTGGAGGAAGACCTCGATTTGCCTCTTTGCATTCCAGAACGTTAGGTACACATTTCCATGGCATGTGGAATGTACATTTGAAGATCACTCATTTCTCCGAAACGACACTATTGCGATGAAATGAAACACGGCACGAATACAGATGGTTAGAACTAACTGTGATTCCTCGTGTGTGTCTATTTGATCATATCAGTGCCACTTACAGCTGATATCATAGCATCGCCCAGTCAAAATACGCAGCTGGTATACTTTGTGTCCACTTCATTGGTTCTTCATTGGATGTGTATCTTAGTACCTCGCAAAACAGTTGAAGCACCATTCATCTCGTAACGCCCAAAATGCATATCCTCCTATTTCCATCTATTGTACAATAAATTTTTTCCTTATTTTGTTACCTGAAGATATGACATTTCTGTGTCTTTATATATTGTAACAGCTTTACTATCCGTATGTATATATTTATGCATTTATGTCAATGTATAATTGGTTTGTTTTATAAATACTATTTGTATTTTTATGCTGGGTCTTGCCTAGGGAAAACTATGCTATCGAACGATTACATCGATACGTCGTGTGGAGAACCAAAGTGTTTAGGATCTTTGGTAGTGTTAACTCTGCTGTGAGGAGTGCAGGCAGAGCAGAGTCTGACTGGAGTAGGGCGGTGGAGCAGGTGTGTTGAGTGCCGCACTTCCAGGGTTTGGCAGCATGTAATTGCGCTCGAATTGCTATGATAGTTTATGGCATGTTGTCGCGGACGGGAAACATTAGCTGACACACATCAAGAGCCCGTTTCGCCTGGTGACCGTGTCGAGAAGAAGGTGCGCCAACATCCAGCTTCTGCAACAGCTATGGCTGACATAGGTGATTGTCGCCACCTCCTAGATCGATGACTTCAGACCTTTAAGCAACCAACAAGGAAGACTGAAATCACGTAAGGTTTTAGAACTGTATGGCAGACCTCAGCTTTTCAAACTATTCCATTAGCAGCACTAAAATACAGCAACTTAGCATGAAACTTTGTTGATCATTGTCCCAATTGCATTACCAAGCAGGGTCCCTTCCTTTTCCAAAATGAACTTGAGTGTCATTGAAATTAAAACGCCAGCATTAAAGTAATATCATTCGATTTCACTGCTTTAATTTCAAAGTTCAGTTAAGGTAGTCATAGCTGGCTATAATATTGAGAATGCACAAGCACATATTAAAAGTACGAGTTTTGTTACCATATTTTAGCTTATCTGTGACTGCAGCTCGGCTTGGTACGTACTAAATTTTACTATTGTTAATTGTTCAGAATCATTTAATTCAAGTTAAATCTCTTATTTCTAAATTGCGTATATTCAAGTAGCTTTTGAAATGATTGTTGAGGTAGTCCAAGACTAACCTTGTTTTATTGAATTTCTTGGTGCTTCAGAAACAAAGTTCTCTATTAATTTCAGTCACTAGATTAACTTTCAATTTCCTGGTTTTATTAATTCTTTTGCTAAATCAAGTCAGAGTGTAGGGAAATTTACTACTTCTGACAAACATTCAGTTTTCACACTACACATGTCAACCTTCAGTTGCCATGTTTCTAGTGCTAATTATATGTGTAACAATCTTTCATTTTCAGTTACTATAGTAATTGTCCATAGGACTGGCGACCGTAATTTTCCCCAAATCTCAAATATCTAATTAACGCCAATTAATTGTTAACATAACGACCGCACATTTACTTTCTTTATTAACTTTACCCCTTTTCAAAATTAATTTCTACCAGTTTCATTTGCATTTTTCTTTCATTTAGATGTAGCCCTTTTCTCCCTCTTTACCGACAGATTAACTTTGGTTACGATTGCTTTTCCCAAATTTCCGTTAGATACACGCGGTTTAATTTTTACTGTCATTAAGGTCGATAAGTGAGGAGGAGGTTACAATTTCAACACCGCAACACTCCTTCTGTTTCATCGTGCTCCTCTTTCTCTCCCTGTCCCAAAATACCTCTTCTGTCCATTCTGCAAGCACTAATAATTCATTTCTATTTGCCTGAAATTTGTCTTTGTTGTTCTAATTTTCACGAACTAGTAGACACTGTGCTTTTTTCTGCTAAACTGACTACTGTTTCAACCATCTGTGTCTTAGTTACATCTAAATGTTGTGTTCTGTAGTAGATCAAAGACATTTTACAACATGGATGACACAATGAAGGAAATGTGAAATGTGTATAATGACTGGTTAGATATAAGAGATGGCCTGATCCTCCTGATCTCCCCACGATAAATAAATAAATCTTTCAAAGCACGTGGGCTTTCATGAGACCGCATTTGAATGTGTGGGTGGAAAACATGGTAAGGCTGAACGTTTCTCTTAAACTGTTAAATTTCATCCGACGTCTCTCGTCGATTGAGCTACCGGTGTGGATAAAGTTAAATGAATTTACTACTTGTCTCGTTTCGGCGGGTGGTTAGCACCGTTGAACTCTGTCTTGTGGTAGTTCGTTGAATAACGGCAGGTCGGGTATAGTTTGCAGACTGGCTTCGGTACAATCGTCGTAGCAGCAGTCACAAACAAGCCAGTGGTGAATATGATCATGTGTGGACTCCGTGCACATTTTGAACTTATTGCAAATTAAAATTTGCTCCAATACAGCACTCATGCTCACTGGGATGTGGCACATTGTCATAGTCTCGGAACAGAATGTGTAAGGTGGCAGAATAAATGGTCACATTCGCACTTTACATGAGACCTTTACTTATCGGAACGAGAAGGTGAAGATGACACATAACATAAATCGACAGTTATGAGAACATTTGCCTATCAATATGTAATGCAAAAAGGGATGACAGTCAATCGAAGGTAATTAAGACACCATTCCTATACAATACATGTCTTTGGGCGAGAGGTAGAACAGGGAACGCAAGTCGAGCTGCTTTTACTTTTGAAAACCCAGCTCCACAGTGGCATAGCAAAGCCGTGCTGCAGGAGTTACGCTGAAAACCACTTAAACGGGTGGCAGGAAGGTGGGCAGTGACCCTGGGCCAGGTGATTCAAGCCACAAGACTGCCTGTATTGGGGCACTGGGACAAGGACAGAGGAGAAGCTTTAGAAAACTACGTTTCGGAATTGTAATGGGATACAAACAAAAGCAAGGGACGCATTTTCGTCCAGCGAGTGCAACACACGGAAAGGTCAATGTACTTGAGGCGTCTAGAATGGGCACAAAATGTCCGATTGACGTAAGCGCACTACGAAGGAGAAAAATACTGAACTTTCGATGCAGTTTGGCAGAAGGGATGTTGCCGTTGGTAGAGGGTGTTTCTACAAAGTAAGAGCAAAGCTCCTATTGGTCGAAAAAAGCTGTGATGTGAAAAAGGAACCCAGTGGAGGGAGGCTGTTCTGCCATGAATAGGACAAGAGAGATATTTTGAGAGGGGACTCTTCTCCGAACTGGCGTCAAGTGCAGAACGGAGTGCTTAACGCTCTGTATGATGCAGAGAAGAAGTTTGTGTGGACACTCTGTTCACAGTGGCTGCACTCCAGCTAAAGTATTAGTTAACTGTTCTTGCGAGAAATGAGAGGGAACAATAATATGCACGCTGTTCCGACCATGCGCGTGTATATCGCCACATAATAGGACTAGAGCTGTGTACATGTTTTCTCGCATGACGAAAAACACAGGGAAAGTTTCTACTGGGAATTTAAGTTTTGTAGGAATTTCAGTGGGAGAGAGCGGCCTTGTAGGCAGCAGCGTGTCTCAGCTTAAGGTAAATACCGCGTGCAGAGGCGTAAACTTCATTGGTTCACCAGCTTGCGTCCACTGTAAACTCGAGCGGCCATGGGTAATCTTGCGCTCAAATTTGTCACTTGACTAACCATCCACCTTAGACGTGATGGTCATCCTAAATAGTACTCGAACTTGGAACCGGAATCGGACGGTTTTCGTAGTACTGGCCAACATCATAACGTAGGTGTAGGAACAATTTTGTAAAGAAACTCCCAATTAAACTTTTATATTATTGTGCTTAGGATTAATGTAAAGAAACTTCCACATAAACTTTCATAATATTGTGTTTAGGATTAATGTTCTTTCAGAGAGTTAATGTTAAACATTGTTATGTATGAACGTTTTTCACTTTTTCATGTTGGCAGGATGCATTATCCATTGCGCTGTTTTTATCTTGGCGAGTTGAAAACTGTGTGAAATGCTGTAATGCGGTGAGAAATATTGCGACATTAAACTTGTCTTATCACGTCACACAGTTGTTCTCAATTCTAGAATAAACAAAAAAAAAGGGAAAAAAACAACCCACCCTTACAAATGCACCCCCTTTGTGTTAATGACATATTGCAGTTGTGAGTCACTTTTTATTATTAATCCTCTTGTAACCGACTCGAAAATAAAAGCAAAAGTTCGTTACCTGTTTCAAAATTTTCTACTGTCTAGGCCTCATCTCTCTTTTTTTTTAAATTTTAATTTAACAGCTGAATGAACTAAAATAATTCATTATTGACCTGGCGCAATAGAGCAATACTCGTACGTATTGGCAGTTCATTCTGAATACTGACAAGACATTGTGACGCTATATGCTTGTTGACACAAGTTTTTTATTCCAAAAATATTGTGTTCTAATGTCGTTGATGTGCCCATGTGTACGAAGACTGGCTTGGTGCAGCTCTCCGTGGTACTCTATCCTGCGCAAGCCCTTTCGTCTCCAAATAGCTACTGTAACCTACATTCATCTAAACCTGCTTACTGTATTAATCTCTTGTGCTCCCTGTGCAGTTATTATCCTTCACATTTCCCTCCAGTACTAAATTGATGATTGCTTGATTTCCCAGAATGTGTCCTATCAGCCGATTGCTTTTCTCCCCCATTCTATTCAATACTTTCTCATCAAGTAGCGTTAGATATATTAAATCTTCAGCTCTCTTCTGTGGAACCACATTTCAAAGCGTGCTATTCTCTTCTTTTCTGAACTGCTTATCGTCCAGATTTCACTCCCATTCATGCCTACAGTCCACACAAATACCTTCACAAAAGAGTTCGGAACATTTGATCGGTGTTCGGTATTTAACATATATCTGTTCTTGAGGACCGCTTTTCTTGCTACTAACAGTCTGTGGGATCCTGCCCATTTCCTAATTTAGGGTGCCTAGGAAGCTGTCTCTCGGATAGTTAGACAACAAATCAATCAAAGCTTATTAATGGAGTTTATTACAGTAAACTGATTTCCCAATACTCGTTGTTGTTGTTGTGGTTTTCAGTCCTGAGACTGGTTTGATGCAGCTCTCCATGCTACTCTATACTGTGCAAGCTTCTTCATCTCCCAGTACCTACTACCACCTACTTCCTTCTGAATCTGCTTACTGTATTCATCTCTTGGTCTCCCTCTACGATTTTTACCCTCCACGGTGCCCTCCAATACTAAATTGGTGATCCCTTGATGCCTCAGAACATGTCCTACCAACCGATCCCTTCTTCTGGTCAAGTTGTGCCACAAACTTCTTTTCTCCCCAATCCTATTCAATACTTCCTCATTAGTTATGTGATCTACCCATTTAATCTTCAGCATTCTTCTGTAGCACCACATTTCGAAAGCTTCTATTTTCTTCTTGTCCAAACTAGTTATCGTCCATGTTTCACTTCCATACATGGCTACACTCCATACAAATACTTTCAGAAATGACTTCCTGACACTTACATCTATACTCGATGTTAACAAATTTCTCTTTTTCAGAAACGCCTTCCTTGCCATTGCCAGTCTACATTTTATATCCTCTCTACTTCGACCATCATCAGTTATTTTGCTCCCCAAATAGTAAAACTCCTTTACTACTTTAAGTGTGTCATTTCCTAATCTAATTCCTTCAGCATTACCCGACTTAATTCGACTACATTCCATTATCCTCGTTTTGCTTTTGTTGATGTTCATCTTATATCCTCCTTTTAAGACACTATCCATTCCGTTCAACTGCTCTTCCAAGTCCTTTGCTGTCTCTGACAGAATTACGATGTCATCGTCGAACCTCAAGATTTTTATTTCTTCCTCATGGATTTTAATACCTACTCCGAATTTTTCTTTTGTTTCCTTCACTGCTTGCTCAATATACAGATTGAATAACATCGGGGAGAGACTGCAACCCAGTCTCGCTCCATTCCCAACCACGGCCTCCCTTTCGTGCCATCGACTCTTATAACTGCCATCTGGTTCATGTACAAATTGTAAATAGCTTACGCTCCCTGTATTTTACCCCTGCCACCTTTAGAATTTGAAAGAGAGTATTCCAGTCAACATTGTCAAAAGCTTTCTTTAAGTCTACAAATCCTAGAAACGTAGGTTTGCCTTTCCTTAATCTTTCTTCTAAGATACGTCGTAGGGTCAGTATTGCCTCACGTGTTCCAACATTTCTACGGAAGCCAAACTAATCTTCCCCGAGGTGGACTTCTACTAGTTTTTCCATTTGTCTGTAAAGAATTCGTGTTAGTATTTTGCAGCTGTGACTTATTAAACTGATAGTTCGATAATTTTCACATCTATCAACACCTGCTTTCTTTGGGATTGGAATTATTATATTCTTCTTTAAGTTTGAGGGTATTTCGCCTCTCTCATACATGTTGCTCACCACATGGTAGAGTTTTGTAAGGACTAGCTCTCCCGAGGCCGTCAGTCGTTCCAATGGAATGTTGTCTACTCCAGGGGTCTTGTTTCGACTCAGGTCTTTCAGTGCTCTGTCAAACTCTACATGCAGTATCGTATCTCCCATTTCATCTTCATCTACATCCTCTTCCAATTCCATAATATTGTCCTCAAGTACATCGCCTTGTATAGACCCTCTATATACTCCTTTCACCTTTCTGCTTTATCTTCTTTGCTTAGAACTGGGTTTCCATCTGAGCTCTTGATATTCATACAAGTGGTTCTCTTATCTCCAAAGGTCTCTTTAATTTTCCTGTAGGCAGTATCTATCTTACCCCTAGTGAGGTAAGCCTCTACATCCTTACATTTGTCGTCTAGCCATCACTGATTAGCCATTTTGCACTTCCTGTCGATCTCATTTTTGAGACGTCTGTATTCCTTTTTGCCTGCTTCATTTACTGCATTTTTATATTTTCTCCTTTCATCAATTAAATTCAATATTTCTTCTGTCACCCAAGGATTTCTAATAGCCCTCGTCTTTTTACCTACTTGATCCTCTGCTGCCTTCACTACTTCATCCCTCAAAGCTAGCCATTCTTCTTCTACTCTATTTCTTTCCCACATTCCTGTAAATTGTTCCCTTATGCTCTCCCTGAAACTCTGTACAACCTCTGGTTCTTTCAGTTTATCCAGGTCTCATCTCCTTAAATTCCCACCTTTTTGGGGTTTCTTCAGTTTTAATCTACAGGTCATAACCAATAGATTGTGGTCAGAGTCCACATCTGCCCCTGGAAATGTCTTACAATTTAAAACCTGATTCCTAAATCTCTGTCTTACCATTATATAATCTATCTGATACCTTTTAGTATCTCCAGGGTTCTTCCATGTATACAGCTTTCTTTTATGATTCTTGAATCAAGTGTTACCTATGATTAAGTTGTGCTCTGTGCAAAATTCTACCAGGTGGCTTTCTCTTTCATTTCTTTGCCCCAGTCCATATTCACCTACTACGTTTCCTTCTCTCCCTTTCCCTACTACCTAATTCCAGTCACCCATGACTATTAAATTTTCATCTCCCTTCACTATCTGAATAATTTCTTTTATTTGATCATACATTTCTTCAATTTCTTCGTCATCTGCAGAGCTAGTTGGCATATAAACTTGTACTACTGTAGTAGGTGTGGGCTTCGTATCTATCTTGGCCACAACAATGCGTTCACTATGCTGTTTGTAGTAGCTTACCCGCATTCCTATTTTCCTATTCATTATTAAACCTACTCCTGCATTACCCCTATTTGATTTTGTGTTTATAACCCTGTAATCACCTGACCAGAAGTCTTGTTCCTCCTGCCACCGAACTTCACTAATTCCCACTATATCTAACTTTAACCTATCCATTTCCCTTTTTAAATTTTCTAACCTACCTGCCCGATTAAGGGATCTGACATTCCACGCTCCGATCCGTAGAACGCCAGTTTTCTTTCTCCTGATAACGACATCCTCCTGAGTAGTCCCCGCCCGGAGATCCGAATGGGGGACTATTTTACCTCCGGAATATTTTACCCAAGAGGATGCCATTATCATTTAATCATACAGTAAAGCTGCATGTCCTCGGGAAAAATTACGGCTGTAGTTTCCCCTTGCTTTCAGCCGTTCGCAGTACCAGCACAGCAACGCCGTTTTGGTTAATGTTGCAAGGCCAGATCAGTCAATCATCCAGACTGTTGCCCCCGCAACTACTGAAAAGGCTGCTGCCCCTCTTCAGGAACCACACGTTTGTCTGGCCTCTCAACAGATACCCCTCCGTTGTGGTTGCACCTACTTTACGGCTATCTGTATCGCTGAGGCACGCAAGCCTCCCCACCAACGGCAAGGTCCGTGGTTCATGGGGGGAGGAGCCAATACTTAACTTGGTCTTTTTACAATGAGGTGTCGAAAGCAAATGGTGATACGTAAATAATCAATGTCCTTCGATACATACTGTTTCCATGCAAGCAAATAATACACGGATAAAGCGTTCGAATGACGGCTCCTCTTCGCCTCGCTCCTACCATCTGCTGCCGCTAAAACCCTGTAAAAGACAATATCAAGCGGCACGAAGCGATACTTGCGTCTTCCCTTCGGCGCCAGATGCTGAGGAGGGAGGAGCAGATGGAACAGTGTGTAAGTAGGCTGTTTATGTTTTTTTATTGGTAACGCCGCCGCCATGTAGCGCTCTGTATGAAAATTACTGGCTGTGCCGTGTGTAGTCTGTGGCTGGTTTGCATTGTTGTCTGCCATTGTAGTGTTTGGCGGCTGGATGTTAGCGGTGCGTAGCGTTGCGCAGTTGGAGGTGAGCCGCCAGCAGTGGTGGACGTGGGGAGAGAGATGGCGGAGTTTTGAAATGTGTAAGAATTGATGTCATGAAGTGATATATATATTATGACTAGTGAGGTAAATACATTGTTTGTTCTCTATTAAAATCTTTCATTTGCTGACTCTGCTTATCAGTAGTTAGTGCCTTCAGTAGTTCGAATCTTTTATTTAGCTGGCAGTAGTGGCGTTCGCTGTATTGCAGTAGCTTGAGTAACGAAGATTTTTGTGAGGCAAGTGATTTGTGAAACGTATAGGTTAATGTTAGTCAGGGCCATTCTTTCGTAGGGATTTTTGGAAGTCAGATTGCGTTGCGCTAAAAAAATATATTGTGTGTCAGTTTAAGCACAGTCTTGTATAATTTTTCTAAGGGGACGTTTCATAGTGCAGTAAACAATCTTTCAAGTAGCAAGACAATAGACATGAAACGTTTCTCATCATTTCATTTCAGTAAATATCATAAATTAAGAACTCTACAGTGTAATCATGTTTTCAAGTTTGAGGGTGTGGTATTTACTATGCTTTCTACAAAGGAATGTCTATAGCGAGGTGAATGGCCTCCTTTTTTCTCCACCCAGGCGACTATCGCACAGCTGGGTGCCCGCGACGCATTATGTCACGGTCACTTACCTTTCATACCGAAATATTTACGACAGCAGTTTCCGCTACAGTGACAGCCTCATATAAAAATATTTTCACAGGTTGAGAATTTGCGTTACAAATCTGTAGAAACAAAATCCTTTAAATATAATAGAGTCCAAAAAAATTTCACCAGCATCGTAATACATTCATGCATTTACATACATTTCATAACTCTTAATGTACCATTCTTGGTTTCCAACATCCTTTTCCACAAATCAGAGTCCCTAACCACTACTCATTATTCCTTACCTTATTATACATCTACATATTCGTGGACACTTCTTCAATATTTCATCATAACAAATACGTAGCATAACCAAATAACTCATTTGCCATCAGCTTATTGATCATAAACATACCGCAACAGCATAATACACGTAGTCATCGTAATAATAACATCATAACACCTCAGTCAACTCTCAAAATCGTCGTAGCTTCCTCCAATAATTTCAAAACCTAAAAAAAAATTCTCTGCTCATGTCAAGTGTCATCTGCCTCAAACGTACTTTAAAAATCATGATCCCATACCAAATACATCATTCAAAGCTCTCATAGTATCACAATGGTTCCAAAAAAATATGAACAGTTCACAAAGTACAGACAAATACAATTTCATAAGTGTGACGTTATCCAACGGTCTAATTATGTAAACATGTGTCACTGATGTAGTAAAATAAATATTTGTCTCTCTCAGTTAAATAATCAGATAGCTGTGTAATTCTGTGTTAGAGAAATATGGTACCGATGTCTAAAGTTGTATAAGCAAATACCATATTAGCTAGGGCTCCTTGTGCTTGACGTAATGCGTTGTGTGCGGCCAGGTGTGCCAGCCGCCTTGAGAAAAAGTCATTAGTGTGTGTCTTTGAGAGCACAGGTGGAGAAAAAAGGAGGCCATTAACCTCGCTATTGACATTCCTTTGTAGATAGCATCGCAAATACGGCACGTCCAAACTTGAAAACATATGATTACACTGTGAAGCTCTTAATTTATGATATTTACTGAAATGAAATGATGAGAAACATTTTATATCTATTGTCTTTCTAGCTGAGAGATTGCTCATTTTGTTTAATATCCAGTTTCTATCTGAACTACAGCATTGGTTAAAATAAAATTTAATAGATGTACTAATATCACTATTTTCTGTCTACAGACCCAGTAAAGAATCGTTTTATGATATACCTTCTTAGAAAAGAGAGCACAAATAGACATTTCTCTTCACAGGAATTGCAAAAATAATTTTTTTACGATTTGGTAACTTATCTGCTAGCGTATGTTCTCGTGATGCATCACTCTGGTGTTACGATGTGACATAGGTATTAAACATTTTTACTGTAATATTTTTTCTGCTTCAGCTTTGTCATGTTTAGATATAAGTTATTGCATTTGCTGCTGCTGTTTGCCAGGAATAATGTTACTGAATTTGACTTTGTATTACTCTGTTCAGCCAGTTTTACTATGGATTTATTTTTGTTGTTTGCTGCGCATTGCCTTATATTAGTTGTAATATTGCTGCTTGCTTTGACAACTTACATTTTTTTATTGCCTTATATTAGTTTTTATATTGCTGAATGCTTTAACAACTTCAATTTTTTTCATTGCTATTTGTATTAATTGTTTTGTGCTGCTGCATTGCCTTGTCCCTTAGTTTAGCATTTGAGCTCAGTAGATGTAAGTTAGCTTAACAGGAGGTAGACTATATATGAGAACGAGTTGTGATGAATTGGATGAAATGCATTGAGAAGCTATAAGAAAATGGTTTCGCCAAAAAATGATTTTGAAAGAGGATATGAACAAAAATTAGGGTTTAGGGACAACAGGTTAAGGTGGGATTTTCTTGGAAATAAATAATGAGGTAAAATAATGGAAAATAAATAATGAGGTAAGAAATATGTGAACATATAAATACAAAAAGCATGCTTGGATAGAATTTTTTGGTGGAAACAAATGTTGAAATAAGATGAAAGATCTACAGAATGAAGTTTTTGGTTGGACTGCAGAACCAAATCCTGAAAACAAACCCTGTCCTTTCCTTTTGTGTTATCCCACTATGTGTTTGTGTACCCTTGCGTATTTATTTTCTTCCTGTCTCTGTGTACTGTTTCATAGAATTTTTTCTGTTCTAATACTAAGCTACATTCACTATGATGAGGAATACTGTTATCCTCAAATATAATTTGCATCAATAATATGTTATTTACTTTGTAAAGATGTTTAGACATTATTTATTCTATTTTGTTTTAATGCTCATGTGTGAAGTTGATGTTTCGAAATTTATTCTGATTTTTTATGTATGTACTCCTGTCATAATTCCTGTAACACTGATGTGTATGTTATTTCGATTCTATTGTAAAGCCTGTAATACTGCAAATGTTATCTGTATTATTATGTTTTTAATGATGTATTTTGTACCTTTGTAATTGTATTCTTATGTTGTAAATTTATTGCTGTATAGACACCAGTTCTTCAAATTAAGTTTCATTTCACTGCACACATTTCTGTTGGTCATAGTATATGGACAATATGTGAGAAGTGGGGACTGATAGTGTTTGCACGTGTGTTAATAATTCAGTAAGGGACTGTATAACAGCATTCCTGGTTCTAAGGACATTTCAAAAACAATTTTTGTGAGTGCTCATTTGGTGGTTATGGACTTGCTATATTATCCGCAAGAATCTTCAATGGTGATTGTGCGCCTGCACAGTCAAACAGATGGCTGCTGGCCATCTCTACAAGGACTACAGTGGGTCTACACCTTTGATGACCCACCAATACCATTATTTCTACAAGTACTGCAGTGGGTCTGCACTTCTGGTGGCCCACCAATACCATAATCTCTACGAGGACTACAGTGAGTTGCTCTGTGATGACCTACCTAACAATAGTCTTCAACTTCTACTGACTCTGCTGTGGGTTTGCTCTGTTGTGGTCCATTACCTGTCTGCATATCAAGTGTCAGCACTGTCTTCCCATTGGAAGGACAACACTACTTCTTCAATACTGCTTAGAAATCCACTACTTCCAACTGCAATTTCTTTTATTACTCAGACTTTGAGAAAAACACTGCAATTTTACTTTGATGAATGATCAGGACTGTCTTTATGGACTGTGAGAAAATTTTAGCCTTTTACCAACATTGCATCGATAAGTGTGTGCGTTTCATTTCTTTGTTATTGTAATTATGAAAAAAAATTTCAAATCTGTGTTGGCCACTGCCCAAAACAATTTGAAATTTTTTTGTGGGGAGCATGGGGGCTATGTAAGTAGGCTGTTTAGTTTTTTTTTATTGGTAACGCCGTCGCCATGTAGCTCTCTGTATGAAAATCACTGGCTGTGCCTTGTGCTGTCTGTGGCTGGTTTGCATTGTTGTCTGCCATTGTAGTGTTTGGCGGCTGGATGTTAGCGGTGCGTAGCGTTGCGCAGTTGGAGGTGAGCCGCCAGCAGTGGTGGACGTGGGGAGAGAGATGGCGGAGTTTTGAAATTTGTAAGAATTGATGTCATGAACTGATATATATATTATAACTATTAAGGTAAATACATTGTTTGTTCTCTATTAAAATCTTTCATTTGCTGACTCTGCTTATCAGTAGTTCGTGCCTTCAGTAGTTTGAATCTTTTATTTAGCTGGCAGTAGTGGTGCTCGCTGTATTGCAGTAGCTTGAGTAACGAAGATTTTTGTGAGGCAAGTGATTTGTGAAACGTATAGGTTAATGTTAGTCAGAGCCATTCTTTCGTAGGGATTTTAGGAAGTCAGATTGCGTTGCGCTAAAAAAAAATATTGTGTGTCAGTTTAAGCACAGTCTTGTATAATTTTTCTAAGGTGACGTTTCAAGTGTAAGATTGCGGCAGCCGTCAAGCACTTCCGCCGGCGATGGTCCATCTCGTGGATGAAACGAGTAGAGAAACAGTAGCAATGCTTGATCCCTGGTGTGTGCGGAGCGAAGTTTGGCCATCGGTTGCTTGAAGGCTCTGACAAAACGTTCCGCTTCGACGTTTGACTGTGGATGGAACGGTATAATTGGTAGATGCTGTGTGCCATTGACTTCAGGCAAACCGTCGAAGCAAAAAATAGAGGTTAACACCCGAATTGTACTACATGACGTTGTCGAGTTCATTGGCACAGCAAAAGGAAACCTGCTGTACGAGTCAACCACAATCAACCAACGAGTGTTCCAGAAAGGTCCAGCAAAGTTTATGCACACACGTTGGCATGGTGATTGCGACTTAGGCCAAGCAGGGAATTATTTTGGCGGTGCGGACTGATTTTCCACACATACGTGACACTGTGACGTCATCAGTTCTATTTTGGAGTCCAAATCCTGCCAAGTACAGTGTCGACGCGCTAACTGTTTCGTACGAACAGCCCCCTAGGGTCCTTGGTAAAGTACCTGCAACACTTCTCTTTCCAAAGCTTTATGAGTCAACACATGCTATATAGCGAGGCTATGCCTCGGTGCAAAGTATCAGCGCACTGCACATTTATTTATGCTAATCAACGAACGAGGCCAAGATGTGCGAATGTATGTTAGCAAAATGTTCAGATCTGAATCAGCTTCCGTGGCCAGTGCAATTTCCCTATAGTTCAGCGGAAAAGAATGAAGCAATTCAGAATCCTGAGCATCGATGTGACAACAAGATGCAATAGAAACTTCAAAGTCTGTATCATGACGAATCGGAAGACGTAAAAGTGTGTCCGCATTACCATGTTGAGCTGTTGGGCGATACACAATCTCGTACTGTGTATTGAGACAACAACAAAGCCCATCTTTGTAATTTTGGGGCAGTTCGTACAGGAACAGTCTTCGTCGGATGAAACAAGGACTGCAAAGGCCTGTGGTCCGTTGCTAAGTAGAATATTCTGCCATACAAATAGTGGTGCAATTTGGGGACACCATCACAATAGCCAAAGTCTCTTTCTCAAGCAATAGGTCTGTCTTTATCACCAATTCTGTGGTAAAGCACTGCAACGATTCTGTAAGAGGAATTGTCAACTTGCAATACGAATGGTTTGTGAGATCAAAGAGACCTATGCATGGATCACTGAGCAAGGCATCTTTAAGTTTATGAATTCTACTTGGGATTCATGTATCTTAAGAAAGAGACCATTCTTGTGACGCAAACTATGCGATGGAGCCGCGATTTGTGCAGTATTAAGTATGGACCGAATGCAGTGGTTCATTTTCCCTAAGGCTGACTGCAATTCTGTGACATTGCAAGGAATTAGCAAATGGCAAATGTCGTATGGCTAACAAATGCGACTGCAGAGGATGTACACCTTTACTGTCTACAGCATGACGAAGATGCTGCAACTCAGGTTTTAAAAAAATCACACTTGTCCAGCCTACACTTTAGTCCTGCATTTGTCCATGAGATTCTCTGGGTGTGGCAATGGATATGTATCAAACACAGTTTGTGGGTTGACTGTAGACTTGAAGTCAACACAAAGGCGAATGCGACCTGAAGGTTTGGGAAGCAAAACCAGTGGACTTGCCCACTGACTAGCTTGTATGGGAGCAATAGCTCCGCCATCTTGCAATGCTTTAATTTCAGCAGCGACTTTGTACCGTAATGGAATGGGAACAGATCTGGCCCGGCAAAATTTCGACTGAGCATTGTCTTTCAGTGTAAGATGTGCAACAAATTTGTTAACGTTGCCTCTACCTTCAGAGAAGAGTTTTTGGTATTCGTTCATCAAGCTAGCTACATTGTTTTTTGCATGGAATTCAGACACCGAAACACATTGTCCTGAATGTTAAAGCCAAACAAATCAAAATAATCAAGACGAAGTATGTTCTCAGAATTACGGGATTGTAGCACTGTCAAAGTCACTGTTCGCGTTTGCGAGCGATACATGGGAAGGAAAGTATATTTTCCGAGAACAGGAATATCTTGATGTCTTGTCCATTACAAGCCCACAGTAGCGTGTCAGTTTTAGACAGGCCTGGAGAGCCTAAAAATACATATGTGTGAAGATTTAGCAATGTGACAGAGGCACCCGTGTCCAACTGAAATTTCACATGTTTCCCACAAACAAGCAATTGAACAAAAAGTTTGTTAGACTGGCATATCACTGAAGAAACTGCTCAGGTGCTTATTTTGCGAATGCCTGTTGCGGACTTGGAATATGCTGCATTAATGACATGGGCCTAGTGACTAGATTTTTGTGAGTGGGCCAAATTATTTTGTTTGTTGTGTTCCAAATACGGATTGAGCGTGTCCTTTCTTGCCACAAGTGTAACACTGAATGTCTCGGGAGCGGCAGTCCTGGAATTTGTGCCATGAATAACACCGAGGGAAAGACTTAATTCTATTCACCTCTGTAGCCGCCTATTGAGCGAGCTGCTTACGTCGTGTGGAGAGTTGTTTACGTGGCGTGGCGAGCGAAATTTGCCACTAAATGGGCCGGTCAAAACAAGGGACTCAACCTGAAAATTGTTGGCTGCTCAAATTTATTGGCCAACAGGGCACCTGAATCGTACTGATCTAGTATTTGCACTATCTGCTGAAATGGTAGTTTCAGATATCTGTTCTCTGAGTCTGACATTAGGTACGTTGTACACGTTCACATCATCCAGCATAACACATGAATATAAAGCACCACAAGCACATTTGAATTTGCATTTCCTCGTCACATCCTGCAAATCTGTTACCCACTCGCGATGGGTTTGTTCTGACCTTTTTTTGCAATAGAATTGAAACCTAGCTGCTACGTAGCTAGCAAATGTACAACCAGCCCATACGAAAGTTCACTCGGAGTGGCGTTAGGGAACAGTTTCGTTAGGAGCCTGAACACTGCACCTCGCACTGTGACAAGAAATAGGGTAGTTCCACAGTACCTGGTACGTTGTGAGCAAGTACATGGGCTTCAGACTGTTGCAACCACTCGAACCATTCCTCTTCTTGTTCATGAAACTGCCTAAAGGGTGGTGTAGGTGCTGAAAGGTGTTGCTCGTTCCACCGGGCGTGCAGCGTTGGTCAGTAGCTGCTGCACCATTCTGATCAGTGCAGATATTTGCTGAGTCTGGAACTGAAACATCTGCAGTGAATGTGTTGCGTCATCTCACAGTCTTCGCACAGCAGTTACATTCCAGGCCGCCATGCCGGCACATGATGTAATCCTTGAACACTATCTATTTTCTACATCCTCTCCTTCTGCCCAAATAGCAATACACCTCTAACACTTCGTCTGTTCTTCTAACCTAAATCGCTCAGCATTGCCTAATTTCATTAGACGGCATCACTGTTCATCTTATATTCTCATTTGAAGACACTGTGTGTTATGTTAAAATGTTCTTCGAAGTCCTTTGCTATCTCGGCGGAATTACAATGTCGTCAGCAAACTGCAAATTTTTCATTCCTTCACCCTGTGGTTCCTTTCTCAAATTTTCTTTGGTTTCCTCGATTCTTAGCTAAATGTCCAGATAGGGTAACGTCAGGCATAGGTACAGTGATGTGTCACTCTCATCTCAGGCACTGCTCTTAGTTCTTACAACCGCCGTCATCTTTCTGTACAATTTGTAAGTAATATTACGTTCCTAAAATTGTGAAGATGCAACATCACCTAATGGGATATTCGACTGTGTAGTTGCTCCCATTTAACGAACCAAGTGAGACTTTACCTGTCGCTAAACGTACTTTAACTGAACTATGTAAAGTTCTTTTTAAGAAATAATAGCTCTGTTACGGGTTGAGCCACACATATCTACTTCCATTTCCAGTAGTTACCTCTCTACAAACAATAGTCTTTAGCTGTGATCCTGGGGTCACATTCTGACATTGCTAATTTTCTTTCCTTTTTTGTACAATAAGATATAAGATCTACAGATATGACTTAGTGAATAATATACATCTTTCTACGGAATGCAAGGAACTGTCAAGGAGAAAATTTCTCTGCTTTTAGTCAAATTTTACTTTGCTGCATGTTAGACATTTTATACAACTTGGTAAGTGATTAAAATTTTTTGTTGCAGTATTGTGCACCAATTTTTGCTGTAAAAAACCTTAATATGAAGCAGTGAATGTTATTTTTCCTTTTGGTGTTATAAACCTCATTGTTCCTTCTAAACTGCAGTGAATTGTTTACAACAAGCTTCATGAGGAATTAATTAAATATACTATGAATCAGTTGTCAGAATGCCCAACACATAAAACAGATGTCTACAAGGTAGTCACAAGAAGAGAATAGAAGCTTTCGAAATGTGGTGCTACAGAAGAATGCTCAAGATTAGATGCATAGATCACATAACTAATGAGGAGGTATTGAATAGAATTGGGGAGAAGAGGAGTTTGTGGCACAACTTGACAAGAATAAGAGACCGGTTGGTAGGACATGTTCTGAGGCATCAAGGGATCACAGTTTTAGCTTTTGAGGGCAGGGTGGAGGGTAAAAATCGTAGAGGGAGACCAAGAGATGAATACACTAATCAGATTCAGAAGGATGTAGTACTGGGAGATGAAGAACCTTTCACAGGATAGAGTAGCATGAAGAGCTGCATCAAACCAGTCTCAGGACTGAAGACAACAACAACAACAACAACAAAAACAACAACAACAAGGTAGTCAAGTGTGAGCACCACATATTATCCTTACATCACGTTTTTGCATCATGAAGACTTTCTTTCTTAAAGGTGAGTTACCCCAGAATGTTGTTCCATACGAAATTATTGAATTAAAATATGCAAATTATGTCAGTTTACTGATTGTCTCTCTCCAAAACCTGCTATGATTAAGTGTAAACGTAGCTGGACTGAATTGTTTTAGGCGTTCCAAACGTGTTCTTTCCAATTTAAATTCTCATCAATGTGGACCCCTTAGAATTTTGAAGTTTCCACCCTATTTATTATTTCCTGACCATGTTCAACACTTATCACTGATGTATTATCCCTAGATGCGCAGAACTGAATATGTTGCTTTTTTAAAATTGAGAGTGCGATCATTCGCAGAAAACCAGTCAGTGACACTTTTAAGAACTTTGTTTACCATTTCTTCTGCTTTTACACTTATGTTTAGACTGTTCATAATACTAGTGTCATCTGCAAAAGGAACTAGTTCTTATTGTAGCAAACTAGATTGAGGATCGTTTACATATGAGAGGAACAGTAGTGGACCCAAAACTGAGCCTTGGGGTACCCTACATGTGATTTCTCCCCAGTCAGCATTATGTCCCTGGAATTATTAAGTACAGCTTTCTGCATTCCTTGGGTTAAATATGAAATTATCCATTGGTTGGCTATACTATAAGCCCATTAAAACGTCCATTTATCGAGGATCTAGGAGAATACTGTGATTCACCAAGTGATATGGCTTAGAGAAATTGCAGAAAATACCACGAGGTGCTATTTTATTATTTAATGCTTGTGAAATCTGGTGGGTGAAGGTGTAAATAGCATTCTCAGAAGAGCAAACTTTCTGAAGCTCAAACTGATTTCCTAAGGATACTATTGTTGCTCACTTTCCCAGGAGTCATCGCCTTATTGTAGCACTGTCCAAGAGGGGGGGGGGGGGGGGGAGAGAGTTTGCGTGCCCCAGTGAAGCTGGAGCTATGTCGGCTGTAGCGTAGCTACTGGCAGGTCCAGCTTAGACAGACAGATTTCAGCAGAGGGGCTAGACCAAGTGTGCCTTACAACGACCCATCTTTCTTTCCTTTCCTCATCCATCCATCCTTCCTTCCACCACAGCCTGTCCCAGGGGCTCGAAAAACATCAGGAGTTTTGTGTCTCCAGTCGTCGTAGTCATTGAACCACTGGGCCAACATTTACGAGGCTGTCTGGGAGCGTGTGATTATTGTTGTGCAAGAGCATTTACACGTATAAAGTACTCCCACTGGCGTCTTTTGGAACACAATACCATCAGTCTGATATGGGAGAGCCCTGCGGTGATCGGCAATTTGTAACGTGAGCAGAACTATGTACTCTGGGAGCTCTTAGAGAGAAACCAGCGCGTAGATGGCCGGGTGTGACCTCGAGGAGGCTGTAGAGTAGCTCGCATCCTGCACTTGCGACCCAGCAAGCCTGCTATTCAGGATGCACTCTGCTCACCCCGCAGGGGAGGGGGCTGGAAAAGGTGCCCTAAACATAGTCAGCCTAACCAACCAGCTACCTGACTGGATGACCGCATCCAGAGGGTACACTGCATGCGATCGAAACAAAAAGAAGAAACAAAACTTAAGAATTGCTACCTGGAATGTTCGAACTCTCATTGAATCAGACAAAAGCAACCGACTACAACGAAGAACAGCTGTTTTGGCACTTGAACTAAAAAGATATAACATCGATAGTAATGCCCTCAGTGGAACAATACTGGTGGCGAGGGCCAACTAAACAAGTTGGAGGCTAGATGAAAATGAGTCTCATATCCATGGGGTAGGATTAACTGTGTAGAATCAAGTTGTCGGTGATCTAGACGAACTACCGTCTGGAATAAATGAAAGACTTATGACCCTCCATCTCAAACTCCTGAACAACCAAATAGCTACGGTATTATAATTAGTGCTTACACACCTACCGCAGATTTAGAGGATGATAAAAAGGAAGAGCCTTACAACCAACTAGACCGACTCTTATCAACCATATCTCCACCAGATAAAATTATTCTGCTTAGTGATTTCAACGCACGAGTTGGCGGAGACTGTGCCCTATGGAAAGCTATCATTGGTAAGGAGGGTTTGGCAATGGCAACTCCAATGGAACCCTTCTTTTTGATTAAATGCCCAGAACACGATCTCGACATTACAAACACTCTCTCGACAGTGAAGTAAGTTTAAAACCACATGGCAACACCCCAGATCACAACACTGGCGTCTCATAGGCTGTGTGATTGTGCGGTCGAGAGATCGACGTGGTGAGAGGATCACAGCAACTACTGATGACTGCTGGGAAGACCATAGAATGGTCCGTTTAGTAATGGGTCTACAAGTGCCACGTAAATGGTGGAAGCAAAAGAAACATGCAAAACATCTGCTAAATATTGAACGACTTAAAGATAACGAGGGCCAAAAGAATTTCGAAGACATTGAAGAACACTGGTCAGTACTGAAAACCATCATGCTTTCGGCTTGCCAAGAATCAACTGAATTCATCGAAAGAAAACATTGAGACTAGTTTGACGAAAATGATGATGAAATTCAAAGCATGTTATATGAAGAAAGAGAGACCTACAACGCTTCGCAAGATTATCTAAAATCAGTACACAAGAAATCAAGCTGATCTCCATGCCGAAGCTGATTTTCAACGGAAAACCATAGCTCTCAAAAATCAATGGTAGACTATAAAAACAATCGAAATAGTAGATTTCGCAGCAACTCTACAGCCTTCTTCACTGCCACAGAAGCGATCTATGGCCCTTCCAAAAAAGGCCTAAACCCCTTCGATCTAAAGGCGGTACACAATTTTTTAAAGACTCGCAATCTATAGGCTCTCACTGCAAGAAGCACTTCGAAGAACTTCTGAACAGAGATTCAGAGATGCACGAAGACGTTTTTACAAAAATAACACAAAAACCCATTCAAGAGCTTATGAGTGATACCTATTCCCTTCAACATGTTGAAGATGCTACCCACCAACTGAGGAATGACATAGCCCCTGTTGGATGGAATCCTGGCTGTACTATTTAAAAATGGTGGCACCCCATCAATCAGAAACTTTCAAATCCTTATTACCGCTGTTATTATTTTATTCAGAAAAAGCAATAACACCCATTGTGGAAACTACCTACCTTGCTAGGATTCTCTCCAATCGACTACTTCCTCTTGCTGAAAAAACCCTACCTGAAACTCAATGCGCCCTAGACCTAATCGGGGCACAGTGGATATGAATTTCAGTACAAGGCAAATGCAAGAAAAATTTGAACAACAGAACCAATCCCTGTATATAGTATTCATAGACCTTGTTAAGGTCTTTGACTCTATTAATCTAGAAGCACACTGGAAAATTCTGGCATCAAATCGATGTCCTGGAGAATGGATCGAAGTACATCGGCTTCTACATGGCAACATGAATGCTACTGTCATTCCCAGTAATGGACACAGAAAAACGTCAAGATTATCACAGGAGTCAAGCAGGGATGTGTTATTGCACCTAGCCTATTCTCGATATTTGTGAGAACCATACTTTACCTTCTTAAGGAAACCTACCGCTGGACGTTGAAATACCTTTTAGGACTGATGGTGAGCTACTCAACTTTAGCAGACTCCGAGCTAAAAGGAAGGTAACCACTACAGCTGCCTTCGAACTTCAGTGCGCTGATCATAACGTTTCTTCGCAAACACAGAGGAGGATCCACAAATTACCTTAAATGCATTCAGTCTGGGATACAAATCCGTTGTTCTTGAGCTCAACGCAGACGAAAAGAAAGTCCTCTATCAGCCAGCTCCAAATTCCACTGCAGCAGCTCCATTTGCCACAGCTGATGGAACACCTGTGGAGTTTGTAAAGTATTTTCCTTACCAGACTAACCATCTTTATGCAAATTTACAGATGCAGAAATTCAGCACCGAATAAAGTATGCACGCACTGCATGTGGTCGTCTTTTGAAAAGAGTGTTTGATGACCATAATTTGAGTGTTAAAAATAAGCTTACAGTCTACAATTTTAGATTAGATTAGATTAGTACTTGTTCCATAGATCATGAATATGACACTTCGTAATGATGTGGAACGTGTCAGGTTAACAAAAGGTGTCTATACAAGATATTACATAACACAAAATATTACATGACACTTAATATTTTTAATTGTTTTTTGTGGGAGTTGGGGAAAATACCCACTTACTATATCCAAAAGATCATCTAATGAGCAGAAGGAATTGCCATTAAGAAATTCTTTTAATTTCCTTTTAAGTACTATATGGCTATCTGTCAGACTTTTGATGCTATTAGGTAAGTGACGAAAGACTTGAGTTGCAGCTTAATTTATCCCCTTCTGAGCCAAAGTTAGATTTAACCTTGAGTAGTGAAGATCATCCTTTCTCCTAGTGTTGTAGCCATGTACGCTGCTATTACCTATGAATTCATTCGGATTGTTAATAATATATATATATATATTGTGAGGCTACAGTGAAGATGCCTACCTCTTTAAAAAGTGTCTGCAGGATGATCTTGGATGAGCTCCAGCAATTATTCTGATTACTCGCTTTTGTGCAGTGAACACTCTTTTACTCAATGATGAGTTACCCCAGAATATGATGACATACGAAAGCAGAGAATGAAAATAGGCGTGGTAAGCTAAATTACTGAGATGTATGTCGCCAAAATTTGCAATGGTCCTAATAGAATAAGTAGCTGAACTCAAACGTTTCAGCAGATCCTCAGTGTGTTTTTTCCAGTTCAACCCCTCATTAATGCATACATCTAGAAATTTTGAATATTCTACCTTAGCTACAGATTTCTGATCGAAGTCTATATTTATTAATAGTGTCATTCCATTTACTGTGTGGAACTGTATATACTGTGCTTTGTCAAAGTTTAATGAGAGCCCATTTGCAGAGAACCACTTAATGATTTTCTGAAAAACATCGTTCACAATTTCACCAGTTAAATCTTGTCTTTTGAGTGTGATGGCTATACTTGTATCATCGGCAAAAAATACCAGCTTTGCATCTTCGTGAATATAGAATGGCCAGTCATTAATATACTGGGTGATCAAATTTGAAAACTGAATAAATCATGGATAATGTAGATAGAGAGGTACAAATTGACACACGTGCTTGGAATGACCTGACTTATTTTCATTGAACCATTACAAACGTCATCACAAATAACTCCATTAACATCCCCTGATAACCCATAAGCCTAATTACTTAAATCTTCCAACACATCATTGAGTATATTATAAAAATCACCACCAATAATTCATTCTAAGGGACTGCATTCATAACCTAATAGGCACTCTGTTGTGTAATTGCTCTCTAACCAGCATCCCATACGAGCAAACCAACTGAGAGCTTACCTACAGTTACTCTTACTTTAGGTAACCGGCTATTTTCAGCTCTGTTTAAAAAGTAATAGCTCGATAATATCGTAGAGTGGAACCACACACGTCAGCTTTCATGCCCGGCAACTAACTCGCTGCAAATAATAACCTGTAGCTGTGATGCTGCACTCAGATAGTCTCTGCATTGGTTGGAATTGCGAATTAACAAAATAAACAGAAATATGAAATAAATTATAAATAAGTAATTAATAAAAAGGACTGTATTCTATTCGCCAGTTCAAAATTATGCACAGTTCAGAATGATGGTCTATAATGTAGCACACTAGAGATAATGAGTAGAACCTAATAGTCTGTTTGTTCTCAGTTTCGTAATGCGAGAGGAAAAGTTAAGGTTCTGCACAGGAGGACATCCAGGCCTCATGAAAGTTAGTCCCTTCAAAAGATAAAATACTGCAGAGGCCGTACACTACTCAGAATCTATCAGCGACGTGATCAAATAACACACAGGCAAGTCTACGTTCTTCCAACACATATGTAAAGCCGTGCACAATCATTCCCTCGAGCTTTCCACTTAAAAGTTGTCTGTATTCGTTTGAATCCAGCTGTGTTCCGTCACTGTCTAGGTCTCATTGAGTGTAGCCCATATCCCCATGAATAAATCGTTCGTAAGTTCTATGGACAGGATGTTGACACAACTTGACCACTTTCTGCGCTAAGCAAATATATGTCGTACATCGATATCTAAATAAGGAACTGTTATAAACATTCTGTCACACTCAGATTATTTACAATAAATGTAAATATGTGAATAAATGTTTGTTCTTAAATAAATAAGCCGGTGATTTGTGCAGTTGCGCTAAAATTGAATTACAATAAAATGTTATTAAATATTGTTTAAACAATTCCTTATATTTTCTTGACAGAAGTGTCTTTTGCCACTCTTTTCAACAATGGTGTCAACCAATACACACACTTCTTGAATTATGATTTGTATATATAACCTGCCTCCCGAGGTACATAATGTTCTCAGCGGGACTCATCATCAGAAGTAGCATTTTCCAGTAGATGGCGACACTTGGATCGCCGAAATATCAAGTCGATTTTAGGATGCGGCAGCAAACCCGAAGAGACTTTCAAGATAATGCTTACCTGAAAGACATTTTACTCAAGTATAGTGACGTCAAAAGCATTCGCCTTGCCCGACCGTCCAGTCAGTACAGACTTCGATGTTACAGCGGAATACGTTCCGTAGAAATGCAGATAAAACAGAATATTCCGTCTCATTTTCTAGTATGTGGCCACTGTGTATACCTAACATAGAGTGGGCAGGTGGGGACGTCCTTTCAGGGTAACGACATTGGTTATCTTTGTGAGAAATTGTTCGCAAACAGTTTTCATTTTGTGATCTTCTCTCGAACAGCGTAGTAAGTTAATGGTGGATGACTTGTCTCCAGTGGCACTGAATCAGGACCAGGCAATCTTCTGCTAGTGAGGCCCACCGGACGGATTTGAACTTGGTTGCGGGTGTTCGCCGCAACGGGAGCTGAGCGAAACGCCTCCTGATTAACGTGCCGCTTTCTTCGGGAATAACTTGTTACTGACAGTCACAGGTCGAGGCCGCGTCAGCTTGAAGCGTTCAGTGCTGCAATGCGATATTAGAGTTGCAGTCACGAACAATGGGGGTCGAGTTTAGGCTTGTTCTGCACACCTACGTCATGCGTTGCCCGATAGCCAATTGGCGTTCAGTAGTGTTGTATGCAGTACGAGCATTATACGCGATCGTTGCGAGTTATTTAGTGAATTTTTGTTCCATTTGTTGCGAGTTGTCATGGCGGATGGTGGTGGCGTGCGACTAATTCTGCAAAAGCAAGCGAGATACATTATTTGCGTGGTACATGCTTTCATCGCACATAACACACGTGTATGTGCGTGCCCCAGCCATTGCGTGGAACCCCTAAAAACGCCATCCCTGTTCTTCCCAGGACCTGCGCGAACCGCCATCGTTCTCGGATCGGACTATACCAGGTGTAGAAGTATGAAGCTGGAATTTCCCTATAAGTGGTGCTAGCCGTCAGTGTAGAGTCCGGAAGACCGCATCTGCAGCTCCATCAGCTTCCTGTAACGGTTGACAATGAGTGTCAACACACAGTAGCCTAAGTTCCATGCATCGGTATCTGTTTCAAACCGGTAAATATGTTGAGTTTTGTGCCTACGAACTACGATTTGTGGATAGCACTGGTTTTCTGTTATTAAAAATGGTTCAAAAGGCTCTGCGCACTATGGGACTTAACATCTGAGGTCATCAGTCTCCTAGAACTTAGAACTACTTAAACCTAACTAACCTAAGGACATAACACACATCCATGCCAGAGGCAGGATTCGAACCTGCGACCGTAGCAGTCGCGCGGTTCCGGACTGAAGCGCCTAGAACGGCTTGGCCACCGCGGCCGGATTTTCTGTTATAGTCCGAAAAAAAATGCTACAGAATCTCATCGAATGCTTGTCGAAGCTTTCGGGTAACACGCCCTTGGGAAAACGCAGTGTTTCGAGTGGTTCAAAAAATTCAAAAGTTGTGATTTTGACGTGATAATCGACGAGTGCGGGAAACCATCGAAAAAGTTCGAAGACAACGAATTGCATGCCTTGTTGGATGAATATGGTACTCAAACTCTACAGGAACTCTCGGAACAATTGAATGTGACGCAGAAAGCCGTTTCACTTCGGTTGAAACCTATGGGAAAGGTCCAGAAAGTGGGGAAATGGGTTCCAGCTGAACTGTATGAAAGACAGCAAGCAAATCGGAGGACCACTTGTGAAATGCTACTCGCGAGATACGAAAGAAAGCGTTTCTCCATCGAATAGTGACAGATGATGAAAAATGGATACACGTTGAGAATACTAAGCGTCGTAAATCATTGGTGAATCCGGGCAAACCATCGACATCCACTGCAAGACCAAATCGCTTTGGGAAGAAGAGAACGCACTGTGTATGGTGGAATCAGGTTTCATCTGAGGTGCTTTAACCTGGTGAAATCGTTAATACTGATCGCTACCAAACGCAAATGCTCGATTTAAATCGTGCTTTACGACAGAAACGACAGGAAAATGAAAAAAGGCAACACAAAATCATATTGCTCCTCAATAACCCTCTGCCAGGCACTTTATTGTGAATTGCAAAGTAATCACGTAGATGTAGATGTAGAATAATTTCCCCTCGCACACAGCAAAACAGGTTAGGGAAACGAGCGAGACGTTCAGTTGTCTTATTCTCCAGACTAGACTCCGTCCGATTACCATCTGTTTGCATCACTGTGACACGCTCTCGGTGAACAACGCTTCAGTTCGTATGAAAATGCACGAAAATGACTCGCTGACTGATTCGCTTCAAAAGAAGAACTGTTTTTTGGCGTGGCAATCGTGGCCTGCCGTCGAGGTGGGAGAAATATATAAATAGCAATGGAGATTATTTTGAATAAAATATTATTTATCCGTTTCAAAAAACAGACGTGTAATAATTGCCAACAAATTCCGGTTTCATATTTCTACACCTGGTAGTTAAATTCGTTGACTTCGCAAGCTACGTAAAGAACATGATCGAAGTTCTGAAGTGCTTCCGCTTACCGTATTCCTGGATAAAAGGCCGACGTTCGAGCGTGTGCCGCTTTCCGTAACTTCTACAGCCGCGCCGCGTCAGCCGCTGCTCAGGTCAGCAGCAACAGCGCCAGCAGCAGCAGCTGCAGCAGGTGGGACACCGGACAGCGGGTGTGTCTGCCGGCACCAACCGTCAGCGTCTTGCCGAGGAACCTTCTAGAGGCAGGCAGCCATAACGGTGTGGTAAAACCTGAAGCCAGAAGACAGTGTCATGTCACAGCGAGTGACAGACACGCCAACGGATGACGTAACAAGCAACGTTCACCACTGAATATGGCTGGGGAATCGCCTGAGGAATTCTGCGACGACTTCGTAAATTTCCTCCAAGGAAGCGAAGAAAGTTCATGTTGCTGTACGAAACGAACTGATACAGAAAGTGTCCAAAGTGCCTGTGTTTCCGTCCAATTTGCTTGAACTGATACAAGATCTTCGAGAGGAGGATCAATGATTAGTTTGATCTTCTAGAGCAGGAGAACTCCAGTTGAAAGAAAAAGCAAGTACGTCTATTCCTCCATATTGTGGCGCAGCAGCTTCGAAAAACCAACGATAAGTACAACAGGTAAGATAGAGAAATCAGCAAATAAAAGAACCAACGCACTCTGTCCTAGACCCACCGACCACAATGATGCCAATAATCTAAAGAAGAAACTTCTGACGCATTAAATCCGAGGATGCACAAGATAAGGATCTAATCGGTCAGCCATAGTGGAAACAGGTAGCTAATGAGGTAAACAACGTCAAAGGTGAACCACCAAAAAAGAAGATGCTTCTGCTAGTTACGTGCCGTGTGCCCAAAAGAGTGGACGACAATGGACGTCTCGAACATATTTGTGAGCTTAACTTGTCTGAGCACTGATAAAACAAGGAATTTGAATGAGAGGTATGACTGAGATTCCGAACTGGACCGCGAGAGGGAACCTACGCCAATCACATAACGAAAGTCACTCCTCGCGTTTGTAAGTTTCTTCGGCAAAAACAAAATGTGTATGCCGGTTTCCGTTTCGGGAATGAATGATTACGTGGATGTGACAAAATGCTATAAATGTTGTATCTTAGGTCATGCAAATAAAATCTTGTAAGTGTAAAGAGAGGGTATACTCCCACTGTGGAGCAGAGGACCACCAGGAAAACGCATACTTAAAAATCAGGGAGAAAACTGTCTGAATTCCTTACCGTAACAGAAACAGAAATTGAGACTCACCTGGGAAAGGCTGTGCAACTTATGCATTGCCTTTAGAACGTGAAATAGCTAGAACAGACAATGGATCCATCTAGAATACAAGCAAACGTAGATGGTCAACTCCATATCAAATATGAGGAAAGGAAAAAAAAAATGCACAGGAAACGGAAGCTGAAATCGTGCCATAGCCTGGAGTCAGAAACTTAGCGTTCTACTCACCGGGAGATGAGTGTCACATCTTGCCGATATTGCAACACCAAAAACTAAAAAAATCATTGAGAAGCAGCATCTTGAGACTTCAGGAATTTCACAGATGACATGAAATTGCAGAGGAGATTAGGGACAGTAGTTCCAAAATAACGTAGAAGACAGACTCTTAAATGGGTAACAATCCAGATAAAGATGTGTTGCATGAAAAGTGAGCTTAATCTTAAGCAATTTTTGTACAAATGAAGCTCAACATTCAGGAGGCTTACAGACAGACACTATAACTGACCTGTCCTCAAGACAAGAATGCACTTATACAATTTGTCAACAAAGTTTAGACCATTATCTGATCTTCGGCAGGCGTTTAAGGGAAGAAATAAACATTCGACACTTTTTTGTTTCTGATGATGAGGGCGACCACAATTCGACGTTTCACCAGTATTTGTATTCTGCTTACAAATGCAGCCGGCGTTGACTTAGGCCAGATGAAGGTGTGAGATGCTTGTGATAACTTGTTATGTTGCACAACTGCATAACAACGCTCATTTGAAACAGCACTAGGCTTGCAGTAATAGGTCACTGGTAGTGGAAACGTGACGGAACAGACGCAAAGTATAACAAAAGGAAACGATGAATGAGCGTAGCATACTTAGCAGAGGTGCTGCTTCACGCAACTCAGGTTATATTGGTGTGGGTACTGCTTCTCACAATGTTCAAAGCTTTGTTTTCTTTGTTTTTTTTATTCATCTTCATGTTTCCTACGTGGTTGTGTGACTTTCTTATGAAATTAAGAGATATATATTTTTTCATAAAAAATGGTAAACTGCATACTTGAGACGGAAAAGAAGTTGTAAAGTGACGGGTTGCGAATGAAAACGTTGTGTCATCGACTATCGGCTGAATGACGGATCCTTTTCTTCTTTTTTAACGTAGCAATCACTTGAAGCAAAAGAAACGATTTTTGGAGTTCATGTTCAACTGTAGGTCGCCTTTTCCCAGTTGGATGACTGCCTCGGGAAATGCAACTCGACGAAGTAAAGTGAAACTCAAACACTTACACCAGGACTGCGTGTTATACACTCATGGAAATGGAAAAAAGAACACATTGACACCGATGTGTCAGACCCACCATACTTGCTCCGGACACTGCGAGAGGGCTGTACAAGCAATGATCACACGCACGGCACAGCGGACACACCAGGAACCGCGCTGTTGGCCGTCGAATGGCGCTAGCTGCGCAGCATTTGTGCACCGCAGCCGTCGGTGTTTGCCGTGGCATACGGAGCTACATCGCAGTCTTTAACACTGGTAGCGTGCCGCGACAGCGTGGACGTGAACCGTATGTGCAGTTGACGGACTTTGAGCGAGGGCATATAGTGGGCATGCGGGAGGCCGGGTGGACGTACCGCCGAATTGCTCAACACGTGGGGCGTGAGGTCTCCACAGTACATCGATGTTGTCGCAAGTGGTCGGCGGAAGGTGCACGTGCCCGTCGACCTGGGACCGGACAGCAGTGACGCACGAATGCACGCCAACACCGTAGGATCCTACGCAGTGCCGTAGGGCACCGTACCGCCACTTCCCAGCAAATTAGGGACACTGTTGCTCCTGGGGTATCGGCGAGAACCATTCGCAACCGTCTCCATGAAGCTGGGCTACGGTCCCGCACACCGTTAGGCCGTCTTCCGCTCACGCCCCAACATCGTGCAGCCCGCCTCCAATGGTGTCGCGACAGGCGTGAATGGAGGGACGAATGGAGACGTTTCGTCTTCAGCGATGAGAGTCGCTTGTGTCTTGGTGCCAATGATGTTCGTATGCGTGTTTGGCGCCGTGCAGGTGAGCGCCACAATCAGGACTGCATACGACCGACGCACACAGGGCCAACACCCGGCATCATGGTGTGGGGAGCGATCTCCTACACTGGCCGTACACCTCTGGTGATCGTCGAGGGGACACTGAATAGTGCACGGTACATCCAAACCGTCATCGAACCCAACGTTCTACCATTCCTAGACCGGCAAGGGAACTTGCTGTTCCAACAGGACAATGCACGTCTGCATGTATCCCGTGCCACCCAACGTGCTCTAGAAGGTGTAAGTCAACTACCCTGGCCAGCAAGATCTCCGGATCTGTCCCCCATTGAGCGTGAAGCATGGATGAAGCGTCGTCTCACGCGGTCTGCACGTCCAGCACGAACGCTGGTCCAACTGAGGCGCCAGGTGGAAATGGCATGGCAAGCCGTTCCACAGGACTACATCCAGCATCTCTACGATCGTCTCCATGGGAGAATAGCAGCCTGCATTGCTGCGAAAGGTGGATATACACTGTACTAGTGCCGACATTGTGCATGCTGTGTTGCCTGTGTCTATGTGCCTGTGGTTCTGTCAGTGTGATCATGTGATGTATCTGACCCCAGGAATGTCTCAATAAAGTTTCCCCTTCCTGGGACAATGAATTCACGGTGTTCTTATTTCAATTTCCAGGAGTGTACACTACAGTGTCCCGCCGGTTTTTCCGGCCTAAATATGAAGGTTAGTATCGGGAACTGCTGTAGGGATTTTAATAAGGTTTCCACTAATAGATACTTTGATTCAAGGAGAAGGTTTCAGGATTTGATTTATTTGATGCAATTTGGCTGAGCTACATTGACGGGAAAAAAATCCCAACACCTAGAAATAATGGAGAGTAATGAAATTTGTGGAATACCTTTGTCTGGAATAACAACCCTTGGAACGCTGTTCACGAAAGGCGACACAACAGATCGAGTCACCGGACCGACGTACAGATTTGCAGTCAGGGTGCGTGGAACAACCGCGAGAATGCATCCGCTACAGTACAAAATGGTGACCTAGACCGTATGTGCAAGTGCAGGTCCATCGTCTCTAGCACGCAGATAGGACGGTCGCAGGCGCTCACCTAGCGTCCCTCTAACCAAACGACGGCCCTCACCGGCAACGAGACAGAAAGGGCTTTCGTCAGGAAACCCAACAGACCTCCAGTTCGTCCTCCAATGAGCTCTCGCTTGATACCACTCAAGTCGCAAACGGCGGTGGTCTGGTATCAGTGGAATGCACGCTACACGGCGTCTGACTCCGAGCTGTCAGTGAGGTAAGAGATCTGTGACAGTCCGTTGTGCTACTGTGGTGCCACCTGCTGCTCAGACTGCTGCTGCAGGTGTAGTACGGTGCGCCACAGCCGTGGTCTTCCTTCTCGACAGTCCCACGTGGCCTTCTAGGGCACCGAGTGAGGTGGCGCAGTGGTTAGCACACTGGACTCGCATTCGGGAGGACGACGGTTCAATCCCGTCTCCAGCCATCCTGATTTAGGTTTTCCGTGATTTCCCTAAATCGTTTCAGGCAAATGCCGGGATGGTTCCTTTGAAAGGGCACGGCCGATTTCCTTCCCCATCCTTCCCTAACCCGAGATTGTGCTCCGTCTCTAATGACCTCGTTGTCGACGGGACGTTAAACAACACTAACCTAACCTTCTAGAGCCCGGTGTTATTGCGACCGTACACTGCCGTGACCACCGCTGCCCGCAGTCACGTACAGTCGCCACATTCCTGCCAAGTGTTTCTGCAACATCACGGAAGAGACATTGAGCTTCTCGTAGCTCCATTACACGACCTCAGTCAGACCTTCTCGTAGCTCCATTATACGACTACATTCAACCTCAGTGAGGCTTTAATGGTGGCATCTTCGTCGTGTTAAAGGCATCATCGACCAACACCAACATACTGCGGCAAATCTCAAAGGTAAGCAAAGCTCACAACCATTACACAAACCTGATTCTCGCTCTCATAATGGTGCTACCAGATCCACTCTTGAGCGACTGCAGTGAAATTTTAACAGACATCATATTTCTGATGTAGAAACACACCTACCATGTCTCATTTATCTCGTCCAACTCCTTGGTGTTGGGAAGCTTTTTTTTCGTCATTGTACGCTGAGTTATAGTCCTCCAGCGAGTGCTGCTGTCTGAATCCGAGGGCTACTTTCGTAAACTATTATACGGATTTAGATACTCTGCGGCGGGGCGGGGTCGGTCGTCGTCGAAGTTGTTAACGCTATGATTCCGTCCACCTACCTCGACAGGATTCTTGCCCATGTCCCTTCACTCTGTGGCAGCAGATATGTGCTAGGCATCTAAAGCAGCGTTGATCAAACCACCACCTAATACCTACCACACAGAGACCGCGTAACTCTAGCTGAAAGTCAGTTCCTGAAAGCTCATGATTAAAAAAACGTGCATTCGGGATATTCAAACTACTTCCAGAAAAGAGGTTAAATTTAGATTAATTCTGTTTTTTATTTATACTGATACGCATGAAATGGCTATCAAGTCTGTATTTAATATGGGGAAACGTTGTTACTGAAAGTTCACTGTCTGTATAACAAATATTCACTCGAAAAGCAGCCAGAATTTTAGCAACTCCGACACGAATAATTTTCACGTTCTAAGTCACAGACCCACTACTATTCGCGAGTTTAACTATCGGTCGTTTCAGTGGTCTTCTTCGTAAGAGGCGCTCGCCAAAATATCCCGTACAGAGCACGAAACACGCCACTCGGAGCTGATACTACGACCAGAAAGTTCATACGCTCTTATCTCTCAAACGATTTAACTTAGAAACCCCAAACTTTCATTAAAATGTTTGTAACTCGAGTCGCTTCAGTCACGATATGTTCGAACCAACAATAGCTCTTCATTTCCTCATCTTACAAAGTGCTTTTAAGAAGGGATCTAACGTTGTGTTATCCGTAGGCCAACTAGCAAGCGACTCTCTCGAGATCCTGTCCTTTCGCCCACTCATCTATTCGAGCTGGAACTGCTTAATTCTGTTTGGCTGTTGATCTAAACGACCAATCAAAACGTTCCTTCTTAATCATTCTTGCAGAAAATCTTGCCTTATGCAATCACTACCATGATAGTAATCAATGTCAGCAAATCTTCAGTTACTTGTATTACGTTAAATCAAAATAAGCAAAGTGCGAAATATTCTTCAAATTAATAAATAAACTTATCCTGTCTCTAACTTCCATTGTCGCTGCTTTTCTACAAAAGCATGCTCACACAGGCATATGTCACCAGAATCGTGGTTTCAACATAACTTAAGGTTTTACGTAAAATGAAATGTTAAATTATACCCTTTGTCCAACATACACTCTCTCAATCAGTCTCACGCACTCATAAAACAAAGTATAATTAAATAATTATTTTGACCGATTTTTGTATTACGTAATGCCAAATGACTAATGTTTTAAACAGAAAACTCTAATTAATGGATTTTTATGCACTGAAAACTTTGTGAATGTTGGAATACGTGAGGCAATACTGACCCTACGACTTACCTTAGAAGAAAGATTAAGGAAAGGCAAACCTACATTTCTAGCATTTGTAGACTTAGACAAAGGTTTTGACAATGCTGACTGGAATACTATCAAATTCTGAAGGTGGCACGGGTAAAATACAGGGAGCGAAAGGCTATTTACGATTTGTACAGAAACCAGATGGCAGTTATAAGAGTCGAGGGACATGAAAGGGAAGCAGTGATTGGGACGGGAGTGAGACAGGGTTGTAGCCTCTTCCCGATGCTATTCAATCTGTATATTGAGCAATCAGTAAAGGAAAGAAAAGAAAAGTTCGGAGTAGATATTAAAATCCATGGAGAAGAATTAAAAACTTTGAAGTTCACGGATGACATTGTAATTCTGTCAGAAACAGGAAGGGACTTGGAAGAGCAGTTGAACGGAATGGACAGTGTCTTGAAAGGAGGGTATAAGATGAACAAAACAAGGATAATGGAATGTAGTCGAATTAAGTCGGGTGATGCTGAGGAAATTAGAGTAGGAAATGAGTCACTTGAAGTAGTAAAGGAGTTTTGCTATTTGGGGAGCATGTAATGCCGGAAATGCATATCCTCGTATTTCCATCTATTGTACTATAATTTTTTTTCCTTATTTTGTTACCTGAAGATATGACGTTTCTGTGTTTTATTATTTGTATATACATGAATTTATGTCGATGTATAAATGGTTTGTTTTGTAAATACTATTTGTATTTTTACACTGGGTCTTACCTAGGGAAAACTATGCTATCGGTGCTATCGGACGAATACATCGATAGGGCGTGTGGAGAACCAAAGTGTTTAGGATCTTTGGTAGTGTGAACTCGGCCGCGTGGAGCGCGGGCAGAGAGAGAGTCTGGCTGGAGAAGGGCAGTGGAGCAGGTGTGTTGTGGGGCGCTCCCGCGAGTTGCCGCGCTTTCGGGGTTTGGCAGCATGTAATTGCGCTCGACTTGCTGTGATAGTTTCTGACACGGTGTCAGAAGCCCGTTTCGGCTGGAGACCGTGTCAAGAAGAAGGCGCGCCAACATCCAGCTTCTCCAACAGCGACAGCCGACAATGAGTGACTGTCGCCACCTCCTCGATCGACGACTTCAAACCTTCAATCAACCAACAAGGAAGACTGGGAGCACGTAAAGTTGTAGAACTGTATGGCAGACCTAAGCTTTTAAAGTTGATCCATTCACAAAATAACAGCAACTTAGCATGAACCTTTGTTGCTCATTGTCCCAATTGCATTACCAAGCACGGTCCCTTCATTTTCCGGGATGAACCCGAGTGTCGTTGAAATTCAAACGCCACCATTAAAGTAATATCATTCGATTTCACTGCTTTAATTTCAAAGTTCAGTTAAACTATTCATAGCTGGCTACAATATTTGGATTACACAAGCACAAATTAAGAGTGCGAGTTTTGTTACCATATTTTAGCTTACCTGTGACTGCAGCTCAGCTTGGTACGTACTAAATTTTACTGTTGTTAATTGTTCAGAATCATTTAATTCAAGTTCAGAGTTAAATCTCTTATTTCTAAATTGCGTAGATTCAAGTAGCTTTTGAAATGATTGTTGAGGTACCCCAAGACTAACCGTATTTTACTGAATTTCGATGTGCTTCAGAATCAAAGCTCACTGTTAATTTCAGTCACTAAATTAACTTTCAATTTTCCGGTTTTATTAATTCTTTTGCTAAATTAACTCAGAGTGTAGTGAAATTTATTACTTCTGACAAACTTTCAGTTTTCACACTAGACGTGTCAACCTTCAGTTGCCACGCTTCTAGTGCTAATTATATGTGTAATAACCTTTCTTTTTCAGTTACTACAGTAATTGTCCATAGGACTGGCGACCGTAATTTTCCCCAAATCTCCAATATCTAATTACCGCTAGTTAATTGTTAACCTAACGGCCGCACATTTACTTTCTTTATTAACATTACCACTTTTCAAAATTAATTTTACCAGTTTCATTTGCATTTTTCCTTTCATTTAGATGTAACCGTTTGCTCCCTCTTTACCGACAGATTAACTTCGGTGTCGATTGCTTTTCCCAAATTTCCATTAGGTACACGCGGTTTAAGTTTTCACTGTCATTGAGGTAGATAAGTATGGAGGTGGTTACACGTGGCGACCTGGTGACAGGACAATCTTCGAATTTGAGGTTGTTCTGGACACGAATTTTGCATTGTGCAAATCTCGTAACAAAGTGCTGGTTTCAAAATGGTCGATACGTCAGCGAGAATATTAGTATGAGGAATCCTAATCAGATTTGAGATTTGGCATTTATATTGACAATTATTAAAATGAGTGAAGGCAACAATTACCAAAATTTGGTAGACTTGTATACGGAACAATCGGTCGAACAGTGGGAGACGCGCACCGCGGTACCCATTGTTCAGGGGCAGGCGGCTAGCATGGAAGACGCGACCGTCAAAACGCAACAAAGAGCAGAAATGGAATTCCAAACTTTAGAAAATGTTTCGGAATCGGAAGTGAAAATCAAATCTGAACCCCTCGATGACGAATACGGGGGACAATTAAAGAGGAAGCCGCTACGGAAGTAAAGCCGTAGTTCCCGGGAATTTAACTGCTGTATTGAATGTTTTTATTAACGAAATCAAGAGTCAATCGGCAGAAATTAAAGCTCAGGCTGCCAGGCAAGAAGCTCAGGCTGCCAAGCACCGCTCAGTCTGAAAAAATAGAACGGAAGCTAGCCAATCAGAACAAAGCTATTAATGTTGTTACCAACAATGTTGGAGTTGTTAACACAAAAGTTGACAAAATCAAAGAAGATATTATTGTAATTAATGCCGAAATCGGTAATCTTAAACAGGAAATGATAGGCGTTCAGGCGGAAATTGTGAGCATAAAAGCTCGTTTTAATTCCGAAATTTGCTGAATCGAGAAAAGTGTAGGAGAAGCAGTTGCTCCGATCATCGAGAATAAGGTGACGGAACAAATTCAATTAGTGGAAACTTTAAAGGCTTTAGTGTCCGAAGTAGATATTAATGTGAGGAAGCAGGCTAATACCTGCGAAGAGAAAAGTGGGAAGTGGAAACGCTTGCGACAACCACTTGTCAAGTAATTACGAGAGTGTTGGAATTAGGAAAGAAACTTGACGAAAAACAGAGCTATGTGCCAATCTGTGCACATAGTTCGGAATTGTTGACGAAAGAGGAGCGGTTTGACCCCTTGAAAAAAGGCGGTATACACGCGACGGATTTCATTAAAAATTGTGAAAGTGTTTTACCCAGATCATGGACTAATGAGAGAAAAATTAATGCGGTTATTGACGTGTTGGATTGTTATGCCAACCGTTGGGGCTTAAACCTGAACATTACGAACCTGACTTCTGACGAGTTTAAAAATTTGTTTCCGTCTGAATACTGGTCAGAGCAAAAACAACAAAGTGTCTGGCGCGAATTTGTTGTATCGCGGTCTTTCGATGCGAATTGCCGCGGCTCGATGAAGGAGTTTTGTGAGGGTTGGATCCGCAAGTTGGAATATTTGCGTGACCGCCGCACGGAATCCGAAATAGTCTGGGAACTCTACAAGAAGCTTCCAGATGATACAAAACGCCACGTAGGAAGCAATTACAGGATAATCAATGATTTCCTGGAAAGAAGTGAGGACGAGAACAATTGGCGCAATAATCGCGACAGTGGTAGAGTCCGTGGAAACAACAACGGGTACCACAGCAACCACAACAATGATAACCATGGGAATAATGCCTACCGCAACCACGGCAGCAATAACAATAATGGTTCAGACCGTAATGACAATCGGTACAATGCAAATAATAACAGGAATGACGGAAACCAGTATCATACTAGCGTGATACGGGCTTCGCAGAATAGAATTAACGCCAGAGGGTGTGATCAGCCCCGTCAGCAGCATCCGGGGAGCGTATCTGCTGGGACCAGGCAGGGAAACCATTAGCCGCGCCGGTGAGGGGCCGACCGGCCGTGGAGAAATTTTGGAAGCCCAATAACAGGAGAAAACCCAGGTGTCGTCGTTACGAAAATTCCGTATGGGATATTCAACGGCGGGAGAGTGTGCCAGTGTTAGGAGAAAGGAGTGCGCCCACAAGTAGTACATCAGCTGTAGACACGGCAGTAGAAAATACATTCACTGTCAGTGAGAACAATTTAAGTAGTGTTCCAGAAATCGATTGTAAAGTGGCAGCTGTAACAGCCACAGCGGAACTGCTGATTGAGTTTAAGAATGATTCGCAATTGTTGAGAAAAGATCAGATGTCGGATAACACGTCCGTCATCGAGCGAGGGGATGCAGAGAGGGATGAGGTCTGGTTAAGGCAGTTCGGTCGCTTATACGACGAACTAAGAGATTATAGGGGCCTGTATGGGAGAAGTGTTTATGGGGAGCGCGGGCAGGATTTGCCGCGTCTCGTCCCACAGGAAGATAGTATTTGTGAAGTGATAGAAAGTTCTGGTCCTAACCGGCAGACTTTACCAGAAATTGTGGTGTCACATGTGGTAACCTTTAAATCGGCCGCGGTCCGGTAGTATACGTCGGACCCGCTTGTCGCCACTATCAGTGATTGCAGACCGAGCGCCGCCACACGGCAGGTCGAGAGAGACTTCCTAGCACCCGTCCCCAGTTGTACAGCCGACTTTGCTAGCGATGGTTCACTGACTTCTACGCTCTCATTTGCCGAGACGATAGTTAGCATAGCTTTCAGCTACGTTATTTGCTACTACCTAGCAAGGCGCCAGTATCCGTACATTGATATTGTGAATCATGTACCATAAAGAGCGATGTTCTCAATTAATGGATTAAAGTTAAGTATTCCACCAGCTACGTCCGTTTTCCTCAGTTCTAATTCCCTTGTCATGTTCCAGACCTCACGCCAGCCTGCATGAGCTAAAACGCGTGCATCTGGGCCTCCTTTACTAACACGGTTGGCTCTCCTGCCAACCACAACAGAAACAGTTGATGTTAATGAGGGTACGAGCAAGATTCGTCGTCTTTTGTCCCGTAGGAGTTGGATGTTGAAGTAGTAACGGAAAGTTCTGGCCCTAACTGGCAGACCTTACCGAAAGTAGTGGTAGAAGTAGCTGACCCATCCGACACAAACCTACAGTTTAAACACTGCGAGAGTATTAAGGAGAAAGATTATGAAAATTTTAGTGACAGCCGGACACGATTGGTAGGGAAGCACGTAGATTGCAGCGTGTATGAGGTTAGAGCTGACGTTATACGGTCAGACGGTAGCAGTGTGGGTTGCGCAGATCCAGAGGAAGTAATTGCAGATACTACTGGGCACATTCCTTCAGGTAGATTGGCAGATGAGATCAATCTGACCAAAGAGGAATCAACGAAGGTGACAATTAGTGAATTGATAGCAAAGCAACACTCACTAGTTGACGAGTTACAGGAAAAGGTTTCGGTATTGGAGGCGGAGCTACAGACTAAGCCTCAGGACAAATGTGTTGAAATTAAAACTGTATGTGAACAGAGGCTGAAAAGGCCGCCAGATAAGCCGGATTTAGGATCAAAGCCGGATGGTTTTTTCTGAAATGACCTGGATATAGACGAGGATTTTTTGTGGGAAAATAAAGAAACAGTCGAGGACAAGTGTGGACAGATAGTAGTGTCTGTTAATATGCACGGCCTACAACTAAACGTGTTGATTGACACCGGTGCAGAACTGAGTGCTGTATCTGGGAAAATATTTGAGTTACTGAAAGACAGACCTGGTATCGTAGTTATGCCAGTAACAGGAGTGAAAGTTATCGGTGCTACTGGGAAGGCCAGTAAACCGGTCACAAAACAGATTTTTGTCAACTTCGAGATATGTGGGGCACGATTTGAACAAGAGTTTGTCGTCGTGCCAGACTTAACTACGGAAGTAATTATCGGGTTAGACTGGCTATTAAAGTACCGTGCAGTGATTAAGTGCGAAAGCTAAACTTTGACATGTACGTCACAACATAAAACAACAGAAGATAGTTTTGACGAGGCAGGAAATGATGTGCATAGGCAATACCAGTCTATACACATTGTTAACTGGCCGGATGGTATTGGCGTAGGTATGAATTTGAACTACTGTAACCTGAGGAATCTCGGCATTGACAATAGTGTAGAAAGTGAATTGGAAAGTATTGTAGACGGTGTGTCAAACGTAACACACGAACAAAGACGAGGCCTCTATGAAGTAATAATGAGGAATAAGATTGTGTTTTCAGACAACCGGGACTTGTGGAAGAGACAATCAAATTCCCTCCACAGATTGACATTAGCATTGATGTGGAGAAAGATCGTTTGTGAGAAATAATGAAGCTAGAAGCCGATGCTCGCATACGTCGTCATGACGCTAAAGCGCGTTTTGCTAAGTTTGCAATCGGAGACTTAGTACTTGTAAAAGGTCATGAGAAGTCGAGCGAGATAGACAATGAAATCTCCAAGTTTAAGTTTGTATATAATGGACCATATAAATTCATTGGTAAACCTCACACAAATGCTTATTGCTTAGCGTATACAAGCTCTGGAAAACTATTAGGTATACGGAACATTGCAGACTTGAAATTGTACCAACCTAGGACTGATTAATACCACAGAATGGGTAATTTGTACAGTATGTAAATATACAGTGTAAGATTTAAGGATGTGCCATGTTGCGATGCTTTTGCCTGACCTAGAGGTCGTGAAAGAAGTTGTCATTAATAAGTAATTAATTTTGATTAAATTATTTAAGAGTAACTGATTAGTAACCAATTGAAAAATCCAAGCTGGTAGTTTAAGGTTTCAGCTGACTCACAGTAGATTAAGGAATGTAAATATGATTTTGTAACTAGTTGTAAGGTTTCATAAACATGTGATATACTAGTCATTGTCGATGTACTTAGACGCTGTTTTAAGTTTCAGGCTAGTACATTCGTGTGATGATGGACAGTGTCGAGTTATCCACTGTGATAGTGTTAATGGACTCCTTGAGATTACTAGGGAGTGAGTTTTTCCGAAAGGATTCAGTGAAACGGACGTTCTGGAAATGCCGTTACAAGGGCGAGTAAGATCAAGCGTGCCGCACAGGCGGGCGCAACAAAACTGGCGAGGCGGAGCCGCTGTCGGCTCTTGTGCCACTGTCGGCATTCTTTGTATTTGCGTGTACGGAAGGCGGAGTTGTTTTTCTTCCCGGACAGCCAATGTGAAACAATTCTGTTGTCAATATTTATGTTTCTGTTGATCTGCTGTATATTATTTGTTTAGCGTTAAGTGGACTCTCATGACGAGAATATTAATTGTGAAAAGGTTATATAAAATGTGTATTCTATGTAATTAGTTATTAATTTGTGTAATTTTATATACCTGTTTTTATGACCATGTACTCTGGTTAAGTTTGTAAATAGAATTCCATTTCTTGATACTGTTAAGAATTTTGATTATTTTACAATAGCTAAACCATTTTCTATGTTTTCTATGAATTTTAATATGTTGTCAACCTGTTTTCTTTTGTGTAAGATGACAGAGTGGAATACAATTAGGAGTGTCTCCACTCAATTATTATGGTATAAAAATTGGTTTATGGTTAATTAGCCTAATGCTAAGTTTTCTTGATGTTTTGAGCATATGCATTTCCGCTGGATTTCTTTCTTTTTCTTTTTTTTCCTTTTTGGGACATTTTCTGAGTCTGTTTAGGTTACACGAACGTCCTCAGACAATGTGGGGCAAGTCTAATGCCGTAAATGCATATCTTCCATATATTGCACTGCAATTTTTTTCCTTATTTTGTCACCTGGAGATATGACATTTCTGTCGCTTTATATACTGTAATTGTTTTACTATTTGTATATGTACATATATTTATGCATTTATGTCGATGTATAATCGGTTTGTTTTGTAAAAATTAATTGTATTTTTCCGCTGAGTCTGGCCTAGGGAAAACTATGCTATCGAACAATTACATCGATAGGTCGTGTGGAGAACCAAAGTGTTTAGGATCTTTGGTAGTGAACTCTGCCGCATGGAGCGCGGGCAGAGAATAACTGATGATGGTCGAAGTAGAGAGGATATAAAATATAGACTGGCAATGGCAAGGAAAGCGTTTCTGAAGAAGAGAAATTTGTTATCATCGAGTATTGATTTAAGCGTTAGGAAGTCGTTTCTGCAAGTATTTGTATGGAGTGTAGCCATGTATGGAACTGAAACGTGGACGATAAATAGTTTAGACAAAAAGAGAATAGAAGCTTTCGAAATGTGGTGCTACAGAAGAATGCTCAACATTAGATGGGTAGATTACATAACTAATGAGGAGGTATTGAATAGAACTGGGGAGAAGAGGAGTTTGTGGCAGAACTTGACTAGAAGAAGGGATCGGTTGGTAGGACATGTTCTGAGGCATCAAGGAATCACCAATTTAGTATTGGAGGGCAGCGTGGAGGGTAAAAATCTTAGAGGGAGACCAAGAGATGAGTACACTAAGCAGATTCAAAGAGACGTTGGCTGCAGTAGGTACTGGGAGATGAAGAAGCTTGCACAGGATAGACTAGCATGGAGAGCTTCATCAAACCAGTCTCAGGACTGAAGACCACAACAAACAACTTTGTAATGGCTTCAAATGATAATGAAAGTCAATCTTTTGTTGTTCCTAACTTGGTTTAAAAAAGCAAGTGTAGGTTTTAGGACTTTTAGGTAATTCTCTTTATCTCTGGAACCATAATAAATAAAAATCTGAAATTTTGACAGCATCATTCCATTAATAACAAAAGGCTGTGTACCAATTTTGAACAAATCGGATAATAGCTGACATGGATTATTTACATTCGTAGAGGGATGAATCTTCGTATATACTGAATGTTACGCTATGCAGTTCTCACGGCAGACGGCGTCAGCTGCGCTGTGAACAGGGAGGAAAAAAAAAAAAACAAGAAAGAAAAACAGCCATCCAGCACCCACCGTGCTGGACGGCTGCTTGCCTTACTGCAACTAATGTCGCAATAACTTGCTGCATTACAACTCACGACGCTGTGTCGCGACAGCTTCGTCGAGAAATGAACGACGCCTTTGACGCTCGACTTGCATCTTAAGCGGGTAGCAGTCGGGCAGTTTGCCTACGGCCTTAGGCGCTGTTGTACGCCGGCAGATAGCGTTTGCTGATTGAAATGTTATATTACATGAAAGTGACGACATTCGCTTACCTCATGTTTTTCTTTGTTTTTTAATGATAACTCATCACTATCGTACCTAAATGAAGTTACCGCTATGCTACACAAATCGCCCGGCCGTGGACATAATTTCCCTTACGAAGCCGGGGTAGGTAGCTGGTACGAGGACTATTTAGATTGCGAAAGGAAGCAGCAGTGAAAATAAAAAAGGTTTTACTTACAACAGCCGGCCGGAGTGGCCGAGCGGTTCTAAGCGCTTCAATCTGGAACCGCGCGACCGCTACGGCGTAGGCTCGAATAATGCCTCGGGCATGGATGTGTGTGATGTCCTTAGGATAGATAGGTTTAAGCAGTTCTAAGTTTTGGGGACTGATGACCTCAGATATTAAGTCCCACAGTGCCCAGAGCCATATGGACCTTATTTTTACTTGCAACAGTTAGCTACACGTTCCACGTACTTCTCTGCATAGTCGCCGCTTAGACGTACACGTTTGTCGTAGCGTTGTACCAACTTATCAACACCCTCCTCATAGCAATTCTGTGCTATCTGACAATTTTCCACTCTGATGGCTGTAGCAAAATGTTGTCTTCATAGCCAGCGGCTCACGTGAACAGAGATGAAAAACAGAGCCAGCCGGTTGTATGGTGGGTGGTCAAATACATCCCGTCGATGACGCTACATGACCGTCCTCATTGGCCCTGCATAGCGTGGCCGAAAACAGTCATCAACAAGGAAATCCATCACAATTAAGTTGTGCCGGCTTCGTGAAATCAGGTCACATCCCTCACATGCACTCATACTTGGAGGGGGACACTATTTTCTAGGCAACTGTACCTGCTCACAAAGTGCTTAGAACTGAAAAGAGCGACGTGACGCGAACGACGGGCGTGTTAAAAGACACAGCAAAACATATCTATACAAAGCTTCAGAGGATTTTCACTGTAATTTCCGTTTCTTAGTCGATCGGATATTACTTTCCGAACGGCCCCCGTACATTTATAAATTTAAAAGGCAAGCACAGGTGCGGTCCATAAACAAAATGTTAAATATCACATATGATTAGATACTGAAGTGTTGGGCCGTCAAAAAAACAAGGAAGAGAAGGGCAGGCGTGTGTATCAGTGTATTTCATTAACATCGTTTTGAAGGTCATACGTGCATTGATTTGTGGCAGCTATGAAGAAATTTTGAATGTAAATTAAATGGAGGTATACGTGTCGAGAGACACCGGCGACCTTCTCTTAAGTTGAAAATAGTCTTCACGGATTTGCCGCCGGATCAGGTTGTGCAAATTGCACAATATTTCCTCGGAGCAACTGACCGACATCTTCAGGTCGTTGAACCTTGCTGATTCCACAATATTTCCGCGGAGCAACTGCCCATCTCTAGGTGGTTGAACTTTGTCGGTTCCACAATATTTCATGGAAGCAACTGTCCGACATCTTCAGATGGTTGAACCTTGCAGGTTCAAGTTTCGACCACCTGAAGATGTCGGAGAGTTGCTCCGTGAAAATACTGTGGAATTAGCACAACATCATCCGTCTGCAAACCCGTGAGGACTGCTTACAATATATCCGCCCGGAAAGCTTCTAGAATCACTCCTCTCAAGTTCTTTTACACTTAGTAAATATTGTGCAATTTGCATAACGGCATCTAGCGGGAAGCTCATGAAGTCTGTTTATAAAATACCCGCCGGGAAAGCTTGAAGAGTCACTCCTCTTAAGTTCTTTTATGCTGAGTAGTAAGAATAGCCTGCTCTACGTCTGACACCTCATTTGCGGAAGATCACGGACTTGCGGACGTCTTAGCCGCAGCCGTAGCCCCGTCGTGTTTTGTGACTGAGACTGCGCCACACGGCGGAGCAGAGCAGAGCAGAGCGCAGAGGGAGAGAGCCCTGGGGTACTCGCATCAGGCGCCCCCCGGCCCCGCAGCAACAAGTCCCGACCGCCGCCTGCTGCGACGCACGGCGGCCGCCGCGGCCTCTGGAAGCCTTCCGCTGTACCGCGTCTCGTATCTCACGGCGGCCGCGTCCCCAGCTACGTGCGACGTCGCCGCTCACTCTCCTCCGCGCCGCGCGGGTAACATCTCCGCGGTGTGCCGCCTAGTGACGGCGAACTCAGCCCCCGCTGCGGCAGACAGCCTGTCTGCCGGAATTCAGGCGCGCCTCTGGAAACCAACACAGCGGTTCCTGAAACACTGCGCGGTGGGTGTTACTCTGAACGGCAGTAGAAGGAAACTCACTCGTCTGTAGAACAAAGACATCAATAGCGACACTGCGTTTTCATGTAAATAAGGAGCTCGTACGAAGGGAAATTTTTTTCCACCTGGCTTGTAAATACACGAAATATTTTTGGATAAAGAAAGTGCTGGCAATCTAGCCAAGAAAACACCAAATGCTGTACATGGATGGGCAACTAAAGTTGTTAATACATAGGATTAGTAATATCCACGTTTATTTACAATGTCCCATTCAAAGATAAATGTTTCACTTACCGCTACTGCCTTATTAGATTAGATAACATTCAGTTTTTGTTCCATAGATCGAAAAATGAGATGATACCCGTGGTTTGGTACACCTCAGAAAGTATAACATAAAAAACGTAGAATATTTCAATATAATACTCACTTCCCTGAAAATCTGTCAGGAGATTGTCAAACTTTATGAATACACAATTACTACACTGTCAGTATGAAACAAAGTTATGCACTTTTAATATATTTATCGTACGCAAGATGCCTAATCTTGACTGATTTGACCAAGTGCTGTCAAAACTGATATCTAACAGACGTTTTTACTTAAGTTCGTTTAACAGTCCCTGTTAAATCTTTTATCTACAGAGTAGAACGAGTTGCCTATCAAAACGTCTTTCAAACTACGTTTAAACTGTGTTGGAAATTTATTGAAAATCTGCGTTCCTGAATGTCGGGACCCTTTCTGCACCTAGGTAAGTGTTTTTACGTCTTTATGTAAATTGTTTTTGATCCTAGCACTGATACTACGTACTGAGACGAATTGACCTATTGGTTAAAAATAGAGACATACTACACTGAAGAGCAAAAGAAACAGGTACACCTGCCTAATATCATGGAGCGCCCACGTGAACACCCAGATGTGCACAGCAAGATGTGGCACGGACTCAACTAATATCCGAAGCACTGCTGGAGGGAATTCTCACCATGAATCCTGCAGGGTTGTCCATAAATCCGTAAGAGTACGAGGGGGTGCAGATCTCTTCTGAACAGCACGCTGCAAGGCATGTCAGATACTCTCATTAATGTACATGTCTGCGGACTCTGGTGGCAAACGGAAGTGTTTAAACTCAGAAGAGTGTTCCTGGAGCCAGTCTGTAGCAATTCTGGACTTGTGGAGTGTCATCCTGCTGGAATTGCCCAAGTCCGTCGTATTGCACAATGGACATGAATGGATGCATATGATCAGACAGGACGCTTACGTACGTGACTCCTGTCAGACTCGTATCTAGACAGGACGCTTACGTACGTGACTCCTGTCAGACTCGTGTCTAGACGTATCAGGGGTCCAATATCACTCCAGCTGCACACGACCCACAGAGCCTCCACCAGTCCCCTGCTGTCATGCACCGTCCATGGAATCACGAAGTTGTTTTCAGACCAATGCACGTCCATCCCCTCGCTACAATTTGAAACGAGACTCGTCCGACCAGGCAACATGTTTCCAGTCATCAACAATGGAATATCTGTGATGACGGGCCCAGGCGAGACGTAAAGCTTTGTGTCGTGGAGTCATCAAGGGTACACGAGTGGGCCTTCGGCTGTGAAAGCCCATATCCATGATGTTTCGTTGAAAGGTTAGCACGCTGGCACTTGTTCATGGCTCAGCAATGAGCCCTGCAGCAATTTGCGGAAGGGTTGCACTTCTCTCACGTTGAACAATTCTCTTCAGTCGTCGTTGGTCCTGTTCTTGCAGCATCTTTTTCCGGCCTCAGCGATGTCGGAGATTTGATGTTTTAACGCATTCCTGATATTCACGGCACACTCGTGAAATGGTCGTACGGGAAAATCCGCACGTCATCGCTACCTCAAAGATACTGTGTGCCAGTGCTCGTGCGTCGACCATAACACCACGTTTACACTCACTTAAACCCTGATAACCTGTTGTTGTAGTAACAGTAACCGATATAACAACTGCGTCATATTCTGTCTTATATAGCTAAGCTTTACCGTGCGCAGCGCCGTATCTTACCTGTTTACATATCTCTGTATTTGAATACGCATGCCTATACCAGTTTCTTTGGCGCTTCGCTGTGTTTTTAACAAATTTAATCGAGACTTAAATATACTGAGCAGTCGTTAGAACACCCAGTTCCTCGAACACGTTTCTGCATGATGTTCTTGAATTTCCACCGCAACGAGTCTTATTACACGCCTTTGCATTTGAGAACTTTTGCTCGGTTTTGACGAGTCACCCAAAAATATGATCCCATATGACGATGTAGAATGAGAGTAAGGCAAATATGCAAGTTTTTTTAAATTTTTCTATCTCCTACAATTGACATCATTCGCATAGCAAAATAGACTCGTTGAGACACTTCAGCAGTTCTGTGGTATGCTCTTCCCAACTGAATTTATTACCGAGTTGTGATACCAGAAATTTAACACTGTCAGTGTCTTCGATGTGCATGCCTTCATATGTTACACACATGCTGGAAGGAAATCTCTTACAAGTGTGCTCAGGTAGCGCCGTTGAGCACGTGAGTCGACCGGTGCACCTTCTGCTAAGGCTTAACGATTCGTCTGTGTGTACGCACTCGGGTGACTAATTTTTTGTCCGGTGGTGAGCTTATTCAGTACATAAGAACCTTTTGGGTCATGTTTTGTTTAATCACATGCTCTGAATTATTATATAACTTTATTAACGTAAATTCTTCGCGATGTTTGAAAGAACTGCAGTCATTATCCATTAGCCTGTGGGTGAGAAATATTTGGAGTATTATCTACAACCAACAATAGTAGTTGTCTTTAAACAGTATTTACTAAACCATAAACCATTTGCCTTTAAAATTTTATAGAGATTGAAAAATTTTTGTTGAAGGGGCAGTTTCAATTTTTTAACAATTTTCTTTCATTAAATCGCAAAACGATCTTTGTTCAGACTCTGCAAAGATACTCTGTAACCAATATTGCTAAATACACTGTAGAATCTTTGAACGGTCTCTCTCTCTCTGGGGTGTTGCGGAGGACTGTATAGAATATGTCACAGCAGTTCTTCAATCCGCGAAGGACATTGAGACTTACGCTCACATATGAAAAATCGGTGTGCTGGGATTGGGATATACATTGCTAAAAGCAGGGGAAAACTATCGCAGAACTCAGTGACCTCAGCATGTTTAACATGTGCCGCAATTAGAAAGACAAAGATGGACCTTTCCAGTATGTGAATTCGGAATGACAAAGCACACCTCAAATTATATGTAAAAGAGCAAGACACAGCTTCGGAAAGTGGGAATGGAGACACATAAAGTGTAAGTAAATTGTAAAATGATTTAAAAACAAGTAAAGAGTGGACGTTCCAGCAATCACAAAGACATAAATATGTATGGGTGACCAAAAAAAGAAAAAGAAAAAAAAGACAGAGAATGACCTAAACTGAAGGGGAGAATAACGAAAGTGAACGTAGAACGGTTTAGAAAGAGAGTCAGAACATGATCCTGTAACCAGTTTCCAGCTTACTGAAAGTACAGAGACCCGGAAATTTTGTAATACGACACGCCTGAATGTCAGCTTACCTTCTCAGTTCGTAAGAAGTTTAACACTCTAGGTTAATGAAAATAGGCCCCGGTATACAAACATCACATGGGTCATTCGTTAATGTGTTCAGCCACACGTAATAGTGCATGCGTATTCAGTGCTTTCGAATAGCATCGCTCAGATAACACGGAGCAGTGTTACCAGCAGTATGCCTTCTACACGATTTCAGTGTTATGACCACAGAACGGAGTCGCGGTCCCAAGTCCACAGCGGTCGGCTGTCTGTTGATCACTGTTACTCGTATTAAGTTAGACAGAATCTTTAGAGTGGCTTTCACGTTAATTGATGTTTAATTACACATGCTATTCCCCTTACTTATTAGTTGCGCTTCTTATGTATGAACTACTTGCTTAGATTCCTTTTCCAATATCGAAATCAGACAGCGATACAACACTCATTATTGGGCTATGAATTTGTTTATTCACTAAATCTGGGCTTAATCGTACTTTTCGCATTAGTAGTCAAATGTCTAAAAAAAATGGCCATCTTGTAATCTAACAACTAATATTCAAGTTTGTACGCAGTTGTGTTAATCTCCTTATTAAACAACCAGTTTCAGTCATAAACAGACCGTTCTTCAGATGTACTGTGACGTATCATAGTCAGATGTGTGGCAAACCATAACCCCTATCACCATATCACAAGCCACCATCTCCATTTCACTATAAATCAGGAGCCCACAGATCACTAGCACTATTGTCATCTGCTTCACCGTTAATTTACTGAACGCCATGCAAGCCGTAACTGAATTATCTTAGAGACTTTGAGGACTTGTAGTGGGGACTAAGACGGTAAAATTTGGCGTAGGTGCTTAAGGCAGGGAACCTACCGTTCTCCGGCTACACGCAAAGTACGACAACACATGTTGCCCTCTGACTCTTGCTGCCTGTCTTCTAGGTGCACACATAAAGACGGCTCGATGTCACGAGATCACCGAGTGACGTCAACACAGCTACGGTAGCTCCGAACCATATTCCTCTACATACGTCCACCAATGCCTGCACGGTGTTCCGGATTCTGCTCCCAGCCGGGTCGGGGATTTTCTCCGCCAGGGGACTGAGTGTCTCTTTTGTCTTGATCAGTTCATCATCGTTTAGGGAAGTGGAGATCGGGAATTTGTATCGGAGCTGATAACCACGCAGTGGAACGCCCCACAAATCAACTATTATCATCACTATCTCCGTTACCAATCTCTGGTCCTCCGCCATACGCCGCAGCCATAACCTCCACCAGGACGACTTCCCCCGATGCATGAAGGGACCCGTAAATGAAGGTGTCCGTGTCACCCCTCAGGACGTAATCTAGCGGGTTCAAGTCGGGATGGGCGCTGATGACCACGCTGTTTAGCGAACGTAAACCTCAAACACACACACACACACACACACACACACACTCAAGTCGGGAGAACGCGCAGGCCAAGCAATTGGCCCACCATGATCTACCCGCTGATGCGCAGGTCGTTGGTTCAGATAATCTCGGACCGAATATGAAAAATGAAATGGTGCGCCGTCGTGCAGAAACCACATGTTTCGACGCACATGTAGTACGTCGTCAAGGAATCGCAAGTATGTGGCACACAGAATGTGTGGTGGAAGATGGTGTGGCCCAGTCACACGTCCATCCAGAAATCCTGTCCAACTGTTCAAACAGTGTCATTCCTGAAACATCCGAGGAAGCGCAGCATACTGGTTTTCGTCAGCGCACACATAAATGTTGAGGGAATTGAGATAACCTCCCTGGTGAACATCGCTCCATATGTGAAACGGATCCGCCACAGGAGGTCAGGTACCCACACAACGAAGTAACAACCACGTGCAGAAGTAGGCTCGTCACGCAAAATCCTGTGGCTGCATCGCCTGTACCTTCTGGAGGTGGTACAGGTGTAGCTGCTGCTCGTACGGAACACGACAGACTCAATCTAGCTGCAGTGCTTCCGGTAGTCGCCGTCGCTTCCACTGTGTGGAGTGCAGCCTCCTCAAATTCGCGTGTGCAGCACCGCTGCAGATCACCACAGTCGGCCTTGTTGGAGTTGAAAGTACCCGCCTCTGAGGTCTGCTGGTGCACCGTAGCGAAGAGGAAGTGAGAACGTGGCTGACGATGTGGAAAGCAACTGACGAGCAGTCCTCTCACATCACTGAGCTTCGCCGGACAATATCATGTCGGCGTATTCCGAAAACGTGTAGTACACTGAAAGTGAAGTGTACGTACAGCTTGTATTCTGTACCGGACCGAATGATTACTGCCGTACAGTAGTGCGGTTTGAACGAAGACCGCCGGTCGGGGTGGCCGAGCGGTTCCAGGCGCTACAGTCCGGAGCCGCGCGACTGCTACGGTCGCAGCTTCGAATCCTGCCTCGGGCATGGGTGTGAGTGATGTCCTTAGGTTAGTTAGGTTTACGTAGTTCTAAGTTCTAGGGGACTTATGACCTAAGATGTTGAGTCCCATAGCGCTCAGAGCCATTTAGCCATTTGGAAGTGTGTTGTGATATTTTTCGCGTAGTGGGAAAGCAGCAGGTTTCCGGTTTATGAGCTCCTGTGCAAAACTAAACTGTCTTGGTGCCGCCTACAATGAGTCAACATCTGTAAAGGGAATTTAGTTACACTCTGTAACTGCTACAGGTTTACAGTTAAATGAAGACACTGGCTTGAGACATGATGTTTAGTAGTGACTGTGGGCTGTCATACATATTACTACGATGTCAAAATGGATTTGGAGATAGCCTGTCTATGACTGAAACTGTTCGTGTAATAAACTGATTAATACAGGTATATGAATCAATGGTTTTTCAACGGTGTATACAAGATGCATATCGTCGCTTCCTCAAAAGATGGCATGACAAGGATAAAAACGTATCTACATCTGAATCTACATCCATACTCCGCAAGCCACCTTACGGTGTGTGGTGAAGGGTACTATCAGCACCTCTATCGGTTGTCCCTTCTATTCCAGTCTCGTATTGTTTGTGGAAAGAAACATTGTCGGTATGCCTCTGTATGGGCTCTAATCTCACTGATTTTGTCCTCAAGGTCTCTTCCCGAGATATATGTAGGAGGGAGCAATATACTGCTTGACCCCTCAGAGCAGGTATGTTGTCGAAACTTCAACGAAAGCCCGTACCGAGATATTGAGCTATTTATCCTGTAGGGCCACAGCTCTCTGCATAGTAGTGGATAATTGTTTGTGATAGTGGATAAATTTTAATTTCGGAAAACTTGATGATTTCCTGACTGATGTTTCTATTTTCACTAATAGACAAAGGCTTTTATGTTCTTCCAGTTCTTTATCACCAGACCAGGTTGGCAAGATTTTACAGAAACATGATATCCAACCGGTTTTTAGACCAACCAAGAAAATACGTCAAGTGCTCCGATCTGTAAAGGGCAAACGCTTCCTCTGCCAATAAGTGGAGTGAATAAGATTCCGTGTGCTTGTGGAAAGGTCTACATTTGAACTACCAAGAGAAGCTTGAATGCAAGACTAAAAGATCTTAAAAGTCTTTTGACGGCAACTGTGCAAAATAGGTAGCTTTTATCCTTGACAGGCGCCATTCCGCAATTAAAATTTATCTCTGATAAAGATTATCTCCACTGATAACGTGTAACCTCGAGAATTTCCATTTTACACAGTATTTATCTACATCTACCAGTCCATAGACACACCGCAAGCCACCATACAGCGCATGGCAGAGGGTACCCTGTACCACTACCCTAACTATTTTCCTACCTGTTTCACCGTCAAGTAGAGCGAGGGAAAAGCGACTATATATATATATATATATATATATATATATATATATATATATATATATATATATATATATATATATATATGCCTCCATATGAGCCGTAATTTCTCATATCTTATCTTCGTGATCCTCATGCGCAATGTGTTCGTGGCAGTAGAATTGTTTGCAGTCAGCTTCAGGCGCCAACTGTCTAATTTTTCTCAATAGTGTTTCTCGAAAAGAACGTCGCCATGTCTTCAGGGATTCCCATTTGAGTTCCAGAAGCATCTCCACAACAGTTGTTCCAATCTACCGGTAACATATCTAACAGTCCGTTTCTGAATTGTTCCGCCTTAACTTACATTCATCCACGCTTACTGCTAGCTACTATTCATCACACCAACTAGAAATTCTAAGTCGTCTCGTATCTTTCTACCGTCGCTCAGCTTCAACACCTTACCGTACGCCACGGCATCATCAGCAAACAACCGCAGATTGCTGCCCACCCTCTCCGCCAAATCATTTATGTGTATAGAGAACAGCAGCGGTCCTATCACACTTCCCTGGGCCACTCCTGCCGATTCCGTTTTCTCTTATGAACATCCGCAGTCGAGGACTACATACTGGGTTCTATCACTGAAGAAGTCCGAACCACTCACATATCTGTGAACTTACTCCATATGCTCGTACTTTCGTTAACAGCCTGCAAAGGGACACCACCGTGTCAAATGCTTCCTGGAAATCTATAAATATGGCATCTGCCTGTTGCCCTTCATCTATAGTTCTCAGTATTTTTTTTGGTCGTCAGTCTACTGACTGGTTTGATGCGGCCCGCCACGAATTTCTTTCCTGTGCTAACCTCTTCATCTCAGATTAGCACTTGCAGCCTACGTCCTCAATTATTTGCTTGACGTATTCCAATCTCTGTCTTCCTCTACAGTTTTTGCCCTCTACAGCTCCCTCTAGTATCATGGAAGTCATTCCCTCATGTCTTAGCAGATATCCTATCATCCTGTCCCTTCTACTTACCAGTGTTTTCCACATATTCCTTTCCTCTCCGATTCTGCGTAGAACATCCTCATTCCTTACCTTATCAGTCCACCTAATTTTCAACATTCGTCTATAGCACCACATCTCAAATGCTTCGATTAATTCTGTTCCGGTTTTCACACAGTCCATGTTTCACTACCATACAATGCTGTACTCCAGATGTACATCCTCAAATTAAGGCCGGTATTTGATATTAGTAGACTTCTCTTGGCCAGAAATGCCTTCTTTGCCATAGCGAGTCTGCTTTTGATGTCCTCCTTGCTCCGTCCGTCATTGGTTATTTTACTGCCTAGGTAGCAGAATTCCTTAACTTCATTGACTTCGTGACCATCAATCCTGATGTTAAGTTTCTCGCTGTTCTCATTTCTACTACTTCTCATTACCTTCGTCTTTCTCCGATTTACTCTCAAACCATACTGTGTACTCATTAGACTGTTCATTCCGTTCAGCAGATCATTTAATTCTTCTTCACATTCACTCAGGATAGCAATGTCATCAGCGAATCGTAACATTGATATCCTTTCACCTTGTATTTTAATTCCACTCCTGAACCTTTCTTTTATTTCCATCATTGCTTCCTCGATGTACAGATTGAAGAGTAGGTGCGATAGGCTACAGCCTTGTCTTACACCCTTCTTAATATGAGCACTTCGTTCTTGATCGTTCACTCTTATTATTCCCTCTTGGTTGTTGTACATATTGTATATGACCCGTCTCTCCCTATAGCTTACCCCTACGTTTTTCAGAATCTCGAACAGCTTGCACCATTTTATATTGTCGAACGCTTTCTCCAGGTCGACAAATTCTATGAACGTGTCTTGATTTTTCTATAGCCTTGCTTCCATGATTAGCCGTAACGTCAGAATTGCCTCTCTCGTGCCTTTACTTTTCCTAAAGCCAAACTGATCGTCACCTAGCGCATTCTCAATTTTCTTTTCCATTCTCCTTATATTATTCTTGTAAGCAGCTTCCATGCATGAGCTGTTAAGCTGATTGTGCGATAATTCTCGCACTTGTCAGCTCTTGCCGTCTTCGGAGTTGTGTGGATGATGCTTTTCCGAAAGTCAGATGGTATGTCGCCAGACTCATATATTCTACACACCAACGTGAATAGTCGTTTTGTTGCCACTTCCCCTAATGATTTTAGAAATTCTGATGGAATTTTATCTATCCCTTCTGCCTTATTTGACCTTAAGTCCTCCAAAGCTCTTGGAAAGTCCGAGTCCAATACTGGATCCCCTATCTCTTCTAAATCCTGTTTTTTCTTCTATCACATAAGACAAATCTTCACCCTCGTAGAGGCTTTGAATGTATTCTTTCCACCTACCTGCTCTCTCTTCTGCATTTAACAGTGGAATTCCCGTTGCACTCTTGATGCTACCACCGTTGCTTTTAATGCCACCAAAGGCTGTTTTGACTTTCCTGTATGCTGAGTCTGTCCTTCCGACAATCATATCTTTTTCGATGTCTTCACATATTTCCTGCAGCCATTTCGTCTTAGCTTCCCTGCACTTCCTATTTATTTCATTTCTCAGCGACTTGTATTTCTGTATTCCTGATTTTCCCGGAACATGTTTGTACTTCCTCCTTTCATCAATCAACTGAAGTATTTCTTCTGTTACCCATGGTTTCTTCGCAGCTACCTTCTTTGTACCTATGTTTTCCTTCCCAACTTCTGTGATGACCCTTTTTAGAGATGTTCCTCTTTAACTGTGCTACCTACTGCGCTATTCCTTATTGCTGTATCTATAGAGTTAGTGAACTTCAAACGTATCTCGTCATTCCATAGAACTTCCGTATCCCACTTCTTTGCGTATTTATTCTTCCTTACTATTGTCTTGAACTTCAGCCTAATCTTCATCACTACTACAGTCCTGGAAATTGAAATAAGAAAACCGTGAATTCATTGTCCCAGGAAGGGGAAACTTTATTGACACATTTCTAGGGTCAGATACATCACATGATCACACTGACAGAACCACAGGCACATAGACACAGGCAACACAGCATGCACAATGTCGGCACTAGTACAGTGTATATCCACCTTTCGCAGCAATGCAGGCTGTTATTCTCCCATGGAGACGATCGTAGAGATCCTGGATGTAGTCCTGTGGAACGGCTTGCCATGCCTTTTCCACCTGCCGCCTCAGTTGGACCAGCGTTCGTGCTGGACGTGCAGACCGCGTGAGACGACGCTTCATCCAGTCCCAAACATGCTCAATGGGGGACAGATCCCGAGATCTTGCTGGCCAGGGTAGTTGACTTACAACTTCTAGAGCACGTTGGGTGGCACGGGACACATGCGGACGTGCATTGTCCTGTTGGAACAGCAAGTTCCCTTGCCGGTCTAGGAATGGTAGAACGATGGGTTCGATGACGGTTTGGATGTACCATGCACTATTCAGTGTCCCCTCGACGATCACCAGAGGTGTACGGCCAGTGTAGGAGATCGCTCCCCACACCATGATGCCGGGTGTTGGCCCTGTGGGCCTCGGTCGTATGCAGTGCTGATTGTGGCGCTCACCTGCACGGCGCCAAACACGCATACGACCATCATGGGCCCAAGGCAGAAGCGACTCTCATCGCTGAAGACGACACGTCTCCATTCGTCCCTCCATTCACGCCTGTCGCGACACCACTGGAGGCGGGCTGCACGATGTTGGGGCGTGAGCGGAAGACGGCCTAACGGTGTGCGGGACCGTAGCCCAGCTTCATGGAGACGGTTGCGAATGGTCCTCGCCGATACCCCAGGAGCAACAGTGTCCCTAATTTGCTGGGAAGTGGCGGTGCTGTCCCCTACGGCACTGCGTAGGATCCTACGGTCTTGGCGTGCATCCGTGCGTCGCTGCGGTCCGGTCCCAGGTCGACGGGCACGTGCACCTTCCGCCGACCACTGGCGACAACATCGATGTACTGTGGAGACCTCACGCCCCACGTGTTGAGCAATTCGGCGGTACGTCCACCCGGCCTCCCGCATGCTCACTATACGCCCTCGCTCAAAGTCCGTCAACTGCACATACGGTTCACGTCCACGCTGTCGCGGCATGCTACCAGTGTTAAAGACTGCGATGGAGCTCCGTATGCCACGGCAAACTGGCTGACACTGACGGCGGCGGTGCACAAATGCTGCGCAGCTAGCGCCATTCGACGGCCAACACCGCGGTTCCGGGTGTGTCCGCTGTGCCGTGCGTGTGATCATTGCTTGTACAGCCCTCTCGCAGTGTCCGGAGCAAGTATGGTGGGTTTGACACACCGGTGTCAATGTGTTCTTTTTTCCATTTCCAGGAGTGTATGTTGTGATCTGAGTCTATATCTGCCCCTGGGTACGCCTTACAATCCAGTATCTGATTTCGGAATCTCTGTCTGACCATGATGTAATCTAATTGAAATCTTCCCGTATCTCCCGGCCTTTTCCAAGAATACCTCCTCCTCTTGTGATTCTTGAACAGGGTATTCGCTATTACTAGCTGAAATTTGTTACAGAACTCAATTAGTCTTTCTCCTCTTTCATTCCTTGTCCCAAGCCCATATTCTCCTGTAATCTTTTCTTCTACTCCTTCCCCTACAACTGCATTCCAGTAGCCCATGACTATTAGATTTTCGTCCCTCTTTACATACTGCATTACCCTTTCAATATCCTCATACACTTTCTCTATCTGTTCATCTTCAGCTTGCGACGTCGGCATGTATACCTGAACTATCGTTGTCGGTGATGGTCTGCTGTCGATTCTGATTAGAACAATCCCGTCGCTGAACTGTTCACAGTAACAGACCCTCTGCCCTACCTTCTCATTCATAACGAATCCTACACCTGTTACACCATTTTCTTCTGCTGTTGATATTACCCGATACTCATCTGACCAGAAATCCTTGTCTTCCTTCCACTTCACTTCACTGACCCCTACTATATCTAGATTGAGCCTTTGCATTTCTCTTTTCAGATTTTCTAGTTTCCCTTCTACGTTCAAGCTTCTGACATTCCACGCCCCGATTCGTAGAATATTATCTTTTCGTTGATTATTCAATCTTTTTCTCATGGTAACCTCCCCATTGGCAGCCCCCTCCCGGAGATCCGAATGGGGGACTATTCCGGAATCTTTTGCCAATGGAGAGATCATCATGACACTTCTTCAACTACAGGCCACATGTCCTGTGGATACACGTTACGTGTCTTTAATGCAGTGGTTTCCATTGCCTTCTGCATCCTCATGTCGTTGATCATTGCTGATTCTTCCGCCTTTAGGGGCAATTTCCCACCCCTAGGGCATGAGAGTGCCCTGAATCTCTATCTCAGTATATCATGCGAGAAAAGGGCAAGCTGAGTTTCGCATAAGCGATGATTTCTAAAACCATGCTGATTCTCAGTCTCAAGGACCTCTGTACACCAACAAGCCCGTTTGCAGTGCTGTCGGGCACTTTCGGCCTGGAATCTCATTCACTGGAGTAGAGCTGTCTTAGCTGATGAGTCCCGCTGCGAACACAGCCTCGAAAACGTGTCCCAAGGTGCCCTGGACGTCAAAATGACATCACGTTTGCAGCAAGTCTTGTGTTACCTTAAAGTACCACCGACCCGGGTGTTCATCAAAACAGCAAAGAATGAAGAATATTCCGACAGAAATCTAAGAATAGACACTAACCGTAGCTTCAGGCAGAAATTAAAAAAAGAAAAAAAATGATAATAAGAAATCACAGTTTCACACATATCCTCTCAGTATATGAGAGAAAAAGACTGGGCTGTTTGATAGTAATACGATCATATGTTGTTCAGAAAGCAAATATATGATGGACAGATAAACCACCTGCCATTCTTTAAAAGCAGTTCATTCCTTATTCGCGACAGTAATCCTGGCCTGATGTAATTATCAATATGTCAGCCGGAAACGAGTGACAAGAGTCATACCCTTAATGTTATGTGTTTTTTCCCTGGAGCTCGAAGTTGTCTGGAGACTCAGAAACCCTTAACCGACGAGACTGTGTAACACATTTCCAGTCGGTGATTAACAAAACATTTTCCTCCCATTTGCTGACATTCCTTTGTCACAGTAAACGTTTTTATTAGGAACATAGCTTTGCATTTTGAACTAAAATTCCATAAGGTAATAGATAAAGCGCCTTTAACTGAACCATTACGATATTTCAGGCATATTTCTGTCTGGTAGGAGCTGTATATCTAGCACAGCGCTCCAAATGTGTCCGTGTGCTCCCTTCAGGACGTGACAATTATTTTATCTGGTGACCTCAGATGTGCACCTTTCAGGTGGTATTTCTATTCATCACCTTTTGAGACATACTGGCAAAATTAATTACGAAAAATTTTTGCGTATTATAAGAGAACCGCAGTAATTTCCAATAGTCCATCGATACGACGCAGAATGTTTGTATTAACATCTGTGACCCGCATGGGCAAGCAGATTTAACACACAATGTAACAGGCAATTTTGGTGAAGTAAACAGCTGACTATCAGTAATTCGCATTTTGTACATAACAGTTGAGGTAGTAATGTTCACTGTGTGGCATTTTCTCGACATTTAATCCGCAAGAAAGTAAATATGAACACTTTCAGCTGATATCGCTGGGTAAGTAACCTAACATTAATTGAACGCTTCTACATTACATTGCTTCATCAGTTCCTCTGGCGCTCCGTCATTACCTAGTGGTGATTAATCATCAGTAAACAAAAATTGTTCAAATTGCTCTGACCACTTAACTTCTGAGGTCATCAGTCCCCTAGTCCCCTAGAACTTAGAACTACTTAAACCTAACCACCCTAAGGAAATCCCATACATCCATGCCCGAGGCAGAATTCTAACCTGCGACCGTTGCGGTCACGCGGTACCAGACTGTAGCGCCTAGAACCGCTCGGCCGCACCGGCCAGCCGTTAGTTACCACAAATATATCATGCATGCTTCTGGTTTGTGAGAAACCACTGCAGCTTTCAAAACGATTCGGTCTCGTGAAAACAAATATTTTGTCACATCTCTCCATTGATTAATGTTGTTGTTGTGGTCTTCAGTTCTGAGACTGGTTTGATGCAGCTCTCCATGCTACTCTATACTGTGCAAGCTTCTTCATCTCCCAGCACCTACTGCAACCTACATCCTTCTGAATCTGCTTAGTGTAGTCATCTCTTGGTCTTCCTCTACGATTTTTATCCTCCACGCTGCCCTCCAATACTAAATTTGTGATCCCTTGATGCCTCAGAACATGTCCTACCAACCGATTCCTTCTTCCGGTCAGGTTGTGCCACAAACTTCTCTTCTCCCCAATTCTATTCAATACTTCCTCATTAGTTATGTGATCTACCCATCTAATCTTCAGTATTTTTCTGTAGCACCACATTTCGAAATCTTGTATTCTCTTCTTGTCCAAAATAGTTATCGTCCATGTTTCACTTCCATACATGGCTACACTCCATACAAATACTTTCAGAAATGACTTCCTGACACTTAAATCTATACTCGATGTTAACAATTTCATATCCTCTCTACTTCGACCATCATCAGTTATTTTGCTGCCCAAATAGCAAAACTCCTTTGCTACTTTAAGTGTCTCATTTCCTAATCTAATTCACTCAGCATCACCCGACTTAATTCGTCTACATTCCATTATCCTCGTTTTGCTTTTGTTGATATTCATCTTGTATCCTCCTTTCAAGACACTATCCATTCCATTCAACTGCTTTTCCAAGTCCTTTGCTGTCTCTGACAGAATTACAATGTCATCGGCGAACCTCAAATTTTTAATTTCTTCTCCATGGATTTTAATACCTACTCCGAATTTTTCTTTAGTTTTCCTTCACTGCTTGCTCAATATACAGATCGAATATCACCGGGGACAGGGTACAACCCTGTCTCACTCCCTTCCCAATCACTGCTTCCCTTTCATGTCCCTCGACTCTTATAACTGCCATCTGGTTTCTGTACAAATTGTAAATAGCCTTTCGCTCCCTGTATTTTACCCCTGCCACCTTCAGAATTTGAAAGAGAGTATTCCAGCCAACATTGTCAAAAGCTTTCTCTAAGTCTACAAATGCTAGAAACGTAGGTTTTCCCTTCCTTAATCTAGCTTCTAAGATAAGTCGTAGAGTCAGTATTGCCTCACGTTTTCCAACATTTCTACGGAATCCAAACTGATCTTCCCCGAGGTCGGCTTATACTAGTTTTTCCATTCGTCTGTAAAAAATTAGCGTTAGTATTTTGCAACTGTGACTTATTAAACTGATAGTTCGGTAATTTTCACACCTGTCAACACCTGCTTTCTGTGGGATTGGAATTATTATATTCTTCTTGAAGTCAGAGGGTATTTCGCCTGTCTCATACATCTTCCTCACCAGATGGTAGAGTTTTCTCAGGACTGGCTTTCCCAAGGCCGTCAGTAGTTCTAATGGGATGTTGTCTACTCCAGGGGCCTTGTTTCGACTCAGGTCTTTCAGTGCTCTGTCAAACTCTTCACGCAGTATCGTATCTCCCATTTCATCTTCATCTACATCCTCTTCCATTTACATAATATTGTCATCAAGTACATCGCCCTTGTATAGACCCTCTATATACTCCTTTCACCTTTCTGCTTTCCCTTCTTTGCATAGAACTGGGTTTCCATCTGAGCTCTTGATGTTCATAAAGTGGTTCTCTTATCTCCAAACGTCTCTTTAATTTTCCTGTAGGCAGTATCTGTCTTACCCCTAGTGAGATAAGCATCTACATCCTTACATTTGTCCTCTAGCCATGCCTGCTTAGCCATTTTGCACTTCCTGTCGATCTCATTTTTGAGACGTCTGTATTCCTTTTTGTCTGCTTCATTTACTCCATTTTTATATTTTCTCCTTCATCAATTAAACTCAATATTTTTCTGTTACCCAAGGATTTATACTAGCCCTCGTCTTTTTACCTACTTGATACTCTGCTGCCTTCACTACTTCATCCATCAAAGCTACCCATTCTTCTTCTATTGTATTTCTTTCCAACATTCCTGTCAATTGCACCCTATGCACTCCCTGAAACAATGTAAAACCTCTGGTTCTTTTAGTTTATCCAGGTCCCATCTCCTAGAATTCCCACCTTTTTGCAGTTTTTTCAGTTTTAATCTACAGGTCATAAGCAATAGATTGTGGTCTGAGTCCACATCTGCCCCTGGAAATGTCTTACAATTTAAAACCTGGTACCTAAATCTATGTATTACCATTATATAATCTATCTGAAACCTGTCAGTATCTCCAGGCTTCTTCCAGGTATACAGCCTTCTTTTATGATTCTTGAACAAAGTGTTAGCTATGATTAAGTTGTGCTCTGTGCAAAATTCTCCCAGGCGGCTTCCTCTTTCATTTCCTTGCCCCAGTCCATATTTACCTACTACGTTTCCTTCTCTCCCTTTTCCTACTACCGAATTCCAGTCACCCATGACAATTAAATTTTCGTCAGCCTTCACTACCTGAATTATTTCTTTTATTTGATCATACATTTCGTCAATTTCTTCATCATCTGCAGAGCTAGTTGGCATATAATCGTGTACTACTGCAGTAGGCGTGGCCTTCGTATCTACACTCCTGGAAATTGAAATAAGAACACCGTGAATTCATTGTCCCAGGAAGGGGAAACTTTATTGACACATTCCTGAGGTCAGATACATCACATGAGCACACTGACAGAACCACAGGCACATAGACACAGGCAACAGAGCATGCACAATGTCGGCACTAGTACAGTGTATATCCACCTTTCGCAGCAATGCAGACTGCTATTCTCCCATGGAGACGATCGTAGAGATGCTGGATGTAGTCCTGTGGAACGGCTTGCCATGCCATTTCCACCTGGCGCCTCAGTTGGACCAGCGTTCGTGCTGGACGTGCAGACCGCGTGAGACGACGCTTCATCCAGTCCCAAACATGCTCAATGGGGGACAGATCCGGAGATCTTGCTGGACAGGGTAGTTGACTTACACCTTCTAGAGCACGTTGGGTGGCACGGGACACATGCGGACGTGCATTGTCCTGTTGGAACACCAAGTTCCCTTGCCGGTCTAGGAATGGTAGAACGATGGGTTCGATGACGGTTTGGATGTACCGTGCACTATTCAGTGTCCCCTCGACGATCATCAGAGGTTTACGGCCAGTGTAGGAGATCGCTCCCCACACCATGATGCCGGGTGTTGGCCATGTGTGCCTCGGTCGTATGCAGTCCTGATTGTGGCGCTCACCTGCACGGCGCCAAACACGCATACGACCATCATTGGCACCAAGGCAGAAGCGACTCTCATCGCTGAAGACGACACGTCTCCATTCGTCCCTCCATTCACGCCTGTCGCGACACCACTATAGGCGGGCTGCACGATGTTGGGGCGTGAGCGGAAGACGGCCTAACGGTGTGCGGGACCGTAGCCCAGCTTCATGGAGACGGTTGCGAATGGTCCTCGCCGATACCCCAGGGGCAACAGTGTCCCTAATTTGGTGGGAAGTGGCGGTGCGGTCCCCTACGGCACTGCGTAGGATCCTACGGTCTTGGCGTGCATCCGTGCGTCGCTGCGGTCCGGTCCCAGGTCGACGGGCACGTGCACCTTCCGCCGACCACTGGCGACAACATCGATGTACTGTGGAGACCTCACGCCCCACGTGTTGAGCAATTCGGCGGTACGTCCACCCGGCCTCCCGCATGCCCACTATACGCCCTCGCTCAAAGTCCGTCAACTGCACATACGGTTCACGTCCACGCTGTCGCGGCATGCTACCAGTGTTAAAGACTGCGATGGAGCTCCGTATGCCACGGCAAACTGGCTGACACTGACGTCGGCGGTGCACAAATGCTGCGCAGCTAGCGCCATTCGACGGCCAACACAGCGGTTCCTGGTGTGTCCGCTGTGCCGTGCGTGTGATCATTGCTTGTACAGCCCTCTCGCAGTGTCCGGAGCAAGTATGGTGGGTCTGACACACCGGTGTCAATGTGTTCTTTTTTCCATTTCCAGGAGTGTATATTGGCCATAATAATGCGTTCACTATGCTGTTTGTAGTAGCTTACCCGCATTCCTATTGTCCTATTCGTTATAAATCTACTCCTGCATTACCCCTATTTGATTTTTTGTTTATAATCCTGTAGTCACCTGAACAGAAATCTTGTTCCTCCTGCCACCGAACTTCACTAATTCCCACTATATCTAACTTTAATTTATCCATTTCCCTTTATAAATTTTCTAACCTACCTGCCGATTAAGGGATCTGACATTCCACTCTCCGATCCGTAGAACGCCAGTTTTCTTTCTCCTGATAACGACATCCTCTTGAGTAATCCCCGCCTGGAGATCCGAATGGGGGAGTATTTTACCTCCGGAATATTTTAACCAAGAGGACGCCATCATCATTTAATCATACAGTAAAGCTGCATGCCCTCGGGAAAAATTACGGCCGTAGTTTCCCCTCGCTTTCAGCCGTTCGCAGCACCAGCACAGCAAGGCCGTTTTGGTTATTGTTACAAGGCCAGATCAGTTAATCATCCAGACTGTTGTCCCTGCAACTACTGAAAAGGCTGCTGCCCCTCTTCAGGAACCACACGTTTGTCTGGCCTCTCAACAGATACCCCTCCGTTGTGGTTGCACCAACGGTACGGCTATCTGTATCGCTGAGGCACGGAAGCCTCCCCACCAACGGCAAGGTCCATGGTTCATGGGGGGGCATTGATTAAAAAATTCTGAAATACGTTAAAAATCTATAAAACCGATCACGGCGATTAAAATTTTTCTTTTGGTGAGATAACTAAATGTATTTATGAAATATGGACTGGACTAAAGGTTCTGCCTTGTTAATAGGGCATGTCCACCCAGTACGCTTAATTTTTCATTCAGATTCATGGTTTCACTTTGCTAATTGCAATGTATCCTCGTGGTTTATATTCATTCGTATTTAGTGAATTATCCAAATCCTCCAAACTGGAATATATGATACACAGGTAAGCATTCGAAGGTAAATTACACATGCCGTCCCATGCTACGACCATTGTGCTACAAGGATAGCACATTATCAGAAGAGAGTGTATATTCCAGGTGTCTTGCAGACACAGTTCTGCTATGGCACGGATAACGGCTGCACCATAGTGTGCGAATGGTGTAACTTGGTGCTCGGAAATTAATCTGAAGCCGTAATAAGTGGTGCAGTACGATCCTTGTGTGCTAAACGTTTGCCGGCCGAAGTGGCCGAGCGGTTCTAGGCGCTACAGTCTGGAACCGCGCGACCGCTACGATTTCAGGTTCGACTCGTGCCTTGGGCATGGATGTGTGTGATGTCCTTAGGTTAGTTTGGTTTAAGTAGTTCTAGGGGACTGACGACCTCAGAAGTTAAGTCCCATAGTGCTCAGAGCCATTTGCACCATTTGCAAAACTTTTGAATTCACCGTGAGATTTTGGCGGTGCCAAGAACATTTGTAATGTCGCGTGCAGCCGCAGGAAAATCGTGCCAGCCGTTTGACCAGCGGCGAAGGGACTAGGGTGATGTTGGTAGGGAAGTTCAAATACAAATGAATTTTTGGCAAGCTAAAAGAATATGTGGGGAAATAGATTTTCAAATGGTGAGAACGTTCGCAGAGAGATTCTCGAATGGCGGCGTAACCAACTAGCGCATTTCTGTCGTGCAGGAATTAAACAACTGGCAGAATAGGATGTCAAAACAAACACCTTTTAGCTGTCCAGTTTCCAAACTTGTTTCATTTGGCTCCCTGTTTCGGCGATTCACTACGCGATCTTCAGGCCGCTGGCCGACGTGCAGGAAGATTCCATCTCAGCTCTGGTCAAAACAGGGGTCTCATTCGAATACTTGTGTCTGTAGATTTCTGCCTCTTTAGCGATCAGTCGACCATCATCTGCCAACCATGATCGTCGAAACTGGTAGCAAAATAAAATAAATTTGGAAACTAGACGGTAATAGGTGTTTCATTTGACATATTGTATCGAACAGCCGAGTGCCTCAACCATCTCTGAAGAGATGGGCATACAGAGAATTGGCAGAACATTCCGACCGCAGTTAGCAGGGAAGTGGTAGCTATCTGAAAAATAGTTTCATGTTTTTTTCGTTTCCTGGAGTGAGATAGTAATGTTTAACTAACGTTCTGAAATCCCTAGAAATATATTACTGCTTAAAACCTGTTGGACATAAATTGGCAATCAAAGATATTCCAGCTTGTAAATAAGCTGAATGTGGTGTTTTGACTATGGGTGATCAAATTCAGGTGCGGATAAACGCGAGCAAGTTCAGCTGCTAGTACCTCACCAAATTAATAAACTTACAAAGAACAAGAGAGGTCTGGCTTTCCTAACGCGTGATGCGCTCTATTTTAAGGACGCGGCGTGCTTCAGAAATTTTAAATTGTGCACTGATGTTAGATAGATAAGTTTTCCATAATTTTACCACAATGTGGAATCGTGACAATTCAATGCAACGACTAAATTATTTCATTACGGTAAGTTTAAAATAAGGCTACAGCACTCTCAATTTATTTTTGTTCATCAGCACAAGAAAGCAAATATGATAAAGTTCACAACAAAACCAAACTAGATTCCCACCTCATCAGTAAAAGCTTGCCAATTGTTGTTTTTCAGACTGCGGTCTTTATAAAAATTATTTTCGACGTCGTGTAGTTCTCGCCGTAGATTAAGCGTATTTATGAAATTCATAGTTCTCTCGTTTGTCCATTTCTAAATTGCTGTACGAAACAAACTCACAACAAACAACTAACAAAACTAGTGACTATATGCACACGCCCAAACTTTCTAACAAATCCGAAGCCATATTGTTTTCGCTCAGACACACAACTGCAGCTTTATCGGTGATCGGTGAGAGAAGTAGAAACAAAGTGAGAGCGAGAGAGAAGCATTTACAGACAGAGATAGACTTAGGGGACAAAAATGGTTCAAATGGCTTTGAGCACTATGGGACTTAACATCTTGGGTCACCAGTGCCCTAGAACTTAGAGCTACTTAAACCTAACTAACCTAAGGACATCAAACACATCCATTCCCGAGGCAGGATTCGAACCTGCGACTGTAGCAGTATCGCGGTTCCAGACTGCAGCGCCTAGAACCGCACGGCCACCGCGGCCGGCAGTGGGACAAATAAACTGGTATAGGCATGAGCATTCAAATTTAGAGACACGTAAACAGGCAAAATACGGCACTGCGGTCGGTAACACCTATATAACACAACAAGTGTCTGGCGCAGTTGTCAGATCCGTTACTGCTGCTACAGTGGCATGTTATCAAGATTTACGTGAGACGTGAGTTTGAACGTGATGTTATACAGTACATCCACGTTTTTCTGTCAATTTTCCTACAGTCACTAGCAGTGGCCTGTTCTCGTCCGGACACTTTTTCCTTTGACCATAAAGTTGGCGCATTACTGCACCCCTCCTCTGTACCTCCGCCGTCGGAGGGTCCGTCCTACCCTCCGGCGGTGGGCCTTTAAGTTCCACCGCCACACCCTCAACCTGCTACGCTTGGCTGTTATTCAGCCGTTGCTATGAGTCTCCTCTCAGATGTCCACCGAGAGAGTTGGACCGGATCTGAACCGGTGACGCTCTGTATTACTAAAGTGTCACAAAAAAATTTTATAGTTGGTCCACGAGCGATGGGGCACAGCATCTCCTAGGTAGCGTCCCGTACGACCATTTCACGAGTTTACCGTGAATGTCAGGAATCCGGTAAATCATCAAATCTCTGACATCGCTGCGACCAGAAAAAGATCTTGCAAGAACGGGATCAACGACGACTGAAGAGAATCGGTCAACGTGACGCTAGTGCAACCCTTCCACAAATTACTGCAGATTTCACTTCTGGGCCATCAACAAGTGTCAATGTGCGAACCATTGAACGAAACATCATCGGTATGTGCTTTCGGAGCCGAAGGCCCACTCGTGTACTCTTGATGACTGCATGACACAATGCTTTATGCCTCGCCTGGGCCCGCTAACACTGACATTGGACTGTTGATGACTGGGAAAATGTTGGCTGGTCGGACGAGTCTCGTTTCATGTTGTATCGAGCGGATTGAAGTGTACGGGTATGGAAACAACCTCATAAATCCATAGCCCTCGCATGTCAAGAGGGGACTATTCAAGGTGGTGGAGGCTCTATAATGATGCGGGGTGTGTGCATTTGGTCTCCTGATACGTCTAGGTACGACTCTGACAGGTGACACATACGTAAGCATCCTGTCTGATCATGTGCACCCATTCATGCCCTCTGTGCATTCCGACGGATTTAGCCAGTTCCAGGAGGACAATGCGACACCCCACACATCCAGATTAGCTCCTGGAACACTCTACTGCGTTCAACACTTCGGGTGGCCACCATACTTCCCAGAGATAAACATTATTGAGCATGGTATGCCTTGCAACGTGCTGTACAAAAAAGAACTCCACTGCCTCGTACTCTTACGGGTGTATGTACAGTCCTGCAGGATTCATGGTGTCAGTTCCTTCCAACACTAGTTCAGACATTAGTCGAGTCGTATTGCGGCATTTCTGCGTGCTCTCGTGGGCCCGTCACGATATAAGGCAGGTGAACTAGTTTCTTTGACTCTTCGTTGTAGATACTGCCCTGCAATTCTCGACCCTTGATAAAAACACCGGCGAACTCTCGGCAGAACATCGGCAAGTACATGCTGCAGTCTTCTGGTCTACCTCAGAATTTCCGTGCGTTTCAGCCACATTGCAGCAATGTTGACTGCAACTCTGTTTCACCCACATATTGTCGTAAAACACGGCTCTTTTACAGATGGAAGTGGCTGGATGCGCTTTTGTTTTGATAGTTTTATGATGGTAGTATCTGTACAGTTCCAATACGACAATCTAATTGTCATGATTTCGTTTATAGCCTTCTATCAAGACGCTGTCCATTCCGTCGAACTGCTCTTCCCAGTCCTTTGCCGCCTCTGCCAGAATCACAATGTCACTGGCAAACCTAAAAGTTTCTTTTTATTTCCCCTGACCCATAATTCCTTTCCCAGAGTTTTTATTCGTTCCCTTTGCTGTTTCCTCAATGTTACCGTAAAGATTACGGCTGTACTGCTTGATAAACATATTTTCTGTAGAATTCCATTACCTGCACTTTTGTGGCTGCTCGAATATCCACAAAGGACACTAACGAGCCACAGTTTCCTAATAACGCAAAAATACTGCAGGCATATAATTTTAACAGAAAGAATTTTTGAAGTGTCCTTTCTTGCAGAAAATTATTAATTTACTATTACCTGTAACCTCTGATACTTAGCAAATCTTCATTTTTATCTCTCAATTATTATTTATTATTTAAAAAGTTCTATATGTTAGTGCTTAGTATGTCATTATTAAAACACACGTAACTATGAACACGGCCTGCAACAACTTTCAGAATGCATGTCTAATGTGACGTAATAATGTTGTTGTTGTTGTTGTTGTGGTCTTCTCGTTTGATGGATGCTCCATGGTGCCCTTTCCTATGTTAGTCTTTCCTTCTCCAAGTACCATCTGTGAACCACATCCATTAGAAAGTGCTTACTGTATTAGTCCGTTGTCCTGACTCTACAATTTTTACGCCCTGTTCCTCCATGCAGTATTAAACTGATTATCCACTGATTTCCCAGAATGTATCCTATCAACGCATCCCTTCTTTTACTCAAGTTGTGCCACACATTTTTTTTCGCCCCAGTTCTATTCACGTTTTCCTCATAATTTTTGCGATCTACCCATCCGATCTTCTGTATTCTTTTGCAGGTTTTCATTTCAGAAACTTATGTTCTCTTCTGTTTGAACTGCTTATCGTCCACGATTTACTTCCTGAAAAGGCTACAATCCAAATACCTTCAGAAAAAACTTCCTAATACTTAATTTTGCATTCGATGTTAACAAATGTGTTTTCTACAGAAACGATTTCCCTGCCATTTTCAATCTTCATTTTATATGCTCTCTGCTTCGTCCTTCACACTTACTTTACTGCTCAAACGACACTGCTCTATTGCTTTTAGTAACTCAGTTCCTAATCTAACGCCCTCACCGCCAACTGACTTAATTCAACTACATTCCATTACTCTTGTTATGATTTTGTTGAGGTGCATCTTACATATTTCTTTCCAGATGGTTTCCGTTCCGTTCAACTACTCTTCCCTGTCCCTTGCTTTCCCTGAAAGAATTACAATGTTATCGGTAAACCTGGAAGTTTTTATTTCTTTCCCCTGAGCACTAATTCCTTTTCCAAGGTTTTTTATTCGTTCTCTTTATTGTTTCTTCAATGTACAGATTGAATACCATCGTAGACTTGCTACTACCCTGTCTCACTCCCTTATCAAGAACAGCTTCCCTCTCATGCCCTTCTACTAATATTAGTGATGTCTGGTTTCTGTACAAGTTATTTTACCGCTGCTACCTTGAAAATTTCAAACAGAGTATTATAGTCAACATTGTCAATAGCTTTCTCTGAGTATACAAATGCTATAAACGTAAGTTTCCCTTTCTTTGTCTTATCTTTTAATATAGGTCATATTGTCAGCATTGCCTCTTGTATTCCCACTTTTACCGGAATTCAGGCTGATCTTCCCCAGTATCGGCTTCTACCAGTTTTTCCATTCTTCTGTACATAATTCGTGTCAGTATTTTGCAAACGAGATTAAACAGACTACTTAGTAACCTTCATATATGTGAGTATCTGCTTCCTTTTTTTTTGCTGAGTATTCTTTTTCCATTTGAGCGTACAACTGTTTCTCTTTTCTTCATACGTCTCTTTAATTTTCCTACAGGCGGCATCTGTCTCTTCCCTATCAATAAATGCGTCTGTAGCCTTGCCCTTGTGTTCTGAGGATTCCCACGTCGCCATTTTGCGTCTCAATTTTTGGACGTCGGTACTCCCTTGTGTCTTCTTCATTTAGTGCGTTTTTTTATTATTCCTTTCCATCAGTTCAATTATCCAAGGCCTTGGATTTTTACGTATTTGATCCTTTGCCGCCATCACTATTTTTCCTCTCACAGTTACCCGTTCGTCTTTTATTGTGTTCCTTTCCTTTGTGTCAGTCCTTGGGTAATGCTCTGAAGCGCGCATATAATAATAATTTATAAATAACCGAACCACAAATGCCTCATTGTTATGATTTACTCGTTGTCGCTGTTTCACGAGCGAGATTATATTGAGGTAATTCACTTGTATTTGTTCATTACGTTAATGAAACGCATTGCAGCTTTCTGAAAGAAAACAGTAAACAAAATCAGTAAATTGTGCACCGGTGATAAATTACTTCCATCTCGAGAAAGCTTTCTCTAAATTAAAACGGGTAGCAATTGGAAGTAATGATTGCAAATTCACCCTCTGGTAAAGAGCAGATTGAGGCTATTATGAGGATAAGATCTCGTAAGTCTCCGGAAGTTGGACAAGAAGCCGTATTCACGTCCTTTTATATGATGACGCCTCAGAAACTGAAACGTAGTAGGCAGTGTCCAAAATCTTTATAGGAATGTTAACTAATATTATCAGACTAAGCGGATGAACTTCCACACGAATCGTCAATTAAAAATAATTAAGTAATTAGCTACGACAGTGTTTCTACCATGTCCTTACTAAAATTTCAATCTATACATTCTGCATTTGCGTTACCTTTAGATTATTTTCTGTTCTAATGCCGGTGTACTGTGTAATTATCTTATGGTATGTATAACTACAACGTTCCCAATTCCCTGTTAAATTTACTTTTCGTGAACCGTTATCCCTTACTGTCCGCAAGCGGTCTTTTCTTAAATGCATTATTTAGGAACTATCTTATCAGAACATATATTACGCAGTTTTACACAATACTCATCAAGTAATAACTGAACGACGTTTCAGAGAAGTCAGCAAGTGAGGAAGAGGAAATCTTAAAAGCGTACACTTGTACGTCATACAGTCTGTGCAGGACTTTAGCCCTTTGCCGAAATAAAGTACACTTTAGCACCGCGTGGCTCACTTACCCTTTCCCGTGAGCATGACCCATATTAGTTAAGGTAGCGGCCGAAACGTACCACGCTTTAAATGTTTGAACAAGTACATGACGGGAACAACGCTGACAAACAGTGAGGCTGCTATAAATTTTCTCTTCTGATTTTTGTACATTTGCCCGGCTTACCAACCACCCTGGTACGAATGTCCACTGACGTAGCAGTCACTTATACGTGAAGATGCTTCACTCCATTGACTTACCATTGTAAGACCCATCGATTGACAAATTTCGGATCAGTTCTTCCCCTGTTAAGTTGCTTACAGTAGTACTGTTGGTTACTAACATCGTAAAACGATCAGTCTAGGATTACTAGCTCAACTCCTTCCTTCAAATCCTAGTTGTCGATCCAGTTCATGGCAAACGTTTTGTAGGCTTCAGCAGTGGCTGGCTGTACTGGTGTACCGATCATAGTACAGTGAGCGGTATATATTGGATGTCTGACACCATGCAGCCTTACTGAATTTCTTCACTACTTTCAGCTTTCATAAATAAAGAGTACCATTGCTTACATGTTAGTTTTCTATAGATTCTTGTCAATTTGTTATTGATAGTTTTGTATCATATTTTGTAGCTTTACTTAACTGCACGAAGAATATATAACCTGGGTCACATAGATGTTTCTGGGATGCCAGTATTTCTATTCATATCTTGTACCTCACTAGTAATTCCTGAGCTTGGCAAATCTAGGACAACAAAGATTGCGGAATTCTGTTTTAGAAATTCGATATTTAACCCAGAGTTTCCGGTAATGGCTCACATTTTGGAAAAGTCATTCGTTGACGTCTGTCTTGGCGATGAATACTATATCATATATTGAATGAAGTAAAAGTCTGCAGGATATTAAAACTATTGGTGTGTTTACACAACGCAATATATGTCATCATGAACTTTTAAAAAAATGGTTCAAATGGCTCTGAGCACTATGGGACATTAGTTATTTTTACGACAGTTCAGGGTCTAGTTAATTTAAAGTACCAACATCTACTTTTAACATGGACTGATCATTCTTAAAAGACAGATAAAACTAGTATCTATTCGATAATGTTTAGTACTAATGCAACTTTTCAGCTAAATTTCTTTAGTGCTCAGGAATCATCAGTTCACTCTCAACTTATCCGAAGTTTGTCCCAGACGAAGATGCCTCCTCAGAATTCTCCAGCTCCCTGGTGGGCAGTGCCACTTACGTCGGGAGCCATTTTTGTGCCTGGGTAATTTGGGATGAAGACTAACTTCGTAATTTAAGCAAGTCATTTTTTTAAATGTTTTCCACATTTGAATCCACATTCCTTCGCCGCAATACGTTTCTGTTACCAGCTGACTGAATTCTGCGTCGTTCCTGCACTAACCGCGAGTGCTCGATGAAACAGTCTTCTAAAAAGAACACGTAGCTTTATTCGCGGTCAAACGTTTCTTTGCTTTATCCTATTGTACTCTCATGTGCCACATAGTTATAATGTACACTTCATTAATTTACATCTGAACAGATACTTCAGTGAACATGGTCAGCATAAATTCTGGATGAAGCAGCTGGAATTCCTGTGTGCACTACTGTTGTTTTAAATTCTCTTGCTACCAGAAGTTTCAGTACCGCGAAGCTCTTGGTGATTGTGAATTTTTCTATCTTTAGGATCCCAGTCAAGGAAGGGTTTTGTGTTCTGTAGCCGCTACTGGACTTAGTGCTATTGATAGCATGCAACTAACCCCTTAAGTGGCATTGCATAGGTCACAAAAGCATGTGGTGTGTTCCAAACGGCTGAATAATATCATTTGATTTTGAGTCACTCGTCAATAGTGGTTGCATTTTTTTCCATCTTAGAATACAGAACGAGAGGTGCCGTGATCATAGAATTCCATATGCGAATAGGAACTATAATTCTGGTTGAATGTGAACTGGTGTTACTAATGGATTGAATGGTTCAAATGGCTCTGAGAACTATGGACTGAACTGCTGAGGTCATAAGTCCCCTAGATCTTAGGACTACTTAAACCTAACTAACCGAAGGACAACACACACATCCATGCCCGAGGTCAGAATTCGAACCTGCGACCGTAGCGGTCGCGCGGTTCCAGACTGTAGCGCCAGAACCGCTCAGCCACCAGCGGCCGCCTACTAATGGATTGGCAGGTACAAAATTATCTGAGTCTCTAAGAAGATAAGGGTTAATTAAACATAAAATAATTAATAATGATGTCATTAATACAAATGTGATATAATCCTTGAAAGTAAAATATGGGTGAAATGGAGTTTTTCGATATCTCCGTTTAGCCCTAACGGGGGTTTGAGTTCTAAAGGACTTTTACTACACCGCAATAGAATGGAATGGTGTGTCTTGCTGCAGATTGTTTGGAGACCATGGTAAAATCCTATTAGGCAGACGACATGAATAAGTAGAAAAGGACCAGAAAAAGGCGTGTCTCTGGTTGCCGGTGGAACTGTGCAATTCTGATGATAATTTGCTCGCTCCCAGCACGGCTCGAGCTTTAATATGGGGTCGAGGAATGCTTAGTCTGTGTGGATAGCTACTGGTTTCATAGCTTCCTGCAATCTGTGTATCGAAATATACATTGCAGCTGGTCAGAGTAAGGGCGGTAAGTTCGCACCCAAAGGCGGATCTTATTCCATGTCTTGATAAAACAGCTCACCTAGTTATGTTTCGAAGAAAAATTGAGCACTGTAAGGTGGATTCGGGTGTAAGCGCCACTGTAAGAGCTCATAGATTTATTTATTCGCACTGTAATCTATGCACCTCTAAATGTGAGACAGTAAGACATTGTGCCACCAGTATTGAGGTAAATCTCTTCGTTTCTGTCTCCTGAGTTTGGGGATATTTTTGATCAGTGACATTGCCTCACACTGTATACTGACACATTAGCTTTTTGAATATATCTGAACTCAAAATCTGCTCGACTGCTGGCAGGTAGCACCGGTGTGCTACCTGTCCCGCTCCTTTCTTCGGAATCGTTGTTTGTCAGCCTCCAGGTAGGCATCGTAATTTTATCGTTGCTTCTCAAGCCAGTTCTTCACACAGATGGGTAATACTATCGACAAATTTGAGTGACTTTGCACCTATACCGGCCTCGAAAGTTAAACTAATGATCATTACCAACATAACCGATCTGAAATGCGTGGAGTGATATACCATCTCTCGAGTAGAACCTTATAGGGATTCTTCCGATTTTCTGCATCGTTCATTAGCGTTTCTAGCACTATAGCTTAATGTCGGGAATAATAGCATTTGGTGCTCATAATTTCCTGGGTTACACATAAGTTATCTACAACTTGCAGGTGTGATGAATTTTAGAAAATGATTTTGTGAAGACCTTAGCTAACTTCTTCTTTATTTGATGTATAGTTAGGCAATTTTGGACTTGGGCCATTCAGGTATCTGAAATGGAAGCACTATATATGGAAGTAGTTAGTATCACTGATGACTGTAACATAAGGACAAATCACAAAGATTAAGAGTATTCGTTAACAGTACATTATGCTATATATATTTTTGCTTATATTTTGTAATTATGTACGGCTCGTAATTCTCATAAAATAAACTGGAAATATTTTTTCGTAACTGCAGCACCTTACATATGACTATTTTCCATACAGTCAATAAAATTTTTCTCTAATTGTGACCGCATTGTCAATATAAAAAACTACCTTAGTTTCGGTCAATGTTTCAAGTGACTTTCTTCGGGGTGTTTTTGTTTACTGCTGAATGAGAAAATTTTGTTTCTAATATACTTACAGACGTGGCTGTTATCTAATCCTGACAGGCTGTTAATGGTGAGGGAAGGGATGTGAGAAGTTCTTTATTCGTGTTTTTATTAGTTCTTCCCCTTCTACATCTACCTGAGTACTCTGCTATTCACAATAAAGTGCCTGGCAGGAGGTTCAATGAACCACCTTCAAGCTGTCTCTCTAACGTGCCACTCTATAATGGCGCGCGGCAAAACGAGCACTTAAATGTTTCTGTGCGAGCCCTGATTTCTCTTATTATATCGTGATGATCATTTCTCCCTATTTAGGTATAGGTTAATGTTAGTCAGGGCCATTCATTTGTATGGATTATTGAAAGTCAGATTGCGTTGCGCTAAAAAAAAAATATTGTGTGTAAGTTTAAGCACAGTCATGTATAGGGTCGCCATATGAAACGTCCCCTTTGAACAATTATACATGACTGTGCTTAAACTGACACACAATGTTTTTTTTTAGCGCAACGCAATCTGACTTTCAATAATACATACAAAAGAATGGCCCTGACTAACATTAACCTATACGTTTCCCAGATTACTTACCTCACAAAAATCTTCGTTCCTCGAACTACTGCAATACAGCGAGCGCCACTACTGTCAGCTAAATAAAAGATTCAAACTATGGAAGGCACTAACTACTGATAGGTATAGTTAGCAAATGAAAGATTTTGATAGAGAAGAAACAATGTATTTACGTTAATAGTCATAATATATATAGCAGTTCATGACATCCATTCTTACAAATTTAAAAACTCCGCCATTTCTCTCCCCACATCCACCACTGCTGGCGGCTCACCTCCAACTGAGCAACGCTACGCACTGTTAATATCCAGCTGCCCAACACTACAATGGCGAGTATTACAGCAATGCCAACCAGCCACTGACTGCATACAGCACAGCCAGTGTTTTTCATAAAGAGCGCTACGTGGCGTTACCAATATAAAAAACCTAAACAGCCTACTTACAGTATACAATCAGGACCGGAGACCTTGGCGTTATTAAGTGATTTAAGCGGTTATGCTACACCGATGATATCTACTTGTATATTTTTCATCTTGGCAGTTGTTCTTGACTGGAATTCAGGAGTATTTACTTTGTCTTCTTTGGTGAAGGAGTTTCGGAAAACCGTGTTTAATAACTCTGCTTTAGTGGCACTGTCATCAGTGACTTCAGCGTTGCTATCACGCAGTGAAGGTATTGATTGCGTCTTGCCACTGGTGTGCTTTAAGTGTTACCAGAATCTCTTTGGGTTTGAAACGTCCCCTTAGAAAAATTATTACAAGACTGTGCTTAAACTGAAACACAATATTTTTTTAGCGCAACGCAATCTGACTTTCAAAAATCCCTACGAAAGAATGGACCTGACTAACAATAACCTATACGTTTCACAAATCACTTACCTCACAAAAATCTTCGTTACTCAAGCTATTGCAATACAGCGAGCGCGACTACTGCCAGCTAAATAAAAGATTCAAACTACTGAAGGCACTAACTACTGATAGGCATAGTTAGCAAATGAAAGATTTTAATAGAGAACAAACAATGTATTTACCTCACTAGTCATAATATATATAGCAGTTCATGACACCAATTCTTACAAATTTCAAAACTCCGCCATCTCTCTCCCCACGTCCACCACTGCTGGCGGCTCACCTCCAACTGCGCAACGCTACGCGCTGTTAGCATCCAGCTGCCGCTGACCAACACTACAATGGCGAGTATTACAACAATGCCAACCAGCCACAGACTGCACACGGCACAGCCAGTGATTTTCATACAGAGCGCTACGTGGCGGCGGCGTTACCAATAAAAAAACCTTAATCAGCCTACTTTCAGGTTTACTGTCATATTTTCAGACAGAGTTTCGTTGGGGAAATTATTAAAAGCATCTCGAATTGAAGCACGCGCTATATTTCGAGTTCCGCAAAACATTGTCAGTCTTGGGGATCTTGCGTTCTTTTAAATTTGGCATGCTTTTTCGTTGCCTCTGCAATATCGATCTGAACCGTTTTGTGTACAGTGGAAGATCAGTACCATCAGTTATTAATTGATATGGTATATATCTCTGAATTGCCGCCGATACTGTCTCTTTGAAATAATTCCACATCTTTTCAAAGCTGATGTGATCAGATCGGAAGGAGCGCAGAATGTCTCTTTAAAAGACGTTAAGATTATTTTTGTCAGATTTTTTTTAAAGAGATGTACTTTGTGTTTCTTTTTGATGGTTGTGGGTGTTACGGTATTCAGCCTAGCAGCAGATGCCCCTGTGGTCGCTAATCCCTGTATTTGTCATGATACTCTCTCTGTGTCCAGAATGTTGCTAAGAGGTCAAGCATGCTTTCGTAGCCGCGCGTGGTTGCAGCGCGGTCTCGGACGTCTTGTTCCGGTCCGAGCGGCTCCCTCCGTCGGAGGTTCGAGTCCTCCCTCGGGCATTGGTGTGTGTGTTGTCCTTAGCGTAACTAGTTTAAGTTTGATTAAGTAGTGTGTAAGCTTAAGGACCAATGACACCACCAGTAAGGTCCCATAAGACATTACCACAATTTTCCAAAAATGGTTTCGCAACCATTTACGCTACAAGTGGGCTTATGATGAATTGTTCAGAATAATTTTCTGAGAAAGCATTCAACACAATTTCGCTGTTGGAAAGCCGACGTTTTGATTGGTGCTTGCAGTACTGTTTCTTATTGGAGGATATCGGCGAGTGGGAAACCAGGCTGCAGATGTGACGTAGAGTTGACTTCCTTCTTTCTAGCGCCGGCTGAGCCGCGCCAGTACTATTACATACCTGCGGCCGCTGCTGTCTCCTGCACCCCTGTCTGTACTGCTAGACGTGAGCTGTCGCCCCGTAGCACTGTTACTGCCGGCAGCCAAGACGTCGGAAGTCGGTACCCGTCTTCTGTGTTCATGTTGGCGATGCGCATGGCTGTTTCTGTAGCCTCTCTAATCTTCGTCCTGAAAGTAAGAGGTTGTTTCGCCAGTGCGCGAGCTTCACCAAAATCAATCTGTTTGCCGCATTCATCCTTGTGTTCTGGCATTGCTGACTTGCTGCGTCGTCTGAGTCGGACATATATTTCGTGTTCAGATACCCGTGTGCTGATGAGTCAACCCGTCTCGCCTACACACAAATATCAACCACATTCGCACCTGATTTCGTGAACTCCAGCAGCATGTAGTCTGTCAACTGCATCTTTCGTTGTGCGAAGAATATCTTTCATTGTGCTGCTGCTTCGGGAAATCGGCTTGATGCCTGCTCGGCGGAGAATTTTGCCCCCCCCCCCCCCCGTTCAGTGACACCTTGAACATATGGTGACAGAACGATGTTTTATGGTTTTATGGTTCCTTCTGGTCTCCTCTAATGCCTACATTCTTTGTGGCCATAGTTTTATCTGTTAGTTTCTTGTTTCTTATCGCTGATCCTGTGAGCTCTCTTCGTTAAAGTGTGCAGGCGGATTTCTTCTGAGTAGGGTGATGATGGGAGGAGGTACCTGTCAGTACTGGTTGGCTTCCTATATATTCTGTGGCCCAGCTTACCATCAGTCTTTCTGTAAACGTCCACGTCGAGGAAAGGCAGCACCCCATTCTTTTCTGTATCCACAGTGAACTGGATTCTGCTGTGCTACTGGTTGAGGTGTCGGTTGGAATTTCGAAGCTCTTTCTCTCCATGTGGCGAGATAACGAAGGTTCAATCAACATATCGGAGCCAAAATTCTAGGCGTATTGGTGAGTACTGGAGCGCTGTATCTTCAAATGGTTCCATAAAGATGGCTGCTGCAATATGCGAGAGAGGGGAGCCCGTGCATAGAATTCCTCTTTTCACCTGAAAGTGGTGGTCGTTAAACAGTGGCGCACTAGCTCGCAGATATCGGTGCCATGTGTTCCTCTAAGATGTTCATGGTGTCTTATACTGGTACATTCGTGAATAAAGACTTCACGTGGAAGCTAACCGTTAGGTGAACTAATGGTACTCGCATTCGGTCGTATATTTGGCATACATAGATAATGGATAACTATTATGATACTACACATGAATCCAAACTATTGAGATATCTTCATGTAAAACAAATCTATTGTATATAGTTTAACGTTCGAGAACAGATTTGCTTATAGCTGTACTCTCGCTTTCATTTAATGAAACAGTAATGAAAATCATGATAATCGAATAAAAGTTTCACGACATACCAAATGATTCAATGATCTTTTGCATTATGGTCATATTTGTCAATGGATTTAGCGATGAATATGCGGTCCATTGTCCTAAAATGCTTCATCATAGAACTGATGAATAGGGGACCAAAATGTTCTATTTTCCAGGTCTTTTAGTTAATTTTAAACTCCATGTGACTGGGCTCTTAGATGTATGTAAATCTCGGTCTCTTCCATTACATCCAATACATTAGCTTTGGGTATCTTATGTAATATTAGCAGTGACTTATTAAAATTAGGCATTTTGTGCTTGGTGTCGGACGCGGTATCCGAGCGGTTCTAGGCGCTTCAGTCCGGAACCGTGCTACTGCTACGGTCGCAGGTTCGAATCCTGCCTCGGGCATGGGTGTGTGTGATGTCCTTAGGTTAGTTAGGTTTAATTAGTTCTAAGTTCTAGGGGACTGATGACCTCAGACGGTAAGTCCCATAGTGCTCAGAGCCATTTGAACCTTTGACCGATTGTTAATATAATTAATAGTCCAACACATGCCGTTACTCCTTAAGTTATATTGCACAAGAAATGATGAGCCACAAAAACTTCTTGCGATAAAATGAAAAATATAAAAATATCGGACAATGGTAAACTATTATCACACGTTTACTCTAACATGTATAAAAACATTCCAGTAACAGAGACTAAAAAACCAGGAAAATAAGATTCTCAAATATAAAGCAAACACTCAAGTTGAAAATCAGGAAATAGTAGAAATTCTACAACTAATCACTACATACAACTACTTCTCACTGAAGAACAAATTTTATCTCCAAAAGATGGGGTAGCAATGGGCTCATGCTTGATTGGTAGATTAGCTAACATTTTCATTAAGACATTATACGCCCGTTTTTTAACATATTCGCCCCAACTTGTTGTTATAGGTATGTCAACGACATTTTAATCCAACACGAGTGGGCCTTAGGCTCCGAAAGCCCATGTCGATGGTGTTTCGTTGAATGGCTTGCACGCAGACACTTGTCGATGGCCCAGCATTGAAATCTGCAGCAATTTGCCGAAGGATTGCACTTCTGTCACGTTGAACGATTCTCTTCAGTAGTCGTTGCTCCCCTTCTGCCAGCCGCAGCGATGTCGGAGATTTGATGTTTCCTGATAGTCGCGGTAAACTCGTGAAATGTTCGTACGGTTAAGTGCCCACTTCATCGCTATCTGGGAGATTGTGTGTCCCATCGCTCTTGCACCGACCATAACACCACGTTCAAACTCAGTTAAATCTTGATAACCTGCCATTGTAGCAGCAATAATCGATCTAACAACTACGGCAGAGATTTCTTGTGTTACATATAGGTGTTGCCGCTCGCAGCGCCGTATTCTGCTTGTTTACATATCTCTGTATTTGAATACGCATGTCTATACCAGTTTCTTTGGCGCTTCGGTATATATGCTTGTTAAAAGCATTGTCGCTTTATACATGAGCTTTGCAAGAACAGCTCAGACGTAGTGTGCTCCTATAACAACGAAAAAAAGCCAGTATACTTTATGACTTTTATGTGCCTCATAATTACAACATGGAAGCAAAGATTTGTGTTGCACATTGTAGTATTAACGAATCTCCTTTGAGATAAGTTATAATCCTCAGAGTATATTTTGGGGTATAACTTACTCTTACGTTAATTCATAAGTGATATTAATGGATTGAATGTATAAAGTTTCCGTTTTAGACACTTGAAAGTAGCCTAAAGCTGAAATTGTACAATCGTACGTCAAATAAAGAAAACGTCACTTCAAGGCATCACAAAACCATTTGAGAAATAAGTTCACTACGTTTTGGAATGCCTGTACTGCTGTCGAAAGCCAAGATTTTTCCAGTACATTGTTTCAGGTCTGCGTTCCGAGTTTCTCCTGCGAGACAGCAGTACCCACAACGCGATCACACTGTTTAAGGCTGTGTAGCTCATCCACATCACACGAAGCTATTGATTAAATTTCTTTTACTTTACGTCTGTGCTTACAAATTTTTTGGGGTCTGATTACCGGTTTCGGTCTGTAATGACCATCTTCAGATCTGCAGCAAAATATGGGAAAACATAAGTGCACTAGCAGATTGTTGACAGCTGAAAACAATAAAACAGATCATAATGAAAAGTACTCTGACATACAAGAACATGTCCCCGTTCTGGAACATCCCTGTTCTGCTCTCATAGGTAGCACAGCGCGCCTACTACACACGTCCGCCGCGCCGCTCTGGGGCCGTCACAGCACATGAGGATGGACTTATGAGAGCCGGAAACCGGTCGTGATAGTAAAAGAAATTTACAACTGAAGCGGTATTTTCAACCTCTAGTACAACCCTCAGTTGCAGATGTTCTTCCAATGGGATTGTTTGTACATTACAGCTTCATTTCCAGGGCTACGAGTCGTATGTCTTTATTTACGGAACACAGGCAGGCCAACAATGTTGCATAGCATAGAATGAAAGCAGTAGAAACGTACTTGAAAAAAAAAGGCATAGAATAATTTCAAATACGTGGGTTGGAACTTACATAGTAGCAACTATTTATTCACAACCGATACAAAAGAGTTACATGTTTGCCCCTGCTACTGTCCTTCAAAGCAGTCACCAACGTTGTGTAGAACCCGTTGCCATCGATGTGGAAGGCGTAGTATACCGTTAGCAGAGCCTGTTCTGTTGGTAGTGCGAATGGAGCGGTCTACTGCCTGTCGAATCTCTGGTAGAGTTTTGAAGCGAATGCCACGAAGTGGTTCCTTCATCTTCGGAATCAAATCAAAGTCACAACGACTTAAGTGCGGTAACTATGGTGGATGGTACTGTACTTCACAGTCCCACCGACCGAACAGAGCAGCCACAGCTTGCGCTGTATGCGCCCGAGCAGTGTCGTGCAAAAGGATGCGTGGGTCGCGCAGAAAGTGTCAAATGGTTCAAATGGCTCTAAGCACTATAGGACTTAACATTTGAGGTCATCAGTCCCCTAGTATTAGAACTACTTAAATCTAACTAACCTAAGGACATCTCACACATCCATGCCCCACGCAGGGTTCGAACCTGCGACCGCATCAGCAGTGCGGTTCGGGACTGAAGCGCCTGGAGCTACTCGTACACAGCGGCCGGCCAGGAAGTCTCGCCGCTTCTTTCGCAAAGCTGGTCGCGGGTGATGCTCCAAAAACGAACGGTAATACTGTGCACTGACGGTCTGCCGTGGAGGAACGTAATGCTTTAGGATAACACTATCACAATCGTGCACGAGAATCACCATAACTTTAGACCGCTCCATTCGCACCATCAACAGAACAGCCTCTGCCAATGGTATACTGCGCCTTCCACATGTCTGCAACAGGTTCTACACAACGCTGGTGACTACTTTGAAGGACAGTAGCACACAGAAACATGTGACTCTTTTGTATCGGTTGTGAATAAATAGTTGCCACTATTTAAGTTCCAACCCTCGTACATGTTTAAAAGTCACAAATGCCCGGTCGCAAACTTTTGTTGTGAAACGCGCCACGTGAAGACACGAGGACAGCAAATGACAAATGGTCTCCACTACACACCGTCAGAAATGAAAGGGGCCAAACTCATCCAGGACTCTGTTCCTAAACGCTTCATCGTCGCCGTGATGTTGACTCTTAACAACCTTGGAGTCGTCTGAATGACGTGGGCTCTTCTTTGATGGTATTCAGGATGTATGTAAGTGGCTCTGTACGTTACAGAGTGTTACTGCGGTACATAGACAATAGAAACGTTAGTGTAGGGCTCATGCGCCAACAACGACAGCTCTTGCACAATGACGAGAGAAATTAGTGTTTATGGAGGAGTGTGTGATGTGGAGAAGGCAGATCTGAGAGAACTCAAGCGGCAAGAAGTGATGAATCCTTAAATATAGAGCTACAGATGTTTCGATATTCGCAACAAATATCTTCGAGGCAAGCATCAAACGAGATCAGTGTTAAGCGCCAGCAGTGAGCGAGGCATTCTGAAGGGAAACAGGTTGTGTCGTTTCGTTTCAAAACCGGCGTAACAGTTATGTGACTACGACACGGAGAGCAGATTATAATTTTGTGAATGAGTTCCGAGGACGGTTACATGAGAATCTGAGTTTCTCAGTCGCACAGGTTTGTCGGGTGGAGAACAGTTCAAACTTAATGGAAATTCCTGTTGTTCTGCCGGTATGTAAAGAGGGGAAGATAATCCCAAAATGTTGAACAGGCTTTCAATTTGCCTCTTGTGAATGTGTGTGTGTGTGTGTGTGTTGGGGGGGGGGGGGGGCGGGGGGGTCGTATTGTCTCCTAGCTAGATGTAACAATGCCTGCTCACTACAATTTTGCTACAATTCGTGGAATTTACAATAGTGCATGGTTATGTTAAAAATATAATCCCGGAGGTAACGAGGACGCGTAACTGCAAGAACTACAGCCCAAAATTATGTTAACTGCTCATGCATGCAAGCTACTAGCAATAAAAGTATGAAGAAGAATGAAGAAGACAATGGACGATCTGTTACGAGTGACAGTCAGTTTCACTTTGAGAAACGCTCAGCAAAAATATCTTCTTACCTTCCTTAAGGATGCAGAGTACTTATAAATGGTCGAAAAATCGAAACTTTGTAATGACTTCATTAAATTCTATAGTCTTTTCTGATTACATTGATATATACATTAAAGCATTTCAAATGAAAAATGACCTATATATACCAAATTTTAAAGTTACAGTCACGTACGCCGCTATGCCCCTTTTATTTCTGTTACAGAAACCAGTATTGTTACGAAAAGAACAGTGAATTTTCTGTTTCGAGCGATTATACGCATGATACATTGTATATGTTGGTAAAAGTGCAGGTTTCTAGTGTCTGTAAATGATTATTTTTCGTAGTATCTACTTTTGTTTCGCTGAAGCAGTTTGTTCACGTGTTACTGAATGTTTGTAGCCCAAGTGCTACATATATTTGTGGAAGTACATATCCTTTAATGTGCAATAAATACGAACTATGCCACTCATCAAGAAGTTCAAGAAAAGGAAATCCGTGGTAACCAGTTCACAAACAAAGCAAGCCTCACTGTTGAAAGTAACCTATGTAACTGTTCTCCAGAGAAGAAACTCCCACATGACACGCCTCCTTGTGATTCAAATTTTTGTGCTAACAAAGACGCTGTTTGTAGAGGATTTGTTGTTGTTGATGTGGGCATCTTATTTTGTTTGGTAAAGGAAGTGGCGAAATGTAAACAATGAGATGTTTCAGACTGCCTAGAAATAACTGAACAACAGAGTAACAGGAAGCTTTTAGCGTCAAAATTTGTTGTTCTGTGTAGATCCTGCAATAAATCTACCTCGAAAATAACTTCAAACATTGTTCATAATTCATTTGATGTAAATTTGAAGTTAGTGTATGCAACGCGTGGAATGGGAAAAGGAAAAAAGGTTGCTCAAACGTTTTGTGGTTTGATTGACCTTGCTCCTCCTCCTTCTCCTCCCAGTAAGCTCAGCAAGTACATAAACATACTTTTAGGTGTCTAAAGCATCTATGAAACGTGCAGTAGAAGAAACTGTAAATATTAGTGGAATGAGGGACATGGCACTTGATGGGACATGGCAAGGTAGATGACATTGTTCCTGGAATGTTGTTGTAAGTGGTACGTCTCTGGAGAATGGAAAAGCCATGGTAACACTGAAGGACATTTTGAACATCACCGTTCTAAGAATTGTGATGGTTACAGTGGAGGAATGGAGTGTGATCCAGCTCTAAAAATATTTCAGAGGTTGGTGCCCTTTTATAACGTTAGATATACGAAGTACCTAGGAGATGGGGAAGCTAAAACTTTCAACAAATTTAATAAGTTGAATGTTTATGGTGATACCTTGGTAACAAAACTGGAGTGTTGTGGAGATGTGCAAAAGATAAGTGCTAGAATGAGGAAGCTACGAAGAGAAATAAAAGGAGAGTTGGTATCTGATGGAAAATCTCTGTCAGGCCGAGGCAGATTGGCAGAAACTGTAACAGACCTTCTTCAGGGTTATTATGGACTGGCTACTAGTCAAACTGCACCTCTGAATGATGTTACGGCAATGAGAAAAGCTGTATGGGCCACCTACTTTCATAAGTTGTCACACAGATGACCACCCTGTTCACAGATTTTGCGCTAAAGATTCTTGGTGTGGTGACCAAAAAAAAAAAAAAAAAAAAAAAAAAAAAAAAAAAAAAAAAAAAAAAAAAAAAAAGGTCAAGTATACCATCATAAGAACTCTCTTCCTGAGCCTGTTATGAATGAAATAAACCCAATTTTTAGAGACCTGAGTGACCCTCTATTGCTTAGTAAATGTCTTCATGGGGGCATTCAGAATACAAATAGAAGTTTCAACCATTGCATATGGGAAGATTACCCAAGAATGTTTTTATAGGAGAAAATACATTAAAAGTTGGTGCAGTAGATGCAGTGATATGTTTCAATGATGGGAAGTGATAGGAAGGTTGTAAGTCCTAAGAAATTTAGGCATAAAATGAGGCTCTGATATGGAAGGTCAATTGCTTGCATGTGATAGACAACGGTTGCATGAAGCTGAAAGATTCGTTCAAGTTACCAGAGACTCAAGAAGTGCTAAAAGGAATGCGAAGAGGAAACTTGAAGATGAAGAAATGCTGCAGGATGAAGACTATGCTTCAGGAATGTTCTGAGCCACAGTTTAATTGCACTTATATCTTTATTCGCAATTTCCCACAAGTTGTATTTTTCATAACTGAGGTACAAATATTTCCTAAAGTTTATAAAGCACTGCTTTAATTTTTTCTGTAACTTTCAGTAGTCCATACTTATGTAACAGAAGTAAGCTTTATTGCAAAATCAACTAAATTATACAAAAAATAACATTTTTATTGGGAAAAAATATAAAAATTAAAATGTGAGAAGTGAAATATTTTTATCCTTGCAATAAACATAACAGGTGGAGTTAAATAGAACCTCAGCCATCATGTCATGCATATGTGGTAAACATTTGTTCTCTTTCAAATGTATAACATTGGATTAAATGGTACCTCAATTTGAGGAAGCAGTTTCCAAAACAGAATTGCATCAATTTCTTTGTAATATTTTTAATAACCCTAAGAAGGTTCACAAATATTCAAAATACATCTAATTTGTTTAGAAAGTGTGCTGCATTACCTGATATCAACAAAAAATCTGTGAAAAATATACATTACAAACAGTCCTGAAAGAAGTAGGTGTTGACTTTTACATAATACTGAGGTGGGAAAGTACCCTATAGCCTCAGCATTCCCTGAAAAATCCGTAGTCACGCTTGCTGTCAGAGCCTTGTCATCAGTGATAACTCCCTCTACGTTAACTGATTCCATAAGTTCAGGTCTGTTTATTGCTAGGAGGTGTAAGACGTTATCTTCACGAGTTGGTTCTGTTCCAAGCAATTTTCGGGCAAGATATTCAGAATAATGCCACACAACCACGTGTCGGGCACCAGTGTTGACCACATCGCACTCTCAGAGTATACTTTGCAGGTTGGAGTCGCCCCTATTACAACGGCGTGATGAGGGAAGCTACCAACGATGTGCTGCAGGTTTCCTCTGACATACTATACGACTACAGCTCCTGAACCAGGCGACCTGTTAAAGCACGCAGCCACTTTTGCCGACCTTCGATTCTTATCTTCACTCAGATTAATTCACCTTCTGAATCGGTGATAACCTCGCTAGATGTTATGGAATTCTTTAATGCCAGAAAGACAACGAAGGCAAGGTTACAGATATTAAAGCTCCCACGGAGAGTTACCAGCAATCATTCTTGCTGCGCATCGTTTGCGTCCGGAACGGGGATGCGGAGAATTGGGGCGTAGTACAGAAAGTACTGTTCACCACTTAATAAGAGGTGGCTCACAGACTACAAATTTAGATGCAGTAATGTTTTAACAGTTTAGTTAAGGAAAAATGTACCTTCACACACTCCACAGTGCTGTGTGTAGAGACGTCTGCTGAAGCGCGTGTTTCAGCAGGTGAAGTAAACGACACGAAGAGCCCTGGAGTTGCCTGGAGACGGAGGCATCAGCGTCCCTGAGCCAGGGCGCTGGAGCTGGAGGGAGGCTGGAAGGGCGGGCGCAGGTGTTCCCAGTCGGCGAGATAAACCGCAGCTCATAACGGCGCCCCCCTCCCCCGCCACCCCCTCTCCAGGCCGCCCCAGCGCGGGGAAGAAACGAATTTGCTCTTCTGAGCGAGAGCCGGGGAGGCGGATAACAGACCTTATTTAAACGCGAGGGGAAAGTTTTCTTAGGCGGCGTCGCTGCTCCGCTGGATCGCTTAAACAAGTTTCTACAGTGTGGCTTGCGAGTCTCTCCTTACCAGACTCGGCGAGGTGCTGGCTGCTCCAGAGACAGATGAATATCGCGTGCCTGCGGTGCGGATGCGAGCTGAGAGGTGTCCGCAGGAAACTGGGAGGCGGCTTGTAGAATTAAGCGGAGGAAATCCTCCTCCCTCGAACAAAGACCTGTCGCTTATCATTCCACATATTAGAGCAGTGTGAGAACTACACTCTGATCGCGGACAGTAACAACTTCTGGTTCTATAGTCTCTTGTATGTAAGGGCCAGCAACCTTTGTGGATTTCTTCGTGCAATGCATTTTCTGGCTCAGGCTGTTGTTTTATTTTGAAATAAGTGATTCATTTCATAATTTAGCAATTAGTCAGTGTCATCCCTTTGCTCATTACAATGAACATATTATTAAAAACAATGCGAAAATATTATAGCAGCTTCGAGGAGAACCAGGAAATTAGAAGTCGAATGAAGTCGGCCGATGTTGAGGGTAATAGATTAGGAAATGAGACACTCAAAGTAGTAAAGGAGTTTTGGTATTTGGAGAGCAAAATAAGTGATCATGGTCGAGGTAGAGAGGATATAAAATGTAGACTGGCAATGGAAATGGCTGAAGAAGAGAAATTTGTTAACATCGAACAGAGATTTCAGTGTTGGGAAGCCGTTTCTGAAAGTATTTGTATGGAGTGTAGGCATGTATGGAAGTGAAACATGGACGATAAGTAGTTCGGACGAGAAGAGAATAGAAGATTTCGAAATGTGGTGCTACAGAATAATGCTTAAGATTAGATGGGTAGATCACATAATTAATAGGGAGGTATTGACTAGAATTGGGTAGAACAGAAATTTGTGGCATAACTTGACCAGAAGAAGGGATCGGTTGGTACTACATGTTCTGAGGCATCAACGGATCATCAATTTAGTATTGGAGGGCAGAGTGGAGGGTAAAAATCGTTAAGAGAGACCAAGAGATGAATACATTAAGCAGATTCACAAGGATGTAAGTTGCAGTAGGTACTGGGAGATGAAGAAGCTTGCACATGATAGAGTAACACAGACCGCTGCATCAAACCTGTCTCAGGACTGAAGACCACAACAACAACAACAGCAACAAATTTATTGGGTAATTGACTTGCGTCTAACACTAGTTTATTATGCAACCTTGAATGCGTTCCAAAACCACCCACGAGATTTTCATACTCTCTCACTTACTACACGCAAACTGTCTGTCCTACAGAAAAAATGAACAGAACCTTTCTGCAGGAAGTGCAACGTAGTTAAATTTTTTAATGGGATACGTTTCTATTGGAGGCCACAGTTTTCGAATTAGTCAAGAAGAACGTCTATGAAAGTCACTTTTGTACGTTTTTCTTCAACAGTCCACAAACTACGACTTCTAGCGGAAACGTACAGGAGTACAAAATGTAACTACAATAAATTTCCCGTTCGTTTTTTCTGTGGGACTAATAGCGAGCAGGTAGTGAGCGAGAGAACATGAAAATATCGTGCATGAATTTTGAAAGCATTGCAGGCTGCATAAAACCTATCGGTAGAGGCAGGTAAATCACCTTGTATATAGAAAGGTTTATACGCTGTTGTTTACCACCGTAAAAATCTGTAACGCATATAGCATAATTTTTGATGGTGATGTGAGAAACAGACATGTTAATTCTCTTTTAATGTATGAATATTTATTATTCTTTTGTTCTTTCTTGAAGCTGCTATAATTTTCCTACTGGTTTTATCATCAAGTAATTTGATAATTCCCAACGAGACGGAATTAGTGAATCGTAAATTATGGAATAAAATTGTTATTTCAGAATAAATGCTTCCTTTAAAAAATTAAGGCACTTTCTGTCGACTATATACAAGTCGACACTTTCTACACGTACTGAAATACTCAATATTTCTGTTAATAATTAGCCTTTCCGTTCATTCAGTAAACAATACATCAACGTTGCTTCTACCAAGACTACTCGATTTGTCAGGAAGTGAACGAGAATTCCTTGAACGTTTGGGAAGGGACGACAGACTCAAACTCCAGGGCAGCGATAACGTTATTAGTACGACTTCCAGCTAGACTGATAAATCATGTGGTTTAGGTGGAAGGATGGCATACGCTCACTTGTTTCAGAGCTTACGCAAGGCATCGATCTAGTGATATCACGCTGAGCTGCTGCTGCAGTTGTACACTGGTGGGAAAAACTTAAGGCGAAAGTAACTTACACATTATTTATCACTACGCACTATCATATCTCGATGAAACTTGGATCATACATAGAAATAAGTATTACAGCAAAGCACACAAGGAAACGAGGAAATACGCAGGAGACGAACACAAAGTGTACTTTTATTCAAAAATAATTACTGAAGTCACCGCTAATTGTAATGGAGCCCAGGACATAAAAAAAGGCTGGGCGTGGTCGTTAATAGGGTGTATGACCACCGCGGGCGCCAACGCATGCTCTGGGGCGTGTTCCCATGCTACCCACAAGGAGCTCGTGCGGCAGGACATTCCACTCCACCATTCATTACTGCGGCTCACAGCTGCTGGACCATCGATGGTGCACGTGGGCTTGCTGCGCTGCATCCCACATGTCCTTCCAGCAGCTGGTCCACCACCTTCTCTTCGAAGCTGTCCCGCATTGTCATCCTTAAATATGAAGTCAGGGCCAAATTCACGGTGAAGGAGTACAGTGTCACAGTAACCTTGACAGGTGAGTGTATCACGTTCAAAGATTTGGAGGCCAGTACGCTGGTGCAACATTATGCCCCCTCCCTCCACACCATAGCAACTGGCCCGCCAAAATCGTCAAGTTCGACAATGTTTCTGGGCGTATTACATGTTCTCACCTGTCACCATATGAGAGTACGTCCGGAATTGCTCAGACCAGATCTGCTCTCATGGATAACAGCACGCAACCCGCTTCTCATTGGTTGAGTCCCTACGCTCTTGGCACAATAGCTAAATGTGCTGCCGACGTGCGGGTATCAACGGCACCCAACAACACTCTGGTCTTTGGGCAAAGAGACCACCTCCGTGCAGTCGCCATGCTATTATGCAGCGTGATATTTTGTGCCTTTCGGGCTGTTAAATGTTTTTCCAGTTATACTCACTGTTTTACGTGCGTCCGATCTTCCCCGTTGCACAATGTAGCAGTTAGCTGATGCTGCAATAGTGGTAGAGCACCTCCTCTCCTTCGGTCAACAGTGTGTACAGTTCAGAACGCTCCTGATGCACGTAAGACAATGCTATCAGAAGTATCGAGGTCTAGGGCTACAGTCGTCACACATCGTCGTTCTTCCAGCTTCCCGGTGATTGTTCCCCGCGTGAAGACATCCAAATGTTGTAAATGTTGTCTCCGAGCAACGTTGTAATGAGGAACACCATGACGCTCCAGTGTAACTTCTTGCACACTCGCACACACACACACACACACACACACACACACACACACTGTTCTTCCCATACTTGCGACTGCCTCATGGTGCGAGCGAGCCTCATTTTGCGCTATAGTAACGCCGACTGACGCCGTGTGATGTGACGTCCAGCTGTCTATTCACGAATGGGACAGTCCGGCAGCATGCTCCCACTCTAACATTTATTTCCACTGCGTTGTTAGTATGTTCGCGTGCTGTTAGAGAGTGGAAAGGTAGAGAAGTAGCTTGATCGTGAACAGCAGAGTAGTCCTGTAGATGTAGATTAAGGTGTTACGTAACTTTATCTACCTTGTCCTCAAGTTGTTCAGAACAATGTGTATGTTGATACTACGTACTGTAACCTACTTTTCTGAACGAATACTGACTTGGGTGATAGTAGCATTTTTTGCAGTTCTCTGAAGGAGAAAGTTGCAGGGTGAGAAACGTGTCTCACGCTGAACTCTTTGCGTACTTTCAGCCATTCAGACACTTCTGGGAGTGGCTTCGATTCGCAGTGGTTAAGATTCTGGAGTCGGTGGTATGCAGTCATGTCTTCTGGCAGTGTTCTGATTTCAGGTTGCACCGATTTCTGAAGAGATCTCTACATTCTTCATACTTAGGAAACACATTGCTGTTACAATCTGCAGCACTCACGTGGAATGGGGATTTTCATTCCCGGTTGTGCTGTCACACATAGTAAGTTCCTCCATTTTTGTGTTTTTTATTGTACCGTAGCTATGATTTGGTGCGCGGTTTGGGGTCTTCTGGGCTTAGATATCCACCCAGTTCACCGGCATATTATATGCCCTCTTTCTACGGGTAGTAAGTCAATTCGATTCGGGAAAATCGTAATTTATTACTTTATTCGCCGATGTAAATTATTTTCTTCTTGTTTCGTTGTTGTTTCTTGTAAGAACGTAATAACATATGTCTCAGTACTGGACTAGGTACCATGGCCTGTACTGCCATTTTCAGATATCATGTCCATGAATTTGAAAAAAATATGCATTCCGATTTCTCGCACTAAAGACTGAGGTAACTGCTTTATCTGTAACATGTACCTGTACTCATTATACTGATTGACGTTCCTTGATCTCTACTCGTTGTTCTGCAAAATATGTGCCTCGTATGCAGTGAACTTCTAACAAAGCTTTTTTCATTTTAGTTTATATATATATTTTAATTAAAACAAAATGTTACTCTTCTACATACGTTCGATTAAACTGAAGAGCAAATTTCCATGATTACGATAATTTGCTGCGGCATATTTGAACAGGCTCTTGGGACGTCCGTGTGACATTTCTCTTTTAGCGTTCCTCTCAGGAAAAAATCTGCATCCGTGAGATCGGTTGAACGAGCAGACCACTCACCGGTAGCTCCTCTCCCTCGACCAGGATAGTGTCTATTCAGAAATTCACGAGATATTCATGAATAATGCCCAGGACAGCCATTGTGTTGAAACCACATATCTATTCTTGTTTGAAACGGGACGTCTTCCAGTAGTATTGGCAAAATATTAACTAAAGGTTCGCCATATTCGACCATGCACATTACAGTCTGCCAAGTGTTGTCGAACTATCCGGATAGCTAACATAGCGGCGTTGATGCCCTGGTAGGAATTCTCCACCGCCTAATAATACCGATTCACATGACCCAGATTCATAAACGTTGCTTCATCAGTGAAAAGTACCTATGAATGAAAAATATTGTTGTTATATCGAACTGAAAAGGTTGAAACGTGCAAAAATAAGCGAAGAGACACTTAGAGACGTAGGATTGTCTTTCGAAAATAAGGTAGCAATGTGTATTGCAGCAAACGGACACCATTTCGAAGATATGCTCCAGCAAAGTGAGAGGTAGGTCACACAAGTAAGACAACCACCCTGATGATGAGAGGGTAGGGGACTCGCATAAAACAAGTACTTTATGGTGAGGGGCCAGGCTACTCACCTAAGACAAGCACCCTGATGCATTAACAGGCACCTCAGGCACCCAGAGCGGAACAAAACACTACCGCGTCCACGTCGTTGCTCCTCGATATCGATAGGTGTAGTTGTTACTGCTTTGATAAGCAAATCAATGACATGTTTCACCAGCTTTCCACTGCGACGGCATCTGTGAACGTAATTACACGAATAATGTAGGCACCGTAACGTTTTATGGCCTGGATAATTACGTTGTTTTGCTAAAAAAAACACTAGTGTCGCTTTACAGAATGTAAAACTACAGCCTAGGATTCTAATCTGTTGGGTAATTTTCCGAGATAATATCACGTTACAAAGGATTGCAACCATTTTGATTTGTCTCTGTCGGTTCATAATGGCCACGGCACATCGGCTGGTACGTACTTTATAATTCAATAAACTTTACCAACAGCCACACACTTTGAGATATTTTATTTTATTTTGAACGCAGGCAGTTTCGGCAATTCATTTTGTCATATTCAGGTCCATTTACGTTCTTTTCGAATCAACGAGCTTATCGTATAGCGCCATAAAAATTGGTCTCCTGAATCCCAAGAGTTGATCAGCTGATTCATACGAAAGCGTGACAGCCGTTGGTTAAGTTTATTGAATTGAAAAAAAATTATTCGTGCCTAATGCAACGCCATCTATTACACAACGATAAAATTGTTCCATACAAAAGTTACGTATTTTTTCAAGGAATCCGAATCCGCAATAAAAATTGGGGGTTTCTGTTGAAGATGTCAACGTTGACCCCCTCCCATTCCCTGGGGGGGGGGGGGGGGGGGGGAGGGAGGGTCCGGTAGTGTCACTGGATGTCCCTCATGGAGACGAAAAACTGTTATTACAATCTTCTTTGTAATTCGATTTGTAGTTTCCCATATATTTCCCAAAACAGTTTTAACCACTCCACCGTGTACATTTAAGAGGCAGAATTCACAGACTCCTGAATTTTGATTGTCAAGAGACTCCCGAAGTTACTACACATGATGATGATTGGTTGTCGGTCGCTCAATTGCGCGGTTATCAGCGCCTGTACATAGCGCCAATTTTTACACAGTCCAGTTTCTTTACACAGTCCAAGCGATCCACTTTCACGAGTGATGATGATGATTATGATGAAATGACGAGGACAACACGAATCCCTAGTCGTCATGCAGGGAAAAATCCTCAACCAGGTCGGGAATCGAACCCGGGACCCCGTGATCTAGAGGTAGCAACGCTAGCCACTAGACCATGAGCTGCGCACGTTACACGTTGATCTAACTGACGGTTTCTGAGTCAAAAATATTGTTTATGAATGGAGAGAATTACCCAAGAGCCGCGCGTGACTAGCCGAGCGGTCTGGGGCGGTGCAGTCATGGACTGTGCGGCTGATCCCGGCGGAGGTTCGAGTCCTCCCTCGGGCATGGGTGTATGTGCTTGTCCTTAGGGTAATTTAGGCTATGTAGTGTGTAAGCTTAGGGACTGATGACCTTAGCAGTTAAGTCTCATAAGATTTCACACACATTTGAAAATTTGAATTACCCAAGAATATAATAGCGTAAGTCTTAAGCATGTGAAAATAAGCAAAGCGAACTTATTTCCTTACTGAAATATGTTATAAACTGGTACTGTTCTAATGGTAAGTACAGCACTGAGCAAGATTCTGAACATGGGCTCCCCAAGACAGCTTACCATCTACCTGAACACGAAGGAATTTTGATTCTTCTTACGCGCTAATCACATGCCCGCTCCGTGTAACCATAATGAAAGTTTTGGTTAGAAACAGTACAAGTTGTGTCTTAATGTCATTTAGCATCAATTTACATTCTAGAGATACGTGATTACGTTCTTCCGAGATTTTCTTTGTTTTCCTTCACCGCGTACTTACGTACGCTAACATCGTGCAGCACTTTGTTCCCATTTCATGTTTAACTGCGTCATGCTCTGCTAATGTTACGCACGTTCAATAGCGCTGCTGTTTTTTTACTGTTAACTGGTCTTAGCATTAAAAGGCAAGGCATTGAATAGTTAATTCGGTGGCGACAGGCAACAGCCTAATCACCACGCTCTCCAGGTCGTCTGTTATCAAATTAAATTAATAACATCCATTTCGAACTCAGGGAAACTGTGTTGTGTGCCGAAGTGAAGCCGATAGATTTTGCAGATTACGCAAATAGCATTCACATGTGCAAGTCACGGACTATTCCTCTAAGACTCCATTTACACTAAAGTTAATATTTGTGTTCTTCTTAATTTAGCATTATATTAAACAGTTACTCTTTGATTCTACCCTTTCGAGTTGTGGGGGTGCGGTACCATAGCACGGTGACATATTTGACGTCAGTTATAAGTTTAAATAGCAAGGTTAATAATACACCACCCCACGGAGTTTGTATTAGAGCAGTGTGTGGCTTGGGTATGAAGCAATCGCAATCAGTGCGCTTCAGAGGTTGAAACAGTGACCAGACAGGCACATAATGTAATAATATTATTGTTATTTTCCGCCTGCGAGTACCAGCGATGATGCGCTACTGTAATTGAGATGACAACGCTCTTTGCTGTGACGACAACTCTCTTTGCTGTGAAAAAGGAAGCATCTAGACCTTTTTTGGGATTGTTGGAGAAAAGCAATGCCGATTTGACATTGTGTTTTTTTTCTGGGGTGAGATAAGTTTGCATACAGAAGTAATTTGAGGTGCAGAGGAAATACAAATTGTAATCGCAATTATCAAGAATAAAAAGGAATTCTCTTATGAAAAATAAGGTAACTATCGCTTACGAACTTATATTCGATGTTGGATCCCCGGACCTTCCTGGAAGGATTGCTGTGTTTAGTAATACAGTGCATAGTGATTTCTTCTCAAATTAACAATACTGGCCGAATCTGCTACTGCTACGCGCCGAACGACGGGCAATATTTCGCCAAAGACGTTCCCTAAGCGACCAATTCGTTAGAAGATATCACACTGCCACTGTTGTTCAGCCTTCTCATTCCGGAAATGTTTCCAGAAAATCTTACGGCAGTTGTGAGTACTTTAGCTGCCACGAGAGACGGAGTCGTCATCGGTAGTTGGAGCAGCTTTCTCCGGAAAATCGGAAATCTCCGACCGCTAACTCATCGTGCACCTAACCCGTTCTCTCCTTACAGCAACCACGAACAAAACATATTTATCTATAGCCAAATTTTTTCACAGATTTTTATGTTAAACAGGTAATTTTTTTTAAATATATGCATCTATGCACAAAATCAGAAGACCTTTTAAATGCAGTGCCTGTCTTATCTGTGTCAAAGCCAAAGGTCAAGTTAGTTAATTAATTAAATTTTTTTTGCGACGCAGCAGTTCAGCACTGTTACGCTGTTTTACTGGTTATTCACGCCGCGGTCGGTTACCTGCTGTATAAATTTCGGTGCGAAGACGAGCGGTAACATATGGTGGCATGTGGAACGTGGCTTAGCTGCGAGTAATTGAAAGTGTTCTTAAAAATCCGTATTAAAGCATACGGCCCGTGATCTCTTAACAGCCATTGCTCTCAGTCAATTCCGTCATCATCCGCTTTCCTAAACTATCAGCAATTCCAATCAGTTCATTATTAAATTCATGGAGAAAGGTGAACGAGAAATCGCTTGTAATGTAATAGCCAGGTGATATTTGCTCAGTTCTGTTCAACTGCGCTTTCAGCTGCGAATGTTCACTGTCGTTGCCACATTGTATCGTCGGATGCGTACTACCTACCTGGAGGAGGACTTCAAGCCAATTCCAAGTACTGCAACCCTGAATGAAAGCAACAGACAACTGTTTACTTTCAAGAATTCAAGTAACAAGAGGAATGATTGAGAGGAGGGATCGCATTACCATCTTCGGCGGTGAAGCAGTTTCGGACATATAATTCAAAATTTTGGGCTTCTCTAACCCACCGTCTCGAGCCACTGAATAGACGATTTTTATCCTCTTACTAACTTTACATAAGGCAAAAACTTCATACGATTTTTTGCTAGGTCGTTTTGCAAAATTCACTGCTATTCCTACCGTTCTCCTCGCGGTCATTTTGGCTTAACTCCATTTGTTTGACTACAAGGCTTTGTCTTCGCTTAGTCAGAGATGAAGCTCTCTTTGTTTAAGCAGAAACTTTCCGACATGGCTGCTGAACCACCGCGGGTCTTTTCCACCCCTCACAACATTCCTAGGCTACACTTGTGCTAAGCTTATTTTACAATAGTTTATCGTTTTACCTGTTTGTGATGCGTATCTGGTGATGAATACTTAGAAACACCGGAATTTTTCTCCTATCACTCTCGCTAACCAAAAGCTTCCTTGTAAAGCTCTTAGTCACTAGTGCTATAACAAACAGCCTTCTAATCTTCCATCCTCTCCGAGACGTTCAGTCATTCGAAAACAACGGGTCTGTCAGTTACTAGTTCAGTAGTGACAGGAATTCGGTAGCAGGAAAAGTAAGAGAAGAGAAAGCTGTAGGCGAACATGGACTGAGGAAAAAGAGATGAGAGAGGACATCTTCCGGAAGAATTTAGCACAATGTTGAATTTAATCATCGCTAACATTTAGTTGATGAATCGTGACAGAACGTTTTATAGCAGAAAGAGATGTGAAGATACCGGACGGATTCAGGTTGATTATGTAATGGTAAGACAGAGATTTTGGAACAATAGTGTAAACTGTAAGACATACATAGAGCCATATTTGGGCTCTGATCATGATTTATTGCTCACGAATTGTAGTTCAAAACTGAATAATTTTGCAAAAAGGTTGGAAATGAAGGAGATGTGACATGGATAAGTTCAAACAGCTAGAGTCTGCTGAAAATTTCAAATGTAGCATTAGGCAACGGTTGACTATAAATGAGGAAAAGAATACAGTTCAAGACTAATGCGTATCTTTAGTAGATCAAAAAGTGAAAGGCAGAAGGGGATCGGGTAAGTAAACGACAGAGCCCAGTAGAAATCGTTTCATATCACAGGAGATACTGAATTTAACTGATGAAAGGAGAACATATAAAAAAACAGCAAATAACGCGCCCGAAAAGCGAACCAAACGTCTGAAAAACAAGACTGAAGGGACACGTAAAATGATGGAGGAGGAGCGGACAAATTTAAGTCTATACAATTTGTATAACAAGGAGAAACATAGATTCCGGCAACAGGAAATTCAAGCAACTTATGAATATCAACAACTTGGATGGAAAATCAGTACTAAACCAAAAAGGGAAAGCTGAAAGATGAAAGTAATAGATGTAGGGACTACAAAGGAAATGAGTTGAAGGCCCTGTCACAGAAAGCCAGGTGTAAGTAAATGAAAATGAGATGGGAGATTTTATACTGAAAGACCTATGCAGAAACAATGCCCTTGCATTTGCAGACAGAACTGTTGATATCCTCAGGAGAGACAACAAAGACAAAACTAAACCACCTCGTGCATATGATGTAGGAGACAGGCGAATTATACTTAGCTTTCGAATCCTGCATCGGGCGTGGATGTGTGTGGTGTCCTTAGGTTAGTTAGGTTTAATTAGTTCTAAGTTCTAGACGACTGATGACATCAGAATTTAAGTCGCATAGTGCTCAGAGCCATTTGAACCATTTCAACCGTAGCTTTCAAGAAGATTGTCGTAATTCCAATTTCAAAGAAAGCAGATGCTGACGTATGAATATTATCGAACTATCCTGTTTGCAAAATACTGATACAATTAGTTACAGAAAAATGGAAAAATGGTAGAATCCGAGGCCGGGAAATATCATTTCTGGTACCGGAGAAATGTAAGAACACGTAACGCAATACTGACCCCACATCATATCTTAGATTAAGGGGAGGCAAACCTACATTTATAGCATTTGTAGACGGAAAGAAAGCTATTGACTGGAATAAATTCTTTGAAATTATGTGGGTCGTGGGTGTACAACAGAGGAAGCGAGAGGTTATATACAACTTCTACGGAAGGAGTCGAAGAGCATGAAAGGGAAGGAATATTCAGAAGGAAGTGTACAGAGTTCGTAGCCTATTCCCAGTGTTATCCAGCCTGTACAGTGAGCAAGCTGTGAAGTAAAGCAAGGATGAATTTGGAAAGAGAATTAAAAGTTGAGAGAGAACATATAAAACTTCGCTGTTTGCCGATGACATTGTCAGAGATGTTTCCGAAAAGTAAATAGAGAAAGAAAACGACTTGGAAGGGAAGTCGACAATCTCTTGCTAGCAGGATATAAGATGAACACAAGCAAAAGCAAAAGAAGGGTAATCGAATGTTGTCGAATCAAATCAGGTGACGCTGAGGGAATCAGTTTTGCAAATAAATAACCAAAAGTAGGTGATGAGGTCTGCTGTTTCGGAAGTAAAATAAATGAAGATGGCAGAATTAGAGAGGATATGAAGGTATCTGTCCAGAGTGTAAATGTGTATGGAAATGCGTACGATAAACAGTTCAAACAAGAAGAGAACAGATGGTGCTACATGAGTGCTGTACATTACATGGATAAATCGCATTACTAATGAGGAGGTACTGAAGACAATTGGGAGGAAAGAACTGTTTTGGAGTAACCTCTCTAAAAGAATGTATCGGTTAATAGGACGCACTGTAAGTCGTCAAGAAGTCGTCAGTTTAGTATTTGAGTTATGCGTTGGGAGTAAAAATTGCAGAGGGAGTCCAAGAAACGGATACAGTAAGCAAATTGAAATGGATGTTAATTGTAGTCGTTATTCGGAGATGAAGAGACTTGCACAGGATAGTGTAGTGTGGCGAGCTGCATCAGACCAGTCTTCGGACTGAAGACCGCAGCGCGTTAGCCCTCTGTCAACGCGTGGTAATTTCCCAACAAAACATTCAGAAGAATTTCCCACGATTGCCTTTATCTTGTAAATATTTTAACTGCGTGAGTCTTCTATTCTGAAGACGGTAAGCAGCAGTCTCCCTCTACTATAATAACCCGACCAGGAAACACACACATGTTATTTTTTTTTTTTTTTTTTTTTTTTGTCTCCGAAGCTCTTGTGGCACATTTTCGAACACAATTCAAACAATTTCAAACGTGAAGATGTTGCACTTTTACAAACACACATATATGGATGGCTCCGTGTTTACAAAGAATTCAATAATATGTTGTGAGGTTATCACAGATGGGGCAACAGTCTTGCTGCAGTGGAGACACTGGTCCCCGTCAGATCACCGAAGTTAAGCGCTGTCGGCCTGGGCTGGCACTTGGATGGGTGACCATCCGGTCTGCCGAGCGCTGTTGTCAAGCTGGGTGCACTCGGCCCTTGTGAAGCAAATCGAGGAGCTACTTGATTGAGAACTGGCGACTCCGGTCTCGGAAACTGACGTACGGCTCGGAGGGTGGAATACTGACCACATGTCCCTCCATATCCGCATCCAGTGACGCCTGTGGGCTGAGGATGACACGGCCGCCGGTCGGTACCGTTGGGAATTCATGGTCTCTTCGGGAGGAGTTCAGTTTAGAAGCTCTTGAGGCAGGTGGCTTGTAGGAACTTCCGACTGCAGCGATTCATGCTTACTTTTACCCCAGTTATTTCACAACAGGCCTATGTAATAAAAAGCACTCCGTCTTCAGGTCCCAAGTGGCCCATCGGGACCATCCGACCGCCGTGTCATCCTCAGTTGAGAATGCGGATAGGAGGGGCGTGTGGTCAGCACACCGCACTCCTGGTCGTTATGATGGTTTTCTTTGACCGGAGCCGCTACTATTCGGTCGAGTAGCTCCCCAGTTGGTATCACGAGGGTGGGTGCACCACAAAAAATGGCAACAGCGCATGGTGGATGGATGGTCACCATCCAAGTGCCGGCCAAGGCCGACAGCGCTTAACTTCGGTGGTCTGACGGGAACTGGTGTCTCCATTGTGGCAAGGCTGTTGCCCCATCTGTAGTAACAAGATATTTTTTAATTCTTTGTAAACACGTAGCCACCCATATTTGTGTGTTTGTAAAAGTGCAGCATCTTCACGTTTGAAATTGTTTGATTTGTTTTGAATTGTGTTCGAAAATGTACCATGTCAAAATCTTTCTGCAAGAGTGCAGTTTAACAGGAAGTGCGCATTTGTACATAAACATTCTCCAGACCTAAGCTCCTACTACTAGAAGAAGAAAGTCAATTTTCGATTTATCATAGTTTTATAGAGTTATGTTTCATAATGTGTCATTGTGTAATGTAACACTGTGATTTACCCAGGCACAGAATTAAACGAAGAGTAACGTTGATGTAGACTGTCGAAGCACCTGAAGACGAGCCCCAGGGCTCGAAATGCATCGCGCATTTCAGTAAAATCACGGTTTGTGTTCTTTATTATTAGTTAAGAATCTGGTCCCTGCCGTTGGATTAGGTTTTGAGCAACCTTTCACATATTACGAAAAATAAAGTATTTCAGAGGGAAATTCTGTCTCCTCTGCGAGTTGTCGAGTCTCGTTTCCAGTCCGCAGCCCGCCTTTAATAAAAGGGGGGGGGGGGACGGGGTGGTTGAGGGGTGAGTCTAGCGAGCGGCAAGTTCAGTGGCTGTCTCTGCCCGTGCCTGAGCCGCGGTGTTCCTCTGCCACTTGAACCACTCGGGCGAGTACGCGGGCGAACAAAGGCCCCTCACAAAAGCGTTTATATTCCCCATTAATTCCTTAAGTACCAAGTCAGGCGAGAGCGAGCAGTCGTCCTCTGAGACGGGACGGCTGCGAGCGGCTGGCGTTGCGGACTAAACGGGGAGCGCACTGGAGACGAGCTGGAGACGAGCTGGAGGCAGGCGGCCGCCGCGCCGTCCAGGACACGCAAAGCGGGACGCCTGCCAGGCGAAGAGGACCAGTAGGGGGGGGGGGGGGGGGAGGGGGCACTGGCTGACCGGGGGGCGGTCGCAGGCACCGGAGGCGGGGCCTGCGGTAGAGGACGCTTGCTTCGATCCCACCGCTCAGGGGCGATTAAGCAAACGATCTCAACCAGTATTTCAGCGCCGGAGTGTCGTGAAATTATGCTAGGGAAAATAACCTGCAAGAGCTTGCAAGTGCGAGAATTACTCCACAATCAGCTTAACAGCTCATCTACCCAAGTTGCTAGCAAGGATAATATACAGAGGAATGCAATAGAAAATTGAGGATGTCCTAAATGACGTTCAGTTCGGCTTTAGGAAAGGTACGAGACAATTCTAACTTTGCGCTTGATAATGGAAGCAAGACTAAAAGAAAATCGAGACACATTCATAGGATTTGTGCTTCATGAAAAAGCGTTCGACAGTGTAAGATGATACAGGGTGATCGAAATTCTGAGAAAAATAGAGGTACATTACACTGAGAAACGCGTAATGAACAATATGTACAGGAGCAAAGAGGGAATAATAAGAGTGGACGACCAACAACGAAGCGCTCGGATTAAAAACGGTGTAAGACAGACATGTTGTCAGCACTATATGTTAGTGAAACATGGATTGTAGGAAAACCGGAACAGAAGAGAATGGAAGTGTTTGAGACGTGCTGCTATAGACGAATGTTGAAAATTAAGTGAACTGATAAGGTAAGGAATGAGGAGGTTCTATGGAGAACAGGAGATCTGTTAAGACATGTGCCCTGGTACCATGGTACTAGAGGGAGCTGTAGAGGGCAAAAACTGTAGAGGAAGACAGAGATTGGAATATATCCAGCATATAATTGAGGGCGTAGGTTCCAAATCTTGCTCTAAGATGAAGAGGTTGTCACAGGTGATGAATTCGTGCTGGGTCGCATCAAACCAGTCAGAAGACTGGTGACATAAAAAAAAGTTTAACAGCTTTTGTCAATATTCAGCTTACGTTATCAAGTACTTGCAGAAATGATAATCCAAAATTGAAATTTTTTCTGGGCCGCTTTTCTTGACGACTAATGGCTGTGTTATAGAAATTAGACGCCAGTTTTTTTTTGTACACTTTACCAATCTGAATATTGATAATACACTTCACACATCTCATTTCATTCTTCAGGTATTGGTCTTGTAGTAGAGCTACAGATATATAGATCGAACATTAATAAAAACAGTCAAACTGCAGAAGCGGATTCCTGAGGGAAAATGGATTGGGGCTAAGAAATGAAAGAGGAGGCCGTCTGGTAGAATTTTGCACAGAGCACAACTTAATCATAGCTAACACTTGGTTCAATAATCATCAAAGAAGGTTGTATACATGGAAGAATGCTGGAGATACTACAAGGTATCAGATAGATTACATAATGGTAAGAGAGAGATTTAGGAACCAGGTTTTAAATTGTAAGACATTTCCAGGGGCAGATATGGACTCTGACCACAATCTATTGGTTATGACCTGTAGATTAAAACTGAAGAAACTGCAACAAGGTGGAAATTTAAGGAGATGGGCCTGGATAAACTGATTAAACCAGAGGTTGTACAGAATTTCAGGGAGCATAAGGGAACAATTGACAGGAATGGGTAGAAGAAGAATGGGTAGCTTTGAGGGATGAAGTAGTGAAGGCAGCAGAGGATCAAATAGGTAAAAATACGAGGGCTAGTAGAAATCCTTGGGTAACAGAAGATATATTGAATTTAATTGATGTTGTTGTTGTTGTTGTTGTGGTCTTCAGTCCTGAGACTGGTTTGATGCAGCTCTCCATGCTACTCTATCCTGTGCAAGCTTCTTCATCTCCCAGTACCTACTGCAACCTACATCCTTCTGAATCTGCTTAGTGTACTCATCTCTCGGTCTCCCTCTACGATTTTTACCCTCCACACTGCCCTCCAATGCTAAATTTGTGATCCCTTGATGCCTCAAAACATGTCCTACCAACCGATCCCTTCTTCTAGTCAAGTTGTGCCACAAACTTCTCTTCTCCCCAATCCTATTCAATACCTCCTCATTAGTTACGTGATCTATCCACCTTATCTTCAGTATTCTTCTGTAGCACCACATTTCGAAAGCTTCTATTCTCTTCTTGTCCAAACTAGTTATCGTCCATGTTTCACTTCCATACATGGCTACACTCCAAACAAATATTTTCAGAAATGACTTCCTGACACTTAAATCTATATTCGATGTTAACAAATTTCTCTTCTTCAGAAACGCTTTCCTTGCCATTGCCAGTCTACATTTTATATCCTCTCTACTTCGACCATCATCAGTTATTTTGCTCCCCAAATAGCAAAACTCCTTTACTACTTTAAGTGTCTCATTTCCTAATCTAATTCCCTCAGCATCACCCGATTTAATTGGACTACATTCCATTATCCTCGTTTTGCTTTTGTTAATGTTCATCTTATATCCTCCTTTCAAGACACTGTCCATTCCGTTCAACTGCTCTTCCAAGTCCTTTGCCGTCTGTGACAGAATTAGAATGTCATCGGCGAACCTCAAAGTTTTTACTTCGTCTCCATGAATTTTAATACCTACTCCAAATTTTTCTTTTGTTTCCTTTACTGCTTGCTCAATATACAGATTGAATAACATCGGGGAGAGGCTACAACCCTGTCTCACTCCTTTCCCAACCACTGCTTCCCTTTCATGCCCCTCGACTCTTATGACTGCCATCTGGTTTCTGTACAAATTGTAAATAGCCTTTCGCTCCCTGTATTTTACCCCTGCCACCTTTAGAATTTGAAAAAGAGTATTCCAGTCAACATTGTCAAAAGCTTTCTCTAAGTCTACAAATGCTAGAAACGTAGGTTTGCCTTTTCTTAATCTTTCTTGTAAGATAAGTCGTAAGGTCATAATTGCCTCACGTGTTCCAACATTTCGACGGAATCCAAACTGATCCTCCCCGAGGTCCGCATCTATCAGTTTTTCCATTCGTCTGTAAAGAATTCGCGTTAGTATTTTGCAGCTGTGACTTATTAAACTGATAGTTCGGTAATTTTCACATCTGTCAGCACCTGCTTTCTTTGGGATTGGAATTATTATATTCTTCTTGAAGTCTGAGGGTATTTGGCCTGTCTCATACATCTTGCTCACCAGCTGGTAGAGTTTTGTCATGACTGCCTCTCCCAAGGCCGCCAGTAGTTCTAATGGAATGTTGTCTACTCCGGGGGCCTTGTTCCGACTCAGGTCTTTCAGTGCTCTGTCAAACTCTTCACGCAATATCGTATCACCCATTTCGTCTTCATCTACATCCTCTTCCATTTCCATAATATTGTCCTCAAGTACATCACCCTTGTATAAACCTTCTATATACTCCTTCCACCTTTCTGTCTTCCCTTCTTTGCTTAGAACTGGGTTGCCATCTGAGCTCTTGATATTCATACACGTGGTTCTCTTCTCTCCAAAGGTCTCTTTAATTTTCCTGTAGGCAGTATCTATCTTACCCCTAGTGAGATAAGCCTCTACATCCTTACATTTATCCTCTAGCCATCCCTGTTTAGCCATTTTGCACTTCCTCTCGATCTCATTTTTGAGACGTTTGTATTCCTTTTTGCCTGCTTCATTTACTGCATTTTTATATTTTCTCCTTTCATCAATTAAATTCAATATTTCTTCTGTTACCCAAGGATTTCTAGCAGCCCTCGTCTTTTTACCTACTTTATCCTCTGCTGCCTTCACTACTTCATCCCTCAGAGCTACCCATTCTTCTTCTACTGTATTTCTTTCCCATATTCCTGTCAATTGTTCCCTTATGCTCTCCCTGAAACTCTGTACAACCTCTGGTTCTTTCAGTTTATCCAGGTCCCATCTCCTTAATTTCCCACATTTTTGCAGTTTCTTCAGTTTCTTTAATTGATGAAAGGAGAAAATATTAAAATGCAGTACATGAAGCAGGCAAAAAGGAATACAAACCTCTCAAAAATGAGATCGACAGGAAGTGCAAAATGGCTAAGCAGGGATGGCTAGAGGACAAATGTAAGGACATAGAGGCTTATCGCACTAGGGATAAGGTCGATACTGCCTACATGTAAATTAAAGAGACCTTTGGAGAAAAGAGAACCAGTTGCATGAACATCAAGAGCTCATATGGAAACCCAGTTCTAAGCAAAGAAAGGAAAGGAGAAAGGTGGAAGGAGTACATAGAAGGGCTATACAAGGGTGATGTACTTGAGGACAATATTATGGAAATGGTAGAGGATGTAGATGAAGATGAAATGGGAGATACGATACTGCGTGAAGAGTTTGACAGAGCACTAGAAGGACCTGAGTCGAAACAAGGCCCCGGGAGTAGACATTTCATTAGACTTACTGATGGAATTGGGAGAGCCAGTCCTGACAAAACTCTACTATCTGGTGAGCAAGATGTATGAGACAGGCGAAATACCCTCAGACTTCAATAAGAATATAATAATTCCAATTCCAAAGAAAGCAGGTGTTAACAGATGTGAAAACTACCGAACTATCAGTTTAATAAGTCACAGCTGTAAAAAACTAACGCGAATTCTTTACAGACGAATGGAAAATCTAGTAGAAGCCGAACTCGGGGAACATCAGTTTGGATTCCGTAGAAATATTGGAACACGTGAGACAATACTAACATTACGACTTATCTTCGAAGAAAGATTAAGGAAAGGAAAAAATAACGTTTCTAGAATTTGTAGACTTAGAGAAAGCTTTTGACAATGTTGACTAGAATACTCTCTTTCAAATTCTAAAGGTGGCAGGGGTAAAATACAGGGAGCGGAAGGCTATTTACAATTTGTACAAAAAAAAAAACAGATGGCAGTTATAAGAGTCGGGGGGCAGGAAAGGGTAGCAGTCGTTGGGAAGGGAGTGAGACAAGGTTGTAACCTCTACCCGATGTTATTCAATCTGTATATTGAGCAAGCAGTAAAGAAAACAATAGAAAAATTCGGAGTAGGTATGAAAATAAAAACTTTGAGGTTCGCCGATGACATTGTAATTCTATCAGAGACAGCAAAGGACTTGAAAGAGCAGTTGAACGGAATGGACAGTGTCTTGAAAGGAGGGTATAAGATGAACATCAACAAAAGCAAAACGAGGATAATGGAATGTATTCGAAATAAGTCGGGTGATGCTGAGGAAATTAGATTAGGAAATGACACACTTAAAGTAGTAAAGGAGTTTTGTTATTTTGGGAGCAAAATAACTGATGATGGTCGAAGTAGAGAGGATATAAAATGTAGACTGGCAATGGCTAGGAAATCGTTTCTGGAGAAGAGAAATTTGTTAACATCAAGTATAGATTTAAGTATCAGTAAGTCGTTTCTTAAAGTATTTGTATGGAGTGTAGCCGTGTGTGGAAGTGAAACATGGACGATAAATAGTTCAGACAAGAAGAGAACAGAAGCTCTCGAAATGTGGTGCTACAGAAGAATGCTGAAGATTAGATGGGTAGATCACATAACTAATGATGAAGTATTGAATAGAATAGGGGAGAAAAGGAGTTCGTGGCACAACTCGAACGTAAGATGGGATCAGTTGGTAGGAAATGTTCTGAGGCATCAAGGGATCACAAATTTAGCATTGGAGGGTAAAATCGTAGAGGGAGACCAAGAGATGAATACAGTAAGCTGAATCAGAAGGATGTGGATTGCAGTAAGTACTGGGAGATGAAGAAGCTTGCACAGGATAGGGTAGCATGGAGAGCTGCATCAAACCAGTCTCAGGACTGAAGACCACAACAACAACAACAACAATTATGCATAAGTCATCTTGTTACAGTAATTATTGGTGTAGCATTTATACATAAGTCATGTTATTATAATAATCATTGACATTGCATTTATGCAGAAGCCATCTTATAACAATAATCTTTGGTATAGCTTTTATGCGTTATTAGAAAACAGCAGTATTACTCAGAAGTCATCATTCAAAACATGAGTTATTGCGTGTAGCATCAAGTTGTTAGTGTTTATATATGACATCATGCAAGTGACATAAGACATATTTAAAATGTAACACATTTTAACTATTACTCAAGGTCTGTAGTCCAATAATACGTAGATATAATGGATTCAATACATCAGAGAAATTTGCATTATGTTTAGGACTAGAAATATATCTTGAACTGGTAGCATTATTTAGTTGTATACTGCAAATAGTTGGGACTGGTAATAATTTTTTATTTTAGGTCTAGCAATGCATTGCATTAGGATCTATAGTCAATTGCTGGGGCATGAAAATACACTCCTGGAAATGGAAAAAAGAACACATTGACACCGGTGTGTCAGACCCACCATACTTGCTCCGGACATTGCGAGAGGGCTGTACAAGCAATGATCACACGCACGGCACAGCGGACACACCAGGAACCGCGGTGTTGGCCGTCGAATGGCGCTAGCTGCGCGGCATTTGTGCACCGCCGCCGTCAGTGTCAGCCAGTTTGCCGTGGCATACGGAGCTCCATCGCAGTCTTTAACACTGGTAGCATGCCTCGACAGCGTGGACGTGAACCGTATGTGCAGTTGACGGACTTTGAGCGAGGGCGTATAGTGGGCATGCGGGAGGCCGGGTGGACGTACCGCCGAATTGCTCAACACGTGGGGCGTGAGGTCTCCACAGTACATCGATGTTGTCGCCAGTGGTCGGCGGAAGGTGCACGTGCCCGTCGACCTGGGACCGGACCGTAGCGACGCACGGATGCACGCCAAGACCGTAGGATCCTACGCAGTGCCGTAGGGGACCGCACCGCCACTTCCCAGCAAATTAGGGACACTGTTGCTCCTGGGGGTATCGGCGTGGACCATTCGCAACCGTCTCCATGAAGCTGGGCTACGGTCCCGCACACCGTTAGGCCGTCTTCCGCTCACGCCCCAACATCGTGCAGCCCGCCTCCAGTGGTGTCGCGACAGGCGTGAATGGAGGGACGAATGGAGACGTGTTGCCTTCAGCGATGAGAGTCGCTTCTGCCTTGGTGCCAATGATGGTCGTATGCGTGTTTGGCGCCGTGCAGGTGAGCGCCACAATGAGGACTGCATACGACCGAGGCACAGCATCATGTTGTGGGTAGCGATCTCCTACACTGGCCGTACACCTCTGGTGATCGTCGAGAGGACACTGAATAGTGCACGGTACATCCAAACCGTCATCGAACCCATCGTTCTACCATTCCTAGACCGGCAAGGGAACTTGCTGTTACAACAGGACAATGCACGTCCGCATGTATCCCGTGCCACCCAACGTGCTCTAGAAGGTGTAAGTCAACTACCCTGGCCAGCAAGATCTCCGGATCTGTCCCTCATTGAGCATGTTTGGGACTGGATGAAGCGTCGTCTCACGCGGTCTGCACGTCCAGCACGAACGCTGGTCCAACTGTGACGCCAGGTGGAAATGGCATGGCAAGCCGTTCCATAGGACTACATCCAGCATCTCTACGATCGTCTCCATGGGAGAATAGCAGCCTGCATTGCTGCGAAAGGTGGATATACACTGTACTAGTGCCACATTGTGCATATATCTGGAAATGGCATTACAGTGTGATAAATCATAAAGTATATTCATTCAATAAAGGGTTTAATGTTGGAAATATGATGATTGCCCTTGCTTTTTCTGGTTCTCAAAATTTCGACATGTACTACATTGGCGTGAGGAATGCTGCGAATCCTATATGGACTTGCGTGTAGATGCTCAAATTTACTGCATCTAATCTTTCCTCTGTTGGATAAATAGTGTGTGCGTACTAATGTCTTCTGTCCACTGTGAAGGTCACGGAGTGTACAAACCTGTTTTTACTGTGGTCAGAGTCCACATCTGCCCCTGGAAATGTCTTCCAATTTAAAACCTGGTTCCTAAATCTCTGTCTTACCATTATATAACCTATCTGAAACCTGTCAGTATCTCCAGGCTTCTTCCATGTATACAGCCTTCTTTTATGGTTCTTGAACCAAGTGTTGCTATGATTAAGTTGTGCTCTGTGCAAAATTCTGCCAGGCGGCTTCCTCTTCCATTTCTTTGCCCAGTCCATATTCACCTACTACGTTTCCTTTTCTCCCTTTTCCTACTACCAGTCACCCATGACTATTAAATTTTCGTCAGCCTTCACTATCTGAATAATTTCTTTTATTTGATCATACATTTCTTCAATTTCTTCGTCATCTGCAGAGCTAGTTGGCATATAAACTTGCACTACATTAGTAGGTATGGGCTTCGTATCTATCTTGGCCACAATAATGCGTTCTCTATGCTGTTTGTAGTAGCTTACCCGCATTCCTATTTTTCCTATTCATTATTAAACCTACGCCTGCATTATCCCTATTTGATTTTGTGTTTACAATCCTGTAGTCACCTGACCAAAAGTCTTGTTCCTCCTGCCACCGAAATTCACTAATTCCCACTAAATCTAACTTTAACCTATCCATTTCCCTTTTGAAATTTTCTAACCTACGTGCCCGATTAAGGGATCTGACATTCCACGCGACGATCCGTAGAACGCCAGTTTTCTTTCTCCTAATATCGACATCCTCTTGAGTAGTCCGCGCCCGGAGATCAGAATGGGGGGACTATTTTACCTCCGGAATATTTTACCCGAGAGGATACCATCATCATTTAATCATACAGTGAAGCTGCATGCCCTCGGGAAAGACTACGGCCGTAGTTTCCCCTTGCTTTCAGCCGTTCGCAGTACCAGCACAGCAAGGCCGTTTTGGTTATTGTTACTAGGCCAGATCATTCAATCATCCAGACTGTTGCCTCTGCAACTTCTGAGAAGGCTGCTGCCCCTCTTCAGGAACCACACGTTTGTCTGGCCTATCAACAGATACCCCTCCGTTGTGGTTGCACCTACGGTACGGCTATCTGTATCGCTGAGGCAAGCAAGCATCCCTACCAACGGCAAGGTGCATGGTTCATGGGGGGAGGTTTGTCTGCTGTAAGTTTTTGAATTCGGGTGTTTGCTTGAACGAAATTGGTGACATATCGTCTGATTTGGTGTCATTGTTATTTTCGATAATATCAATACGACTGGCCAATTCATCGATTTTTTTCAGACAGTGCTTTTACCAGATCTTCATTTTTTGTGTCACAAACATTAATTTGTTTTTGGATTTTGCGGGTGGTTTTGTTCAATTTCTTAACATCTTCTTTAATGGCATCGGGAGCCTGTATTAATTCCAATTATTCAACTCTGCTTGTCATTGTCTGAAAGTCTACTGTTTGTGTGTCTGTTTTTAAGAACGGAGATTTTATCTCGCAATTCGGTGTTCAACTGTTTGATTTCATCTGATACTGTAGCAATATTGTTGTCTACGTATGTTTTTGCTTTCGTAAACAGCTTACGCTTATCTTCCTGTCTCTGTGCAGTAATAGTTTCCGTGACTTGTTTCTTTACTTAGCTCTGCTCCTGTATGAACTTACGGTAACGCGTTTCACTGTTTTGTAGGTGATGATTAAAACGTTCGTCAATCTACCTGTTATGTTGTTCAAATTTCTTGTCGACATTCACATCCAGTGTGCGTGAAAGTTCCTTTGACATCGATTTAAACTCGTCGCGTAACGGTGTCGTGTTTTCAGAACATTGTTTAGCGATTGCACTAATTCCATCTCAAAGTAATTTCTTTGTAACTGCATGTGTATTGCGTATATCTTCACTATTATTCCTGGCACAGGCCTTAATTTCCTCACGTAATTGTTTTTTAGTTTCATTACATTGCTCCGCAACGGCTGTAATCTGTTCGGTAAGCTGTTCAATAGAAGTGTCAAGTTTTTCATTGATTTGTTTGAACGACCTATCGTGGTTTTCATTCGACTGTTTGAAATTTTCATTAATTTGTTTGTTCGATTCATTAAGGTTGTCTTGTTTTTCATTAAGGTTGACGTATTTTCCATGCAACTCTTTGAAATTTTCATTAAGTTGTCGTATGAGATTTTCATTAAGTTGTAGCAATGATGCCATAACTTGATCCATGCCAAAATTAGCTGCTGTATTCTCTGTGTTGTGTGATGGTGTATCTGCGTTTGTCACGTTTCGAGTTACCATTTCGTCATTCTCTGATTCTTGAAAAGGTTTGCCAATTGGATGTGCACTGTTGGTCATTACACCGGAATCCAATAAATCTGACGTATTTTGAGTACATTGTTCACCTTCGTTAGAAATAATTATCTGTTCGCTACGTAAATTTTTGAAATCAGGCGTGTCAAACTGGACAGCGTTCATTGTAACGGAACGTGCCGCGTCATCAATTGTTACATTTTTTGTGGACGTAATCGAATTTGTTTGCTCATCATTAGGATCATTACTAGTGATCGGCACGCGCTGTTTATCTGTAATTAGAGGATTACCACTATTACACTGAGTGTCGCTAGTATTGTCGGTGAAATTATTCGAAGCCGGCCGCGGTGGTCTCCCGGTTCTAGGCGCGCAGTCCGGAACCGTGCGACTGCTACGGTCGCAGGTTCGAATCCTGCCTCGGGCATGGATGTGTGTGATATCCTTAGATTACTTGGGTTTCAGTAGTTCTAAGTTCTAGGGGACTGATGATCACAGCAGTTGAGTCCCATAGTGCTCAGAGCCATTTTGAAATTATTCGAGTGGGCTTTTTCACTCATTGCCCATCGCGATGTACTGTTAGCAGTTTTTCGCGGCATTTTCACAGATCAAACCTAAGCACAAAATCAAACAAAGACAAAGCAAAATGGAACAAATACAATTACAACAAAGAGCAATAAATTGCCGATGATCTGTGCAAGAAAGAGTGACAAGTTAGTAAATACGTTGCGCCAGATGCAAACTCCATTTAACATTAAGTAAATAAGAGTAGATATATATCTGACTACTACTCATGAATTCACAAAGAAAATACGATCCTGGCCGGTTGTCGACAAGTGTAACCTCCCAACAATAAAATATAACAAATATATCATTCATATTTAGTGTAACCTCTCCACAGATAAAAAATATTTATAATAACCTCCCAACAATAAAAAATATAATATATAATTCACTGAGACTAACCTCCTAATTAAAAAATGTGACTCATAGACAACCTTGAAATAACTGACTGTGAATTAAAACTGGTAAATTTTGGACGTCAGCAGTGCTGCGCCATGGTCCTGAAAGCTCATTCTGAATAAATTTAAAATTCTTACCTCAATGAAGTCGCCGGATAACGCGTATATATCTGTTCCTATAATAAATTTTTCTGGCACAGCCCTGTGCAGTGCTGGCCGATAGATTTGTCGCGTATAAAAAGAAACAACTGATTTTTCTCTACAATAATCGGGATGACCATGGATTGGAGAAATTAGTAAGTTCTCTTAATTGAGATGAATAATTATCAATAGTTAATTTTTATAAGAAATATTATTATTATTAAGAGATTTAAAAAACATTTACATGGGGCTTGACATAACAATAGTACATATGGGCGAGGCTGCTTTCACCTTATATTATCTCGCTCAGGCTCCGCCATCGCTCCCCACGACCGGCCCAGCCAACACGATACACCAGACTGATCGCTACTAATACTACAACTGCTACACAGTTCCTACTGCTGGCAGCACAGCTCTCTGGTCTGAGATTATCTTATAGTTTACATATCGCAAGCAGCGCGTGAGCAATCCATCGAAATTACATCTGCTCGAGGGCGCTAGCAACAAATTCTTTAATCATGGACCTCTTAAAATATAAATAAATATAAATACAGAAAACATGTTTGGATAAGATTTTTTAGTGGGAACAAATACTGAAATGAGAGGAAACATCTATGGAATGAAGCCTGTATTACTAGAAATGTTATCTGTATTATTATGTTTTTAATGATGTTATCTGTACCGTTGCAAATTGTCTTCTCACGTTATAAAATTGTAATTGACACCAGTTCATCATATTGAGTAATTTGTAAGCATTCATTTCAGTGCACACATTTCTGTTGGTCATAGTATATGCACAATATGTGAGAAGTTGGGACTGTTAGTGTTTGCATGTGTGTCAATAATTCAGCAAGGGACTGGGTAACAGCACTGCTGGTTCTAAGGACAATTCAAAAAAACGTTGTGAGTGCACAAGTGGGGGTTTATGGATTTGCCATATTGTCCGCAAGACTCTTCAATGGTGATTGTGAACCTGCACAGTCGCAACGGCTGCTAGCCGTCTCTACAAGGATGCAGTGGGTCTGCACCTTTGATGGCACACCAATACTATACTCTCTACCAGGACTACAGTGGGTCTGCTCTGTGATGACCTACCTACCAATATTCTTCAAAACTTAGTCTGACTCTGCAGTGGGTTTGCTCTGTTGTGGCCCATTACTTGTCTGCATGTCAAGAGTCAGCACTGTCTTTTCGTTGGAAGGACAACACTACTTCTTCAAGACTGCATGGAAATCCACTACTTCCGTGTGCATTTTCTTTTACTGCTCAGACGTTGGAAAAAACTGCAACTATTACTGTGATGAATGATGAGGACTGTCTTTATGAGAACAATTTTTTGATTTTGACCAACATTGCATTAATAAGTGTGTGCATTTGATATCTTTGCTATTGTAATTTTGAAAAATTTTATCACATCGTTATTGGCCACTGCCCTAAACAATTGGTAAAATTTTTTGGGGGGAGCATGAGGGATATGTAAGTAGGTTGTTTAGGTTTTTATGTTGGTAACGTCACGTAGCGTTCTATATGAAAATCACTGACTGTGCTGTGTGAAGTCTGTAGCTGGTTTCCATTGTGGGAATATTTGCAACTGTAGTGTCGGGCAGTTCGATGTGAACAGCGCCTAGCGTTGCGTAGTTGGAGGTGAGCCGCCAGCAGTGGTGGATGTGGGGAGAGAGATGGCAGAATTTTAAGAGCGGACGATCTATGCGTGTGTCCGCCAGAAAGAGTAAATTTGTAATACTGGATATAATGAATTGATATATATAATGAGTTTTGAACACTATTAAGGTAAATACATTGGTTGTTCTCTATCAAAATCATTCATTAGCTGACTATACCTATTAGTAGTTAGTGCCTTCAGTAGTTAGAATCTTTTATTTAGCTGGCAGTAGTGGCGCTCGCTGTATTGCAGTAGTTCGAGTAACGAAGATTTTTGTGAGGTAAGTGATTCGTGAAATGTAGAGGTTATTGATAGTCAGGGTCATTCTCTTCTAGGGACTATTGAAAGTCAGATTACGTTGCGCTAAAAATAGTGTGTCACTTTGGTGTTGATCAGAATCAGTAAAGAGAGAAATGTCTGAGTACGTTCAGTTTCACTAAGCTGTTTGAAAATGAAATAACGTAGAGGGGATGTTTCAAACTGTCTTTTTTGGAACAAAAGACAGTAGTGTAGGATCGTTAGTAAAACGATAAATACTGGAGTCCACTCCTTTCTTTGGGTTGAGAAGAAACTCATTTTGGAACTTTTCTTTTGTTAGGTTTTAGAGTTCCAACACATGTCAACCTGTTCTTCAGCAGCTTCTTACACAATGCAATAGAGGAAAACCAACAGTCTGCTGTGATATTCCTGTTTGTCACATATATACTTTTGGAAAGACGATTCACAGACTGTGTTGGCTTTCCGAACTTTTCCTCTTTCTCAGATAGTGTTGCTTCATCGCTGTCTTTCCACACATAAATGTAAGAATTATACAGATATGAAGAATGTGCATCTGTGAAGCACATGACTTTTGTTCCATATTTAGAAGGTTTCTTGGGTACAAATATTTAGACCCATCATCAAATCTGAGAGCCACCAATAAAACTTCACATCGTTTTAGAGGCATGGTTGCACGAAAAATGGGACGTCCAGTAACGTCATTTGCGAAAAATGATGCCACGTTTCCACGTCCAGACTTGAAAATGGAACATAGACCCATCAAACCTATCACTGCCCCATTTTGCTTTGTCTGTGTTTTTATAACTCGAAGAGGAAAGATTTTGTAATTTATTCGTTATCACTTGTAGTTTTGAGATGGTATGTGAAGAAGCTTGCACAGGATAGAGTAGCATGGAGAGCTGCATAAAACCAGTCTCAGGACTGAAGACCACAACAACAACAATGTACTACTATCTCGTCCAACATCACAGTGTGAAAAAATAAACGGCATATTTCTTCTCGGTCTAGATCGTCACCTAATTGATTGGCAGTTCTTAACCACGATGACAATCTAATTTTTATTAATTTTTGTTTGGTGTCTTAGTACCGTAATTGGGCGCTCTTGAACTCCAACTGAAACAGTTCATCTTGCCGTGATAAAGTGTGTCGGTTCCGGTGTCATTTTCCCTACTCTGAAGAGAGTCAACGTCACCTTGTTCATTCTCGTGCGTGCAGAGAATATCATTCACGTGTATTTCAGAATCGCTGTCATAGTCTTAATCTGACTGTCACGGTCTGAATCTGACTGTCATGGTCTGAATCTGACTGCCATGGTCTGAATCTGACTGCCATGGTCTGAATCTGACTGTCATGGTCTGAATCTGACTGTCATGGTCTGAATCTGACTGTCACGGTCTGAATCTGACTGTCACGGTCTGAATCTGACGTGTGATCTTCCAAGGGAACAAAAGAATCGTCTGAGTGATGATCATCATCGCTTTCTTCGAACTGCTCCAAAGCCATCTGCATCATTATTTTGCTTCTTTTGACACATAAGGTATTCCTCCACAAGTAGCCAACTACAAGTAGGGAGATATTTGAAAAGTAAGGAGTATAACACAAAAAACGTACTAGCTTAGGGTAATAGCCGTCTGTCAGACTGAGTATAAATCTTACCCCTGCAGTAATATCCGCCTGTGAGACGATGTGACTGACGTTTGTGGGCGACGAAAACAATACTGTCGTGGAAGTGAAACGACGACACCCACACAGTAGCAAGTTCAACTCACGAATGCAACTTAGCTGAAATATCAGATCCAAGTATCAATGCTCGTCTGTCAACACTACATTGAGAGATTTTATTCGCACCTAAGAGACGGATGTTACACACAGAGGGTTAACAGTCTGTCACAGAAATGAACGAAATACCAACTTCCCTCCCAGAATGCGACAACAGTCTGCCTCAGAACCAAACAACGCAGGCTGTCAACACAACCTCAAATGTTTCAACAATATGTCACTCAAACAAACGCAATGCCACTTTTCCAAACGAATATCTTTACTGCTAGGGTCTCTATGATTCACTTATTCTTATCAAATGCACACTCTGTATGTTTGTGAATTTTAAGAAGCAGTGGATAAATTTGCTTTAAGAAAGAAAAGGGAACGAAGTTCTAGTCATAGTGGAATTAAAAATAGACGTACAAAAGAAACAAAATCTGTTATTAAAATAGGCATAACAAATAAACAATTAGTGGAAAAGTGGAAATATATAAGTGGTGCAATGCGCAGTACTCTGGGGAAATAACGTTATTTTTGTGTAGTTTGCGCGACAACATGGAGACGAGTAACTGTCTGGCGTCATCATCAGGTAAGCTGTAGTATTAGTTAACATTCACAACAACTGCGAACTTACCATTCAAAAACAGATTTTTAGTATAGACAGTAACGCAAATGATCATTATAAAATCAGTCTTTATATTTATTTCAAAGGAGGGTCGCCCCAGAAAATGTTCCTAATTTAAATTATGAATGTCAGTCTAAGTAATTTGTTAATGCCGTTCTAAATTATTCCCAGCTTAATAAATAATTACAATTCCATGTGTTATAAGCACTACTTATTTCTAGTTGTAACATCTAAGCTTGGTACATGAAGACCTTTGAACACTAAAGGTTCTTTAATTTTCTTCTACATTCAGGATATCGTATCGGTATTCTTTAAGGAGGTATTAAACATCGGTGTACCACAATAATTGAGTTAAAGAGTAGTTAGAGGCACCAAATTTCGCCAAAACCTCGGCTGCATCCTTTAAAAACGCTGAGTAAAGCGTAGTATCCGCTACGAAAATCATTTACACAATAACGAAGGGAAGTATTGTTACAACACAGTTTTATGTACTAAATAAAAAACCTACACAGACTTAGGATGTGTTTGACCAAATTAAGTTGCAGTGGAAATGCAAATTATGAAATTTATGATAATATTATGGAGGATTCAATGTAAAATCAGCCAGTTTGTATTCAGTAATGGTAGACGAGACTACTGACATTAACCGAACAGAAACACTAAATTTATATGTTATAAGAGTGCAGAAGGTGAAAACGTACACGCACTATTTAACACTGTGACGGCGAACAGGATGCATAGCGACGTGTATCCAGTATTCTTCTGTTATAGGACTTTTGGATAGGCTTGGCGTTGATGAGAGCAGATACTCTTCAGTTTCTACACATGGTGCATTTGTTACGACATGAGTTCAGCCTGAGGTGACAGTTATTTTTAAAAACAATTACTCCCATATCTTATCTGAGTACTGTGTGGCTCATCCGTTAGCTTTAGCAGTCAGTCAAGCAGATGAATACTGTGAAGTCTCAAGACACTCTAAACAGAATTTATAGCTACGTTGAACAGTCACCAAAGAATTCCAAAGGATCAAAAGATATGCAAGAAATACTTAGTGGGCCAAGGAAACAATTTGTTAAAACGTTTGCCATTCGCTGGCTCTCACTTGGAGAGGCGGTAAATTCACAATATGTAAACTGGAATTGTTCGGTATCCATGCTGTAAAAAGAGAAAAGATCTGGTGATTTATCGAAAAATGTAAAATGCCAAATTTTTTGCGAATATTGTGTTTTATGAAAGATGTCATGTTTCTCGTTAACAAATTGTGTTTCCCAGTTCGAAAGTAAAATTTAGATCTGGAGTGCATACACGTTTGCGTGAAGTCATACATACTAGAGTGCGTGGACCTTAAATTCAAACCTGGTGCAAATGACAGTTCTTTTCTCGATACAGTGCCTCCAGGGTTTCAAGAAGGTGGTTCGAGATTCGTGCAGCGAAGAAGTGATATTAAATACAAGATTAGCAAATTCTTACATAACTTGCTTATAAAGTTAAATGAGAGACTGGGGTATATAGATAATGTAAGAGTATTTAATATATTGTATCCTGAAAACTACATAAATTTTGTCAAGTTTGGCAATAAGCAAATCACAGAAATATGTGCACATACTAATTCTGCAACATCTGTAAATTTAGATGATCTCTTACTGGAAAGGGCATTGTTTAAGAAGGTATTCAACAGTAGTTGCAGTGGAATGAATCTCAAATAGCTGGTAGAGTTAATTTATGTTAGTAAGATGAGTAAAAAATTCCCTCTTGAAAATTCATTTATAGAAAACACCCTTGCAGACAGTTCAGCACGAATGAAGGTTTTATTGCATGAACAATATAAAGACAGAAAACTGATATCGTGTTTCTGTGGAAACAATAATCAAGCTTCTGATAGTTAACACTAAAGGACCATCTCGCTGTGACTGATTTTGAAAAGGCCTGTATACATAAATACTGACGTATTCTAATGTGATATAATGTAGTGCAAAATACGCAAGTCAGTACTCGCAGCATACTGTAGTGTAGATATAGTATGGTAGTATGTGGATTTGTCTGTGTAAAAGGTGCTTTTAAAAAGTGATAAAACGTCATTCAGCAGGTTACTGTTAGCTTCAGTTCAGTACACAATTCACTGTCATGCTCTCACTTTTAAAACTCTCATTCATAGTTTATTAAATTTTCTTATAGCAGGATTCTGCACAAAAGTTTCGTAGTTTGCACAGCTGGAAATAGCGATTTGTGAATTTTTGCGATATTATTTTATTTTGCAGCTTAAACCTTGCTCTGAATAAATGTAGTGAACGGTGGAAGAGAGTTTTAAATTCAATCCCACTACGTCTGAAGACCGTAAACTGTATCAAGAGTAACAGACTTGGTATAGTTGCCTGCTCTGCTGGAATACCAGTGAATTTCCCAAGTAATTGACTTACTGACGTCAGTACATTAAATCACTGTGCAGAATACTGTGAATGACATTAAAAGATTTCAGGTATCGATTTTCTGACAGAGAGGCAGATCTTAAACAACGGACTATTGCGGTTCAGTACAATTACGAGGATTTAGAGGTAAGTAAGTTGCCTTGACGTCGCGGTAGTGAAACGCGACTGTCAGCCACTTGAGAGTCAGGCCGCAGACGCGCCGAGACGCCGGGGAGAAAATCCAATAGCGGGCTAAGGAACGAGGTTTCTCTGCGCGAGCAGTCAAAGGGCGCCCGGCGCGTTTGATCTGCGCCGCTGTCGCGACGCCGGAAACAGTAGGCTCACAAGTCGCTCCATTCACGGCCAGTCTGGGGGAAGGGAAACGTCGATAGTAGGGCGACATCGCAGAGTGACGGTGCTGTTACTCCGTCAAATATTCTGCACCCGGGAAGTAAACCGGTGCTGTGAAACTAATTAACGTTCAACGTAGCTACTGCTGCCTTAAGTGAACAAATAATGAACAGTGCAAGGCCATGAGAAGTGCAACTCACGCCATTAGTGTTGGAAAGGTACAAGCATCTGAACTTCCAGAACCGCAAAGCTTTCGATCTAATTACGAGCTTATCCCTGCTAAAGTTCTAACATAAAGTTCTAGCAGGACGTATGACTGGGTTGAGGACTTCCCGACAGGCGAAGAGTTCCACGTTATAAACAAATGCTGATGAAGTTTTGCGTCTGGCCCAGCCAAGTGTCAGAGGGCCACTACTGTTCAAGAACTAGACGTTCGGAAGAGTACGTGGCTGCATGGGAGCAAGTTGTTATGTAGGGCTATTAGTAATTCCATGTCTACGGTTGGGGAAATACAAGTCCGGCGCAAACACTGGCAACACACCCTGTTGTTCTACATCTACATCTACATTTATACTCCGCAAGCCACCCAACGGTGTGTGGCGGAGGGCACTTTACGTGCCACTGTCATTACCTCCCTTTCCTGAGCCAGTCGCATATGGCTCGCGGGAAGAACGACTGCCGGAAAGCCTCCGTGCGCGCTCGAATCTTTCCAATTTTACGTTCGTGATCTCCTCGGGAGGTATAAGTAGGGGGAAGCAATATATTCGATACCTCATCCAGAAACGCACACTCTCGAAACCTGGACAGCAAGCTACACCGCGATGCAGAGCGCCTCTCTTGCAGAGTCTGCAACTTGAGTTTGCTAAACATCTCCGTAACGCTGTCACGCTTACCAAATAACCCTGTGACGAAACACCCCGCTCTTCTTTGGATATTCTCTCTCCTCCGTCAACCCGACATGGTTCGGATCCCACACTGATGAGCAAATACTCAAGTACAGGTCGAACGAGTGTTTTGTAAGCCACCTCCTTTGTTGATGGATTACATTTTCTAAGGACTCTCCCAGTGTTGTTGTGGTCTTCAGTCCAGAGACTGGTTTGGTGCACCTCTACATGCTGCTCTTCCCAAGCAAACTTCATTATCTCCGAATAACTACTGCAACCTCCATCCTTCTGAATCTGCTTAGTGTTTTCATTCCTTGGTCTCCCTCTACGATTTTTACCTTCCACGCTTCCCTCCAATACTAAATCGGTGATCCATCCATGTCTCAGAACATGTCCTACGAACCAATCCCTTCTTGTAGTCAAGTTGTGCCACAAGCTCCTCTTCTCCCCAATTCTATTCAGTACCTCCTCATTAGTTATGTGATGTATCCATGTAATCCTCAGCATTCTTCTGTAGCACCACATTTCGAAAGCTTCTAGTCTCTTCTTGTCTAAACTATTTATCGTCCATGTATCATTTCTATACCTGGCTACATTCCATACAAATACTTTCAGGAAAGGCTGCCTGACGCTTAAGCCTATACTGCATGTTAACAAATTTCTCTTCTTCAGAAACGCTTTCCTTGCCATTGCCAGTCTACATTTTATATCCTCTCTACTCCCACCATAATCAGTTATTTTGCTCCCTAAATACCAAAACTCTCCTTTTACTTTAAGTGCCTCATTTCCTAAATCTATTACCCTCAGCATCACCTGATTTAATTCGACTACATTCCAGTATCCTCGCTTTGTTTTTGTTAATGTTCATCTTATGTTCATCTTTCAAGACACTGTCTATTCTGTTCAACTGCTCTCCTAGTTCTTTGCTGTCTGTGACGAAGTTACAATGTCATTGGCAAACATCAAAGATATTATTTCTTCTTCATCGATTTTAATTCCTAAACGAAATTTTTCTTTTCTTTATTGCTTTTCAAAATACACAGAAATGTGTAAAAAAAACCGGCCGGGTGCGAGTAGTAGTTGCGCACTATGGGTTCCGTGAAAACTAAATTATGTATATGGACAGTTCATCCATCCCCTGAACCGAGGAATTCGACGATTTTTGCCTCTTATCGACATTGATATCTGTAAGGTATCGGCCCTAGGGATCCCAAGACTTTCGAGAGTGTTTTAGTTTCAAGTCTGTAGTCGGATAACAAATAACGATTTTTTTCTGTGTCATACAATTCAAATTATGATTTTTCTGATTATTTTCCTTCAGTTGTACTGTTCTTCCTTCCTTCTTGCCAAATTTCATTGTCATACGTCAAGGGAAAGTACCCTATAGGTTTTGATGAGTGAGTTTTCAAGTATCAAAATTGGTGAAAAATGACCGTTTATTTTGATTGCAAAGGCTTAGAAGCAAATGTTCACCGTATTACGCAGCCAATGGGCCATAGACCTTAGTATATGAAATAAATTTCTGAGAAAAAAAATTACTAAGCGAAGGACAGACGACCAGACAGTAATACAACAAAAGATAAAATTTTTCTTCGTTTCATATAATTACAAATGAACTGTTTTCAGATTTTTCCGGTGGTTGAGCTGTGGAATCTTGTTTCTTGGGAAATGTCATGATTATACGTCAAGGGGAAGCACTCCATAGGTTTCAGAGACTGAGTCTGCGAGTATCAAGATAAATGAGATAGATAACCGTGTTGTTCGAATGCATTGACTTAGAAGCTCTGCTGTCTTACATCGCCAATGGTCCGTAGACTTTATTTTGTGACACAAATTTCAATTTGATACGTCCATCAGATTCTGAGAAATAGAGTTCTGAACAGTCGTACAGACAAACAGCATCACAAATCCTCTAAGGGTCCACTTTTTACCAAATGAGTTTCGTACGCCTAAAACTGAAGTGCAGTATTTTTGCAATTTTACTACTGATGATTATTTAGTCACTATTTTAGTCACTGATGACTTGAAGAATGCAATATTCCCACTTCCAAATGAGGAAGGGTAGAAAAGTGTGAATAATACCGAACAATTTAGTAAGTGATGGTTGCCGAAGACCAGCACACACACTTTACAGAAGGATGAAAGGATGGTAGAAGCTGATGTTGACTAGTTTGGTTTCCGGAGAAATGAAGGAACACATGAGGCACTACTGTCTATATACTTACTTTTTGAGGTACAGCTTATGGACAAAAATATGCAAACACTGTGGGAAATGCGTGCTGGAACACAAACGCAGATGCAAGCCAAGCGTGAAGATTGTGCTGTTAGATTTGACCACTGATCTCACCTGTGCTATGTCATCCGTAGGCTGCAAGTGTCAGCTGACGTCAGAACAGTATTCTTTGTGGTCGTGGGAGCATTGAGTCCTGAGACCTGATTGGTAGGTAGTCAAAGAGCGCACAGGATAAGGCTAAGGTTGTGGATGGGGCCGTACACAGTTACTGTGAGTTGCACAATGAAACACACAACTTTATTTTTCTAAGAACCACTTATTTACACATTGGCTTAAAGTATCGCAATTAAACAATACGGCTGACGGCCTAGTTAAAGAAAACTTGAGATGGTTTTTGGGCTGAAGGCCCAATACCACACAGTGAACACAAGAACGACTGAAAGCCTGGCTTAGAAATCGAAAGCAAATAAAAAATAGAAGGTAAAAAAATTGTTAAGGAAAAACATGCGGCCGGCCAGAGTGGCCGAGTGGTTTCTAGGCGCTACAGTCTGGAAGCGCGCGACTGCTACGGTCGTAGGTTCGAATCTTGCCTCGGGCATGGATGTGTACGATGTCCTTAGGTTGGTTAGGTTTAACTAGTTCTAATTTCTAGGGGAGTGCTGACCTTAGAAATTAAGTCCCATAGTGCTCAGAGCTATTTGAACCACTTTCGAAAAAAAGATGCGATGAAAACAATTAACGGTTGAAGGTCTACGCTACACGTAAGAAGGGCAACTATAATTAACTGAAATTTCTTTTTAAACATACAACAGAATGGCCAAAACCTGATTAACTTATTGCATGGTTGTAGACCACAAACAAATTTGAAACTATGGCTGAAATCCTGAACAACAAGTCAGATAAATAATTTAGAATCAAGCCCTTGCTTCTTATTACATTTTTTTCTTTACAGAATACAGACGGCTTAAGGTCTGATTAAGTGGTTTACGCACATCCTCGGCTGAAGGCCACTCATAACACATGGAACAACTAACTGCTTAGTTACTGGATTAAGAACAATGTCTAAGAATAATTTTTTTTAAACAATGTTCAAAATTTTAATTTAACCAGGCTGAAGGCCTTTATGTAAAATTTAAAAAAAATCTGAATTAACAAAAGTCCAAAGGCCTCGCACAATACTTCAACTAAAATGGAAATCACAATTCAAAGGAAACAGAACAAGTGGTGGTCAGAAGAGTTCCAAGGGTCGGCCTGGGAAGGTAGCTCAAACTTAAGGTGAGGTGAGACAGGCAGCCAAGCGTTGAAGTTAGGTAATCGGATTTCAACCCAAACTAGGGACAGCCCAAGGACCGACCAACAATTTAACCAATTCCCTTCTGTCCGACCAACGGCACAACGATGGAGAATATCGGCCGAGGACGGAAATACGAACAACGCTACGCCTCCAGAAATTGGCGTCTAAAAACAGTCAGGGGAACAATAAACACTCTAAGCAGATATGAAGCAAACAACTTGAAAGGCTGTCTGACTACACGCCGTGCTGGACAGCAGCAACACGACGAGGAAAAGGCACACTGCCTACAAAGAACGCTAACGACCAGGGCAGGTGACTCGAGCGTTAACGGCCACAGGGCAGAAAACACCGGTGGTGCGCTTCACTGGCAAGCAACGGTCAATTTAATAATTAATCACAATATAGGAAGACGGCTGCATTATTTCGCCGACTCCAACATGTCATACGATGCTGCTAGTCCGAAAGGCGAAGGGGGCAACCACCAGCAATCAACGAAGAGATGTCACAATAGTCGAGGTTTCATAACAGGTTAACGGATCACTCAACTTCAGCGTCCAGGTTCGGTGGGCAACGAACTTTGTCGCTCTCGCAGCCGACGCCTCACTCTCCGATAGAGCGTGCACGCCACCAGCGGCCCCGGCCTGGCTCCACGCCACGGAGACTTGCCCAGCCGACCCACAGCAGTCAGCGTTACAATAACTGGTCAGTCAAAACCACAAGGTACACACGGTTCTGCGGAAACACTTGCACAAACTACTCGAACGATACCAAAACCAGGCACTGAGCAACAATAAGGACAAATGACCAGCCGAGACACACAGAGAACCCAGAAGCGGTCGGCGACCAAATACACGTCGTCTGATGAGACGACCGACACATCGAGCAATCAGTGTCGCCCCCACTCACGTCATGTGTGTCGGCAGCGGTCGGGCGAGTCGTGGCTGTCCGGACCTCACTGCTGACACGTCGCCTGATGAGACGACCGACCGAACGACCAACCAACGGTCGCCCCTGCTCCAGTCTCCTACCGTCGAACAGTGCATGTGTCTGTCCCCAGCGGTCGGGCGAGTACTTGCAGTGCAGATCTCACGGGAGCTCCATGCCCACTGAACTCACCGCACAGCACGACCTGGAAAATACTAGCGGCTACTGCAAAGATAGTACGACAGTGCTCTTATCGATAGCGCTGCCGCTGCCACTCACGGGCTGGCAGGCCAGCAACTTAGTGACGCTAGTAAATCGAATAAGAAACGGGACGGCAGTACCGCAAAGACAAGATGTCAAAACGGCACTAACACGAGTCGCGTACGGCTCAAGTCGGAGTGGCTCTGGACATGGGCAAATAGCTGGTGCTCATATGATGGTTGCTTCCGTTGCCAAGGTAGCTGAAGTGAGTAGTACGTCAAGAAGCACCATGGCGAAGAAGAAATGTACGGCGTACATGATCACCAAGTCCCAATGAGAATGAAATTGTGTGCTGAGTGATCGTGACGGACGGTCGTTGAAAGGGGTTGTGATGAAGTGTAAGAGGACGATAGGTGCAAATGTCACTGCAGATCTGAATAGACCACTCATGAACACTGTCACCATCAAAACAATACAAAGCGATCTCCACAAGCAGGGAATTGCTACAGGAGTTGGAATTCCAAAACCGCTCATCAGTGATCCAAATGCCTATAACAGGACAATGAGGTGCTGAAGCCATAACACATGGGTGATAAAAAAATTGTAGAAAGTCTACTGGTCTGTTAAGTCTTGTTTCACACTGTTTCCAACTTCTGTCTTAAAATGGTTCAGATGGCTCTGAGCACTATGGGACTTAACATCTGTGGTCATCAGTCCCCTAGAACTTAGAACTACTTACACATAACTAACCTAAGGACATCACACACATCCATGCCCGAGGCAGGATTCGAATCTGCGACCGTAGCAGTCACGCGGTTCCGGACTGAGCGCCTAAACCGCGAGACCACCGCGGCCGGCACTTCTGTCTTAGTTTACGTCCCAAGAGCGGAACATTGCGGTGGTTTGGTGATCATTTACTCAACCACATCGTCACATTCCCCGAACTCCAAGATTACCAAGGATTATGTGACCATTTCGGCTGGTGAAATTCATCGTTAGTAAAATGTCTGTTCCGCAGTGGTTACGCTGTGTTGCAAGACGGCAGGGTTCCCATTCACAACTCAACTTGCTTCGTCCAGGATTGGTTTTGAGAGCACAGGGATGAACTGTCGCATCTGACCTGGTCCTGGCCACCCAGGTCCTTGTGGACTACTTTCCTTCATTGTTACCTGAACGTGCCACTGTTTTGGAGTAAGTATAGTATACGACTCCCTTGAAACCCACTCAGAGCCTGAATTTATCCATTTCCAGACACCTTGAAGCTGTTTTTAACGCCAACTGTTTCCCTTCACCATATTAGGCGACGAAGGGAAAATTTCGTTTCCGCATCTTCATCTACACTCCGCAAAGCACCTTACGGTGTGCGGGGGAGAGTGCTTTGGTACTCCTGCCACTTGCATGTTTTCTCTTACTGTCGCGAATAATTCGCGGGACGTACGTTCAGTGGATTTCTGCGACGGGCCAGAACAGAGTCACAGTTCCACTGATATTTCTCACGGATACAGCCCGCCGATCTCGGGCCGTCGCATCTGCTCTCTCAGATCCGCCTGTACGCCGGGTCTCTTGGAGAGTGGAGTAAGTCGTCGGGTTTTCGTGGTTTATCTGCCAACTAAGGACTACGGTTCATGACAGGCCTCCAGTCGACACAGTCGACGGATTTCAGCAGTAGCGACTGTGTACTGCTGAAAGAAGGTTGTGTAGCGCGGCTTCTGGAATTCGTTTACATTGTTTAAAGGAAGTTATTGTGGACGAGAGTAGGATGAAAGAAGTGACTGTCGCCGGCGGTTTGTGCGCTGTATTCTCATATCAAAAGTATCTGTACACCGCCAAATACATTCGTTTTTCATATTAGGTGTATTGTGCTGTCAACTACTGCCAGGTAGTCCATATCAGTGACCTCAGAAGTGATTAGCCTTCGTGAGAGAGCAGAATGCGGCGCTCCGTGAAACTCACGGACTTTGAACGTGGTCAGGTGATTGGGTGTCACTTGTGTCATACGTCTGTGCGCGATATTTCCACACTCCTAAACATCCCTAGGTCCAATGCTTCCGATGTGATAGTGAAGTGGAAACGTGAAGGAACACGTACAGTGCAAAGGCGTACAGACCGACCTCGTGTGTTGACTGATAGAGACCGCCGACAGTTGAAGAGGATCGTAATGTGTAATGGACAGAGATCTCTCCCGCCTCTTGGAGATATGTACCGTCTATGCAAATAAATGTAGGCAGTTTTTTGTTTCCATACGCGTTAGCTTCATTTATTTGGGAAGCATCATCAGTTTATTGTTTCTTATTATACATACAATAAACGTATTATGTGATGGACATAATATGCTGATATATTACATTTTGTCTTGTTTTTCTCTTTCAAAAAACATATATAGTCACTTGCGTTGAAGTATGAATACCAGGAGTAAATTGTTACAATGCCATGAACAGAGATAGGAGCCTGGATAATGGAAGGTACACAAAAGTAGCAGAGGTAATGTAGTGTAACATGACCATTTCTACCTATGTCAACATCGAGTAATTTATCTGATCAGAAAACGTTCAATATCCTAGTGAAATTACAGATTGGATAAAGCAACAATGCTTTACATCAGAGTGAATAGGCAATACTGAAGGTGAATTCTGAATAAAACAACATAAATAAGTGTGGCATCAGAGTGCCAATCAGACATAAAGTAACATAACATGACAGATAACATCACTGTTCATAATATTGTACTGTGGCCCCTCAGTGGCGTTGTATACGAAATATTGTGACATGACTACTTAAGAAAACCTAATAGTAAAATCAAGAACTGAAGGGCTCCAGGTGGCCTTGTACTTGAAATACATGCAAATCGTAATAACTAAAACACTTATAGAGAAAATATCAATCACATTCTCCAAGTGCCCTTTATACATAAATAAATGCTGATCTTAATAGCTATAAAATGATTGGCTGCAAGTGGCCTAACACATGAAATACACGCAAATCATATTATTTATAACAGTTATAAGGCAAATATGAATCAGAGGCTCCAGGTGGCATATTTATATACGTAAATGCTGATATTAGTAGCAAAAATGTGACAGAAAACAATTTTGTGGCTCAAGGCACCCTACTTTTAAATAGCATAAACATCAAAGCTGATAAACTATAACGAAATATCGTTTACCTATAAATTTATATGGCACTCAGAGGCCTATGCAAGATTCATAATGAGAAAATGTAACTCTGTTTCATTTTTACAAGAAAAAAAAGCATAAGTTGCAGGATATTATAAAATATGTCTCTGTATGGCATGTATGAAAACATGTTAGACAAACAGAACCATAAAACCAAAGTATGGTATCATGTGAGTAAAGACACAATACTTATTGGTTGTGTAGCACCCACAGGGCTTTATAAAACTGTCTATTAAATGACCTATATCTCTAACATTGCGCATATCTACAGAGAAGGATATGGGAATGATTGACAAGGGCAGTGCACTTTATCTGTAAAGAAAATGATTAACAGTCAATCGTCAGTCATCTCAACTCAAGAACTGCTATGGCCAAAGCAAAGAAAAAATATGATTAAGCATGAAGACAGGAGTACTAAGTCCAGTTTTTTTTTTTATTTGTCTACTGACTGGTTTGATGCGGCCCGCCACGAATTCTTTTCCTGTGCTAACCTCTTCATCGCTTCATCTCAGAGTAGCACTTGCAACCTATGTCCTCAATTAGTCCAGATTAGTCCCCCTTAAATATCCCATCAACCACCACCGCCACTAAGTGCAGTATAGCCTAGTGACTGGGTAAATTTAAGGTATCGCATTAAATTAAGAGATGAATATGCAAAGATGGGGGTGAACTGCAGAAACAGTGAAACCTGTAAATGGGATTACTAACCTGAAAAAAAGGCAATCATGCATACTAATATAAGAAGGCAGTATCATATGCAATCTCGTAAGGAATGGTGAAAAAGAAATGTTTTCAGGTGTATAGCTTCTCTGACAGTCTCCCAGGAATGTGTCCAATTATTTGACATGAGGTAAGACAGATTTTCCTAGAAGGGAAACAACATACACAAAAAATGTCTTAGCATCATACACTATCATTATAGAAAATTATCAATATAATCCTCATTACTGGAGTGCAGTTCATGGAGTGAACACTCATTAAACATCAACGTTCCATAATTACTCAGAAAAATTAGTGCAGCTCAGGGCATGAACACTCATCTACGAATACTCTTATACATAACACAAAATGCAGAGAAAAATTATCCTTACTCCTAGATCTTTATAGGCAATCTGCCTAATTTATCTAGTACCCCAACACAAAATGGTTATAAAAGCGTGCTAGGAAACATTGTGAGAAGAGTCAGTGGTATTATAGATTCCATATAAGTTGATTATGTCGTGCTTTCTATGTACTGCATTTCCATCACTTCCATGTGCTTCTATTTATGGGCATAAGGTCATGTTTAGATACAATGAGATTTCCGTTCACCGGTTTTGCAAAATATAGGAAATGAATGAGTACATGCAATGGACATGAGTTACAGTGTACATTGATTTCTTATTTCTGCATAGGTGAAAACAAGTAAACTAGTGACATCATCAAGTGCAAGATTTATACAGCAAATTAGAGTACAAGGCTGGGCCTAAATGAAACATGGCAACATTATAAAGTACAAAGAGTGACTAATATAACGAAAAATATAATAATCAGACAACAGCATAAATGCCAGTAGTAACACTATCTTGCCTATTGTGTGCAACAGTGCCAAAGTGGAGTAGCATAGCATCGAAAAAATCGCACATATCATTATATCAGTAAAGACAGAATAGAATCAGAAGTAAATGAACATATCTGGAGGCTATATAGCAAAAGGACAGAAATTCCTACTATATAACCCTGTGGTTTATGTAAAGTATCTGGTGCAGCATATTGTATTTTAATAATTAATTTTGCGCTGCTGACTTGTTGTTTGTTTCCATTTTATGTACAACATTCGACGTTCAGTCCTGACGTCTTCTTCAGGTGGTCTGAGTTTTGCTGTTGTGTACATACTGCCTGGTAGGCATCATTCTGCGGAAACAAGATACAGTTCTGCGCGAAAGTATTTCACAGGGACAAAGAACAAAGATTAGTTTTCAGCATGATCGGCACTCCTCTGAGAATCTTGGGGGGTCTGAAATGCTAGGAAGAGGGCTTTCTTGACTCTGTGTAAAGTAACTTGTATTATTTGTAAAATAATGGACCTAATACAGTAATGTGTAATACAGTAACTAACAAGGTGCCAGCAACTTATTATTGTTTCACACAGTTCATTCTTCCCTTTTCCGCTTATATCAAAGGTATGCAACTATTTTGAAACTTTATCTTGATTTTTTTACCTTAGCTTTTATTGCGCTGTTGTCCACAGGTGGAAGGTCTTGTTGAACGTTTCATTCATTTTTTTGTACACCCTATTTATTTGTATTTTTGTTCGTGTAATGCTCGCACGTCATTTTCCGCAAAAAAGGTCTTTTGCTGTACAAATGTATAATATTTCGTATATTGGTAATTTTTGCTTTTTTGACTGTCTGACTACAACTGAAAGAAACACAGTTTTCGTGCCATATCCGTTTCGCCTTTATTCTCTGCAACGCATCTTCAGTGGCCTGGAATATGTACATAATTTTACTATTTAGTTTACATTTTGGGGCAATGTACCTATATGTTCTAAACAGTTCTGGTGGCTGGTTTTGCTATGTTGTAGCAATTCTACTTACAGGTTACGTGGACGATTTTCTACATATTGTGTTTCTGTTCCATTTTTGGTGCTGTTCTTCTTCTTACAGTTTACACTTGTTTTTTTTTTCACATGTCGCAGCACTAGGAATTGAACACTTGTTTTGATGCAGTCCTTTGGTTTGTCTTGCCGACTGTCGGATGTTATTGCCGAAGATCGAATGTTACTGCCAACTTTCGAGAGTAATTTTTGAAGTATCTGCGATGTGTTTGTGTGTGCATGTGTGCTTATGTGTGTTTGTCTTTTGGTGTGAAATAATGTTTATTTTGGTGACCGTTTTTTGTGGTTGCTTGTATGAGAGGGACGATTTTTTTATCTTATTATTTCTTTTATTAAGTGTAGTACGGAGCCTGTACTGATGGGTGTGTGTGCTACATCTACATCTACATCCATACTACGCAAGCCACCTAACGGTGTGTGGCAGAGGGTACCCTGAGTATCTCTATCTGTTCTCCCTTCTATTCCAGTCTCGTATTGTACGTGGAAAGAAGGATTGTCGGTATGCTTCTGTGTGGGCTCTAATCTCTCTGATTTTATCCTCATGGTCTCTTCGCGAGATATACGTAGGAGGGAGCAATATACTGCTTGACTCTTCGGTAAAGGTATGTTCTCGAAACTTTAACAAAAGCCCGTACCGAGCTACTGAGCGTCTCTCCTGCAGAGTCTTCCACTGGAGTTTATCTATCATCTCATCTCATTAATCACATGATTGTTTTCAGCGATGGCTTTTGAATGTGGAAGTTTTCTTGCATTTGTATAAGGCATTTGTCATGGTTGATTATTCTAATTATTTTCATTTTTTGTTCAGTGTTTGCAGAATGGTGGTTATGGTGTTTTAAATTTTCTGCAAATGCGGAATCGTTTGTTTCGTACTTCCAACACCTGATATGTTCTTTGCACCGTTTTTTAAAATTCCTGCATGTCACGCCTATGTATAGTGCAACATTGACATTCTAGTTTGAATATACCAGATTACTAGAATTTATTTCTCTTGGTAGTTGGTTGGCTTGAGTTTGACTGGAGGGTTTGCCCAGTCTTACATGCTATGTGGAAGCCCTCTGTAAGCAACACTGTAAAAATTATCAATACACCGTAATATTACACGCAACTGAGGAAGACAGAACTACAAACGTTGAAGATGTATAATATTTGTTTTGTAAGTGAAAAACAGCTTCTTCTGCTGCACTGTATTTTATTCTCCCAGACGTGTTTCGCCTTTTTCCACTGTACGGCATCATCAGTGGGATAGTTCTTCGCGTCTTTAGATGGAATCGGCGTTTCCGCCCATTTCGTAACATGGAGATCGCACTGCCACTGTATTTACGAAACATAAGCATGTTTTTGCGTTTCAAACATTTTTCCTCCCACTTTTCATTTTGTTTGCCCTTGTTATTTTGATGCAGTACCAGTCTTTTGTCACTAATGTAGACATAACTACTTTGAGTTCAGAGTGAACTCAAAGTAGTTATATGTATACTAGTGTTATGTCTATATTAGAGTGAATTCAAAGCCGGCCAGTGTGTACGAGCGGTTCTAGGCACTTCAGTCTGGAACCGCGCGACCGCTACGGTCACAGGTTCGAATCCTGCCTCTGGCACGGGTGTGTGTGATGTCCTCAGGTTAGTTAGGTTTAAGCAGTTCTAAGTCTAGGGACTGATGACCTCAGATGTTAAGTCCCATAGTGCTCAGAGCCATTTGAGTTCAAAGTAGTTATGTCTATATCGGTGTTATGTCTAAAATACTGATAGAGGACTGATAGTGCATCACAACAATAACGACAAAAAAATAAATAAACAGTGGGAAGAAAAATGTTCGAAACACAAAAACATGCTCATGTTTCGTAAACAGAGCGGTAGTGCGACCACCATGTGATCAGACGAGAGGAAACGGCGATAACAACTAAAAATGGGAAGAACTATCACAGTGACGATGCTATAAAGTGAAAAAAGGTGCAACATGTCTAGGAGATTGAAATACAGCGCGGCATGAGAGAACGCTTTTTATTTACAAAACAAATATTTCTGTCCTTGCTGCGGGGTCTGGCCCCGCAAACAGACAAATTTGATGTTGCCGCTGGGTGACTCGTTCGTAATACTGGAAGCAGTTAGAACCTGCGGTGACGTGAAGGCCGCATCAGAACTCACAGAGCTTCGGCCTGTCGAATCCGCAACTGACGCAACTGATTAGGTCGGGTCACCTGTTTCGAGAACTGCGCTGACGACTTGTAGGTCGTAATGTACAGGCGGGGACTGCGGGTTTTCCAGGATCCGTCGAAACATCCGTGGCCCGCCGCTAAGGTCGGTTCGTGTGTGGTCACCTACTGCCGGTAAGCTTTCATCTAATCTCGAAACTCTCTAATTCTACCTTCGTGATATTTTCGCGGTATATTGCCAGAAGAAAGAAACATATTGCTTGACTGTTGTATGAAAGTACGGCCTTGGAACTTTAACAGTAAATTGAAACGTCCCCTTTGAACAATTATACATGACTGTGCTTAAACTGACACACAATATTTTTTTTAGCGCAACGCAATTTGACTTTCAAAAATCCCTACAAAAAATGGCCCTGGCTAACATTAACCTATGCGTTTCACAAATCGTTAACCTCACAAAATTCTTGGTTACTCGAACTACCGCAATACAGCGAGTGCCACTACTGCCAGCTAAATAAAAGATTCAAACTATGGAAGGTACTAACTACTGAAAGGGATAGTTAACAAATGAAAGATTTTAATAGAGAACAAACAATGTGTTTACCTTAATAGTCATAATATATATAGCAGTTCATGACATCCAGTCTTACAGATTTCAAATCTCCGCCATCTCTCTCCCCACGTCCACCACTGCTGGCGGCTCACCTCCAACTGCGCAGCACTACGCGCTGTTAACAGCCAACTGGCCAACACTACAATAGCGGACAACAATGCAAACCAGCCACTGACTGCACACAGCACAGCCAATGATTTTCATACAGAACGCTACGTGGCGTTACCAATAATAAAACCTAAACAACCTACTTACATAGTCCCCATGCTCCCCACAAAAAATTTTACAAATACTTTTGGGCAGTGGCCCATAATGATTTGATAAAATTTTTCGTAATTACAATAACAAAGGTATCGAATGCACACACGTATTGATACAATGTTGGTTAAAAGCTACAATTTTCTCACAGTACATAAAGACAGCCCTGATCATATATCACAGTAAAATAGCAGTTTTTTTTCTCAAAGTCTGCACATTAAAAGAGAATGCACACGGAAGTAGTGGAATTCCATGCAGTCTTGAAGAAGTAATGTTGTCCTTGCAATGGAAAGACAGTGATGACTCTTGACATGCAGACAGATAATGGGCCACAACAGAGCAAACCCACAGCAGAGTCATTCGAAGTTTGGAAGAATACTGGTAGGTAGTTCATCACAGAAGAGACCCACTGTAGTCCTGGTAGATGTTATGGTATTGGTGGGCCATCAAAGATGCAGTCCCACTATACTCCTTGTAGAGATAATGGTATTGGTGGGCCATCAAAGGTGTAAACCCACTGTAGTCCATGTAGAGACGGCCAGCAGCTATCTGTTGCGACTGTGCAGGTGCAGGTGTGTGGAGAATATAGCAAGTCGATAAACCACCACTTGTGCACTCACAAAGCTTTGGAATTATCCTTAGAACCAGCAATGCTGTTAACCAGTCCCTTGATGAATTGTCAACACATGTGCAAACACTGTCAGTCCCTACTTCTCACATATTGTCCATATACTATGACCAACAGTAATGTGTGCAGTGAAATGTAACTTACAAGTTATTTAATTTGATGAACTGGTGTCAATTACAATTTTATAACATAAGAATACAATAACAAAGGTACAAAATTATTTATTTAAATAAATAAATAAATAAATAAACATACTATGACCAACAGTAACGTGTGCAGTGGAATGTAACTTACAATTTACTTAATTTGATGAACTGGTGTCAATTACAATTTTATAACATAAGAATACAATAACAAAGGTACAAAATACATCATTAAAGACCATAACAATATAGATAACATTTGTAGTAAAACAGGCTTTACAGAAGAATATAAATAAACATGTACATCAGTGTTACAAGAATTATGACATAAGTACATATATAAAAGATCAGAATTACTTTTGAAACATCAACTTCACACATGAGCATTAAAGCAAAACAGAATAATTAATGCCTAACACCTTTACAAAGAAAATAACATATATCTGAAAAATTCTGCAACGTAACTCTCATCAGATAAACACATAAAGACAGGAAAAACACAAATACCCAAGGGTACACAAACACATAGTGGGATAACACAACGAAAGGACAGGGTTTGTTTTACTGCAGTATTTTGCAAACAAAACTTTCTTTACTTCTCGGAGATCTCCCTTCGTTCTTCATTAGTTCCAAACAGTCCAATCTATATGTGTTTTCTGTACTTTTTTTTGTATAGCTTCTCAATGCATTTCTTCCAGTTCATCATAACTCGTTCTCTTATATAGTCTACCCCCTCTTAAGCTAACTTAAATCTACTGAGCTCAGATGCTAAACTAAGGGATGAGGCAATGCAGCAGCACAAAACAATTAACACAAACAGCAATGATAAAAATGGAAATTGTCAAAGCAAGCTGCAGCAAATGCAATAACTTATATCTAAACATGACAAAGCACAAGTAGAAAAAATATTACAGTGAAAATGGCCATGTTTAAAGCCTATATCACATCTTAACACTAGAGTGATGCATCACAAAAACTTACTGTGCAAGAAAGTTACCAAGTCGTTAAGAAAATTAATTATAAAATCCCTGAGTGGAAATGTCTATTTGTGTTCCTCCTTTCTTACGAAAGTACATCATAAAATTATTCTTGACTGGGTCTGTAGACAGAAAATAGTTAGATTAGTACATGTATTAAATTTTATTTTAACCAATGCTGCAGTGCAGCAAGAAACTAGATATTAAACATAATGAGCAAATATATATATATATATATATATATATATATATATATATATATATATATATATATAGATAAAGCAACATATGAAACGCCATTCAGTAGGCAAATGGCGTCTCCAAAGGCAAAAAAATTCTATCAACGCGAAAGACAATAGATGTAAAATTTTTCTCATCATTTCGTTAGGCATTTTAATAAATATCATAAATTAACAGCTCCACAGCATAATCATATCTTCTCAAGTTTGAGTGTCGTATTTGCGATGCTTTCTACAAAGGAATGTCAATAGCGAGGATAATGGCCTCTTTTTTTCTTCACCGAATGGCTTTCTCTTGCCAGACGACTACCTCTCAGCTGGGCACCCAAAACGCATTACGTCAAGGTCACTTACCTTTCTTATCGAAATATTTACGACAATCTTCCGCTACAGTGACAGTCTCGTATAAAAATATCACAGGTCGAGAACTTGCGTTACAAATGTGTAGAAACAAAATCCTGTAAATATAACAGTGTCCAAAAATTTTTCTCTGGCATTGTGATACATTCACACATCTACACACATTTCATAACTCTTAAAGTACGATTCTCGGTTTCCAACATCCTTTTTCACAACCAGAGTCTCTAACCACTACTCATTATTCCTTCTTTATTACACATATACATATTCGTAGACACTTCTTCAATATTTCATCATAATAAATTCCTCACATAGCATCAGCTTATCTGTCACATACCTCAACAGCATAATACACATCGTCATCATAACATCATAAAACCTCAGCCGGATCTCAAAATCGTCGTAGCTTCCTTCACAAACTTCAGAAACTGAAAAAAATTCTCTGCTCATTTCAATAGTGTCATCTACCTCAAACGTACTTTAAAAATCATGATCCCATACCAAATACATCATTCAAAGCTCTCATAATATCACAATGGTTTTGAAATAATATGAACAGTTGACAAATTACAGACAAAATACTATTTCGTAAGTGTGAAGTTATCCAATGGTGTAATTATGTAAACATCTGTCACTGATGTAGTAAAAAAAAAAGTTTGTTTCTCTGTTAAATAATCAGATCGCTGTGAAATTTTTGTCTTAGAGAAATATGGTACCGATATGTAAAGTTGTATAAGCAAATACCACATTAGTTAGGGCTCCATGTGCTTGCCACACACATGGTACACAAAGTAAGCTTGTACCCGCCTGAGGATTAATGTAATTATACCCTCAGATGTTACAGATTACAGCAATGGAATGAAATGTATCACGGAAACCTTTGTAATTCAAAAATCTTGAAAAATAAATCGTTCAAGTACAAAATTAATCACTCACATGTGTGTACTGTAGCGCAAACTGTGCGTCTTGTTGTAAGATAATTTCTGTGGAAGTGTCGTAGTTATCGTCCTCTGTAAGCAAAGTTCTGCTGAAGTCAATGTACTTACCTCGTCATAAACGAAGTGAATTGCTTTGCGTATAGATATCTTAGTTATTACGCTTATTGCCGTAATGAAGGAAGTACTGTGCTGTAACGTATTGTTGTGCTACGAAAAAGGCTGTCTCATTGTAGCAATACCACAAAAGTTACTACTAAAACATGTTTTACTTTCCAGAAAAATTCAGAAAAACTGTGCGGATATAAAACAGATACACTGCAAAAGCAACATTGTAAATTATCACTCATTAGTGGCGTCGTGATAAAATCGTGTAGTTGTCACATAAACTAACCACTGTGTCATCTGGTATCTCACAGAAAGTACTTTAAATCCAGAATGTATCTTCAAGTAAACCAAAATGTTGCATTAAAATCTAATTAGCAGTATCTGTATATGTAATAAGTATGTAAGCGTGATAGTCGTTACATAATCGTGCAACTAACAAACAAGAATGTACAAATGCAACACTGTGTCGTCTGTTCACTATAACAATGCATTCGTAATTTCTGTTTAAAAATGTTCCCTAGGTTCTAGACTGGATATTTAACTTCCAACACTGTTGCATGTTTAAAATTTCTTAAGTCTGACAAAGCATACTAGAAATGTGAATTGAAAAGTTTTATGGCAAAGACAAAGTTAAAAGGAAGATTATCTCTGAATTAATGGTTTTACATGTGAAATGTGGTGCAATCCTTTACTCTTCCTAGTGGACAGAGTTTAAACTTCAAAGCAATTATCATGTTGTATACGTCGGTAAGGAATACTGGAATTTTTCTCAAGGTTACCGTCTATGTTATTTTTCTCTGAGCCAGCCGACGCACGTGGCTGCCTGCGGAGCGAGTCATTGTCTGTCTCTTTGTTGGCGCGCGTCGTTATTGGGATTAGGAGACCTAACTTCTACAAATTCACCTTGTCGAGAGGGCCCTGCTCTGTTTGAATCCCGCCAGTTCTGATGCAATTCAGATCTGTCGTTACGATCATATCGTGTGTCGTCATGTCGGTAGATTCCACAGTTTCTTTCTTGTCAGTCACGTGGTGGAGAATTTCTCCCTGAATCGTAACTGCGCGCTGGTCCGTTGCGTCTAAAGTTATTCTGTCTCCCCTGATAATATTTATTTTGCTTCCCATTTTGTCTGTTTCTCTGATTGTCTCTGTGATAGTCATTACCGCGGAGAGGTGATCTTTCCCTGTAATAATTACTACTCTGCCAACGGTTGTCGTATGGGTGGTGTCTGTATTGGTCACGATTTACGTTGTAAGAGTAGCCTTGTCGTGTCCAGTTATTGTTTCTTTCACCGCGGAATTGCGACGGATTTGACCTGTAATTGTTGTGTTCCTGTTTTCGCGTTCCGCGATTGTCAGTGTCAATTTCTAATTCTTGTAACAGTCCCTGAAAAGCTTCAATGTCGTCTTTGCAATGTCCTGCCAAAATAATATGCCGTAAATGTTCAGGCAATTTGATTAAGCAAATGCGGATGAGTTCTGAGGGGCTGTATGGGTTTGACAGGTACTGATTCTTGTGCAACATGTCTTCAAAATATTTCACAAGACTGGAAATTTCAGATTGTTCGAAATGTTTCATCATTATGATGCCATGTTTTACTCGGTCTTGTGTGGCTTGAGACTAATATACTGAGAGGAAGGCATGGTAAAATTCTCCTTCACTATGACAATCGTGAATGACCGATTACATTCTTACAGCTCGTTCATTCTCTAAGTAGCCACACATAAATTCTAATCTGTGTTGTAATGACCAGTTGGGACGAAAACAATCAGAGAATTGATGAAGCCACGCTTGTGGATGAATGTCGTTGCCAGAATTCTTAAATGTTTAGAATTTTCGTATAGTAATGAACAGCTTATAGTCAAAATCATCATGTCGGCGAGTCGCATGTCGGTCATTGTTACGTCGTTTCGGGGGTTCCATCTCAAAATTCGGTGTACCTTGCCAATTTCTTTCATAATTTCCGAAGTGCCCTGTGTTATTATTTTGTGGCTGTTCCGTATTTCTGTGTCCCTCTTCCCATATTGGAGTGTCCTCTGAAATACGTAATTCTTGTATTACCTGTGTCAGCTGATCTTGTGCTTCCCGGATTTCTCTTTGGTGTTGCGTATTAATTTGATTCTGATTTTGTTTGAATTTCCTAATTTGTTCGCACTCTTCTGTATCATTAAAGACTACCGGTTTTGTGTCATTCAGATTATCATCTACCTTCGTAGATAAATTATTTAGCTGATCCGAAAATTCAACTACTTTCTCTGATAATGAATTAATTTCCTCCATGTGTCTTTCTGAACCAATTTTCTGAGTATCTACTGTGTCCTTTACGTTTTCTTGCGTAACCGAATCGGTAGATGCAACTGAGTCAATTTTAGCTTGCAAGGTATGATGATTTTCATGAACAATAGTTTGTGGTTCTTTTATGGCTGCTTCGTGATTCTATAATGCATTTTCATGCCGCGAAAAAATTGGTTGAAAATGCTCACAAATCTGTGTTTTTACGTCATTACAGACTTTTTGACATTTCGATTCAATGTTATGTAACTCAGTCGTTAAATCTTCACGTGTTTGTTCAAGTAGTGTTTGTAGTGGCTAACTTTTGAAGCTTTTGCTGTGTTTGTCTCTGATTTTGTTCCATTGTGTCTAAATGTTGCTGTGTTTGTCTCTGATTTTGTTCCATTGCATCTAACTTTTGAAGATTTTGTTCCATTGAGTCTAACTTTTGAAGAATTTGTTCCATTGTGTCTAACTTTTGCAGATTTTGTCCCATTTGTTGCATTGATTGTAGTAACATTGCACTGGTGTCTGAAACTTTGTTCCTCAGTGCCATTCGGCAATGCATTTGAACCCGGCAGTCTTCGCAGTTTGAAAAGCAGAAAATGTGTCTTCACTTATTTGAGAAAAAGGGGGGGAAGCAAAACCTGAATCTACAGTATTTGCAAGATTGTGTCCTGTCATTTCCATATTCCTGAGGCAACTGTTGCCGACCGATCGATCGATAGTGCTTCCCTGTTCACTAAATGTTTCACTGTCTACACCATTATTTGCAGCCCGCTCCATTTCCCTATGTACAATTACCAAATTACTACGTTGAACATTAGTTAATTCATTGATCGGTGGCGCTAACACACTGCTTTCGTCTTCACTGTCATTTCTCAGTTTACTTTGGAGCCTAGTATTACGTTTTTCACACGCCATTACTGTCACAATATTTCACACGATAACACAAAAAAGCACAGTTTGAAGAGCAAAAATTAGAGAGCACATTAACGTAGCACTGAAAATAATATCTCGTCAATTGGAAGCGCAGCTGCGAAATACTTGCTACAAATCTACATGCATACCACAAGTGTTTTACTGTACAACAATGAAAAACTACAACTACAAAGAAAATTCTCTCTATAATTCCGCGCTAGCAATAAACAAATGCTGCACTAACTACAAGAACTACAAGAAAAAATCAGAAGATTCCAGTGAGGTATCCTCGGCTAAGGGTCGATATATGAAACTTCCCCTTTGAACAATTGTACAAGACTGTGCTTAAACTGACACACAATATTTTTTTTAGCGCAACGCAATCTGACTTTCAATAATCCCTACAAAAGAATGGCCCTGACTAACATTAACCTATACCTTTCACAAATCACTTACCTCACAAAAATCTTGGTTACTCGAACTACTACAATACAGCGAGCGCCACTGCTGCCAGCTAAATAAAAGATTCAAACTACGGAAGGCACTAACTACTGAAAGGGATAGTTAACAAATGAAAGATTTTAATAGAGAACAAACAATGTATTTACCTTAATAGTCATAATATATACAGCAGTTCATGACATCCATTGTTACAAATTTCAAAACTCCACCATTTCTCTTCCCACATCCACCACTGCTGGCGGCTCACCTCCAACTGCGCAACGCTACACGCTGTTAACAGCCAACTGCCCAACGCTACAATAGCCAACAACAATGCAAACCAGCCACAGGCTGCACACAGCACAGCCAGTGATTTTCATACAGAGTGCTATGTGGCGTTACCAATAAGAAAATCTAAACAGCCTACTTACAAAATCACACCGTGAAGCAGATTGCCCTGGAGTAGCACCTCCGGGATGTTTTCGAGCTTACCAAATGGACCCGTAACGAGACACGCTCTTCTTCTTCGGATCTTCTCTGTTTCCTCTATCAGTCCCATCTGGTACGGACCCCAGACCGATGAGCAGTATTCAGATGACGGCCGGACGAGTGTTCTGTAAACCACCTCCTACTTGGGTCGTCTATGTACATTTCCAGACGGATTTTCCAATGAATGTCAATCTGTCAGTTCCCTACAATGTTACACTTCATACAAATACTTTACGAATAGATGCCTAACCCTAAAATTTGTAACTGATATTAACGAATTTATCGTTATCAGAAAGGATTTCCTTGCTATCGCTAGCCTACACTTTATATCCTCTCTACTTAAGTCGTCCGCACAATGTATTTCGCCGGCCTGGATGGCCGAGCGGTTCTAGGCGCTGCAGTCGGGAACCGCCCGAGCGCTACGGTCGCAGGTTCGAATCTTGCCTCGGGCATGGATGTGTGTGATGCCCTTAAGTTAGTTAGGTTTAAGTAGTTCTAAGTTCTAGGAGACTGATGACCTCAGAAGTTACGTCCCATAGTGCTCAGAGCCATTTGAACCCACTGTATTTCACCCATGCTATCTTTGGAATTTGAAAAGGTGTAATTCCAGTCAACACTGACAAAAGCTTTCTCTAAATCTACGATTGCTTTAAACTGAGGTTTGCCTTTCTTTTTTCCTGTCTTCCAGGAGAGGTCATACGGTCAGTAGTGCTTTGCGTATTCCCTCATTTCTCCAGAAACGAAATTGATCTTCCCCAAGTTCGCGATCAACTAGAAACTTTCTGTCTCTTGTAAATAATTCGTGTCATCTTTTGCAACCTTCTAGTACAGAGACTGTTCGGTAGTATTCATGACAGCATTTGCCTTGTTTGGAAATGAAATTATTACATTTCCTAGAAGTTTGATGGTATTTAGCACGTTACATCTTCTACAGCAAGTAGAACATTCCATCGCAGTTAGTTCCGCAAATGGTCTCGTTAATACAGAGGAAGTGTAGTCCACTCCGAGGGCTTTGTTCCGACTTGCCCCTTTCCGTGCTGTAAGATTCTTATTGTGATATCGTACATACCAGGTTGTAACGTTCCTTAAATAAAATGAAATAATAAATTTGACGATTATTTTGAAAGAATGTCTTAACTGTCGAATGGATACAGATCTCGAATTATCGTGTGGCGCTTGGTAACTGCATGTGGTGTGCTTACTCAGTGTTATTTTTAGCTAAAGTTAACACGAACTGATGGGGAAATGCAACTCCCAATACCAATAAAGAATTGCAGTCACTGAAAAATGTATTCAGCCCCTTAGGCACTGAATCATTTGGCCCTGTTCAAAACTGATAACTTTGGTCCCTATCCACATAACAAATAAATAAATTTTCTTACCTCTGGAGCAGAAACGGAGTCACGCGACATGTTCTGATCTCTCATAAAATAAATATAAATATGCTAGCTGCGGGCTCAGCACTGTGCAATGCTGACCATAATAGTTGAAATGCACATGAAATTCAATTGGCTGATAAACGTGAACATTTAAGAAAATCCAACTTCTTTGAAAAATATGACTTGGACAGGGAGGCGGTACTGATTATGGTGAATTACTAACACTCACTTTTTTAGCAAAATTATATAGCAACTTAAGTTCGTCTTTTCGAAAACATCTGACAATTGAAGTTACTCACAATTTATTCACAAACAATGAGGTTTCAACAGCATGTATTATCTAACTTCATTAATCCAATATAAAAGCAAATTAAATATTGCTCTGTTAACAAATCTTAGAAGCATTACAAAGTAAAATATCAACACTACTGGCAATTAAAACTGCTACACTACGAAGACGAGGTGCTACAGACGCGAAATTTAACCGACAGGAAGAAGGTGCTGTGATATGCAAATGAGTAGCTTATCAGAGCATTCACACAAGGTTGCCGCCGGTGGCGACACCTACAACGTGCTGACGTGAGAAAAGTTTCCAACCAATTCCTCAACCACAAACAGCAGACCGGTGTTGCCTGGTGAAACGTTGTTGTGGTACGTCGTGTAAGGAGCAGAAATGGGTATACCATCACGTTTCCGACTATGATAAAGGTCGGATTGTAGCCTATCGTGATTGCGGTTTATCGTATCGCGACATTGCTGCTCGCGTTGGTCGAGATCCAATTACTGTTAGCAGAATATGGAATCGGTGGGTTCCGGAGGGTAATACGGAACGCCGTGCTGGATCCCAACGGCGTCGTATCACTAGCAGTCGAGATGACAGGCATCTTATCCGCAGGTCTGTAACGGATCGTGCAGCCTCATATCGATCCGTGAGTCAACAGATGGGGACGTTTACAAGGCAACAACCATCTGCACGAACAGTTCGACGACGCTTGCAGCAGCATGGACTATCAGCTCGGAGACCATGGGGGCGGTTACCCCTGACGCTGCATCACAGACAGGAGCGCCTGCGATGATGTACTCAACGACGAACCTGGGTGCAAGAATGGCAAAAAGTCACTTTTTCGGATGAATCGAGGTTCTGTTTACAGCATCATGATGGTCGCATCCGTGTTTGGCGACATCACGGTGAACGCACATTGGAAGCGTGTATTCGTCATCGCCATACTGGCGTATCACCCGCCGTGATGGTATGGGGTGCCATTGGTTACACGTGTCTGTCACTTCTTGTTCGCGCTGACGGCCCTTTGAACAGTGGACGTTAGATTTCAGATGTGTTACGACCCGTGGCTCTACCCTTCATTCGATCTCTGCGAAACATTTCAGCAGGATAATGCACGACCGCATGTTGCAGGTCCTATACGGGCCCTTCTGGATACAGAAAATGTTCGACTGCTGCCCTGGCCAGCACATTCTCCAGGTCTCTCACCAATTGAAAACGTCTGGTCAATGGTGGCCAAGCAACTGGATGGGCACAATACGCCAGTCACTACTCTTGATGAACTGTGGTATCATGTTGAAGCTGCATGGGCAGCTGTACCTGTACACGCCATCCAAGCTCTGACTAAATGCCCAGGCGTCGTAACTGCCGTCTGCTGCACATCTGCTGTGCAGCGAGCTACCTTAATTTAAGTATTAGCTGTATTTTTCTTACTTGTCACGTCTTCTTCCGTGTGTTTTTGCTTTTAGGAAGCTTTGTCGAGTGCTATATATAGTGTTCCATTGATTTCGTGTCTGTTTTGAATACAGTCAGAGAGAGTCCATCTAGTCAGCCACAGTGCCAGTAGTGCTAGTGTTTGTTTTCAATACCGTCCAGAGACAGGTAATGCTATTGCCATTGTTTTCTACAAGAAGTGATGACAAACGGCCCCGAACTATTTGAAACAGTTAACGCAGAAGAGGGAATCCGCAAGCCACCTGACGGTGTGTGGCGGAGGGTACCCTGAGTACCTCTATTGGTTCTCCCTTCTATTCCAGTCTCGTATTGTACGTGGAAAGAAGGATTGTCGGTATGCTTCTGTGTGGGCTCTAAACTCTCTGATTTTATTCTCATGGTCTCTTCGCGAGATATACTTAGGAGGGAGCAATATACTGCTTGACTCTTCGGCGAAGGTATGTTCTCGAAACTTTAACAAAAGCCCGTACCGAGCTATTGACCGTCTCTCCTGCAGAGTCTTCCACTGGAGTTTATCTATCATCTCCGTAACGCTTTCGCGATTACTAAGTGATCCTGTAACGAAGCGCGCTGCTCTCCGTTGGATCTTCTCTATCTCTTCTATCAACCCTATCTGGTGCGGATCCCACACTGCTGAGCAGTATTCAAGCAGTGGGCGAACAAGCGTACTGTAACCTACTTCCTTTGTTGTCGGATTGCATTTCCTTAGGATTCTTCCAATGAATCTCAGTCTGGCATCTGCTTTACCGACGATCATCTTTATATGATCATTCCATTTTAAATCATTCCTAATGGGTACTCCCAGATAATTTATGGAATTAACTGCTTCCAGTTGCTGACCTGCTATTTTGTAGCTAAGTGATAAGGGACCTATCTTTCTATGTATTCGCATCACATTACACTTGTCTACATTGAGATTCAATTGCCATTCCGTGCACCGTGCGTCAATTCGCTGCAGATCCTCCTGCAGTTCAGTACAATTTTCCATTGTTGCAAAAAGCCTCACTGAACTTCCGATGTCATCCACCAGGTCATTTATGTATGTTGTGAATATCAACGGTCCTATGACACTCCCCTGCGGCACACCTGAAATCACTCTTACTTCGGAAGACTTCTCTCCATTGAGAATGACATGCTGCGTTCTGTTATCTAGGAACTCCTCAATCCAATCACACAATTGATCTGATAGTCCGTATGCTCTTACTTTGTTCATTAAACGACTGTGGGGAACTGTGTCAAACGCCTTGCGGAAGTCAAGAAACACGGCATCTACCTGTGAACCCGTGTCTAAGGCCCTCTCAGTGTCGTGGACGAATAGCGCGAGCTGGGTTTCACAGACCGTCTTTTTCGAAACCCATGCTGATTTCTAGTCTCCAGAAAAGACATTATACTCGAACATAATACGTGTTCCAAAATTCTACAACTGATCGACGTTAGAGATATAGGTCTATAGTTCTGCACATCTGTTCGACGTCCCTTCTTGAAAACGGGGTTGACCTCTGCCCTTTTCCAATCCTTTGGAACGCTTCGCTCTTCTAGAGACCTACGGTACACCGCTGCAAGAAGGGGGGCACGTTCCTTCGCGTAATCTGTGTAAAATCGAACTGGTATCCCATCAGGACCAGCGGCCTTTTCTCTTTTGAGCGATTTTAATTGTTTCTCTATCCCTCTGTCGTCTATTTCGATATCTACCATTTTGTCAACTGTGCGACAATCTAGAGAAGGAAGCACAGTGCAGTCTTCCTCTGTGAAACAGCTTTGGAAGAAGACATTTAGTATTTCGGCCTTTAGTCTGTCATCCTCTGTTTCAGTACCATGTTGGTCACAGAGTGTCTGGACAGTTTGTTTTGATCCACCTACCGCTTTGACATAGGACCAAAATTTCTTAGGATTTTCTGCCAAGTCAGTACATAGAACTTTACTTTCGAATTCATTGAAAGCCTCTCGCATAGCCCTCCTCACATTACATTTCGCTTCGCGTAATTTTTGTTTGTCTGCAAGGCTTTGGCTATGTTTATGTTTGCTGTGAAGTTCCCTTTGTTTCCGCAGCAGTTTTTTAACTCGGTTGTTGTACCACGGTGGCTCTTTCCCATCTCTTACGATCTTGCTTGGCACATACTCATCCAACGCATATTGTACCATGGTTTTGAACTTTGTCCACTGATGCTCAACACTATCTGTACTTGAGACAAAACTTTTGTGTTGAGACATCAAGTACTCTGAAATCTGCTTTTTGTCACTTTTGCTAAACAGAAAAATCTTCCTACCTTTTTTAATATTTCTATTTACGGCTGAAATCATCGATGCAGTAACCGCTTTATGATCGCTGATTCCCTGTTCTGCATTAACTGATTCAAATAGTTCGGGTCTGTTTGTCACCAGAAGGTCTAATATGTTATCGCCACGAGTCGGTTCTCTGTTTAACTGCTCAAGGTAGTTTTCAGATAAAGCACTTAAAAATATTTCACTGGATTCTTTGTCCCTGCCACCCGTAATGAACGTTTGAGTCTCCTAGTCTATATCCAGCAAATTAAAATCTCCACCCAGAACTATAACATGGTGGGGAAATCTACTCGAAATATTTTCCAAATTATTCTTCAGGTGCTGAGCCACAACAGCTGCTGAGCCCGGGGGCCTATAGAGACATCCAATTACCATGTCTGAGCCTGCTTTAACCGTGACCTTCACCCAAATCATTTCACAATTCGAATCTCCGTCAATTTCCTTCGATACTATTGCACTTCTTATCGCTATAAACACGCCTCCCCCTTCACTGTCTAGCCTGTCTCTGCGGTATACATTCCAATCTGAGTTTAGGATTTCATTGCTGTTTACGTCTGGTTTCAGCCAACTTTCTGTTCCTAGTACTATATGGGCGTTGTGACCGTTTATTAATGAGAGCAGTTCTGGGACCTTTCTGTAGACGCTCCTGCAGTTTACTATTAGCACATTAATATTGTTGTTCCCTGTTGCATTATGCCTACTCCTGCCTTGCCGCGTCTCAGGAGGCGTCTTGTCGGGCCTAGGGAGGGAATTCTCTAACCTAAAAAAACCCCATGTGCACTCCACACGTACTCCGCTACCCTCGTAGCCGCTTCCGGCGTGTAGTACACGCCTGACCTATTCAGTGGGACCCTACATTTCTCCACCCGATAGCGGAGGTCGAGAAATTTGCACCCTAGCTCTCCGCAGAATCGTCTGAGCCTCTGGTTTAAGCCTTCCACTCGGCTCCAAACCAGAAGACCGCGATCGGTTACTGGAACGATACTATAAATAGTTAGCTCTGATTGCACCCCGCGAGCGGGGCATTCCGCCTTCACCAACTCCGCCAACCGCCTGTACGAACCGGGGATGACCTCTGAACCCAGACGGCAGGAGTCATTGGTGCCGACATGAGCAACAATTTGCAGTCGGGTGCACCCAGTGCTCTCTATCGCCGCCGGTAGGGCCTCCTCCACATCTCGGATGAGACCCCCCGGCCAGCAGACAGAGTGACTGGCCCTCTTCCCCGACCTTTCCGCTATTTCCCTAAGGGGCGCCATCACCCGCCTAACGTTGGAGCTCCCAATAACTAATAAACCCCTCCCCCCGTGTGCCTGCTCGGACCTTGCTGAAGGAGCAGCCACATGTCCACTCACAGGCAGAGCGGGCGATGCCACACGGCCAGCCTCCACATTGACCCTCCGCCTCGTGTGCCGTGAACGCCGCTGAACCCGCCACTCCCCTTGGGGAGAGGGTGGCCCAACCGCGCCCGGTACCCGCGAAGATGTCTCGACAGCAGGGACAGTGGGTGAAGCATGTAACACCTGGGGTGTACCTTGCGACGTACCAGACTCCCCACTGCCGCTACACTCCGAGGCAGCAGCCTGAAGACGACTGACCGCGGCCATCAACACGCTCAGCTGTTCGCGAAGAGTGGCCAGCTCCTCCTCCGTCCGTACACAGCAGTCACACATCCTATCGGAACTTCATGAAACTACACAGACTGAAGCGGGAATACTCGACGATGTCCGACAACGAATTCTGCGTTTTTCAAACGAAATTAATCAAGGAAAAAAGTATTGCATTACTTATTGAACACCCATCTCACGTATGTTCCTAGAAGGGAGCTTGTTTCAGTCGTATTTGCTTGTACATACAGGGTGTTAAAAAAAGGACTTTACAACTTTGAAAATTTATATAAATTAATGAGTAGCACCTACAGAGGGCATTGTAGCGTCAGTTTGTAGGGAAATACATTAAGTTTTGTCTCGCGTAGTTCGCTAGAGCCGAATCGCACCGTAAGGAGCGCTAGCGGCAGTTGCGTTAAAGATGGCTGCCTTCAGTGGACCCGAGCATGCTAAGTGTGAAGAATCGAAGTCGGCGGCAACAGTTCACTGAAAGATCCTGCTATGGGCCTACAATTTATGACTGGAATAAATGTTTTGTAGAAACAGCGTGATCGGTAAGACATGGGAAATCATCAGGTCGTCGAAGCACATCCGACGATGTCGTTGAGCGAGTGAGACAACGTTTTCTCAATAGCCCTGGCGTTTATCTCGCGGACTGAAAATCCCACATGCGACTGTTTGGCGTGTGTTGAGAAACCGTTTGCATTTTAAACCGTACAGATTGACTATCGTACATACAATAAAATAGGCCAATAAAATTGCCCACAAGAACTTCTGTGCAGATATGTAAAATCGATTGCACGAAGAGGAACATTTCTTGGACAAAATCATCTTTTTTGACGAGTTGACTTTTCACAAAAGTGGCAAGGTTAAAACAGATAACTGTAGTATATGAGCCAGTGAAAATCCACTTAAAACGTAACAACATGTTCGTGATAGCCGTAAACTGAACGTTTTTGGTGCTGTGGCGAAATATATAAAAAATTAAATTTATTGATTTTTTGAAAAGAGAAAAAATGATGGATATGGGACTTTAAGTTTAAAAAGGCCTTTTTACGGACTGTATTGACTAGCTTAAATGTGGACAAATTCAGTGCTGCGTGAAATTTTCCTATAATATAATTTACAACTCCAATTAATTACATTTCTGAATTCTACGTTATTTTTCATTTAATCAGAGTTCTCACTTCAGACGTAGAATTAGTCCTTCTGCCACATTATTAATTCATTAGTCACCATCGATGTACTGCTCTTTGTTGACCGTGTGTATCTTCCTAAGTCGGCATCGGTTCACTTCACGAGGACGGTAGAAACCAAGGAATAAAATGCTACGTCGTTTAAATAATTCTCGTAAAGCTTAGATAGTTCCTCACTATTTTTTATTCACTAGACAATAAGACTTGTTTTGCTTGTCACACAAACCATAAATACTAACCAGATGGCTGCCTTTTTGCACACACCAAAAATTACGTCCATCCCCTACAAGGTAACAATCGGTAGTGTATCTTAACTCGTTCCAGGTGTATGAAACAAAAGAGAATCGAATATGAACATTACAGAGATTATATTCTACATTACTCTCAATTTAATCTTTGGCGCAGACTTTAAGGTAGTGTATGTCTCTGCGTCAGAAAGTGTCATTACAGCGCATTGAACAAGAACAAGACGTACAGCCTATTTTTTCCGTGAGAGAACCATTAATAGGATAGTGAACCTGGATATGTTACAACAATCTTTGATATGATAGATCGATTAGAATGACCAAGAAACGTTTACTTCATGCAAGATGGTGCACCGACACACTACCTTCCTGACGTCCGGGACTTTCTTAGTGACCACTTTCTAGGTCAATACATTGGCCGGGATGCGCCAATTGTGTGGCCCCCACATTTCCCAGACCTGGCACCACTCGATTCTTTTTATGGGGATTCATCAAGGCTATCGTGTTTGTACCTCCTGTGGCGGCTTCTCTACCTGAACTTAGAGCAAGAATTTACGCCGTCACTGAGCAATGCTACAGCGAGTTTGGGAAGAAATTGATTTCCGATGGATTGTGTGCAGGATAAGCAATAGAAGCCACATACAACATTTTTAAGGTAAAAAGCTTGATGTGTTTCCCTACAAAGTAACACTAAACCCTGCTCTATATATTTTTTCAATAAATTTATATGAATTTTTAAAGTTGTAAAGTTCTTTTTGAAACTCACCGTATGTTATAGACAAAAATAATGTAACAGCCATGAAGCGTTCCAACACACGAGAACGGCGACTTCATCTGCGCAGTAGCGTGCTTCCGACAATGCCCAGTAATATCATATGCGGTTTGTTATGAAGCACGGCCGCTCAGCCGTCCCGACAGGTACCAATCAAACTACGACATGGCAGCACACGCCGGCTGATTTCTGCTGGGATGCGGGCCGCGTGTAGTTTTAATTAACTCCTGACTGGGTACAGCTCCGAAATGCATTCTGGTCTATCGCCCGTAGGGAGACATATCTACCACGCCACTGCCGAACGGATGAATTGTGGGCGTATTGCCATATGGCCCAAGGGAGAGGACACACAACCACTGAAAAGCGGAACTGATCTTACGTACAAATAAACGCTAACAACAATCGCAGGGGAAAATATTCCATTTATTGGAGACGGAAAAAGAAGTCTGTAGTGTAATTTCTGGTCAAATTCAGATGCGAGAAAGAGTCGTCTCGTGCACAATAAATCACAACAGTGATGTGTGGGTCTATATATGTAGGATATCCACAAAAAGTGTCGAATACTTTGAGAGGCGACAGTACTCATCGAAACCAGAAAAGTAAGTCCGATAGACGTGGGTCCGGAAACGCATACATTCCGAGATAAACACTTTTTCTTATAGGAAGGGCTGCGCAAACCTTGGTTGAAGACATTAGCGCTGTCGTTGTATTGAGGCTCTGTAAAAAGTGTCGGCAGAGCATTATGATGTCCTACTCACAGTATTTTACCTACCATTACGTGGTCTGCAGTCAGTCGCGTGGTTCGAGTCGTGTTTTAGGCTACGTTAAATTCGTCTATTGTTTGTCTGCCTTACTTACAATACTGTCAAACTTGGATACGTATCATAATCTTTATCTTCTTCCAAACACGGATTCACTTACGTGTTTACTATTATTGTTTTGTTTTTATGTACAAATGATGTAGTTCATTTACATTTTCTCTCGTCCACCACTTGTTAGCAATAGATGAATACTGCTCCAAACCTAAAATGGAGGATAAGGTACCCTAGCAGAGAACTGCTGAGGCAGGACAGACTGATATTCAGGTTGGAAATTCGTCCAATCCATATGTGGCATATAGCCAGCCAGTGCTTAACCGTATTGGTTAAAACAGTCTTGGTTGCAATTTTTTTTTCAACTACGCGTTTCACCTTTTTAGGCATCTTCAGGTTATTTTAATTTGGAATTTCTTAGAAGAACCCTTTAGTCAATGTAGCCAAACGGCATCGTAGAATATATCAGGCCAATATCGCCTTCGTTAAACTCAGTAAAAAATTTCCACCTAGAAAAGTTTTTACTGAGTTTAACGAAGGCGATATTGGCCTGATATATTCTACGATGGTGTTAAAGAGGTACTGGGAAACTTAGTGACACCAAATACAATGACGAGACCTTCCTTATCACTTTGCGAACAATTAAACCGAGCTTTAGGGGGATGCGGGACTCCTTTCTCCTGTTTTGTTTCACCCACATATGTTTCAGCACATTTAGCGAAACTTTTGGTGCATAATATTTACAATTGTGAATGAATGATTGTTGTAAAATAATATACATTATTTGTTCATAGTTCACATTGAGATATATATTAACGTCCTGATGAACTTACATAACTTACATGATGTTACTGGATATTTATTTTGGTAGCTATTCTGCTACACAATCTAAACTTGTCATCTGCAAACAGCAAAACGTAATTTTTACAATTCTGTTTATTATGCATTTACAAACGGAAATCAGAACAGATAAATATAGACAGAGTTTTTGCCGTGTTGGTGTGGCTGTGCAGTATTCATTAGTTTCGTAGGGTGTTTGGCTGGGTCAGGCGCACGAGTGTGAAGTGTATTTGGCGTCTGTGGTGTTCGATCATCATGTAAGGTATGTAAAGTAATGGATACATCTACTCTTTTTGCCAATTAAGCTATAAATAGAACTCTGACATAAAGTTATAAAAAATACACAGTGCATCAGGTCGTTAATACATATCTCAACTGTGAACTATTGTCACGCATGTGTATGTAGATGAATGACGAACACTAACTTCACGTAACGAAGGTTTATTCAGCACTTCCACCTAGAGCGTGGAGCGAACTGCCTCCGGCCAGAACAAAAAAAGGTTCCAAACTGTAGCAGCTAGAACCGCTTGGCCACTCCGGCCGGCTATAGAAGTTAAAATTTTTCAGTTCAGTCGAGTACTGAACTCACAACTCTCCATACAACAATCTAGTATCATAACAACTAAACTACGGCGACTGCGCTATTCGGCTTCTTCTGCGACACTATGAACAATTACTGTATATTATTTTACAACAATCATTCATTCACAATTGTAAATATTATGTAGCAAAAGTTTCGCTAAATGTTAATACACAACAACAATTTTACAATTAGGAAATCAAATGTAGCCACTGAAGGTAGCACAAAAGGTGCTGAAACATGTCTGGGTGAAACAAAACAGAGAAAAAGGTGTCTTGCATTAGGCTGAATTCGTTGTCCTATTTTCTTATCAGGCACGGACATAACAAGAAGTACTGCAACACTACAAGAAAAGTGATCTTTGTTGATCAACTTCAAAGCAATGGCAAGCGGCCTGTCAGCAGTACCAAACTTATGCAACAGAACTGCACGGATGCTGCATGAGGAATTATCACTGATTTTGCTGGAACAAAATGAACAAGGTACCGATCACTAAGCGAAGCATCTTTCATCTTCTGGAAAACAGACTGGCGCTGCTGCGAACAAACAAGAGGACCATTTTTCCTCTACGAGCGATGCAAGGCAGCCGCGATTCTAGCGGCGTTAGGAATAGAAGGAAAGACGTGAGCTCTCCTAACACAGACTCTCTTTTCCGCACATTATGTGGGCGTGGAAGGTTATGGGTGGCAAGAAAATGCGCTTGCTATTAATGACATTCCCTAAGTACTAAGATCAATATGGAAAAAATACACTTATGTCTTTGTTACATTTGAGGCCAGCTCCACACAGCACTTGAAACGGAGTGCGAAGATCGGTAGTGCGTTATTCAGGAGTGCAGCCCGAGCCGACAATGTCATCTAAATAATTCGAGGGAAAAGAAACTTTTCCACTCAGGTGCTCCAGAAAGCGCTGAAATATGGCGGGTGCGAAGGCACTACCAAACGGCGATCTCGAACATTTGAAGAGACGCTGCTGAATAGCAATGGCAAAGACCTTTTGCGACTGCTCATGCACAGAGATCTGCAAGTGAATGTTGCACAAATGAGTTCTGGAAAAGTAACAATTGACACCAAATTTACCCATCTATTCTTCGGGGCGCAGCAAGGAATAACTATCTATGACCATTTTGGGATTCCAGTTCTCTTAAAATCGGAGCATAGTCTTCCGGACGGCTTCCTTAGGGCAACAAGATGTGACACCAATTGACTGATGGTAGTATGTGCTGTCTTTGAAATAATTAAGTTCCTGAGCTACTTGTTCCCGAAGAGCCTGAGGTACAGGGTGAGCTCTAACAAAACGTCGCTGTCCGTTGTCCTTCATTGTGACGCGGGCAATTAAATTATTGGCTTTGCCTAGACCCATAGAAAACAAATTCTGAAACACTGCACATAACTGAGCAACTCTGTCCCAAGGCTCAAAGAAAGTAATGGAAAGTACATTCTCCTGAATGTTTAGCCCAAACAAATCAAAACAGTCGAGACAAAAAATATAAGCACTGTCTCAACATCTTTGTCAAAATTCAGAAAGTTGTAGGAAGGTTACAAAGGTGTAAGACAGAACTGCCTTGGCCTTTATACGCCGTCAGCGTATGGCGCGATGTGCACGACTGAGGTTAGCCGAGCACTTTGGAAGTGGTACGGTTGAACGAAGTCAGTGAAGTTACAGTGTCAAGCTGCAAAAGGACTGACTGTCCAGAAACTGTAAGAGACAGAAGTTCGTTGTCGACATGTATCAGTGCAGATGAGTTGGGAACGTCACTTGAACTGCTATTACTTTTGTTTAGCACGAACGACAGTGTGCTGCTTTAAAATACAGTGCACACTTTTCCTGATTTAGCCTTGCACGAATCAGCAGCAGAAGGGGGTGCCTTACGCTTCTGTAAGGACACAGACTGTACCTGTCCCTCTTTGCCCCAAAAAGAATGAAGTTTGTGTGTCTGAGGAGCAAGGCAGGGGAACATGTGCAGTGTTCTAGCGAGGGCATGAGTTCACACCTCGTGCGAGACGCGACACGTGTTTAAGCGAGCACTGTGGCAGTGTCGGGCTAGGCTGCTGTCAGCGAGGCGCGTTTGTGGCCGCCATCTACAGAAGAAACAGGCGCTACCTCAAAACTGTCTGCTCACTTTCACAGAAAACCTGAAAGACTAGAATTTTTCGAACCTCCTGCAAAGAAGGTTCGAATGGCCAAATGGCTCTGAGCACTATGTGACTTAACTTCTGAGGTCATCAGTCCCATAGAACTACTTAAACCTAACTAACCTAAGGACATCACACACATCCATGCCCGAGGCAGGATTCGAACCTGCGACCGTAGCGGTCGCGCGATTCCAGACTATAGCACCTAGAATCGGCCACTCCGGCCGGCTGCAAAGAAGGGTCTGGTTATTTAGAAATCTGTTCCCGAATTCGAAAATGAGCTACATTCTGCGCGATGAATCACAAATCATTGCGTCACTGTAATACATGCCACAGTCACATTTGATTCTACACTGTCTAGTGAGGCTTTGCAATTCAGTCACCCATTGACAGTGGTTATGTCTTCGTTGGTTACGCATCCTAGAGAACAGATAGCGGGCAGTCACCACCTGAATCATGTCCTCGTAGTACTTTCTAAATGCCTGCAATAGGTCCTCATATGGTATCGGTTCAGAGTGCGACGTGGGGAAAGGTTTGGTGCAGAGCCGATAAACAGTGACGCCGGCCGTGGCAAGGAGTAAGAGGTTTGTCAGTGCCTTGTGTTCGATGCGTTCCACGTGCGAATTGAACTGTACGAGTTGGACTGCCCTGTCTTTCTTCGCCTCGTCAAACTCACCAAATGGCGGAACATTTGCAGGTGGCGCAGGCGGTGGCGCTGCCGTCGGGTCCGGTGTCTTGAGTGAAGTCATCTGTGCCACCATGGAACGATTCATCAATTCAGCCAGTTGCACCATTTGTTGACTCTGAAAGTGAATAAACTGAATTAGACCAACTGTGGGCGGCGCAGCAGGTGATTGTGGATTAGTAGCCAAAGTCTACGAAACAATGCATAAAGAAAACGAGCGGAACGGAAAAATAACACAGAAGGAACAGAAAGGGGTGGAAAACTAGTATCGGTAGAACGCAGAACACTAAGAGCACAAGCGAGGCAAACGCTGGGGGGGGGGGGGGGGGGCACTGAAGACAAGCGCCTAGAAAAAAGAAACAACTAAATAGACAACAGAAGTAGAAGTGATGATAGTCACACTATGTATGAGTACTCGTTGCCATGTATGTTGTGTACGACTTTATATACAACGGTAATGAGTAGCGGGTGCGGCAAATGTCGTCGTAGGGGAAGCTGGACAGGAACTGAAATGGTTAGTGAACAAGTTAATTCAACAAACAGAAGATTTACTTTACTTGTATTTCTCCAAGCAAACAAAGTATCATTGCAAATATTGCAGGAATGTCACAAAACACAGAGTTCCAGCACAACTGAGCTCTGCAGCTGCTGCCGGCAGTCCTGTATCGCTCTTGACGTGGCTCAGCGAGCACGCACCATTGGGTCTGCCAGGTCCTGCGTGACCTCTGTCGTCGTCTGAAAGGAACTGGCTGTACTGCCACGAACTGTGATGACGCCTTGTGGGGCGGCGGGTGGAATTTATTGTTATATAATGTAGAAAAGATGCATTTCCCGGCCGATTAGCAACATATGTGCGGTGGCGGGTGGAATTTATTTTTATATAAATGTTCCTTTTATTTATTTAATGCTGTTGTTTGCCGTTCTCAACACTGGCTCTCTAACTACAACATTGGCAACCAGAAAGTGATTAGCAAAACGTGAAGCCTGTATTTAGAATTCCTAGTGCCCACTTCGTCCGAGAAATACATTTACAGCTACAGCTTATAGCTCTAAGGAATTAGGAGATTGTCTGGGATTCATAATCAAAAACGATTCTCCCTAAAATGTTCACTATATTCTGAAATTTACATGCCAAAAAGAATCCACACAATCCGACTACTATCTAATGCACTAATGCACTGATGCAACTACAACTGTTCAAAGTAAATGCTTAAGTGAATGCTCGCCATAATTTGATGATAATGTTCATGAAACGCCACTCTAAATAATGGTAGAATATCTGTCCCGCGGCGGCACGTGAAAATACGACATACGCAAACTGAAGATATGTTATTAAAGTCATCCCAGATTCAACACTTCACTCGAAAACGATTTCATGGTTACGCGTATCCCTAGTAACTTATTACGGCATCTGAGACTGTTTATACCAATGATACCGACGCGACGCGACTCCCGGCACAGGTGGTGCGCTAATCAGCGTCAGGGGAGAACTGGGGCTTTCCTCTTCTCGCGCAGCGTTCTTATATATAAAGCCGCGGTGCGGACGGCTAAGGGAACGCCTCATCAAATCTGCTCTCCCGTCTAGACGCTGGGCTAGTAATGCACCACTTTAAGTTATCAAATAAATCATTGCTCCCTTTGCTGATGGCCAATGAAGCTCTCAATTTAAATGTGCAATCAGCACACAAGTAAGTAATCATAATAAAAGTCTGACGCGGCTAAGTCAAATATTTTGGGCGATAGAATTAATGTAATTACAATACATGCAGTAGACGAGCTCTGAACTTCCGCTTTGGAGGTATGCTATCGCTATAGTTTTATAGTTATTCAGTTGAAACTTCTCACATCTTTATGATTATAGCGAATCTCCCTTCTACGTAAATTTAAACATCATAGCTTTATTTATTGGCGTACTTAATCCATCTTGCTTCCTTAATTTTTAAGAGAAAAACCAGAAAATCATGAATTTCAAATAAAATTTTAATTTGTGAGATCCAGAATACTGTTTCTACTAAATTATTGTGCAAAAGGAATCTAAATATAAATTTTTAAGTTTCTAGCTCTTTTCTGTTGCGCCAATAATTTTCACAGAAAAACGACCAAATTTCGAAAATGGTTAAAGTTATTGAACTGATATTCAACACATACTGATTTGGTATTACTCCTGACATGCTAGAAACGTTTCAGGTTATTTATTTGATTTTTAAAGTATTGCGCAACATTTATGACGTCAGAGCTAGTTACAGCGGACTAGGCTGGCACACAATGGAAAGACTCATGTGAATTTTATACGGTGTGAGTACGCTGCTTCCCTACAGCCTGTTGGGTGATATCGATACGTATTACCATAAAACTACTTTGTTACTAAAACCAAGCCCGTATTCGTACACCTGCAAACACCTTCAGTTTCATATGCAGTCTGTAATATCCTGAGGATATGTTAGATGACGATCAGTTTGGCTTTAGGAAAGGTAAATGCAGCACAGAGGCAATTGTGACGTTGCTGTTGATAACGGAAGGAAGACTAAAGAAAAATCAAGGAACATTCATAGCATTGGCTTACCGGGAAAAGGCGTTCGTCAATGTAAAATGGTGCAAGATGTTAGAAATTCTGGAAAAACAGCGGTAAGCTATAGGGAGAGACGGGTAACATACAACGTTTACAAGAGCAAAGAGCGGATAATAAGAGTGAACGATCAAGAATGAAGTGCTGGGATTAAAAAGGGTGTAAGACAAGAATATAGTCTTTCGCCCTTACTGTTCCATCTGTACATCAAAGAAGTAATGATGGAAATAAAAGAAAGGCTCAGGGTAGGGATCAAAATTCAAGATGAAAGGATACCAATGATAAGATTCGCTACTGACATTGCAATCCTGAGTGAAAGTGAAGAACAATTACATGATCTGCTCAGTGGAATGAACAGTCTAATGACTACAGAATATGGATTGAGAGTAAATCAAAAAAAAGAAGAAAGTAATCGGAATTAGCAAAAATGAGAACAGATACAAGCTTAACATAAGGATTGATGGTCAGGGAGCAGATGAAGTTAAGGCATTCTGCTACCTAGGCAGCAAAATAGCAGATGATGGACGGAGCAAGGAGAACATCAAAAAGAGACAAGCACTGGCAAAAAGGGCGTTCCTGGCCAGGAGAAGTCTACCAATATCGTCCACAGGCCTTAATTTCAGAAAGAAATTTCTGAGACTGTGCATTTGGAGCACAACACTGTATCATAGATTTACATGGACTGCGGGAACAGAAGATAATTGAAGCATTTGAGATGTGGTGCTAGAGACGAATGTTGAAAATTAATTAGGTTCTGCCCAGAATTGAAGACGAAAGGAATATGTGGAAAATACTGACAAGGAGAAAGGATGGGATGATATGACATTTGATAAGACATCAGAATGTCTTGCATGGTACTAGAGGGAGCTGTAGAGGGCAAAACCTGTAGAGGAATCCAGAGACTGGAATATAGCCAGCAAATAATTGGGGACCTATCTTGCAAATGCTACTCTGAGATGAAGAGGTTGGCACAGGAGAGAAATTCGTGGTGGGTAGCATCAAGGCAGTCAGAAGACTAATGATTGAAAAACATGCTGTGTAGCATTAATTAGAATGAATTTCTATGCAGAGCATCGGATGCACTTATTATGAAGCATGTGAACCTTAGCCATCATACCAGGCATTGTTAATCTGTAATTTTTGATGAATAGTGAATGATGTGATGGCTGAGATTATTGCCAGAGGGTTATTTGTGATCCTTACTGGTGACACGGAGTTACATGCTATTAGTAATTGTAGATAACACACTTATTTTCCTAAAGAAATTGGTTGCAATATTTTGACAGTTTATAATTAGTGAACGTATCTGCTCATCAGTGTACTGCATTATTTCGGTAATTTACGAGTGTCTGTATGCTGTGTATTGTGACCCCAAGCACGTTAGGGCGAGTGTTTTGTATCAGTGTAATAAATACACTATGTCAAATCTATCCCTACATAAATTGCTCGAAAATAAATAAAGAACACTCCTCCATCTGTCCAGCAGCCTGGCACAGGCTGACTCATTTTCCCATTTTTCCCCTCCAGACCATCATGGGATGAAAGCACACTCTGGTGGCAGTACTGTGTACTTGGTCAGTTGGACTCTGGACCTCATGGTGGACACAGTAGATGGAGCTGCTGCCTCAAATTGTTTAAATAAAGACTGCCTGCAAAATAGTTGTCACCATTCGATTCAGCGTGAAGGACAACTTCCTACCCTTGTTCACACTGCCGATTTCATCTCGGAGTCTGAGAGTTTGTGAAGCGATTTAACGAGTTCGAAGGCGCCTTTCGTCACGATGATTATAGTGGAAGACAAATCAGACGCGCATTGCGCTATCGATCAACAGTGCACCGGTTGAATGTTTGTAACACCGAAGTGGCACCAAGGCGTACGGGCTTCTTGCCTTACGCAGGAATCATTTGGATGTCTTATTTCAATAGTGGTACAAGTCCTTTACCTCCACTTCTTTGCCTATAATGCTTCTGAAATTAATGATTCAAACAGATAGAAAGAAATGTTGATCTCTAGCATGAAGCCATATACTTGAATATTTATGGTATCTCAACTGCAGATTTTTCAGCGCTCATTTAACTTTAGAACACTGTATATCGAAATGAACAAAAATGGACTTGTACCACTATTGAAATAAGCCCTTCATTTGGAAATGGGCTGGTCGTATTTTGAGGAAATATGATGCGAAATATGTTTTTCGACCACCATATAAATACCAGAATCCTTTTAGGATTCGTAAAGGATGATTTTGATTTGCGTAAGGCAGGTGTCCACCGTATTCCTTGCAGTTGTGGCATGTTTTATGTTGGCCAGACTGTCAGGAAGGTGGAGGACTGGTGAACTGAGTGTAAGCATGACAGACGATAACAGATGGTAACAACGGACGAGCAAATCCGCCTTTGGAGAACATTGTCTGGGCACCGATCATCATGTGGGAGATAATGTTATAAAGCAAGCAGCTGAAATTAAATTAGCAAGTAACCTTACAAATGGAGATGGTGGTTTTTGTTTAAATTCTGAATGGAATCCTGTTCTCTCCCTTGTCATAAAACAGAGGAACAGAGTCTAAGCTTCTCGCCCCCCCGCCCTCCCCCTTTGATTGTTAATTTGACTATCGACAACTTCTGGTGCCAGTGATGTTTTGTTTGTGAAGGCACTTGTGTTTACTGTGTGTGTGTGTGTGTGTGTGTCTGTGTGTGTGAGTAATCTTTCCGGAGTCTCTGTGCGAATCGTGATCTTAAATTCCCTTGCACAGCACTTACTCGTGCTGTTACACCTTAAAATGACAGCGTGTGCTGCTGTCGGAATATCAGCGGTTGTCGACTATGTCACTTGGCTGCATTTCCGCATGTTATTAGAAGTAGTGGATCTATTTACCTGTTGACGAAATGAATCTCGGGTGAACAGCCTGGTATGAGTGTGCATAGGACACAATATTTCGGCAATCGACCACGTTGGCATCATCAGTTGCGCCGATGTACTGACCGGCGGTGGGCCGGCGCCATGTATATATAGGACAATCCCCCTTCTGCTCCTCCCTCAGGCGCTTCCTATGAGAGTGAACCGACTTCGGGGGAGGAGGGAAGAATAACAAGAGCGGTGCCGGCAGACCCTCCTGAACGAGAACACCTAGGACGCAGCGCCCAGACGGCGGGAGAACGGACGCTGTACCTGGACCGCACCGACTCATAGGAAACGCCTGAGGGAGAAGCGTGAGGGGGATTGTCCTGTCTATACCTGGCGCCGGCCCACCGCCGGTCAGTACATCAGCGCACCTGATGACGGCCACGTGGTCGACTGCCGAAATATTGTGTCCTATTCACACTCATACCAGGCTGTTCACCCGAGGTTTATTTCGTCATAAAATACGCCTGGAGAAATTGACGAATCATAATTTACCTCGCTGGATGCGTCACAACACCGTGAGTCAGCAGTCTCACGCACTGTGACACAAAGCGTGCGCGAGCGGAACTTATCCGAGTGTAGAAAGGCATAGGTACGAGAGAGCGGCCGCTGCTGAATTTGTTGAGCCTTAGTTTCAATTCAAAAGGAAAGTTTTTGTGGAGATACCGCGTGTGGTGTATATAGTTCCGCGTAGTCAGTGCGTACACAACTTTCCCACTAGAGCGCGCCCCGCTAAGCACAACAGTGCAGGCGCAGCTCTCGTCCATTTCTGGACTACGAGATGGCGCTGCCTTAAAGACGGACCAAATCCTGCTTCCGCTGATCCGCATATTAATATGTAACGCAGTCCACGAGGTTGCTGCTAACGTAGAACCTCTTCTCCTTGCAGATCGCACTCGCGCAGTGATACATGAATGCGCGAGGTATTATAACGAGTGTATAGGCCTCCGATTAGTGAGTCTGCATTTGTCTGCAACCGTTTGTACCAGTCTGCATTAGTCTGTACCAGTCTACAATTTCTCTGTACCAATCTATAGTCAAGTTTCAGTCTGCGCCTAATGAGATTACCATATTCCTGTACATAGCCACTTTTGTCAAGTATCAGAGATATATGTGAGAATAAGAATAACGTACCAACACCAAAGGAACTTCAAATTGTCGATTGTAAATAGCATCCAGAACCAAGTTAAGTCATTTTTATGCTTGTTATTATTTTAGTAAATGTCTGTGGAAATTAATCAACTTCTGTTTAAAGTTGGTCACCGTCAATCTGCTACTCTAAGCGTGCAAGTGGTATTTCTATGGTCTGACCTGATGGCAGAAGATAAACACGCCACGATAAGACCACGAAACATATTGCTGACACTCGCCTACTTCGTTAGGGCAACAAGTCAAATAATCTGATGGTATGTGTACAGAAGGTCTTACAGTACGCACACTACACTGCGGTGTTACCTACTCTGTTGTTGTTACGGTCATGATGTCTTGCTTATACGTTTCGAGGCGGTCCCAATCGTCCATGACAGTCAGGGTGAATTCTGGCAGTTAACATTCCTTTTCTCGTTACACAGCACATTATTTATTTATTGCCAAATTATAAACCTGTTACCTGATGTTTAAAACACGTCGTACATCTTACAATTTTCGTTTTTTATCTTTTTACAGTTTTCTTTCCTTTTGTTTTATCTACAACATTTACAAAGAATGATTGAAAATAACAAAAATAAAATTTTGTTGTTTTTAAGACGAATATAAAAAGAAGATAGGTTAGATGAGAGATTTGTTAGTACCATCACCTATTGTGACTGACGGTGAATACCTCGGAATGGTTTCATCGAGCCGTTGACCGCCAGTCACACACACACACACACACACACACACACACACACACACACACACACACAAATGGTTATTAGTAGGGAAATAATGTTTCTTATCCAATTTGTCACTAATCGTATGTATTAACTACATTAGGTGGACATCCATGTACAGCATTTGGTGTTTTCTTGGCTAGATCGCCAGCACCTGACACTTATTCACTGCCACACCTCAGCTTCCTCCTCCTGTTCCCCCTCATTGTCACTATTTTCGCTATCACTGTGGGTATCGCTGTCCACCCTCTGGAGATTTCTGTTACGCTGCACACAGGCATGTCGGTGATGTCGTGTCCGCATATACTCTTCATGTTTTTTTTTTTTTTAAATACTGTTTGTCAGTGCGTTTAATTGTGCCCATTGTTCTTCGGCTCTTATTGCTGTGTTTATATCTATGTCTGTATCTGTGTAATCCAAGTGTAGTATTTGTCTATTGTTCGCGTATTGCCCACAGAAAAAGACAGTGTGTTCTGGGGAACCTCTTCCCCGCATGTGCATCTAGGTGTCTGCCTCAGACTCAAGCGGTTTAAGTGCGTGGGATAAGGTCCGTGCCCGGTTAATAAAGGTACCATACCGCGACTGGGACCGATATGTCTCATTCTCAACCGCGCCCTTGTGTCAGGGAGTAAGTCGTGCAGTCTACGTCCCTTATCACTTACATCCCACTCACCTCGCCACGCATCCAAACGCCAACTTTTAAGGTGACGTATCTTCTCTATGGGCACACCGGTTATTGTGTGAACCTTATCTAATCTCCCCACCTTTAACCAGTACCCTGCAGATCTGTATTTAATCGAGATATCTATGGGGCATATTCCGAGCACCACACATAGTGCATCCGCTGAGGTGGTACCGAAGGCTCCAGACAGCCTAAGTAGGACACTTCTCTGCCCTCGTCTGACGGATGCTTTGTCGGTGACCACGTTCAGTCTATGTGCCCACGTGCTAGCTGCAAAGCTGAGTACTGATTCGAAGAGCGCACAGTGGTATGTACGTATGACTGGTAGAGGTGGTCTGTACTGTTTTGAATTTAGCCTCACCAGTTTGTGGGGTATTTTTTCTGTGCACACAGCACGGCACGTTGTGAGGGTAAGGCCGTTACAGTACTCGCAACAGGGAGAGCATATTTTCACTCTCGCGGAACTGCAGGCTGCTGGTCGGGCCTCTGGTGTCAGAGTGTAACTCAGGAGCGGCGCCTTTTACAGCCGCGCCAGGTACCAGGTAGGCAGGCGTCCTCCGCGGCTCCCAGGCGGCGCCGGCGATGCATCTTGCAGGAGGCCGCGACCCTCGGGACGCCACCCCGGGTACTAAAAGAGAGACAGCCAGGCGGGGGAGCGACGTAGCGCCGGTACGCAGCGGCCGGCTATAAAGTAAACAGTGGCCACCCCCGCCCACCTGCTGGGGAGGCGGGCGCGAGAAGGCAACGGCCGGCCTACGCCGGTACTGCCCTCCACCTACACACATCGCGAGGCGCGATACAATATTGACAACGCACCGGACGTTGGACCGCAAGGCGGGACGAATTCCTTCACCTCCAGGAGCGTAAACGTTTCATCTCAAATTCTATTTACTCGGGACCACGAAGAAGAGTGAAAGTGTAGCTTGTAGCACCGCACACTTGCAAAACACCATCCAGATGGCTTTCGCTCTCACTTTAACCCACCATTTGCCACAGCATCGCAACTTGACACAAAAATTAATTTAGAGTTTTTTGTTCAGAGCAGACTGTAGTGAATTACTTATACTAATTCATTTATCAATACAGCTCTTTTACAGACCATAAACAGCTCTTATATATATACATATATATCACTCCGTCGAGTGGCCTACCGGAACCATCCGACCGCCGTGTCATCCTCAGTGGAGGATCCGCATAGGAGAGGCATGGGGTCGTTATGATGGTATTCTTGAGCGAAGCCGCTACTATTCGGTCGAATAGCTCCTCAATTGGCATCACGAGGCTGAGTGCACCCCGAAAAATGGCAACAGCACATGGCAGCCTGGATGGTCACCCATCCAAGTTCCGACCACGCCCGACAGGGCTTAACTTTGGTGATCTCACGGGAACCGATGTAGCCACTGCGGCAAGGCCGTTGCCTTTTACACCTCCTGTTAAACGAATATTTCATTTCTTGCTGCATCCATCATCCTTCACCTCCACCCAGATTCGTTTCATATGTTCCGATCTCTCCTTCTAGGGCTGATCGATGTTATGAGAGTGTTTTCCTCATCTCTCTTGTTCCTTCCTCAAAATCACCATCTGCATTTCGTTCCTAACTTCTTCAGTCCAGAACACGCACAAAAAGTACAAGTGGGATATTACTGTGTTTAATGCTTCGTGTTAATGCTAGTTAACAATGAATTCCTCTCAAAAATTTTTTTGAAAACATAGCGAATTTTTTTTAATAATTGTCATCCTATATGACAGCACAGGACTTAAGCTGAACAATTACTACACACAACTTTGTAGGTTCAGGCTACTTTATTACAAAAGAACAGCTATACACGTAGCACATATTACTCATACTTGTTGTAGATTTCAAGACAGCTCAAAATGCACATTTCGTATCAAACATTTCAACAACTGTAAGTAAACTATTTAAAATATTTAAACAAAAGTACCACAGCAAAATTTTCAAATTATTTCTCTTTTCCTGATATTACCGTATAGTTCAGTATCGAGTTAACATTACTTGTCCTAGGTTACTTAAATTTTTTGTGGAATATATAAAGCAATTCCTGTCAGTAGTAAAACAAAGGGAAATTTTGCGCAGCTCACACCGTATAAAGGTGAGGTCTCTTCAGTATCCTATCCGCCATTTTCACATGTTCTTCTGAACAAGGCACGTCATCAAGCTAAAACGAACTATAACCTCACTGCCAATCATTTAAACAAAGTTGACATTCAAACGCGAAGTATCGTACATAACAATCAAAAGTTTAAAGCTTATAAATCCGTTATAGCACTCAGCTATTCTTAGTTACTGACTGAGGTACATCTGTACAGCTTTAATGTTATTAAAATTTATGAAAATACTTGTAACTGGAAAAAGATATGTCTTTAGCTTTATTCTGCCGAGACATGCTGTGCAGTCGAAGGTTGCACTGAGTGTTGCCATCTCGTGGTGTTCGGTGCAAGGATGAACACGTGAGCTGTGACAAGTATGACGTGTACCGTGCTTGATACCACAGACTAAGAAAGATTCGTCTGCTTACACACCCGAGGAAAAACGTGTAACATGGAGGCTCCGTATACGGTACCTCGGGGATCAAGAGGCTAGGTAAATTCACGTTTTGCCTGCCCACTATATTCATATTTGCTTCTTTAACGTCATTTAGCATCTGTGTAAACCATACTGGTTGTAATTTCTGCTTTCTAATATTAATAACAGTTTTCTTCTTCAGTCCATCATCATCAAAAATGGCTCTAAGCACTATGGGACTTAACATCTGAGGTCATCAGTCCCCTAGACTTAGAACTACTTAAACCTAACTAACCTAAGGACATCACACACACCCATGTCAGAGGCACGATCCGAACCTGCGACCGTAGCAGCAGCACGGTTCCGGAGTAAAGCGCCTAGAACCGCTCGACCACAACGGCCGGTTACATCATTATCCATTGTTGCCAAATGTCAGTTGAACGACATTTTTATTTTGTGCTTATTGAGTGAAATATGCTGTCCGTGTGTTCGTAGACATCCTTGGGTCAACCCGTAAACAGTCTTTCTATTTTCATGATTTGGTTCGTGCCTTCTTTTCGCACAAGTTTTAGTTTCAGCGCTATACAGAGCCTCAGTCTGAGTAATGTATTGTAAAGCTAAATTTCAGTATCCCACGATAAAGTCGTTATCATGTATATGTTTTTGATCTTCTGAAATACACTCCTGGAAACTGAAATAAGAACACCGTGAATTCATTGTCCCAGGAAGGGGAAACATTATTGACACATTCCTGGGGTCAGATACATCACATGATCACACTGACAGAACCACAGGCACATAGACACAGGCAACAGAGCATGCACAATGTCGGCACTAGTACAGTGTATATCCACCTTTCGCAGCAATGCAGGCTGCTATTCTCCCATGGAGACGATCGTAGTGATGCTGGATGTAGTCTTGTGGAACGGCTTGCCATGCCATTCCACCTGGCGCCTCAGTTGGACCAGCGTTCGTGCTGGACGTGCAGACCGCGTGAGACGACGCTTCATCCAGTCCCAAACATGCTCAATGGGGGACAGATCCGGAGATCTCGCTGGCCAGGGTAGTTACTTACACCTTATAGAGCACGTTGGGTGGCACGGGATACATGCGGACTTGCATTGTCTTGTTGGAACAGCAAGTTCCCTTGCCGGTCTAGGAATGGTAGAACGATGGGTTCGATAACGGTTTGGATGTACCGTGCACTATTCAGTGTCCCCTCGACAATCACCAGAGGTGTACGGCCAGTGTAGGAGATCGCTCCCCACACCATGATGCCGGGTGTTGGCCCTGTGTGCCTCGGTCGTATGCAGTCCTGATTGTGGCGCTCACCTGCACGGCGCCAAACACGCATACGACCATCATTGGCACCAAGGCAGAAGCGACTCTCATCACTGAAGACGACACGTCTCCATTCGTCCCTCCATTCACGCCTGTCGCGACACCACTGGAGGCGGGCTGCACGATGTTGGAGCGTGAGTGGAAGACGGCCTAACGGTGTGCGGGACCGTAGCCCAGCTTCATGGAGACGATTGCGAATGGTCCTCGCCGATACCCCAGGAGCAACAGTGTCCCTAATTTGGTGGGAAGTGGCGGTGCGGTCCCCTACGGCACTGCGTAGGATCCTACGGTCTTGGCGTGCATCCGTGCGTCGCTGCGGTCCGGTCCCAGGTCGACGGGCACGTGCACCTTCCGCCGACCACTGGCGACAACATCGATGTACTGTGGAGACCTCACGCCCCACGTGTTGAGCAATTCGGCGGTACGTCCACCCGGCCACCCGCATGCCCACTATACGCCCTCGCTCAAAGTCCGCCAACTGCACATACGGTTCACGTCCACGCTGTCGCGGCATGCTACCAGTGTTAAAGACTGCGATGGAGCTCCGTATGCCACGGCAAACTGGCTGACACTGACGGCGGCGGTGCACAAATGCTGCGCAGCTAGCGCCATTCGACAGCCAACACCGTGGTTCCTGGTGTGTCCGCTGTGCCGTGCGTGTGATCATTGCTTGTACAGCCCTCTCGCAGTGTCCGGAGCAAGTATGGTGGGTCTGACACACCGGTGTCAATGTGTTCTTTTTTCCATTTCTAGGAGTGTACTTTGTTCACCTTATCTGCTCTTCTCTCTAGACTGTCCTTCTCGTCGTTTATGCTCAACCACTCACCAAGGTATTTTAACGAGCCGATTTTTCGATTCTGCTTTGTTAAAATCTAAAAATGTAGCTGTCATGCCTTTATTTTTTAGTTGTTTCCTTGCAGAATAGTTTTTAGATTCCAGTTCTCTCCGCTGATATATTTTTCCAAAATCCGCACTGAAGTTCCCCTATTGAGCGTCTATTTTAGGTTCTACGCAATTAATGAGGTCTACAAGGTGTAGAATATGAAGATAGATTTCGGAAAAATACATCACCTATTTTTATTATTTAAAAATACACGTAGTAGTCTGTAGGGAAGTAAAGCCTTGCAGCACCTGAGTTTTTAGTTTCATTGAGTGTAAGTAAACGTGAATAGGTTTTGAAAGCTGCACTCCGTCTTCAGGGCCACAAGTGGCCCGTAGGGATCATCCCACCGCCGTGTCATCCTCGGGGGAGGACGCGGATAGGAGGGGCGTGTGGTCAGCACACCTCTCAACCGGAGGTTATGATGGTTTTCTTTGACCGGAGCTGATACTATTCGGTCGAGTAGCTCCTCAATTGGCATCACGAGGCTGAGTGCACCCCGCAAAATGGCGACAGTGCTTGTCGGCTGGATGGTCACCCATCCAAGTGCCGACCACGCCCGATAGCGCTTAACTTCGGTGATCTCACGGGAACCCGTGTATCCACTGCAGCATGGCTGTTACCACAAGTAGATGTTTGTGTATATTTTATAAAACCAAGCTGAAGCATTTGTGGAAGTGTTCGTTCATCCCTTACCAAGCAAAGAAAATCAAGCACTTGCCGTGTGACAGCTGACAGTCCTCTTACATTTTTCCATAATCAGTCATATATGTGGTGGCAAATAACCACATCAAATTAGGGCGTGTAATATGTGCGCAGCCAATGAATTTTAAAAGCAGAAATACGATTTAAAATGAATCGCAACTCTTGCAACTCATATAATGTTTATTAGAAATCTGTGTTACAAGAGAGCAACAGTGTCAATTAAAGGTTAATTTAGTGTTGCTTGTTATAGACGAGGAGCGAGTTCCTTTAAGTTGTGTGAACAGCGGATACTAAAGGATATTTCTATTGGTTCTATGCTATGAGTCCGCGCTAAGCAAGCGAGCATTCCGTCCTCCCCACATGCTCGCAAACAGCCACGCTCATCGCAGTCCTTAATCGGCAGCCGCCAGTTGACTCCCAGCCGCTTCCGTCCGGTCGCTACCCGATGACCAGGCGACCGATCGACCAACGGCCTTCCGTCTGCGTCGACCACGGTCCCGGGGCGTATTTGCACCGTGCGGACCTGCCAGCTGCTGACTGACAACTCGTCCAACAGAGGAGTAACGACGCACCCGACTCAGTCCACAACCCAACAGCGACTGAGACTTAGAGCCGACTGACTAACAAGTTAGTGTCTGCCTTCTGACTCACTCAGTCACCTCACTGCACCGACTCCCAGACTGAGCGACTAACCGACTGACCAGACTCGCCGAGACTGACTGACTGGTCCTCTCACCATGTCCCGACAGAGCTGTCCTCCAAAAACTGTTGCTGCGCGCCCCAGCGCCAACAGCGCTCAGCGATCACGCCCCCTATCGCTGCGGCGATAAGAAGTGAATAATCACGCGGGTAAATCAAATGAGCTGACCTGTGACAGGGCTCACTGTAAAATAAATTGTACGAGAAAATTACCGATGGAAAATACGCACATAATAAAGTAGATAAACACCTTAGTATTCCATGTACTGAAATTTCAGTCAGTACCGTAGTAACATAAAATTCAAACTTCAGTACGAAGCTCGCCAAAGTGAACACACAGACTGAATACAAGACAGATCTAATCTCATGCAGGCAGATTTGACAGTGCCGTTGTCTATTCGAATAGAAGCAGTGCCAAACTGAGCGTGGCGATTAACAAGTAAATTGGAAATTTGTAGTAAGTTCCTATGGCAACAAACTGTTGAGATCATCGGTCCCTAGGCTTACACACTACTAAATCTAACTTAAACTAACTTACGCTAAGGACGACACACACACTCCCACACCCGAGGGAGGACTCGAACTTCCGACTGGGGGAGCCGTGCGAACTGAGGCAAGACTCCTCAGACTGCCGAAGAAGTAAACGAAGGCCAGTAATGGGCGCTAGCACTAACCGTGGAAAGCTAGTCAAAGAGTAACTTTACAAACAAACAACAAAGCATTGCGATTAGGTACAGGCCAGAACCTCGTGAACAACTTCACAAAGATACATTTTTGCCACATTAATGGAGGAGAAACACATATACTGACAGCATGTAATGTGCGTCGTTAGGTAGCATCATGACAACGCTACAGAGATAGTCGTTAGCCAATAATCAGAACAGAAAACCTTTTTGGAACCAATAACTGGTGTGGTATCATATAAACATAAAACCGATATAGATAAGAAAGAATATATAAGTTGTGAAAAAGAGTTAAGGGGGTCAAGCCCTTTAAAAAAAAAAAAAAAAAAGAACCCTGAAAGAAATTCTATTGCATTCCTCGCGACAAGCCTTTTATTCAAACAACATCAGTGCCACTGTTCAGCATACCTGGCCTTCGATACACAAAGAGCTCTCGCACAGCAGTGTGGATATTGTAAAAGCAGAATGAGGCTGATGCAGAACAGGTAAAATGGTGGGTTTATAGGAAAACGGAGAGGGGACGGAAGCGTGCTGCCAGAAGAGGAGGGACGGCGTCCCTCGCGTGGGCCAGCCTGCTTTATTATTACTCTTTACGAGGTCGTAAATGAATATTGCAAGGGACGGCCACCTAATGGGAGGCGCGGTCGTATAGCGGAATTAAGGCAGTGCCGCACCGCAACGCAGCCGGTAGCGTGCCCAGCTGCTGGCCGCGTCCGAGCTCCAGCCCGCTGGAAAAACAAAACCGGAAGCGGCGCCGCGCCCTCCGCACTGCCAGTGGGCTCTCGGCAGACTGCCGCGATGCTCACTGTGAGGCCGTACCCTGCGTGCGCTTCCACAGCGATCTCTCTAAAGTAACGACAAGCACAAGAGCGATAATAATTCGCGGGAACACAACCCAGGTGGCGCTGCGGAGAATGATTTTGGTCTAAGTAAGGCTAGGAATAGATAAAATTCCATTAGCATTACGGTTCATATTTTAGCAATATTTACTGAGCTGAGGCATTGGGAGTGGGTAGAACTCTGTGTGCTAATTATTTCTTGTGCCGCACAAATCTGCTTCTTGATTAGTGGTTTTCAAAATAATCACTAAAATGAATGTGAATATTATCCACCAACTTCCTTCCTTCATATGGCATAGAAATTTGGAATTTACCGCGTGACTTTACCCCTGTGAAAGCTGTTACCTTAGTGTGGTCTTCAGTTACTCGTGATCGTCAGTATATGGCAGAAAAGTATGGGGTGCCAATATTCGAAATATGTATTCCGAACAGTTATCTCATAATACAAAGCATTTTATTTTCCGGACGACCGCAGCTGTTGGAAGGCATGATGTTAGGAAGAAGTCCACTTACAGCTCATAAAGTTGTTTGTTTATAAAAAGACGGCCGGTTTCGTAGATTCAGGCCGCATCATCAGGTGAACCTACACGGTGTAAGAAGGGTGCTTAGGTTTTTATGTTGGTAACGTCACCTAGCACTCAGTATGAAAATCACTGGATGTGCTGTGTGCAATATCCGGCTAGTTGGCATTGTGGGAATATTCGCTTGTGAAGTGTTGGGCATTTGGATGTGAACAGCGCATAGCGTTGCGCAATTGGAGATGCGCCGGCAGTGGTGGATGTGGGGAGAGAGAAGCTACAGTTTTGAGATGTTAATATGAGCGGACGAGCTGGACGTGTGTCCGGCAGAAAAAGGAAATTTGCCAAACTGGATGTCACCAATTATATATATATATATTGTGACTTTTGAACACTATTAAGATAAATACATTGTTTGTTCTTTATCAAAATCTTTCATTTGGTAACTATGCCTATCAGTAGTTAGTGCTTTCAGTAGTTAGAATCTTTTATTTTGCTAGAAGTAGTGGCGCTCGCTGTATTGCAGTAGTTTGAGTAACGAATATTTTTGTGAGGTAAGTGATTCATGAAAGGTATAGGTCAATGTTACTCAGGGCCATTCTTTTGTAGGGTTTATTAAAAGTCAGATTGTGTTGCGCTAAAATATTGTGTGTCAGTTTAGTGTTGATCAGAATAAGTAAAGAGACTAATGTCTGAGTACGTTCAGTTTTGATCAGCTGTTTGAAAAGCAAATAATGGAAGAGGTTTATCAGCACAGTAATTGATACATTTTTCTAAGGGGACGTTTCATATGTCGTGACACTACTCTGCAATACAGCGAGCGCCAATACTGCCAGCTAAATAAAAGATTCTAACTACTGAAGTCACTAACTACTGATAGGCATAGATAGCAAATGAAAGATTTTCATAAAGAACAAACAATGTATTTACCTTAATAGTGTTCAAAAGTCATAATATATATCAGTTCATGACATCCAGTCTTACAAATTTACTGTCTCTGATGGACACACGCCCAGATCATGCGCTCTCAAAACTCCGCCATTTCTCTCCCCACATCCACCACTGCTGGCGGCTCACCTCCAACTGCGCAACGCTACGCGCTGTTAACAGCCAACTGTCCAACACTACAATAGCGACTGTTTCAACAATGCCTACCAGCCACAGACTGCACACAGCACATCCAGTGATGTTAATACAGAGCGTTAGGTGACGTTACCAACATATAAACCTAAGCACCCTTCTTACAACGGTAAAAACCGAAGTACAGTGTCACCTCATTTTGTGGACATTAAAATTAATAAAAGAATGTCTAACACTTACTAACATATATTATACTTTAGACATTTCTTTATTAATTTTAACATCCACAAATTGTGGTGACACTGTACTTTGCTTTTTACCATGTACGTTCACCTGATGATGCGGCCTGAAGCTGTGGTGCTGGTTGTGTTTTTATAAACAGCAATTTTATCATTTCTAAGTGGAATTCTTCCTAATATCGTAACACAGTTTCGGAAGCATAGCATTGTGTCAACAGGACTAGCAAGAAATGACCAGTATTCCACAATTGTCAGATACAGTCTGTCCCAGAAATGCATAAAATTCGAAGGGTTGTACAGGGTGCTTTCAGGAATAAATCGAGTATGGGAACCCATGTCTGAAAACGTAGTGCAGCAACGCTATAGAGAATCAAAGTTATAGGCGCTAGCGCCTGCTAATAGGTCACCACTTCGGCAGCAAACGTGACTTTCTAAGATGACAGACTGTAGGTGGAACAGCTGACAATGCAGCTTGCTACTCAGTGACGGCAACTGTGCAGAAGATCGTCGATGGAGAAGACGGAGCTAGCTGCTGTGTAGATACGCCTTCTCTTCTATGAATGCAATGCTCCTTTCCACTGGTGGATGGTGGTTTTGGACACTAGTTTCCATCTGTTGTTTATTTTTTTCCTGTGTACTAAAAAACATTGGAGATATTAGAGGGTTCCAGGGGCTGGAAACCTGTGTCTGGAACATCATCCTCTGAGGCAATAGAGCATCACCTTCACAAGAGACAAGGCCTTTCTACGCAGCAGCTAACTCCATCTGCTGCAATGAAAATTGTGGCAACTGGTCGCGATCCCAGAATAGCGAGCAACAATGCGAGGAGTTCCGCATATAGTTTTCCAGCGTACGAAGTTACGTTTGCTGCCGAAGGGGTGGCCTATTAGCAGGCGCCAGCACCTATAACTTCGATGTTCTGTAGCGTCTTTGGATGACGTTTCTGGACACATATTCTGGCACTCGATTTGTTCCTCAAGACATCCTCTGCAATCCCTTGAAGTTCGTCGCAATATTTGTGGGAAGCTGTATACACGTTGCATGTATAACAGCGTACCAACGGCCTTGCCGTAGTGGTAACACTGGTTCCCTTCAGATCACCGAAGTTAAGCGCTCCCGGGTTGTGCGAGGACATGGATGGGTGACCATCCGGTCTGTCCAGCGCTGGTGGCAAGCACTCAGCCCTTGTAAGCCAAACTGAGGAGCTACTTGACTGAGAAGTAGCGGCTCCCGTCTCGTAGACTGACAACAGCCAGGAGAGCGGTGTGCTGACCACGTGCCCCACCACAATACCCGCATCCAGTGACGCCTGTGAGCTGAGGATGACATGGCGGCCGGTCGACACCGCTGGGTCTTCATGGCCTGTTCGGACGGAGTCGTTGTATATAAAACGTAAAATTCACAAGGCACGAGTATAAAATGTTTGGTTAGATTTAAAGAGTTAGTTTTAAGGTCTTGCGATCTATTTTGCTTAGGTAATTTATTACGAAGTTATATCACAGCTCCTTGGGATAGAAGGGAGCATTCTGAAATTAAATATAGGTACAGATCTGGAACTGGCCCCAAAATGAAAGTGACTTACTATTAATTGTTATTTGAATTAAGCTATAAAATGTACTGATGACAATTTTCTTAGTACTACTTGAATATAATTACCGACACGTATCCAATATGATTGAAGTGCATCCAAAGATTTATAGCAGTGTAGTGTCTGAAAAATCAGTTTTGTTTATAAATTTTCACTAATTTTCTAATCACGTATGTGATTTGCAGATAGCTTAGGCAAGGACAGCTATGGTTCCTATTTGATCGATCCACGACTTACCTCAACTTTCGTCCTGGGTGCGGTTCCGACAGCGTCGGGAAGCAGTAGAGATGTTTTGCCTCCGACAGAGGCCTTTTGCATCTTCAGTTTCTGCTTTGGAATCGCGTTTCTGACTGAAGCGAGAGGCTGGCGTTTCTGTAAATGAAGCAATTGAGCATACTATGACAGTCGCTATATGGAGGCAACCCATATAGAGGATGCCCACTTAGTGCATAAATGACTTGCTGCAGTGCAACATACCTACGAAGTTTCAGTGATTCTCATAACACGATGACCTTGTTGTCGCACAGCCTCGTACTTGTCTGACAATCATTTTTGTTATATCTGGCCCATGAGTGGGCTGGCAGGCGTCATTGTTGGGAAAGAATAGCACCCGCGTAACCGTCGCAATAAAATATTAATTCTAGCAGGAAAATATACTACTTATTGCAGGGCGTTTTGGTTCTTAATAGAAAATCTGTTATTAAGGAATACCACTAGTGTTCGATTGTTTCACCAACCTAGCCTGATATTTCCCTGAAACATGTATAAGCCACAACGTAAACGGAACAAATGATTAGGCGGCAATGCGGTGGTTTGAATCAACATGAAGCCGACTTCAGCTTGGTCTCCGAACACGGTGAGATACGTTAACAGGAAGATGACAACAGATAACTCCTGACACATCTTTCACTTTTTTTCGCAAAGGTTTTACATTCACCAACTACAGAACTTCTTGAAATATCGACGTCTCATATAGATTCTTTGCGTGTTTAGAAACTATTATCTTTCACGAGATAGCCTTTACTAACAAATAAAAGAACTTTCTCTTATTAAATATTATTTTATCATTAATTCACCGAGGAGAAACAAGAAAACGAAAAGAATTAACAGAATAAGTAATGATTTAAAGTGGTTAAAAAACTGTTTTTCACCTATATCAGACGAATGTGTTTGTGTTTAGATTCATAGGAAGAGGCAATGAAATTATAGTCGAAAGAAAGGAAGAAGATAACTGTATTGTAAAATAGAAATGTAGCAATAAACAAAATAGAGGCAGGATGCCCGAATGAGCCTGCCTCTCTGCATCAAGGTGACGGAGATCTTAAGGGCATCGATTGTGCACGTAGGGTAACTAACTGCCCACTGCACAAACATTTTCAGAACGTCGAGCTTGATTGAGCCATCAGTATAATATTTTCTAGCAGTTTCTTGTTCCAGATTAGTGACACGATGGTTTGAACTGAGACGGAGCTTGTTGTCCAGTTCCATTTTTTTCTCAATCAATTCCGGTACAGGAGAATTATGGCGAAAGTGTTTTTACTCTGCAGATGTAATTCTGTGAGTAACAAGCAGAAGAGAATGGACCAAGCGGTGTTTAGTGAATTTTTATTTCGTGTTTGCCACGTTTCCTTGCATCCATTCCCTTATGCTACCTTGGACTGTGTGAATGAGTTATTATGTGATGTAGCAGAAAGCTTTGGTCAGAGGTCGTAGCATTGCATGAGTATAATGGTTCTGTGGTAGGATAATACCAACCCCTAAACGCGAACAAGTGTGGCCATGACAGTGTAGAAGTCAGGTCAGAGAGGTCGCGAAGGTCCGAGTACTGGCTCTGTCCGGTTCGCAAACCGTCCCCTCCACCACCTTTCGAATGAACAACGGTAAGGCGAGGTGTTGAGAGGTCCACTTGCTACTGGGTAGCACCCCTGGACAGACGTGGAGACGCAGCTCTCGATTTTGCTAATGTTAACAAAGGTATCAGAATGTCTGAAAACTGCTATAAAGTCTAGATGTTGAAATCAGGTGTGAGTTTAATTACATGATTTCGTCAAATTTGTGCTCTGATCGGGCCACGCACCATGAGCGTTAAGCTCACGGTCGTGTTATTGCTCTGTGTTTCACGGAAGTTCACTCATTTGATGTATTTTAATGTGGTCTTCCTTTTACAGTAATTTATTATTCATATAACCTCTTTGTGTTCTTGCATTTCCGCCACGTGGTCGGTTGGAGCACCCACTACATTGGTAAAGTGCAGTTTCGATCTGAAAATGTATAGTAGACGAGTGAACAACAATAAGGTAGTGGGCGAGTGTAAGATAGGGTAGGAAACGTTAATGGTGGAATATATAACCGAACTTGCTTCTGAGGAGAACGAGAACCCTATAAAGGGATTCGGAGCCCGTAAGAAAGACTAGCTATTACTGGGCAAAATTATTCCTCAGTTTTGAATACATTAGTATTCGACTAAAGAAAGTGGAGACAGGCGTCGGCGACTGCAAAGGCAACGTAACATTAGGGCCGGTGAAGCAAGGTTGAAATCTTTCGAAAAAGTTCTTATTTCTCGATTGTAGCTGGTCACAAAGTAGGTTTTCATTATGAAGCAGCAGGTGTTGAAAGATTTTCAAGTCCTCAAAGATGTCAAGCCTAGTGCCTTTAACCTCGCAATTTAATAGCCCTTTGTTAATCGGTGCACTGGGAGGATGGGCCAACTGAACAAGCTGCTGGGCAAAAGTCGAGTCACGTTTCGTGGGTGTGGGTTCTCTATATGGGCTCTCCCTCTCTGGTCCATGTAATAACTCGGGCAATCACTACAGGTGATTTTGTACACCTCAGAACGGGATAATTTGTCATTAGTGTCCTTTAACGTGTGCACCAAGTTCTTTTCGAGGCTTTTATCCGTAGAATAAGCAAAGTCGTAGTTCTTTAAGAGTCGCCCTATGTTATAAGATACTTTGCCTATTAAGGGAATAGAGATGAAGCTAGTGGAGTTATCCTCTGGTGCGACACTCAGAGTAGATGAGGACACAGTTTTTTTTACCTCTTTTCTTGCTAAAGAACTGTCTCAAAATTTCTGTTTTATATCCATTATTATAGGCGATAACTTCTAGGATTTGTAACTCATTCTCAATTGGGCCTGTTGAATGAGGAATGTCGAGCGCTCATTGTATGCAAGAATGGAAGAACGCCGTTTTGTGGGCTTGGGGCTGTGTAAAGTTGGCTTCACCAGATCTGATGTTACGTTGCCTTTGCAGTCGCCGACGCCTGAATCCACTTCCTTTAGTCGAAAGCTAATGTATTCGATATTGAGGAATAATTTTGCCGAGTAATAGCTAGTCTTCCTTACGGGCTCCGAGTCCGTTTATAGGGTTCTCGTTCTCCTCAGAAGTAAGTTCGGTTACATATTACGCCATTAGCAGTTTTAATCCAGTTCCTAACGTGAAGGCAGCTACTGTCAACCGTCCATGTTCCCAAGCGCGCACGCGCGTCGCCATCGGCGGGGCCCGGTACACGGCTGCCCGCTGCGGTTACTTCCGGCGCAGCTCTCGCGGCCTACCGACCTCGTCCCCGCAGTGGCGCCTGCTGTTTCTCTCCTCGACTTCGCGCATTTTTTCCCACAAATGGGGTACTTATTAACTATCGAAACACATTTAAAAGTTTCAAGTACCAATGGAAAGGAATTCTGTGAAGCCTGATACCTTACAAAATTTCATGCATTTACGGCTTACGCCCGCATCATTCAGTAACGAGTCAACCTGCGTCTCTCTCGATTAGCACTACAAGGAACAAAGGATAAGATGTATGTGAGTTGCAATACTCAAGCGGTTTAGGTAACGAGCTGCTGTGTAAAAATTCCTAGTTTCGTACACCGGTAGTTAAAAAGAATTTTTTTTTTTCCTCTTCGTGTTTGTAACACATTCTGAGATTTCGTTATTCACGAAGAAATGGCTGAGAGCACTATAGGACTTAACATCTGGAGTCATCAGTCCCCTAGACTTAGAACTACTTAAGCCTAACTGACCTGAGGACATCACACACATCCATGCCTGAGGCAGGATTCGAACCGGCGACCGCAGCACTAGCGCGGTTCCGGGCTGAAGCAACTAGAACCGGTAGGTCACAACGGCCGGCTTATTCACGAAACTTAACTATTTTTCTGAAATTTTCGCTGATATTTACATGTAAGAACGCGTTTTCTCAGTAATGAGTATCTTCGATTTCGTACTTCCATATGTTTAAGAAATGAAGTTGCTAGACTTGAAACAACTGACAGTGCCATTCATATTTTTTTCTTGTTACAAATATTTCACAATTTTTTTCCAAATACGTAGCGATTTCAGACAGGAATCTAAGAGCACAACTTAAATCACTTTGAATGAAACTAGCAGCAATCATCATTGCTTGTCACAAGTATTTATCTGCGATCGAATCCTTAACAACAGTAGACAGAGATAGAAGATACCCGCCATAATATCTGTAGACTATATCACCATATATGAAACATTTTGATTCATCGTACGATCTTCAATACCAGCACTCACCACACGCTCTCGTAAATGCGTTTTTTAAATTTTGTTTTTAAGACTCGAATCGTTGATGTATCATATAGGGAAGTAGGCTACATCATTGTATGGACCTCTAGGAGCGAGTTACAACCACATTCTGTGCCTCTTCTTAAACTCCCTTAAACAATTTTTCAGGTTCATGGAGATATGTTCCGTCTATGCAAGTAATTGAAGGCAGTTTATAAAAGACATCACATTTACGCCAATGACTGTACCACTTTCTTTATTTCACGATTGCAACTTCGGCCTTAGGCCATTAGCGTCACCAATGTAGTTAATACTAATGACAATGACATATCAATGTTTCAGCTCATTTTAGGTTCACATGGCCTGATAGCCATAACATCTTCACTTGATAATGGCCTAAGGCCGATTTGCAATCTTGAAATAAAGGAAGTGTTACAGTCACTGGCGTAAATATGATGCCTTTTATAAAGTTCTACATGACTGTGTATCCCAGGTACAAATAGTTAATGAAGGCAGTTTGTTTATTACCGCACACGTTTCACTTCTTTTATTTCTGTAGCTCCTTCACAATGGTAATCAACAAACAGCCTTCAATTAGTTGCATGTATGAAACATACCTCCATGAATTTGGAAGCAACTAATGTACGATGCAAAACAGAAAAAATGACGAATTTTTCGGGTATTTTTAGAGATATATCTGTGCAGTGTGGTACAACACACCATTCCTAATTCATACTCCGGAAGGTAACATTCAAAAGCAGACGCTGATTTGAATGAGAATAAAATGACATAATATGACAATTATGACAGATTCCAGAACACAGTCAAATATCTTATCGTTTTTACACAAGCATGGAAGGACACCGTCAGCGAAATTTGAACTGTACTTCATACTTTAAACGTACATTTCGGTACTGTGACGAATACCATCCCTGTGTCGGCTGCTACCTGCTTCGGGTTCGTGCTGCGGTGGCGCTGCAGTACGCATGCGCGGATCTGAGGCAGAATCCTCTTGATTCTTTGGCGCTAGGAGAAGTGATAGCAGCGTCTCGGTTCGCTAGAATCGTAGGGCTTCGCTTCCAAAATCCTTACAGAATGACGTGGTGGCTCTCCTTCCCCTTGGTGCACTCGTCTTACTGATCCGACGGTGAGATACACAACAGGGCCCAGGACAGCAACGTCTTTGTAAATATACCAGTCTATAACATAACAAGAAATGCGGAACTGTGGTATCAGTTGAAAGATATCAGCTTGTGAAGTGCAAGCCTACAGGCCGAAAGACAACCAAGAAGAGGCCACACATCGTGAAATCAAGATGCACCAATGCAGAACCTGAAAAAAGCTTCTGGAAGCAGTGAGGAGATGAGGCTCATGGAGGACCAGGAAGGATTTCATGAGACCCTGACAGCCATCTCCTAACCTCTACACCTTGGATGGCACAGGAGCAAAGCGGCTGTTGATATACTTTCCGGGATGTGAGGTCGTGGTCCAAGAACTTTTTCTGCTCCTTACGTTTCGTCCAGGAAGCAGGTAAACGGAATATCCCTAAGGCAACCGCGAATGCAATTCGAATTGAAACCACTAGAGTTTTAAGCCACAGCAGACCTCTAGAAAGTAATTTAACAAAAGGTGAGAGGAAGGCTCTTAAGGATTTGAATGCAGATGAAGAAATACTGGTTCTTCCTGCAGATAAAGGGAACGCTACTGTTGTTATGAATACAGAAGATTACCGAAGAAAAATTTTGAACCTTTTAACGTCAGGACAGCATAAAAAAATTGCGAGAGATCCTACAGCCGGTGTACTCAGGAAAATTAATAATTTGATTAAGTCATCTACCTCTATCCAAAAAGAAGATAAAAAAACTTTTTTTAAAAGTGAAGCTATGTGTCCCCGATTGTATGGTGTACCTAAAATTCACAAAATAGATTTTCCTTTAAGACCCATAGTCAGTGCCATCAATTCTCACACTTATGAAATAGCAAGATATGTAACAACTTGTTTACAACCATTTATTGGAAAAACGGACTCATATATAAAAGACTCGCGTCATTTTATTGAAAAACTAGAGGGACTAACTCTGGCCCCTGAAGATATTCTTGTAAGTTTTGACATTTTTGTGAACCATTCACAATGGTTCCTGTTAACGAAGTTATGATTTTCATAGCGGATATTTTTCCAGAAGACTTGACTGTTCTTTTTAGGCATTGTCTGACATCAAGTCAGTTCCAGTGGGATAATGAATTTTTTGAACAACTTGATGGAGTAGCAATGGGTAATCCATTAGGCCCTGCGATTGCCAATCTTTACATGGAGAGATTTGAACAATCAGCTCTAGAAAAAGCTAATAACAAACCATCTCGTTGGTATCGATATGTAGATGACACATTTGTGGTTTGGCCACATGGCAGATAGGCCTTGGACGATTTCTTTGATTATTTAAATAAAATTCACCCAAAAATAAAGTTTACAATGGAAATAGAAAAGGATAACAGAATATCTTTCTTGGATGTCTTAGTTATGAGACGGTCTGATAGAAGCTTGGAATATAAAGTTTTTCGAAAAGGCAACACATACGGACAGATATTTACATAAAAATTCTAATCATCATCCACAACAAAAAAGAGGTGTCATAAAAAGTCTTGTCGATCGAGTGCAACGGATATGTACACCTGAACATTTGGATGCTGAAGTGAAACATCTGAAGCAGGGTTTCGAAAAAACGGCTACTCAAAAAAAGAGATAAATAGAATTTTGCGTCCAAGGAACAGAAGACCAAAAGATAAGAATAAACCACAATGACAGAAAAATATAGTAGTTCTCCCTTTTATTAAAAAAGTAACAGATCGGATCGGTAAGATTTTACGAAAACATGACATAACACCGGTCTTTAAACCAACAAAGAAAATAAGTCAAGTACTACGATCTGTGAAGGATAAACGCCCTCCTCTGTCGACATGTGGTGTGTATAAAATTCCATGTACCTGTGGAAAAGTTTATATTGGTACTACCAAAAGAAGCGTAAATACGCGACTGAAAGAGCATAAAAGTCTTTGTCGACTTGGAAAAATAGAAAAATCAGCTGTAGCGGAACATGCTCTTCAACCAGGAAACCACCAAGTAAAGTTTTCGGATACCGAAGTTTTATCTACAACGTTAAATTACTATCCACGCCTATACAGAGAAGCTATTGAAATTTATAAACATCACGATAATTTTAATAGGAAAGAGGAGGCTATGAAACTCAGCGATATATGGACAATGGCTCTACAAAATTGCTAACAATTTTTATCTTGACAAGGTGGTAATCGATAGTCAACCTTATCTTTGCTATGGATTATCACTGCTCATCACGTGTCACCTGAACCACGCCCCCCTTTCTCACAATATATAAGTCGCTCTCAGACACCCGACCAGTCAGTCGGCAAGACTCAGCGGAGCAGCGCCTCTGAGAAAGTCCAGCGCAGTCCTGGACGAAACGTAAGGAGCAGAAAAAGTTCTTGGACCACGACCTCACATCCCGGAAAGTATATCAACAGCCATGTCACCCGGTCGTGAAAGCCTTCATTCTACAAACAGGAGCAGAGCCCCAGTGATCCTGAGTTGTGCCTGAGCGTGCTGCAGGCTAACTATCCAGACAAATGAGGAATCTAGCTAAGTTCTGATACGAATTACAGTAGTGTGTGTAATGTATTGCAGTGTAGTGTAATGCTCTATAGTAGTGGAATGTGTGAGACAAATGGAAAGAAATAACGCACCACTAAGGAATTACCCAAATGGGACAGATATGGGTAGATGTGATGTACATGTACAGATAAACAAATGATTACAATTTCAGAAAAATTGGATGATATATTGAAGAGAAATAAATTCACAAATTGAACAAGTCAGGTACCCATTGGTTCACCCCTGGCCCTTATGGAAGCAGTAACTCGGTTTGGCACTGATAAAGTTGTTGGATGTCCCCCTGAGGGCTCTGGTACCTAATTCTGTCCAACTATACATTATTATTTCTTTCCTTTCTCAGAAGTTATGTCTGGTTTAAAATGGAAAGTGACATGGACCTTGATCAAGCGTGACTTCCTTTTAACTGTACGGTATATATTACATTGCATTTAGGAACTTTCGGGTAATTGAACATGTATCAATAATTACAGATTTCTGTAATTGTAAATATACGTTTGGATGTAGCTGTATTCAGTTGATGTACTGGTGGATATTGTGTGGTATGACTCCTGTAGTTGATAGTATAATTGGTATAATGTCAACTTCATCCTGATGCCACATGCCCTTGACTTCTTCAGCCAGATGGATGTATTTTTCAATTTTTTCAACTGTTTTCTTCTGTATATTTGCTGTATTGAGTGTGGATATTTCGATAAGTTGTGTTAATTTTTTCTTTTTATTGGTGAGTATGGTATCAGGTTTGTTATGTGGTGGTGTTTTATCTGTTATAATGGTTCTTTTCAGTATAATTTGTATCATCATTCTCCAGTACATTTTGTGGTGCATACTTGTATGTGGGAACGTGTTGTTTTATTAGTTTATGTTGTATGGCAAGTTGTTGATGTATTATTTTTGCTACATTGTCATGTCTTCTGGGGTATTCTGTATTTGCTAGTATTGTACATCCGCTTGTGATGTGATCTACTGTTTCTATTTGTTGTTTGCAAAGTCTGCATTTATCTGTTGTGGTATTGGGATCTTTAATAATATTCTTGCTGTAATATCTTCTGTTTATTGTTTGATCCTGTATTGAAATAATGAATCCTTCTGTCTCACTGTATATATTGACTTCTCTTAGCCATATGTTGCATGCGTCTTGATCGTTGTATGGCTGTGTTAGATACGGGTGCTTGCCATGTAGTGTTTTCTTTTTCCAATTTACTTTCTTCGTATCTGTTGATGTTATGTAATCTAAAAGGTTGTAGAAATGGTTACGAAATTGCAATGGTATAGCCGATGTATTTATATGAGTAACTGCTTTGTGTATTTTGCTAGTTTCTGCTCGTTCTATAAAGAATTTTCTTAAATTGTCTACCTGTCCATACTGTAGGTTTTTATGTCGATAAATCCCCTTGCTCCTTCATTTCTAATTAATGTCAATCTTTCTGTTGCTGAATGTGTGATATGTATTCTATATTTGTGGCATTGTGATCATATAAGTGTACTGAGTGCTTCTAGGTCTGTGTTACTCTATTTCACTACTCCAAATGAGTAGGTCAATATTGGTATAGCATAAGTATTTATAGCTTTTGTCTTGTTTCTTGCTGTCAATTCTGTTTTCAGTATTTTTGTTAGTGTTTTTCTATATTTTTCTTTTAGTTCTTCTTTAATATTTGTATTATCTATTCCTTTTTTGTTGTCTGTATCCTAGATATTTATGGGCATCTGTTTTCCATCGCTTCTATGCAGTCGCTGTGGTTGTCCAATATGTAATCTTGTTTAGTGTGTTTTCCCTTGACTATGCTATTTATCAAACATTTGTCTGTTCCAAAAGCCATATTTATATCATTGCTGAATACTTCTGTTATCTTTAGTAGTTGGTTGAGTTGTTGATTTGTTGCTGCCAGTAGTTTTAGATCATCCATGTATGGCAAATGCGTGATTTTGTGTTGGTATGTTCCAGTAATATTGTATCAATAATTTGTATTACTTAGCATGTTGGATAGAGGGTTCAGAGCAAGGCAGAACCAAAAAGGACTTAATGAGTCTGCTTGGTATATTCCATGCTTAATCTGTATTGACTGTGATGTGATATTATTTGAATTTGTTTGGATATTGAGTGTGGTTTTCCAATTTTTCATTACTATGTTTAGGAACTGTATCAATTTAGGATGTACTTTGTATATTTCCAATATTTGTAGCAACCATGAGTGGGATACACTATCAAAAGCTTTTTGGTAATCAATGTATGCATAGTGTAGCGACCTTTGTTTAGTTATAGCTTGATATGTCACCCCTGCATCTATTATCAGTTGCTCTTTACATCCTCGTGCTCCTTTGCAACAGCCTTTTTGTTCTTCATTTATAATTTTGTTCTGTCTTGTATGTGTCATTAATTTCTGTGTAGTGACTGAAGTTAATATTTTGTATATTGTTGGTAGGCTTGTTACGGGGCGATATTTTACTGGGTTTACTGTGTCTGCTTGATCTTTAGGTTTCAGATAAGTTATTCCATGTGTAAGTGCATCAGGGAATGTGTATGGGTGTGCAATGTAACTGTTAGATGTGAATGTGTTAAGGTGAACTTCTTTAGCCAGAAATTTGCTATTTTACCTTTTCCAGGGGCTTTCCAATTGTGCATACAACTGATTGCTCGGGTGACTTCATGTTGCAAAATTATCACTTCAGGCATTTGTGGTATCATCTTGTATGTGTCTGTTTCTGCTTGTATCCACTGTGCATGTCTGTTATGTTGTACTGGGTTTGACCTTATGTTGCTCCAGAAGTGTTCCATGTCTGTTATGTTTGGTGGATTGTGTATTTTAATGTGTGTGTTATCTATTGTCTGGTAAAATTTCTTTTGGTTTGTGTTGAATGTTTGGTTTTGTTTTCTTCTATTTTCACTTTTTTGTATCTTCTAAGTCGTTTGACCAATGCTTGTAATTTCTGCTTCTTTTCATCTAATTGCTCTATCGGTTCTTGTTGTGAGACTTTACCTAACCTTTTTCGTTTTTTGTCTGATATTTCGTTTCTTATAAACTGTATTAGCTGTCTGATATCTTTTCTCATTTTTTTTATTCTGATCTGTAGCGTGTGTTGCCATGCTTGTTGTGTGGGTTTCTTCTGTTTGTTGGTTGGTTCTGATCTCTGCCTAATGTGTATATTTAGTGTAGTGAGTGCTCCTATATAAACCAGTAGTTGTAACTCTTTCACAGTAGTATTTTCATTTATTTTGTTGTCTATGATTGTGTTGATAGTTGTTATTGTTGTTTTTCTTGTGGGTTATTTGGTGGTCTATGCAAGAATGATCTAATGTCTATATTTGCGTCTTTGTATTCTATATATGTCAGCTGAAATTTCTCTTCTATATCTAATATGTGTGTCACTTCATGTTCTATTTGTGCTTGTTCTGGTGGCTGTCTTAAGATTTCGTTTTCCTCTGATTGTTTAATTGATGAGTGTTGTTCTTTGTTTGTTTTCTCTGGGTGTTTGAGTCCATTACTGTATTTTCTTCTTTTCCTGATTGCACATTATTTTGTTCCAGTATTTGTTGTACTTGTTGTTTGATGTTTTATAATTCTGAGTGGGGTATCCTGTTATTTTTTATTATTACACAGATCTCATCAGCTAGTCGATGTTCTGTTGAAAACTTTAATTCTGGGTAATAAATGTTGTGTATACGTGTGATCTGTATCCAGTTGTGTTGCTTCCTAAGTTTGTTGCTTGGTAATAACAAAACACGAGGTGTCGGTTAACTTCATCTGACCATCTCATCCTCTGTCTTTGTTTTCCTTCTAGAGTGACTGCAGGAAGCATATCCTGCAAAACACTTCTATTTGGATTTAAATCATTTTCCACGTGGGTAGCAGTGTGGTTACCATTGTGGACGGGCGTAGGGTTCATGCGTCGTCGCCGACCATGACAGCGCTTGTCTGAGGCTTCATTAGTTCTGTCCTGAACAAACTAATCACACTAAAAAGGGGGTTAGCGCTATTAGTGGTTTGTTCTTTCCATAGCCTTTTACGACTGGCAGAACATACTGGGAGCCTATTCTTTTCCTGAGCCTCCACGGGGTTTATTATTTATTATTATTGTTATTATTATTTTGAATCATCAGCCTTCAGACTGGTTTATGCGGCCTCCACGAATTTCTCTCCTTTGTCAAACTTTTCATCTCCGAGCACAACTTGGAACGTGATTTATATGCTCTGCGTGTTCCATTCTCTGTCTCCCTTTACAGATTTGACCGTCTACAGCTCCATCTAGTACCAGGGAAGTTATTCCCTGGTGTCGCAGCACATGTTCTATCGTCCTGTCTCTTCTTCTTGTCGGTGTTTACCACATATTCATTTTCTCGCCAGTTCTACAGAGAACCTCCTCGTTACTTATTTTATTAGTTCACCTAATTTTCAACATTCTTCTGTAGCATCACATCTCAGATTCCTCTATTCGCCTCTGTACCGGTTTTCCCACAGCCCTTGTCTTTCTGTCATTCACAACTGTGCTCCAAACGTACATTGTCAGAAATTTATTCATCAAATTAAGTCCTATGTTTGATACCAGTAGACTTCTCTTGTCTAGGAACGCCCTTACTGCCAGTGCTACTCTGCTTTTTATATCCTTCTTGCTCCGTCCGTCATGGGTTTTTTTTCTGCTTATGTCGCAGAATTCCGTAACATTCATCTACTTTGTGATCATCATTTATGATGTTAAGTTCTTCGCTATTCTCGTTTCTGCTTCTTCTCATTACTTCCGTCTTTCTTCGATTTACTCCCAATCCATACTCGGTACTTATTCATTTCATTCAACTCATATTGTAATTCTTCTGCACTTGGTCTGAAGATAGCTATGTCATCAGTGAATCATAACAATGATATCCGTTCACTTTGAATTTTAATCCAAGTCTTGAACCGTTCTTTTACTTCCGCTCCTGCTTCTTCGACGTATAGACTGAAAAGTAGGGGTGAAAGTCTGCATTCCACACCCTTTCTGAGCTGTGCACTTCTTTCTTGGTGTTTCGCTCTTATTGTTCCCTCTTGGTTTTTGTACATCTCTTCCTAGAGTTTATTCCTACTTTTCCCACAATTGTGAACATCCTGCACCACTTGAAATTGTCGAACGATTTTTCCAGGTCGACAAATCTATAAATGTGTCTTGATTTCTCTTTAGTCTTGCTTCCATTATCAAATGCAACGTCATAACTGCCTCTCTGAAGCCTTTACCTTTCCTAAAGCCAAACTGATCGTCATCTAACATATTTTCAGTTTTCAGTTCCATTCTTTTGTATACTGCTCTTGCTAACAACTTGAACACACGAGCTGTTACGCTGATTGTGCGATAATTCTCCCGTATTCGGCTATAGCATTCTTCAGATTTTCTTCCGAAAGTCAGATGGTATATCGCCAGTCTCATACATTCTACACACCAACATGAATAATCATTTTTTTTGCCACTTCCAGCAATGATTTTAGAAATTCCAGTAGAATGCTATATATCCTTTCAGTCATATTTGATTTTAAGTCTTCCAGAGCTCTTCTAAATTCTGATTCTAATGCTTGATCCCCTATCGCTTCCCTATCGATTCCTGTTTCTTCTTCTACCATGGCAACAGTTACATTCTCCCCATAAGAGGGGCCTTCAATCTACTCTTCCACCCTACCCCCTCTCTCTTCTCCATTGAACAGTGGAATTCCCATAGCGCTCTTAATGTTATCGCTCTAAGTGTTTTAAGTTTTCTATACGCTAAGTCAGTCTTTCAGACAATCATTTCCTTACTCGTTCTTCACATTTTTCATGTAGCAATTTCGCCTTACCTTCCGTGCACTTTTTATTTATTTCATTCCTAAGTGACCTGTATTTCTGTATTCCCAAATTTCCCTCAACAAGTGTATATTTCCTTCTTTTATCAATCAAGTAAAGTATATGAAACTTTCTGGCAGATTAATACTGTGTGACGGAAAGAGACCCGAACTTGGGACCATTCCCTATCGAGGGCAAGTGCTCTACCAACTGAGCTAACCAAGCACGACCCACCCCCCGTCCTCACAGCTTTACTTCTGCCAGTATCTCGCCTCCTACCTTCCAACTCCGCTGCACAGTGAAAATCTCATTCTGGCAAGTAAAGAATATGTTCTGTTACCAATTACCTTCTTGGTACCTGTATTTTTTTCCAACTTCTGTGACTGGCCTTTTTAGAAATTCCCATTCGTCTTCAACTAAATTGTCTACTGAGCTATTTATTTTCACAGTATGTAAAGGATCGGGGAACTTTAAGCGTATTTCTTCATTTCTTAGTACTTACATATGCCACTTATTTGTGCATTAATTCTTCCTGACTAGTCACTTAAACTTCAGCCTACTCTTCGTCATTACCAAATCGTGATCTGAGTATGTACTTGCTCCCTGAGTTTGTCTTACAATCCTGTATCTGATTTCAGAAACACTGCCTGACCATGACCATGACAATGGCGCGTTATATCGTCAGACTCCCTATCAGGTTGGATGGCCCTGTCCACAATGCTCCAAACGCTCACAGTTGAGGAGAAATCTGGAGACCTTGCTAGCCAGAGTACGGTCTGGCAAACACGAAGACAAGCAGTAGAGAATCTCGCCATGTGGATGCAGGCATTATTCCGGTGAAATGTAAGACCAGGATGGCTTCTCATAAAGACAACAAAACGGGACGTTGAATATCTCCGACGTTCCGCTGTGCTGTAAGTGTGAGGGTGCCGCAGATACCAACCAAAAGAGTTCTGGTATGAAAAGAAACGTCACTGCACACTGTGAATCATCCCCTTAGAAAAATTATACAAGACTGTGCTTAAACTGACACACAATATTTTTAGTGCAACCCAATATGACTTTCAAAAATCCCTACAAAAGAATGGCTCTGACTAACATTAACCTATACGTTCCACAAATCACTTACCTCACAAAAATCTTGGTTACTCGAACTACTGCAATACAGCGAGCGCCACTACTGCCAGCTAACTAAAAGAATCAAACTACGGAAGGCACTAACTACTGATAGGCATAGTTAGCAAATGAAAGATTTTGATAGAGAACAAACAATGTATTTACCTTAATAATCATAATATATATATATATATATATATATATATATATATATATATATATATATATATATATATATATATATATATATATATATATATATATATATCAGTTCGTGACATCAATTCTTACAAATTTCTAAACTCCGCCATCTCTCTCCCCACGTCCACCACTGCTGGCGGCGCACCTCCAACTGTGCAACGCTACGCGCTGTTAGCATCCAGCTGCCGCTGTCCAACACTACAATGGCAGACAACAATGCAAAGCAGCCACAGACTGCACATGGCACAGCCAGTGATTTTCATACAGAGCGCGTTACCAATAAAAAAACCTAAACAGCCTACTTACATAGCCCCCATGCTCCCCACAAAAAAATTAACAAATTGTTTTGGACAGTGGCCAATACAGATTTGAATTTTTTTTTTTCATAATTACAATAACAAAGAAATGAAATGCACACCCTTATCGATACAATGTTGGTCAAAAGCTAAAATTTTCTCACAGTCCATAAAGACAGTCCTGATCATTCATCAAAGTAAAATTGCAGTGTTTTTCTCAAAGTCTGAGTAGTAAAAGAAAATACACACAGAAGTAGTGGATTTCCATGCAGTCTTGGAGAAGTAGTGTTGTCCTTCCAACGGAAAGACAGTGCTGACTCTTGACATGCAGACAGGTAATGGGACACAACAGAGCAAACCCACAGCAGAGCCAGTCGAAGTTTTAAATAATATTGGTAGGTAGGTCGTCATAGAGTAGACCCATTGTAGTCCTGGTAGAGATTACGGTATTGGTGGGCCACCAGAAGTGCAGACCCACTGCAGTCCTTGTAGAAATAATGGTATTGGTGGGTCATCAAAGGTGTAGACCCACTGTAGTCCTTGTAGAGATGGCCAGCAGCCATCTGTTTGACTGTGCAGGCGCACAATCACCATTGAAGAGTTTTGCGGATAATATAGCAAGTCCATAACCACCACTTGTGCACTCACAAAAATTGTTTTTGAAATGTCCTTAGAACCAGCAATGCTGTTATCCAGTCCCTTACTGAATTAATAACACACGTGCAAACACTATCAGTCCCTACTTCTCACATATTGTCCATATAATATGACCAACAGAAATGTGTGCAGTGAAATGTAACTTACAGGTTACTTAATTTGACAAACAGGTGTCAATTACAATTTTATAACATGAGAATACAATAACAAAGGTACAAAATATATCATTGAAGAATATAATAGTACAGATAACATTTGCAGTAATACAGGGTTTACAAAAGAATCGAAATAACATATACATCAGTGTTACAGGAATTGTGACAGGAGCACATAAATAAAAAATAAGAATAAATTTCGAAACATCAACTTCACACATGAGCATTAAAACAAAATAGCATAAATAATGTCTAAACATCTTTACAAATTAAATAACATATTATTGATGCAAATTATATTTGAGGATAATAGTATTCCTCATCATAGTGAATGTAGCTTAGTATTAGAAGAGAAATTCTATGAAACAGTACACAGAGACAGGAAGAAAATAAATGCACAAGGGTACACAAACACATAGTGGGATAACACAAAAGGAAAGGACAGGGTTTGTTTACAGGGTAACATTTGGTACTGGAGTCCAACCCAAAACTTCATTCCATAGATCGCCCCTCTTACTTCAACATTAGCTCCAGCCAAAAAAAAAAAAATCCTATCCAAGCATGCTTTCTGTATTCTCTTCCCATCCTCTTTCAAAAATAGTTTTCCTCCAATGTACACTACTTTTTTGGCCAAACCATTTTCTTATAGCTTCTCAATGCTTTTCTTCCAATTCATCATAGTTAGTTTCTTATATGGTCTACCCCCTCTTAAGCTAACTTAAACATACTGAGCTCAGATGCTAAACTAAGGGACGACGCAATGCAGCAGCACAAAACAAATTAACACAAACAGCAATGACCCAAAAAAATGCAGATTTGCAAAGCAAGCAGCAGTAAATGTAATAACTTATATCTAAACATGAAAAAACCCACAAGCAGAAAAAATAGTATACTAAAGACAACAATGCAGATAAGGGAAAGTTATAATCACATCTTAATGTCTATGTAATTAAAGTGGTGCACCACAAAAACTAATGCTACAACAAATTACCAAGTACTTGAAAAGAAAATTATATATACAGTTACTGTTATTAGTCGCTTCTTATTGCTCTTTCCATTCCAAGAGCTCCTTTTTCGAAGAATGTGGATCATAAAATAATTATTTAATAGATCTGTCGACAGAAAGTGTTCACATTAGCAAATGCATTTAATTTTATAAAACCAATGCTGCAACACATCTGGAAAATAGATATCAAATGAAATAAGCAACTATGGACAAAGCATAAAAATATCATTCAATAGCCATGTGACATTTCATAAGTTAGTAGAATTCTCTCAACTCTCGTAGAAAGACGTTTGTTATAATCAGGTGTCAGATGTAAGTATCTTTCTCAGTAATGACCGTGTCGTATTTGCAGTGCTTTCTACAAAGGAATGTCAATAGCGAGGATAATGGCCTCCTTTTTTTTCACCTGTGCCTCTGAAAGGGACACACTAATGGCTCTCTTTTGTTAGGTGGTTGTCGTGCAGCTGCGTGCCCACGACGCATTACGTGCAGGTGGTCACTTTACTGTCTTGTCGAAATATTTACGACACCAGTTTCCGCTACAGTGGCAGTCTCATATAAAAATATTTTCACAGGTTGAGAATTTGCGTTACAAATGTGTAGAAAATAAAATCCTATAAATATAATAGTGTCCAAAAAATTTTCGCCAACATAGTGATACATTCACGCATATACACACATTTCATAACTCTTAAAGTACGATTCTTGGCTTCCAACAACCTTTTCCACAAACCAGAGTCCGTAACCACTACTCATTATTCCTCACCTTATTCGTCGACACTTCTTCAATATTTCATCAGTGTAAATATGTAGCATAATCAAATTCCTCGTGTAGCATCAGCTTATTGACCATAAACATACCTCAACAGCATAATACACATAGTCATCGTAATACTAACATCATAACACCTCAGTCAAATTCTCAAAATCGTCGTAGCTTCCTCCAGTAATTTCAAAACCTAAAAAAAATTCTCTGTTCATGTCAAAAGTGTCATCTGCCTCAAACGTACTTTAAAAATCATGATCCCATACCAAATACATCATTCAAAGCTCTCATAGTATCACAATGGTTCTGAAAAAATATGAACATTTCACAAAGTACAGACAAAATACTATTTCATAAGTGTGAAGTTATCCAACTGTGTAATTACGTAAACATCTGTGATTGATGTAGTAAAATAAATATTTGTCTCTCTCTTAGTTAAATGATCAGATAGCTGTGTAATTCTGTGTTAGAGAAATGTGGTACCAATGTGTAAAGTTGTATAAGCAAATACCACATTAGCTAGGGCTCCTTGTGCTTGCCATGCACATGGTACACAAAGTAAGCGTGTACCCCCCTGAGGATTAATTTGATTATACCCTCAGGTGTTACAGATTACAGCAATGGAATGAAATGTATCACAAAAAACTTTCTTTGTAATTCAACAATCTTGAAAATAAATGGTTTAAGTACCAAATTAATCACTCAAATGCGTGCCCTGTAGTGCTAAATGTGCGTTTTGCTGTAAGATAATTCTGTGGAACTGTCGTAGTTATCGTCCTCTGTAAGCAACGTTCTGCTGAAGTCAATGTACTTACCTCATCATAAACGAAAGTGAAATGCTTTGCGTATAGATATCTTAGTTATTACGCTTATTGCCGTGATGAAGGAAGTATTGTGCTGTAACGTATTGTAATGCTATGAAAAAGGCTGTCTCTTTGTACCTATATCACAAAAGTTACTACTAAAACATGTTTTACTTTCCAGAATAATTCAGAAAAACTGTGCAGATATAAAACAGATACACCGCAAAAGCACAATGTAAATTGTGTCACACATTAGTAGCGTCGTGATATAATCGTGTAGTTATCAAAGAAACCAAATGCTAAGTCATCTTTAATCTCACAGAAAGTACTTCAAATAAAGAATGTCTTTTCAACTAAACCAAAATGTAACATTAAAATCTCATTAGCAGTACTGGTAAATGTTCTAAGTATGTGAGCCTTAAAGTCGTTACGTAATCGTGCCACTAACAAGCAAGAATGTACACACACAATAACACTGTGTCGTCTGTTCACTATAACAATGCATTCGTAATTATTGTTTAAATAAGTTCTCTTGGTTCTTGGTTGGATATTTAACTTCAAAACATTGTTGCATGTTAACACTTTCTCAGTGTGACAAAGCATACTAGAAATGTTTTATGGCAAAGACAAAGTTAAAAGGCAGATTATCTCTCAATAAACGGTTTTACATATGAAATATGGTGATATGGTGCAATCCTTTACTCTTCATAGTACTCAGAGTTTCAACTTGAACGCAATTATCATCCGGTAAACGTCGGCAAAGAATACTGGAGTTTTCCTCAAGGTTAGCGCCTATGTTATTTTTCTCTGAGCCAGCCGGCGCACGTGGCTGCCTGCAGTGCGGGTCATTGTCTGCTATCTCTTTGTTGGCGTGCGTCGTTATTGGGATTAGGAGACCTAACTTCTACACATTCACCTTGCCGAGAGGGTGCAGCTCAGTTTCAATCCCGCCACTTCTGATGAAATTCCGGTCTGTCGTTATGATTATATCGTCTCTCGTCATGTCGGTAGTTCCTGTAGTTTCTTTCTTGTCGGTTAAGTGGTGGAGAAAGCGGTGGACTTTTATGTCTGAAATTGTTCTGTCTCCTGTGATAATAATAGTTCTGATTGCCATATTGTCTGTTTCTATGACTGACTCTGCGATAGTCATTAACACGGAGAGGTGATCTTTCCCTGTAATTATTACTACTCTGCCAACGGTTGTCATACGGGTGGTGTCTGTTTTGGTCACGATTTGTGTTGTGAGAATAGCTTTGTCGTGTCCAGTTATTGTTTCTTTCATCGCGGAATTGCGACGGATGTGACCTGCATTTGTTGTGCTCCTGTTTTGGCGTTCCACGATTGTCGGTGTCAATTTCCAGTTCTTGTAAGAGTCCCTGAAAAGATTCAATGTCATCTTTACATCGTCCTGCTAAAATAATCTGTCGTTAATGTTCAGGTAATTTGATTAAGCAAATGCAGATGAGTTCTGAGGGGCTGTATGGGTTTGAAAGATTCTGATTCTTATGCAACATGTCTTCAAAATATTGCACAAGACTGGAAAATTCAGATTGTTCGAAATGTTTCATCATAGTGATGCTATGTTTTACTCGGTCTTGTGTAGCTTGAGACCAATATGCTGAGAGGAAGGCATGATAAAATTCTCCTTCACTGTGACAATCGTGAATGACCGATCGCATTCTTACAGCTGGTTCATTCTCCAAGTAGCCACACATAAATTCTATCTGTGGTCTAATGACCAGTTGGGAGGAAAACAATGAGAGAATTGATGGAACCACGCTTGTGGATGAATGTCGTTACCAGAATTCTTAAATGTTTTGAATTTACGTGTAGTAATGAACAGCTTATAGTCAAAATCATCATGTCGGCGAGTCGCATGTCGGTCATTGTTACGTCGTGTCGGCGGTTCCATCTCAAAATTCGGTGCACCTTGCCAATTTCTTTCATAATTTCCGAAATGCCCTGTGTTATTATTTTGTGGCTTTTCCGTATTTCTAAGTCCCTCTTCCCGTGTTGGAGCGCGAGTGTCCTCTAATATAAGTAATTCTTGTATTACCTGTGTCAGCTGATCTTGTACTTGCCGGATTTATCTTTGGTGTTGGGTATTAATATGATTCTGATTTTGTTTGAATTTCCTAATTTGTTCATACTCTTCACTGTCAGTGAGGGCTACAGGTTTTGAGTCATTCAGATCATCATCTACCTTTGTAGATAAGTTAGTGAACTGATCTGAAAGTTCGGCTACTTTATCCGACAGTGAAATTATTTCCTCTGTGTGTCTTTCTGAACCAATTTTCAGAGTATCTACTGTGTCCTTTAAGTTCGCTTGAGTTTGTGCAAGTTGCGTAACCGAATCGGTAGATGCAACTGAGTCACTTTTAGCTTGCAAGATCTCATGATTTTCATGAACAATAGTTTGCAGTTCTTTTATGGCTGCTTTATGATTCTGTAATGCATTTTCATGCCGCGAAAAAATAGGTTGGAAATGCTCACAAATTTGTGTGTTTACGTCATTACAGACTTTTTGATATTTCGATTCGATGTTATGTAACTCATTAGTAAAATCTTCACATGTTTGTTCAAGTGTGGTGTCCAACTTTTGAAGCTTTTGTTCCATTGTGTCTAACTTTTGAAGATTTTGTTCCATTGTGTCTAACGTTTGAAGCTTTTGCTGTGTTTGTCTCTGATTTTGTTCCATTGTGTCTAACTTTTGAAGCTTTTGTCCCATTTGTTGCATTAATTGTCAAAACAATGCACTGGTGTCTGAAACATGTTCCTTAGTCCTATTCGGCAATGCATTTGCACCGGTAATATTCGCAGTTTGAAAAACAGAAAATGTGACTTGACTTATTTGAGAAAACGGTGAGGACGCAAAACCTGAATCTACAGTATTTGCAAGATTGTGTCCTGTCATTTCGGAATCCTGAGGCGAGCTGTTGCCGACCGATCGATCGATAACGCTTCCCTGTTCACTAATTTTTTCACTGCCTACACCATTATTTGCAACCCGCTCCATTTCCCTATGCACAATTACCAAATTACTACTTTGAAGATTAATTAATTGATTACATGGTGGCGCTAACACACTGCTTTCGTCTTCACTGTCATTTCTCAGTTTACTTTGGAGCCTAGTATTACGTTTTTCACACGTCATTATTGGCACAATATTTCACACGACAACACAAAAAAGCACAATTTGAAGAGCAAAAATAAGAGAACACATTAACATAGCACTGAAAATAATATCTAGTTAGTTGCAAGCGCAACTGCGAAATACTTGGTGCAAATCTACATGCATGCCACAACTGTTTTACTGTACAACAATGAAAGACTACAACTACAAAGGAGATTCTCTCTACAATTACGCGCTAGCAATAAACAAAGTCTACAGTTATTACACAAACTACAAGAAAAAAAATCAGAAGATTCCAGTGAGGTATCCTCGGCTAAGCGTCGACATATGAAACATCCCCTTAGAAAAATTATACAAGACTGTGCTTAAACTGACACACCATTTTTTTAGCGTAACGCAATATGACTTTCAAAAATCCCTACAAAAGAATGGCCCTGACTAACATTAACCTATACGTTCCACAGATCACTTACCTCACAAAAATCTCGGTTACTCGAACTACTGCAATACAGCGAGCGCCACTACTGCCAGCTAACTAAAAGAATCAAACTACGGAAGGCACTAACTACTGATAGGCATAGTTAGCAAATGAAAGATTTTGATAGAGAACAAACAATGTATTTACCTTAATAATCATAATATATACATCAGTTCATAACATCAATTCTTACAAATTTCAAAACTCCGCCATCTCTCTCCCCACGTCCACCACTGCTGGCGGCTCACCTCCAACTGCGCAACGCTACGCGCTGTTAGCATCCAGCTGCCGCTGCCCAACACTACAATGGCAGACAACAAAGCAAACCAGCCACAGACTGCACATGGCACAGCCAGTGATTTTCATACAGAGCGCTACGTGGCGGCGGTGTTACCAATAAAGAAACCTAAACAGCCTACTTACAACCGTCACACCTGGTTGCCGGGCCGCATAGCAGCCAATATTCATGTTGGCATCCCCTGCTCTCTGTGGCGTCTACAGACACGTTTTCGGCTTGTAACCACATTGAACAGAGCAGAATTTTCTTTAGTAGTGAGTTCAGGTTCGAACTGATTCACGGGCCTAGGGGCGGCACCTTAAAGGGGGCAGCATTTTTTGCCCTGTACTCATTTTAACCTTTTACGTTTTGAAATAACTGCGCCTGTAGACGACAAAAAATTTTAATACAGGCTATCCGCAATGAGACTCCAACATTTTAATATCCTATATCTTTCACATTTCAGATGGTGGACCTGTGAATCCTGAAGGGGCAGACGGAGTAACTCAACAAGTTTGTGGTGTGCAAATTTGATACGCCAAGTGGCTGTAGTGGAGCTGCAATCAATTCTTTGAGCAAAATGGAGGATATGAAGGAGCATGCAGAAGCGGTCTGGTGGTATGCAAAGACAAAATCGGCGACCCAAGTGCAAAGAAACTTTCGTCGAGTTTACAACAAAGCGCCCCTGTCGTTCAAGACTATAAAGAAGTGGTGTGATAAGCTTTTGGCTACTGGGAGTGTTGCAAAAGGGCATGGTGGTGGTAAGCCTGGGATCAGCGAACATCATGTGGAACAAGTGCGGCGGTCATTCGAACAAAGTCCACAGAAGTCATTGCGACAGGCAGCACGAGAACTTCGTACGAAACGTTCAACAGTGCAAGAAGTGCTTCATCTGCGATTACTTTTGTACCAATATAAAGTGCAGGTTCTGCAAGAAATCGAGTCTGATGATCGACCAAAGCGAGAAGAATTTGCATGTGTCATGTTAGAGCGCATTGTCGCCGACGAGACATTTTTATCACGCGTGATGATCACCGACGAGGCAACCTTTCACGTGTCGGGGGCTGACAGTTGTCACAGTGTGCGCAGATGGGGTTCCGAAAATCCACATGCACCTAAGGAACACATTCGTGACAGCCCGATAGTAAATGTGTGGTGTGGTTTGATGATAAGTCAGATTGTTGGGCCGTTTTTCTTTCAGGAGCCGACTGTGGATGGAGCCATCTACCTGGACATGTTGAAACAATTTGCCGTGCCACAGATAACAGACCTGCAGCCAAATGTGATGTTTCAACAGGACGGTGCACCACCCTATTGGGTCCTTGATGTCCGAAAATTTTTAAATGACACATTCCCGCAACGAGCTATTGGCCGTGGAGGTCCAATCCCTTTGCTGCCACGTGAACCCGATATAACCGCCCTCGATTTATTCTTGTCGGTTATGTGAAAGACCGGGTATACGCTACACCAGTTAAGGACCTGCAAAACTTGAAACAGCGCATAAGAATTGTCAACAACTCTGTCGCAGAACAGATGCTCCGCAACACATGGCACGAAATCGATTATAGACTTGATATTCTTCGGGCGACCCTTGGCGCCCATGTGCAAGCGTACTGAACCGTCTACCTGTGTACGAGAACTTGATGAGCTGCTGTATGATTTCCCTGTATTTGTTCATCAATCAATTGTGTTTCCTCTCAGATTTTATGAGTAGAAATGTTGGAGTCTCATTGTGGACACCCTGCATTGTTAAAGAACTTGCTAGTTTAAATAAGCCTTAAGAACAAAATTCGACAATACTAGCTTGGAAATAGTTTAATTGGTGACTGAATGGAAATTTCACATTCGGTTTCTGTTCGGTATCATCTCCATGATTGTTCAAAATACTCTGAAGTAAGGCGTCAGGACGGCAATCTACAATACATTGTTTGAAAAGTTATTATTCCGAGAATGTTGTCGGCTTCTACCTAACGCTGCAATTTTTGCCCGTGAAAACACGTGGGCCCCTGAAAAGCTGTGATAAACTAATCAACAGTCTCTTAAATATTGTAACTTAAATTTGTTGTAGAATTTATGGGGAAGTATCAAGTCAACCCTCCATTACTGTAATTAATGTGAAAGCTCTGTGGTCTTCAGTATCTGAGCTATGATTTAATGACACCTGTTTAACAAAACATGACGATATTGGGAATGTATTACATTTTTAAACACATATTTATACGCAAAGAACATAAGTAGAATATCTGATAATGTGTGCAATATACTTCACAATAGTTTAAAAATTTTATATATTTATATACTTAGTTACTTATTTTGGCGAAAAAGAAGAAGAAACCAGCTTTCGTTTGTCTCATTTACCTGTATTGTGCTGCAACCTGCACGATATCAACGTTCCCACTCTGTGCAATCGAATGGTACGTGGCATTGCAAATGTTATATTAAACTTCTTCCCTAAGCTTTTTTTCTTCGAGGAAAGGTTATTTTTATTTTATGTTGGAACAGAAGGTGTATTTTCGTGTAGACATAACAGCAGTCTTCACACAAATGGCAGCACACCACATCAGCTACCAACAAAACTACATAAACTTCTCTCACCACAGAAACCGCTAAAATGTTATAAGAATAAGTGGGATAAGAGTCAATCCAGCACATCTCACTGCAAGAAACTGCAAAAATTATTTTATTTTCGATCAGAAAGACAGTGGCAAGAATATTCAGAACATATTTGCGTCCCAGCTAAAATTCCGGCGATGCGAGAAACAGAAGCCCAAAAAGGGGATAGTCCCATTTGCTTTACGAGACGAATTCCACCCAGCAGGTGTGCTTCTACCGTTCACCGACAACAGAGAAACAGGCGACAATGAAATTAAATTGTTCTGCATTGTCGTTCTTTCATAGCACAGGTACTTCGAGTAATTCGAGCTGGTCAGTTCATCGCTCCGGAAGCTTTGTGCTCGTGTGAGGTGTAGTAAGACTGGAACTGGATACAGTCTTTCTTTCTTTATTTATTTTTGAAAATTTTTGTCTTTCGTTTTGACTGTTAGTTGACAATTTTGTAAGTGCCTTAACATTAATAACAGAGAAAAATTCAAATGTGCAAAATTAAGTGGGGTGGCATTGAGGAAATAATCGAAGGAAATGCGAGAACGAGAAAGCAGTGTTCTAAAAATGCTTGGCAGAGTAGGTAAATTTTTTGCAAAAAATGTTGCTGGTTCAACTTCGAGTTCAAGTAGTGCGGATGATATTTATGGCACTGCAGCTGTTATAAAAGAAGTAAATACAGACGAAACAAAAGTTATAAACGAAGAAAAGCAAGTTATTCTTGATTTCGAGTTGCACGAAAAACTAAGTATCGAGCCAGACACTAGAAAAAGAAATAACCTCGTTAGCGATGATCCTGCAGAATGGGGTGTCAATGAATCAACAATCGACATTCTCTTAATTTGAACAAAAATTTATTTTACCTTAAACTTTTGAATGGTGAATCAACTTTGAGTGATATTCTAGTATACTCCTGTAGCACCGGTGTTGTTTTCTGTGCACCATGCAAATAGTTCAGAGGTAATGCCACGATGGCTACTAATTGTACTGCAGATTGGAAAAATATTTCTAGTTTTTTATCTCATCATGAGAGTTAACTTGAGCACAAAAATTCTGAGTTATCACACTTAACAAGAAAAAACTCACTTGGTACAAGAGATAACCATTCAGAGTCATATGTTGAGACAGAAAAATTGTACGGTCACATTGTGTTGAAAAGGGTGTTTTTAGCAGCGAAGAAACTAATAAGTCGTGGACTTCCCCTACGTGGACACGTTGAAATATTCCATTCATTACATTATGGTGAATTTGTGATGTCCCTTGAACTTAATGCCGAGTTTGATCCTTTTCTCGTAGAGCACACTGAACGACATGGAAATCCAAGCAGGGACATACAAGTTGCCATTCTTCAACAAACTGTCATGAAATAAAAGAGCTTATTTCCGAACGAATAAAAAGAATTATAATAAGTGAAATAAAATATGCCAAATATTTCTCTATAATAGTAGATTATACTGTGGACATTTCACATACTGATCAATTATCTTTCATATTAAGATATGTGAACAAGAGTGGTGAACCTGTTGATCATTTCCTTCTGTTTTTACCAAACCCAGGACACAAGTCCGAAAACTTAGCTGAGGCCGTCCTTAAAGTCCTGTCTACAAGTCTATTGATATTACTGAATGCAGAATCCAGTCATATGACAACACAAGCAATATGTCAGGAACCTACAATGGTTTGCAGACACGCATTAAAGAACGAAATCTGAAAGCGCTTTATTTGACTTCTGCAGCACAATCTTTGAATTTAGTCGGCACTTGTGCTGAAAGCTGTTGTGGGGAAGCATGTCCATTTTTCAATGTAATGCAAAACCTTTATAATTTTTCTCCGCTTCTACACAGCGCGGGGATAAACTTCTTTCTTTCATGAAACCAGGAATCAAAAACGGTAAAAAGTTTATCAAAAACTCGTTGGTCAACAAGAGAGGAAGCGTGTGTAAGTCTGTATGAAAACTCGGAGGGTTTTATCAATGCCCTCACACATATTGCCAATAATACGTTTGAAAAATCACTTGTGCGAAATGAGGCTGCAGCTTTATTGAATCAACTCAGTAGACTAGAAACAGTATTCATGATGACAGTTTGGAAGGACCTACTCAAGAGATATAGTAGTGTAAATCTGAAATTGCAAAGTGTAAATATTCATACTAAAATAGTGCATGAATTATATAAATCACTTCTAGGATTTACTGCATCTATTCGTGGCTTGTAGGACTATTATGAAAACTAATCCATGGAGATTGTGACTGATATAGACTATGAATGCACCTATAAAAGATCGGGAAATCGCAAACTTTATCATCACGAAGAAGCGGACTCTGAAGATGTTTTTCTGTCTGGAAGGGAAAAATTCAGAGTCGAAACATTTCTCCATGTACTTGACAACTTTTACGCCAAATTAGTGAGGAGGAAGGAAAGCTATAGAACACTGTTGCATTCATTCACAGTTTTCAGTAACCTTAGGAACACTTTACCTGACGATATTGCTGAACTTGCAGCAAAACTCGAAGCGTCATATGACATAGATTTAGTCTTCCTTCCCTAGTGAATGCGTACATTTCGCGGAACTTTTCAAATCTTCTTAGATTAGTGATATACCAGTCGAAATGAGTAAATTTTTACGAAAAGAGAGGATGCACTCCGTGTTTGCAAATGTTGACATTACTCTTAGTATAATTGTATGTATGGCAGTTACAAATTGTTCAGCAGAACGCTCGATTTCCGCTCTTAAAGGACTGAAATTGTACCTACGTTCTACGTTGCCTGCGGAGAGATTGAAAGCCTTCTCCATTCTTCATGTCGTAGCTGACTTCCTAACTGATAACCGTCTGAACTATGAAGATATGATCAAAGAGTTTTCTGCCGTCAAAGCCAAACACAAACTTTGCTGACTGGTGAGTTTGTTATTTACTCGTTTTTTTCTTTTGGTCATCAGTCTACTGACTGGTTTGATGCGGCCCGCCACGAATTCCTTTCCTGTGCTAACCTCTTCATCTCAGAGTAGCACTTGCAGCCTACGTCCTCAATTATTTGCTTGATGTATTCCAATCTCTGTCTTCCTCTACAGTTTTTGCCGTCTACAGCTCCCTCTAGTACCATGGAAGTCATTCCCTCATATCTTAGCAGATGTCCTTTCATCCTGTCCCTTCTCCTTATCAGTGTTTACCACATATTCCTTTCCCTCTCCGATTCTGCGTAGAACCTCCTCATTCCTTACCTTATCAGTCCACCTAATTTTCAACATTCGTCTAGGGCACCACATCTCAAATGCTTCGATTCTCTTATGTTCCGGTTTTCCCACAGTCCATGTTTCACTACCATACAATGCTGTACTCAAGACGTACATCCTCAGAAATTTCTTCCTCAAATTAAGGCCAGTATTTGATATTAGTAGACTTCTCTTGGCCAGAAATGCCTTTTTTGCCATAGCGTGTCTGCTTTTGATGTCCTCCTTGCTCCGTCCGTCATTGGTTATTTTACTGCCTAGGTAGCAGAATTCCTTAACTTCATTGACTTCGTGATCATCAATCCTGATGTTAAGTTTCTCGCTGTTCTCATTTCTACTGCTTCTCATTACCTTCGTCTTTCTCCGATTTACTCTCAAACCATACGCTTTACACATTAGACTGTTCATTCCGTTCTGCAGATCATTTAATTCTTCTTCACTTTCACTCAGGATAGCAATGTCATCAGCGAATCGTATCATTGATATCCTTTCACCTTGTGTTTTAATTCCGCTCCTGAACCTTTCTTTTATTTCCATCATTGCTTCCTTGATGTACAGATTGAAGAGTAGGGGAGAAAGGCTACAGCCTTGTCTTACACCCTTCTTAATACGAGCACTTCGTTCTTGATCGTCCACTCTGATTATTCCCTCTTGGTTGTTGTACATATTGTATATGACCCGTCTCTCCCTATAGCTTACCCCTACCTTTTTTCAGTATCTCGAACAGCTTGCACCATTTTATATTGTTGAACGCTTTTTCCAGGTCGACAAATCCTATGAACATGTCTTGATTTTTCTTTAGCCTTGCTTCCATTATTAGCCGTAACGTCAGAATTGCCTCTCTCGTGCCTTTACTTTTCCTAAAGCTAAACTGATCGTCACCTAGCGCATTCTCAAATTTCTTTTTCATTCTTCTGTATATTATTCTTGTAAGCAGCTTCGATGCATGAGCTGTTAAGCTGATTGTGCGATAATTCTCGCACTTGTCAACTCTTGCCATCTTCGGAGTTGTGTGGATGATGCTTTTCCGAAAGTCAGATGGTATGTCGACAGACTCATATATTCTACACACCAAAGTGAACAGTCGGTTTTGCCACTTCCCCTAATGATTTTAGAAATTCTGATGGAATGTTATCTATCCCTTCTGCCTTATTTGACCGTAAGTCCTCCAAAGCTCTTTTAAATTCCGATTCTAATACTGGATCCCCTATCTCTTCTAAATCGACTCCTGTTTCTTCTTCTATCACATCAGACAAATGTTCACCCTCATAGAGGCTTTCAATGTATTCTTTCCACTTATTTGCTCTCTCCTCTGCATTTCAAAGTGGAATTCCCGTTGCACTCTTAATGTTACCACCGTTGCTTTTAATGTCACCAAAGGTTGTTTTGACTTTCCTGTATGCGGAGTCTGTCCTTCCGGCAACATATCTTTTCGATGTCTTCACATTTTTCCTGCAGCCATTTCGTCTTAGCTTCCCCGCACTTCCTATTTATTTCATTCCTCAGCGACTTGTATTTCTGTATTCCTGATTTTCCCGGAACGTGTTTGTACTTCCTCCTTTCATCAATCAACTGAAGTATTTCTTCTGTTATCCATGGTTTCTTCACAGCTACCTTCTTTGTACCTATGTTTTCCTTCCCAACTTCTGTGATGGCCCTTTTTAGAGACGTCCATTCCTCTTCAACTGTGTTGCCTACTGCGCTATTCCTTATTGCTGTATCTATAGCGTTAGAAAACTTCAAACATATCTCGTCATTCCTTAGAACTTCCATATCCCACTTCTTAGCGTATTGATTCTTCCTGACTAATGTCTTAAACTTCAGCCTACTCTTCATCACTACTATATTGTGATCTGAGTCTATATCTGCTCCTGGGTACGCCTTACAATCCAGTATCTGATTTCGGAATCTCTATCTGACCATGATGTAATCTAATTGTAATCTCCCGGCCTTTTCCAAGTATACCTCCTCCTCTTGTGATTCTTGAACAGGGTATTCGCTATTACTAGCTGAAACTTGTTACAGAACTCAGTTAGTCTTTTTCCTCTTTCATTCCTTGTGCCAAGCCCATATTCTCCTGTAACCTTTTTTTCTACTTTTTCCCCTACAACTGCATTCCAGTCGCCCATGACTATTAGATTTTCGTCCCTCTTTACATACTGCATTACCCTTTCAATATCCTCATACACTTTCTCTATCTGTTCCTCTTCAGCTTGCGACGTCGGCATATATACCTGAACTATCGTTGTCGGTGTTGGTCTGCTGCCGATTCTGATTAGAACAACCCAGTCACTAAACTGTTCACAGTAACACACTCTCTGCCCTACCTTCCTATTCATAACGAATCCTACACCTGTTATACCATTTTCTGCTGCTGTTGATATTACCCGATACTCATCTGACCAGAAATCCTTGTCTTCCTTCCACTTCACTTCACTGACTCCTACTATATCTAGATTGAGCCTTTGCATTTCCCTTTTCAGATTTTCTAGTTTCCCTACTACGTTCAAGCTTCTGACATTCCACGCCCCGACTCGAAGAACATTATCCTTTCGTTGATTATTCAATCTTTTTCTCATGGTAACCTCCCCCTAGGCAGTCCCCTCTCGGAGATCTGAATGGGGGACTATTCCGGAATCTTTTGCCAATGGAGAGATCATCATGACACTTTTTCAACTACAGGCCGCATGTCCTGTGGATACACGTTACGTGTCTTTACTGCAGTGGTTTCTATTGCCTTCTGCATCCTCATGTCGTTGATCATTGCTGATTCTTACGCCTTTAGGGACAATTTTCCACCCCTAGGACAAGAGAGTGCCCTGAACCTCTATCCGCTCCTCCGCCCTCTTTGACAAGGCCGTTGGCAGAATGAGGCTGACTTCTTATGCCGGAAGTCCTCGGCCGCCAATGCTGATTATTTATCAAAATTTAGGCAGTGTTGGGGATCGAACCCGGGACCAAAGACGTTTTGATTATGAATCAAAGACGCTATCACCGTTTTTTTTAATATCATTTTGTTCATTGATCCTGCTCTTGGCGGACGTCGCAAGACGCCCGTTTCAGTTCGTCGTTGATCAATTAACTCAGTTTTTTTATTACAGAGGGCAGCTAACCCTCTGACCGAACACGCTGACTTAACCGTGCCGGCACCCCTAGACCACGGTTGCATATTAGTTTTAAAAATGTATGATTATGATATTTCTATTATACCTTTGAGCACATTCAGTGGATTTACAAACTACGTATTACCGGTTTATTTTCCAACTGCCGGTGGCAGAACGCGGAACGAAACCTCGTTTACTTGCAGACGTCACTAAAGGCGTCCGACAATACTGGAAGTAGGCTGTTTAGGTTATTTTATTTGTAACACCACCTCTGTATGAAAATCACTGGCTGTGCTGTGTGCGGTCTGTGGCTGTTTGGCATTGTTGTAATACTCGCCATTGTAGTGTTGGGCAGCGGCAGCTGGATGTGAACAGTGCATAGCGTTGCTCAGTTGGAGGTGAGCCGCCAGCAGTGGTGGACGTGGGGTGAGAGATGGCGGAGTTTTGAAATTTGTAAGACTGGACGTCATGAACTGATATATATATTATGACTATTAACGTAAATACATTGTTGGTTCTCTATTAAAATCTTTTATTTGCTAACTATGCCTATCAGTAGTTAGTGCCTTCAGTAGCTTGAATCTTTTATTTAGCTGGCAGTAGTGGCGCTCGCTGTATTGCAGTAGCTTGAGTAACGAAGATTTTTGGTGAGGTAAGTGATTTGTGAAAGGTATAGGTTAATGCTAGTCAGGGCCATTCTTTCGTAGGGATTATTGAAAGTCAGATTGCGTTGCGCTAAATATATTGTGTGTCAGTTTAAGCTCAGTTTTGTATAATTGTTCCAAGGCGACGTTTCAATACTAAACAATACTAGAATGACCCAGGCCGCTCGGCGCTGTACAGTCCAGTCATACTGACAGTGTAGTACATTACAACTTACGCGTATTCCTGGCGTCTGCTGAAATGTGTAGTTTTCGCGGGAATATACGTCATCAGAGAGTACGCTCAGATGAAAAAATGTTAATAAATAATAGTTTGGTTCTGTCGAAAGATCTGTAGAAAGATCTATGGTGAGAGCAGTAGCTCCAGTACAAAACTGTTGAGCTCTTACATTTATTAAAGGGATTGTGTACACTTATTATGGAGCATCTAGTTACACAGAACCTTGTATTATAAAACTAGTCTGTAAAATTATTTAATAGCAAATCCTGCATTTAGTCATTAGTTCGTGCACCGAAATCTCTATTTCATTTTCGTTTCTTACGTTTTCCTGTAGATTTATGTATTAATACCGAACGTGTTGTTTTTTATCTGCTACACATTCAAGTTATTAGATCGTTAAAAGACAGTTTAATTTTAAATTAGAACGCATCTCTGTAAAATTACGTATTAATTTCTAATATATGACACGTTCGCTTCAATTTTTAGATCGTAACACAACTTATTTATTTTTATTTTCAACTGTTTCGTGTAAAAGAACATATTAAAAGTGAATGTATAGCAATAATCCGTTGTCTCCTACACGCTCTGCTGAATTTTTAGGTTGTCAAAGAAAAGTTATTTTTCTTGTGTTTGTTTCTGTCGTCTTGCCACAGAAGAATGTGTGTGTGTGTGTGTGTGTGTGTGTGTGTAGTTTTAAGTTTGTTTTATCCATTGCTGTACACCAAGTACAGTTGAGGAACCACATTACATTTTATTGAGCGCGACTAGACCGCTGACGCGTCCTCCAGAACAACGAATAGCAGAGTACGGATACAGCTCACAGCACTCCCACCCAAAACGGCAATTGTGAATTGATCGGGTAATAATTATTATTTAAAACATGTTTTACTTTGGAGTGGGGGGGGGGGGAGGGAATGGGCGCATAAAATATGGTGTGCCTAGGGGCGCAAAATTTTTAAGACCAGCCCCTGCGTGCAGCCGTAGGATACCAGCATGATTGTCGGCCGCCGTACGGTCCAACAACCAGGAGCAGTGATGTGAGATTGGAACACGCCCTGCGGCACAACTGTTCTCTTTGACCGTGAGCCCTGTACCTTGTACTCCCGCGCCGGTCGTATTAATTCTGTTCCACACTGCTGCTGTCTTGTCTGATATTATATACAGGGTGGTCCACTGATCGTGACCGGGCCAAATATCTCACGAAATTAGCGTCAAATGAAAAACGAAACGTGTCTAGCTTGAAGGGGGAAACCAGATGGCGCTATGGTAGGCTCGCTAGATGGCTCTGCCATAGGCGAAAGGGATATCAATTGCGTTTTTTTTTTTAAATAGGAACCCCCATTTTTATTACATATTCGTCTAGTATATAAAGAAATATCAATGTTTTAGTTGGACCACTTTTTTCGCTTTGAGATAGATGGCGCTGTCATAGTCACAAACATATGGCTCACAACTTCTGACGAACAGTTGGTAACAGGTAGGTTTTGTCAATTAGGATGCAGAACGTAGGGACGTTTGAACATTTTACTTCGGTTGTTCCAATGTGATACATGTACCTTTGTGAACTTATCCGAGAATGCATGCTGTTACAGCGTGATTACCTGTAAATACCACATTAATGCAATAAATGTTCAAAATGATGTCCGGCAATCGCAATGCATTTGGCAATAAGTGTAAGGACATTCTTCTCAACAGCGAGTATTTCGCTTTCCCTAGTGTTCGCACATGCATTGACAATGTGCTGACGCATGTTGTCAGGCGTTGTCGGTGGATCACGACAGTAAATATCCTTCAACTTTCCGGGGGCGTCACATCAGGTGAACACGCGGGCCGTGGTACGGTGATTCGACGAGCAATCCACCTGTAATGAAATATGCTGTTCAGGACAGCTTCAACCGCACGCGAACTATGTGCCGGACATCCATCATGTTGGAAGTACATCGCCATTCTGTCAAGTAGTGAAAGATCTTGTTGTACCATCGGTAGAACATTACGTAGGAAATCCGCATACATTGCACCATTTAGATTGCCATGGATAAAATGGGGGCCAATTGTCCTTCCTCTCATAATGCCGCACCATACGTTAACCCGCCAACGTCGTTGAAGTTCCACATGTCGCAGCCATCGTGGATTTTCCGTTGCCCAGTTGTGCATATAATGCCGGTTTACGTTACCACTGTTGGTGAATGACGCTTCGTCGCTAAATAGAACTTGTGCAAAAAATCTGTCAGCATCCCGTAGTTTCTCTTGCGCCCTGTACACAACGTTATATATATATGCAAGCGGCTTTAGGGGACCCACTCAACACTAAACACAACACTGTCGTACGTCTGGTATGAACAATTACACTCTGAGACAATAAGAAATTCGCAGGTTGCACTGTTATACGCCAAATCGTAGATGTTGATGCCAATTAACATTCTTGCTCATTTGATGAGAGGTGATAATTATCATTCCCTTGTTACTGTACAGGATTCTTGACGATGTTAATCTCTGTCACTGTTGTACTTCACGCCGTCACACGTATTTGACAGTGTTACGGTGGCCAAACATTCTGTGGTAGATACACAATTATCACTTGGACGAGCGTACGCGTAACCGACACGACGCGGGTGATTGTTGATGATGCGGAAGCCGAATGTTCGAACGGAAGTTATTACGCTCGTCACGTACACACATATATCTCGTTCCAGTCCTTCTTGACGCTTGTAATAATATAACGCTGTTCATAAAAGTTAATTTACAGTCCACAGTTCTCACTCGTGCGAGTATGCGTGTAATCGCCACGACATGGCTCATTGTTGATGATGCGGGAACGCGATAACCTAACGAGTGTTCTCCCGCTCGCTGCAAGACACTGGCACTTGATTGCTCTCCTTTGCGGTAAACTATTTTTCTGATTCATGTTAGTTTCACTCTGGAGGCCAAACACTACGCGGATGATTTATGTGCGGTAAGACACGAAAACGGACGGATACTGAAATTCGTTATCGGGTGCACTGCTCATACTTAATTACTTCTCTACGCACTGTTCACCGTATCCACTTTAATTTCTCATTACTTCACAATAATAATACTTGCAGCCACACTTGAACCTCGATAATAATGCCTATCCCGTGCAGAGCTACCCACAACACAACGTAGCAGCTCCGCGTCCTGTGCTCGACTCTGCAATGCAGCCACTCACAAAGATACTGCGTAACCAAGCCAGCGATATGACAATACGCTTGGAAGGTGGCATCTCTTTTCATATCCGTTGCCATCCGCGGTGCCCTTGCGGCACAGCGGTACGTTGACGATTGTTCTACGGCCCGTTTTGTTGCCATAAAGGCGAGCCATCCTGGGCTAATATTTCAGCAAGATATTGCCCGTCCGCACCCGGCGAGAAATCCTATTGCTTCTCTTAGTGCTTGCGAAACCCTACATTGGCCAGGAAGGTCTCCGCATATCTCCCCATTGAAAATGTATGGAGCACTGTAAGCAATGCCCTTCATCCTGGGCGAAATTTTGACATCTAACGCTACAGTTGGGCAGAATGTCATTCGGGAGTATACCGAAAAACTCTATCAATCGTTGCCAAGTCTGTCAATCAATGCCATCCTGAATACCACGTCCGCAAAGGTCAGGGATTGTCCAACACGTTTTTGACTTGCTCAGTTTCTTGAACCTCTTTCTCTTTAATAAATCGTCGAATTTTTCTGAAATTGTAATCAGTGTTTTGTCTGCACATGTACACCACATCTACCGATTTCTGTCCCATTTGACGTTTGAATAATTTGTTCGTGGTGTGCCTTTTTTTCTATACCTCTGCGCCAGATGGCCAAAGAGTAATACGCAAAATTTTTCTTTTTTCTTTTAAAATTATTACGATTATATTATGATTATTGAATAGGTATACTAACACCTTTGAACTTATGTTAAAGCACTATGTTGTACATTCATGCCAACTCGGGAGCAACATTTGGTCTGTTCTTGTATTTAAATGAAAGCACATAGCAAAGAAATAATAAATATCTTATTATAAAGTCAATTCCTGGTGAAATTTCACAATTACATGACCTGTGTGTAGCGGGCGCATCACACGAAGAGAAACGTTTGGTTTTGCTTATGAGCCGGCCGTGGTGGCCGAGCGATTATAGGCGCTTCAGTCTAGAACCGCGATACCGCTACGGTCGCAGGTTCGAATCCTGCCTTGGGCATGGATTGGTGTCCTTAGGTTACTTAGGTTAAGTAGTTCTACGTCTAGGTGACTGATGACCTCAAATGTTAAGTCCCATAGTGCTCAGAGCCGTTTTTATTCACTTATGAATAAACAATGCAGAATATCTCTCTTTTGGATAAATCAAGTGCTCAGTAATCTCTTGCAACAGGTGTAGTTTCACTACCACTAGGCAACTATCGTACACAGTATTCGCTTTCTGTCGCTTCTAAGGTAGTTGAATTAATTTTAGACCGGTAAGAACTGTAAGCAGTTCGTCTGATTTAAAAACTTGTACAAACGGCAAATTTATCTCTGCTTTAATCGAACCGCCTGGGCTTTAGAAGTGTACGAGAAGCTCAGAAAACGGGGACAGCATACGACAGAATTGTTTCCCGGGAGCGAGGGGAAATTTGTTTTTCCGTGGGAAGTCTGGAGAGGAAATCCGTGACGGATGACAAAGTTTTTAAACAAATAATGGAGTAAGGGAGCGAAGGAAACCGCTGGATGAAACTTTATTCATTTTGCACGGCTGTCTTGAGCACCGCAGGAGGAGAAACGCAGCACGTCACTCGGCTCGGCTGGGTCCCCCCTGGGCGACCGCCGCGGCGGGTGTCATCTGCAGCCTGGAGCGTGCTAGCCGTCACCTCGGCCGCGTCTGCAGTCAGAGCAGAACCAGATGCAGTTAAGGCGCAGCGGCGTGCCGGCAGGGGCTGAACTGTGGGGGAAGAGCTACTACAGAAGAGCGGCAGGGGTTGAGGGAAATGCGGGTAATCGGACATTTATACTCGCGAAAATTGCTTCAGCAGGAACGACGTACTAATTGAAACCGGAATTTCCCTATAGCTGGCTCTAGTCGTCAGTTTAGAGCCCAAGAGACCGCTTATGCAGCGCCATCTGCTTCCTGTAACTGCTGACGACGAATGTCAGCACACAGAAACCCAAGTTCGGAACATTGGCGTCAGTTTCAAACCCGTAAACATGTCGAGTTTTCTGCCTACGAACTACGACATGCGAACACCACTGGTTTTCTGTAATTATTTGCAGAAATATGCTGCAGAATCGCATCAAGTGCTTTGGTGGTGATTTTGACGCAAGAAACGATAAGCGCGGGAAACCACCGGAAAAGTTCGAAGACCACGAATTGCATTCCTTATTCGACGAAGATGATACTCAGACTCAATAGGAACTCTCGGAACCATTTGTTCTGGCGCAGAAAGCAGTTTATCTTCGGTTGAAAGCTATGAGAAAGATCCAGAAAGTGGGCAAATGGGTTCCGCATGAACTGAATGAAAGACAACAAGTAAATCGAAAGACCACTGGCGAAATGCTGCTCTCCATATACAAAAGGAAGTAGCTTCACCACAGAATAGTGACAGGTGGTGAAAAATGGATATATTTTGAGAATCCTAAGTGTCGTGAATCATAGAGGGATCCAGGCAAACCATCGACATCCACTACAAGACCAAATCGCTTTGGAAAGGAGACAATGCTCTGTGTTTGGTAGAATCAGAATGGTGTCATCTATTATGAAGTCCTAAAACCTGGTGGAACCGTTAACACAGATCGCTACTAACAGCAAATGATCGAATTAAGTCGAGCATGATGTGGAAAACGACAGGAAAATGGAAAAAGCAGCACAAAGTCATATTGCTCCATAATAACGCCCCATCACACACGGTTAAACCTGTCAGGGAAACGATCGAGGCGTTCAGTTGGGAAATACGAGGGTATGCCGCTTGTTCTCCAGACTTCGCTCCGTCCGATTATCATCTGCTTGCGTCACTGGGACACGGTCTCGCTGAAGAACGCTTCAGTTGGTATGAGAATGTACGAAAATGGCTCGCTGACTGGTTCGCTTCAAAAGAAGAACTGCTGCTTTGCCGTGGCATTCATAGACTGGCGGAGAGGTGGGAGAAATGTATAGATAGCAATAGAGATTATTTTGAGTGAAATATTGTCTATCAGTTTGAAACAACAGACATGTAATTATTGCAACCAAATTCCGGTTGTATACTTGTACACCTGGTATGTGATTGAAATGAGCTTCCTACCATGTTCATTAGGAATAGAAACCTCTACAAGGCTTCAGATTCTGAGAAATCGATATTGCACAAAATAGCGTTATTTGCAGTGTCTCTTAGTGATGTAGCGTGAATATTAATCGAACCGACTATCTTCAGGGACGGATTTCTGTCTGGAAATGGAGCCCAGAAGGTCATATGAAAATGTGTCTGGAAAAGCAACGTTGCTACGGTAGATGATGCTGATGAATGAGAGTTTCTCTGACCACGTGCCGTGTGCTCTTGTGTGTTGCAAGCTGTGTGTCTGACGCAGCGTGCTGTAAGCAGCATAGTCGTCCGGTATCCATGTCGGCAACAGCACCGCTGAACCAAGACAAGTGTCTTCACAGGCATCTACCACATCACACCTTACTTGAAAGCCTTTTCTGGCGTTTGTGTGGTCGTGGGTCGTTTCAGGCAGACGAACGTGCTGGGAGGCGTCCGACTGTGCGTACACTAAATGTGGAGGGTCGGGTTCTACAGGACAAACCCTGGTACAAGCTCCAGGTAAGCGGCCTGCCACCAGGGTGTAAGCTAAAGTAAGAATTTGTTTATCATGCATGACAGGTGCTACTATCCTTTTCACCTGCGCCAGTGCAAGGATGAGCACCGATTTCCCTCGAGGGGAAAGGTTTTTGCACCAGACCATAACACTTACAGGATTTCTTTCATCAGCCCTCTATACCGACGAAGCAGCCTTTACCACAACTGCCATCATCAGTCTGCATAAATGTCATCTCTGCGCTACAGAAGATCCTCAGCAAATGGTTTAGGATCAGTGTGTGAGCAGCGATTCTTGGCGACCACGTAGTCGGACAAGTTATTATTCCGCAAAGCCTCGACAGAGGAAAGTGCCTCAACTTCCTGCGCAGTACACTGCCCGGATTGCTTGAGAATGTGCCGTTGGCAGTTCGATAGATTATGTGTTTTTTGGGTGATGGAACACTACCCGACTTCCGCAATACAGTTCGCCAACACCTCAACAACATCTTCCCCAGACGGCGGACCGGACACGGAGGCCCTGTAGCTTGGCCTGCTAGATCAACAGGCTTAAACGCTCTGGATTTTTACCTTTAGGGAGATCTGAAAGGCGCTGGGTATACTGAACCAGTTCATGATGTGCAGGCCCTTCCATTTCCAGTCAGGAGTCCGTCCCTGCACTTTATCAGGACTCCGTGCAGGCCAGGCCATTACAGGGATGTTATTGTCGTGTCACCACTCCACCACAGGCCGTGCTTTATGAACAGGCGTTCGATCGTGTTGAAAGATTCAGTCGCTGGAAGCAGAAAGTGGTTAAAACATCAATGTATGACTGTGCTGTGGAAGTGCCACGCAAAAAAACAAGGGGTGGAAGCCTCCTCCATGAGAAACACGACCACACCATAACACCACCGCCTCCGAATTTTACTGTTGCCGCTACACACGCTGGCAGATGATGTTCCCCGAGCATTCGTCGTAGCCACACCCTGCCATCGGATCGCCACATTGTGTACCATGATTCGTCACTCCACACAACGTTTTTCCACTGTTCAATCGTCCAATGCTTACGCTCCTTACACCAAGCGAGGCGTCGTTTGGCATTTACTAGCATTATTTGTGGCTTATGAGCAGCCGCTCGGCCATGAAATCCAAGTTTTCTCACCTCCCGCCTAACTGTCATAGTATTTGCAGGGGATCCTGATGCAGTTTGGAATTCCTGTGTGATGGTCTGGAAAGATGTCTATCTATTACACATTACGACCCTCTTCGATTGTCGGCAGTCTGTCAGTCAACAGGCGAGGTCGGCCTGTACGCTTTTGCACTGTACGTGTCCCTTCACGTTTCCACTTCATTTTCACATCGCAAACAGTGGACCTAGGGATGTTTGGGAGTGTGTAAATCTTGCGTACAGACGCATGACACAGGTGACACATAATCACCCGACCACGTTCGAAGTCCGTGAGTTCCGCGGAGCGCCCGATTCTGCTCTCACGATGTCTAATGACTACTGAGGTCGCTGATATGGAGTACCTGGCAGTAGGTGGCAGCACAATGCACGTATTATGAAAAAAGTATGTTTTTGGGGATGTTCGAATACTTTTGATCACATAGTGTATCTGGTCGCATATATATCATGTTCTAGTGAAACCAAGTTAATCGTTGGATGTTTTTACCGATCACCCGATTCTGCCGTGATAGTTATTAGAGTCATTCAGCGAATTTCTACCATCAGTGGAGCGTAAATACCCAGAACATACATGTTGCAGGCGACTTTAACCTACCCTGTATGGACTGGAATATATATGGCATCATTGTGGGGGTACAGACAGATATGCGAAGAACGTTCGAATATGTTTCCTAAAAACTGTCTTCACCATCTGGTTCAGCATCTCACATGCAATGAGAATATTTTAGACCGTGCAGCTACAAATAAGCGATTATGCTGTCATTGCAGCAACTACCGTTAGGAAAGCCAATAAATCAGTCAAGTAGGCTCGGGGAGTGTTTCTGATAGAAAGAGCAGGTAAGCAGTTGTTAGTAAGCAAGTTGTTAGCATCTCACAAGGAATGAATTGACACCACTTAGTTCCAGTAAGATGGACGCAGAGGAATTATGGGAGAAGCTTAAGTAGATTGTAAATCCTATTCTGGAGAATAAGGTTTCTAGTAATGGATTAAGGACGGGAAAGAGCCACCATTATTTAATAACGAGATTTGGAAACCGCTGAGGAACCAGAGGCTGTTGCACTCGCGGTTCAAAACAGAACGTTCGAACGACGACAGGTAAAGGTTAGTATAGACTGGTGGGTCTGTGAAAATATCTGTGAGCGAAACATCCAACAACTGCTACCATCACACCTAGCACATGATCTGGCAGAGTATTCGAGCAAATTCTGCTCCTATCAATAATAGCTAGGTGGGTCTAAGGCTGCCATCTAGTCACTTGTTGATGAGTCTGGTGTCGTTAAAGATACCAAAACGAAAGCCGAAGTTTTAAATCCCACGGTCAATAAATCGTTCACACAGGACAATCGTAGAAGCAAAGCATCGTTTCACCATCAAACAGACTGCCCTATGGACGCCATAGTAATAAGCATCCCTGGCGTAGAGAAACAATTGAATGACTTGAAAACGAATAAGCCACCAGGTCCAAATGGTATCCCAACGCGGTTTTACCAAGTGTATTCTACGGCATTGGCTCCTTAATAGCGAATATCTCGCCTAACACAAAGTCCCAAGGGACTAGAAAAAATCGCAGGTTACTCCTGACAATAAAAAGGGTAAGATAACCGACCCTCAAAATTACAGACCAGTATCCCTAACATCAATTTTCTGCAGAATAAATTTTCTTGATATCGAGAAGGTTATGTTCACGAACCTCCCCCCATGAACCATGGACCTTGCCGTTGGTGGGGAGGCTTGCGTGCCTCAGCGATACAGATAGCCGTACCGTAGGTACAACCACAACGGAGGGGTATCTGTTGAGAAGCCAGACAAACGTGTGGTTCCTGAAGAGGGCAGCAGCCTTTCAGTAGTTGCAGGGGCAACAGTCTGGATGATTGACTGGTCTGGCCTTGTAACAATACCCAAAACGGCGTTGCTGTGCTGGTACTGCGAACGGCTGAAAGCAAGGGGAAACTACGGCCATAATTTTTCCCGAGGGCATGCACATTTACTGTATGATTAAATGATGATGGCGTCCTCTTGGGTAAAATATTTCGGAGGTAAAATAGTCCCCCATTGGGATCTCCGGGCGGGAACTACTGAAGAGGACGTCGTTATCAGGAGAAAGAAAACTGGCGTTCTACGGATCGGAGCGTGGAATGTCAGACCCCTAAATCGGGCAGGTAGGTTAGAAAATTTAAAAAGGGAAATGGATAGGTTAAAGTTAGATATAGTGGGAATTAGTGAAGTTCGGTGGCAGGAGGAACAAGACTTTTGGTCAGGTGACTGCAGGATTATAAACACAAAATCAAATACGGGTAATGCAGGAGTAGGTTTAATAATGAATAGGAAAATAGGGATGCGGGTAAGGTACTACAAACAGCATAGTGAACGCATTATTGTGCCCAAGATAGATACGAAGCCCATACCTACTACAGTAGTACCAGTTTATATGCCAACTAGCTCTGCAGATGACGAAGAAATTGAAGAAATGTATGATCAAATAAAAGAAATTATTCAGGTAGTGTAGCGAGACGAAAATTTAATAGTCATGGGTGGCTGGAATTCGTCAGTAGGAAAAAGGAGAGAAGGAAACGTAGTAGGTGAATATGGACTGGGGCAAAGAAATGAAAGAGGAAGTCGCCTGGAAGAATTTTGCACAGAGCACAACTTAATCATAGCTAACACTTGGTTCAAGAATCCTAAAAGAAGGCTGTATACATGGAAGAAGCCTGGAGATACTGACAGGTTTCAGATAGATTATACTATGGTAAGACAGAGATTTAGGAACCAGGTTTTAGATTGTGAGACATTTCCAGGTGCAGATGTGGACTCTGACCACAATCTATTGATTATGACCTGTAGATTAAAACTAAAGAAACTGCAAAAACGTGGGATTTAAGGAGATGGGACCTGGATAAACTAAAAGAACCAGAGGTTGTACAGAGTTTCAGAGAGAGCTTAAGGGAGCAATTGACAGGAATGGGGGAAAGAAATACAGTGGAAGAAGAATGGGTAGCTTTGAGGGATGAAGTAGTGAAGGCAGCAGATGATCAAGTAGGTAAAAAGACGAGGGCTAGTAGAAATCCTTGGGTGACAGAAGAAATATTGAATTTAATTGATGAAAGGAGAAAATATAGGAATGCAGTAAATGAAGCAGGCAAAAAGGAATACAAACGTCTCAAAAATGAGATCGACAGGAAGTGGAAAATGGCTAAGCAGGGATGGCTAGAAGACTAATGAAAGGATGTAGAGGCTTATCTCACGAGGGGTAAGATAGATACTACCTACAGGAAAATTAAAGAGACCTTTGGAGATAAGAGAACCACTTGTATGAACATCAAGAGCTCAGATGGAAACCCAGTTCTAAGCAAAGAAGGGAAAGCAGAAAGGTGGAAGGAGTATATAGAGGGTCTATACAAGGGCGATGTACTTGAAGACAATATTATGGAAATGAAGAGGATGTAGATGAAGATGAAATGGGAGATACGATACTGCGTGAAGAGTTTGACAGAGCACTAAAAGACCTGAGTCGAAACAAGGCCCCCGGACTAGACAACATTCCATTGGAACTACTGACGGCCTTGGGAGAGCCAGTCTTGACAAAACTCTACCCTCAGGCTTCAAGAAGAATATAACAATTCCAATCCCAAAGAAAGCAGGTGTTGACAAATGTGAAAATTACCGAACTATCAGTTTAATAAGTCACAGCTGCAAAATACGAATGGAAAAACTAGTAGAAGCCGACCTCGGGGAAGATCAGTTTGGATTCCGTAGCAATGTTGGAACATGTGAGGCAATACTGTCCCTACGACTTACCTTAGAAGCTATATTAAGGAAGGGAAAACCTACGTTTCTAGCATTTGTAGACTTAGAGAAAGCTTTTGACAATGTTGATTGGAATACTCTCTTTCAAATTCTGTAGGTAGCAGGGGTAAAATACAGGGAGCGAAAGGCTATTTACAATTTGTACTGAAACCAGATGGCAGTTATAATAATCGAGGGACATGAAAGGGAAGCAGTGGTTGGGAAGGGAGTGAGACAGGGTTGTAGTCTCTCACCGATATTATTCAATCTATATATTGAGCAAGCAGTGAAGGAAACAAAAGAAAAATTTGGAGTAGGTATTAAAATTCATGGAGAAGAAAAAACTTTGAGGTTCGCCGATGACATTGTAATTCTGTCAGAGACGGCAAAGGACTTGGTAGACCAGTTGAACGGAATGGACAGTGTCTTGAAAAGAGGATATAAGATGAACATCAACAAAAGCAAAACGAGGATAATGAAATGTAGGCAAATTAAATCGGGTGATGCTGAGGGAATTAGATTTGGAAATGGGACACTTAAAGTAGTAAAGGAGTTTTGCTATTTAGGAAGTAAAATAACTGATGATGGTCGAAGTAGAGACGATATAAAATTTAGACTGTAAATGGCAAGGAAAGCGTTTCTGAAGAAGAGAAATTTGTTAACATCGAATATAGATTTAAGTGTCAGGAAGTCATTTCTGAAAGTATTTGTATGGAGTATAGCCATGTATGGATGTGAAACATGGGCGATAAATAGTTTGGACAAGAAGACAATAGAAACTTTCGAAATTTGGTGCTACAGAAGAATGCTGAAGATTAGATGGGTAGATCACATAACTAAAGAGGAGGTACTGAATGGAATTGGGGAGAAGAGGAGTTTGTGGCACAACTTGACTAGAAGAAGGGATCGGTTGGTAGGACATGTTCTGAGTCATCAAGGGATCACCAATTTAGTATTGGAGGGCAGCGTGGAGGTTAAAAATCGTAGAGGGAGACCAAGAGATGACTACACTAAGCAGATTCAGAAGGATGTAGGTTGCAGTAGGTACTGGGATATGAAGAAGCTTGCATTAGATAGAGTAGCATGGAGAGCTCCATCAAACCAGTCCCAGGACTGAAGACCACAAAAACAACATGTTCACGAATCAACATGGCTTTAGAAGGCATCGCTAGTGTGAAGCTGAGCTTTTTTCTGATATGGTGTAGAGCGAATTATGGATGAAGAGCAAAATAATCATTCTATATTTCTAGATTTCCGGAAAGTGTTTGACGCGGTGTCCCATTCCAGGCTTTAAAGAGGGTAGCAGCATATTGTGTCAGTTCACAGATACGTGAGTGGGTCGGTGACTTTTCAAGTTATAGAACCCAGTACATTATCTTTGACGGTGAGTGCTTACCAAAGACAAAGATATCATCAGGAGTGCCTCAGGGAAGTGTGACAGGATCGCAGCTGATTTGCCGAACAGGGGGGCAGCGATTTGCGGTTGTTTGCTCTGATGCTGTGGTCTACGGTAAGATGTCGAATTTCATTGACTCTAGGAGGATACAAGACGATTTAGAACAAAATTTCTAGTTGATGGGACGAATGGCAGCAAGCACTAAATGTAGAAAACTGAAAATTAATGCTGATGGGTAGGAAAAACAAACCCATAATGTTCGGATACAGAATTATAAGTGTCCTGCTCGGCACAGTCAGGTCGTTTAAACATCTGGGCGTAGCGTTGCGAAGCGATATGAAGTGTAACGAGGCTGTGGTAGGGAATGCGAATGGCCGTCTTCGGTTTACTGGGAGAATTCTAGGAAAGAGTGGTTCATCTGTAAAGGAGACAGCGTATGGGACGTTAGTGCAACCTAATCTTGAGTACTGCTTGAGTGTTTGGGATCCGTGCCAGGTCGGATTAAAGTACTACATCGAAACAATTCAACTTGAACAGTCCACTGTTGACATGCAGGGTCCATGGATTCATGAGGTTGTCTCCATACTCGAACACGTCCACCCGCTCGATACAATTTGAAACGAGACTCGTCGACCAAGCAACATGTTTCCAGTCGTCAATAGTCCAGTGCCGGTGTTGACAGGCCCAGGCGAGGCGTAAAGCTTTGTGTCGTGCATTTACCCAAGGTCAAAGGAGTGGTCCTTTGGCTCCGAAAGCCCATATCGATGAATGGTTCGCAGGCTGACGCTTGTTGATGGCCCAGCATTGAAATCTGGAGCAGTTTGCGAAAGGATTGCACTTCTGTGACAGTGAACGGTTCTCTTCAGTCATCGTCGGTCTCTTTCTTGCCGGATCTTTTTCCAGCCGCAGCGATATCGCAGATTTGATATTTAACAGGATTCCTGAAATTCGCTGTACACTCGTGAAATGGTCTTACGGAAAAATCCCCATTTCATCGCCACCTCAGTGATGCTGTGTCCCATCGCTCGTGTGTCGACCATAACACCACTTCCAAACTCACTTCAATCTTGATAACCTGCCATAGTAGCAGCAGTAACCGAACTAAAAACTGCACCAGACACTTCTCATACACAGGCGTTGTCGATCGCAGCGCCGTATTCTGCCTGTTTACATATCTCTGTATTTGAATACGAATGCTTATACCAGTTTCTTTCGCGCTTCAGTACGTAACTTCCAAGATACACTCGAGAATGATGACTGGCAAAATAAGAATGAACCGCGCGTTTACAGAGGGGCTCAAAAAACCGTCTATACCCCTGTGGCCGCAGCCACGCAGTGTTTTGTGGCTTGTAGAGTATAAATGTTGACGTACACTCCTGGAAATGGAAAAAAGAACACACTGACACCGGTGTGTCAGACCCACCATACTTGCTCCGGACACTGCGAGAGGGCTGTACAAGCAATGATCACACGCACGGCACAGCGGACACACCAGGAACCGCGGTGTTGGCCGTCGAATGGCGCTAGCTGCGCAGCATTTATGCACCGCCGCCGTCAGTGTCAGCCAGTTTGCAGTGGCATACGGAGCTCTATCGCAGTCTTTAACACTGGTAGCATGCCGCGACAGCGTGTACGTGAACCGTATGTGCAGTTGACGGACTTTGAGCGAGGGCGTATAGTGGGCATGCGGGAGGCCGGGTGGACATACCGCCGAATTGCTCAACACGTGGGGCGTGAGGTCTCCACAGTACATCGATGTTGTCGCCAGTCGTCGGCGGAAGGTGCACGTGCCCGTCGATCTGGGACCGGACCGCAGCGACGCACGGATGCACGCCAAGACCGTAGGATCCTACGCAGTGCCGTAGGGGACCGCACCGCCACTTCCCAGCAAATTAGGGACACTGTTGCTCCTGGGGTATCGGCGAGGACCATTCGCAACCGTCTCCATGAAGCTGGGCTACGGTCCCGCACACCGTTAGGCCGTCTTCCACTCACGCCCCAACATCGTGCAGCCCGCCTCCAGTGGTGTCGCGACAGGCGTGAATGGAGGGACGAATGGAGACGTGTCGTCTTCAGCGATGAGAGTCGCTTCTGCCTTGGTGCCAATGATGGTCATATGCGTGTTTGGCGCCGTGCAGGTGAGCGCCACAATCAGGACTGCATACGACCGAGCCACACAGGGCCAACACCCGGCATCATGGTGTGGGGAGCGATCTCCTACACTGACCGTACACCTCTGGTGATCGTCGAGGGGACACTGAATAGTGCACGGTACATCCAAACCGTCATCGAACCCATCGTTCTACCATTCCTAGACCGGCAAGGGAACTTGCTGTTCCAACAGGACAATGCACGTCCGCATGTATCCCGTGCCACCCAACGTGCTCTAGAAGGTGTAAGTCAACTACCCTGGCCAGCAAGATCTCCGGATCTGTCCCCCATTGAGCATGTTTGGGACTGGATGAAGCGTCGTCTCACGCGGTCTGCACGACCAGCACGAACGCTGGTCCAACTGAGGCGCCAGGTGGAAATGGCATGGCAAGCCGTTCCACAGGACTACATCCAGCATCTCTACGATCGTCTCCATGGGAGAATAGCAGCCTGCATTGCTGCGAAAGGTGGATATACACTGTACTAGTGCCGACAATGTGCATGCTCTGTTGCCTGTGTCTATGTGCCTGTGGTTCTGTCAGTGTGATCATGTGATGTATCTGACCCCAGGAATGTGTCAATAAAGTTTCCCCTTCCTGGGACAATGAATTCACGGTGTTCTTATTTCAATTTCCAGGAGTGTAGATCGAACAATCAAAGCCAAAAGTGCTATACGAATTGTATTTAGGATGAGGAGATGAATAATGTCAGTGGGGAAGAATCCTGTGAGACGGTGGAAGAGGTCTGTCTTGCCTTACGGGTCAACAGCAGTTTTCGGTGTAACGAAAACTAAAATTTGAGAAACCTTCCACAAATCGCGCCGCCGGATAGCAGTCCGCAGGCTCCTGAAGGAGGAATAATTATTTGCCGGGAGCGGAGCCGGCGCGGCGGGCGGCGGCCACCCATCAGACGGTGGTTTAATTACGAGTTTGGAATGAACAGCGTCGGCAGTGGACGGCTGTCGGCTCCAGCGCTCTCCAGGCCTGGCGCTCGCTGCACCACTGACCGCTGAGTGGCGAACGAGAAACGGGCCGGCAGTCTCTGTCCCTCCGCTGCGCTCGGTTTCACCTGCTTTGACGCTCTGATCGAGGCCGCTGTGTAGGTATTGCGAATTACGGGGAAATTGATGTTTGCAGCTGTTTCATACACGTCGCCATTTCAATCCGGCGACAAGCTGAGAGTACAAACGCGTAGGCGACATGGAAGCTGGGACTGATTCATGTCGAACAGTACAACAAGGAAGCGACCGTTTTGAATCTGTGTTTCATACAAGTTACTAATTACGCGTGTACGTTTTCAGTATAATTTGCTTCTACAGCGGAATGCTATTCCGGCAAAGAGGTCAGGAAGATTTCCAGTGTAGCGAATGAATAATGAAGGAACTAAGACCGATCCTTGCGTTTATCAGCCAGCCGTAGTGGCCTAGAGGTTCTAGGCACTTCCGTCTGGAACCGCGCGACCGCTACGGTCGCAGGTTCGAATCCTGCCTCGGGCATAGATGTGTGTGATGTCCTTAGGTTAGTTAGGTTTAAGTAGTTCTAAGTTCTGGGGGACTGATGACCTCACATGTTAAGTCCTATAGTGCTCAGAGCCATTTGAGCTCATTTTTGAGCCTGCATTTATCCTCTGCTAGTTTCCCGGGGTCTCCCTGTAGTTCCATCTTGCCGTCAGGACGCTTACAGTGTTAAGCACGAGTGGTTTCGGAATATGAAGGTTTTTGTGGGTTCGGCACTACGTTCCTTTTGCTGTCTTTTGCATGAATGACTTGTGGTTTTGGAATCCCTATTTACAGCTGCCAGCCCTGTTTGGCCGCTGACACTGTTGGACCGGAACGGAAGAGAACTGAAGCATTTGAAAAAAAATTGAAATGAGCGTATGGCATCGTTGGCCGGGAGGCCCCATCCGGGGAAGTTTGGCCAGCAAGTGTAATTCTTATTCCAGTCGACGCCACATTCGGCGACTTGTCAGTCGGTGGTGAGTACAACACAAAACCCAGACCCCGAGCGGAGAAAACCTCCATCCCGGCCGGGAATCGAACCCGGGCCCGCTTGCATGGAAGGCGAGCACGTTACAACTCAGCAGACGAAGCATTTGACTTGTGGTGCTACAGTAGAATTGATTGGCGACTCCTTGGAGTGCTGTGTGCACAACGAGCATATATGTCAAATTAAAAGGAAGGTCAGAGTTTGTCGTAATATTGATTGCTATCAATAAACCATCAATATTACTACCAACGCTGACCTTCCTTTTAATTCAAGAGACGAATGTTGAAAATTAGGTGGACTGGTAAGGTAAGGAATGAGGAGATTCTGCACAGAATGGGAGAGGAAGAAAACATGTCGAAAACAACACTGACAGGCAGAAGAAACAGGTGGATAGAACATCTGTTAAGGCATCACGGAATGATTCCATGGTACTAGAGAGAGGTGTAGACGCGAAAACTGTAGAGGAAGACAGATTGGAACACACCCAGCAGATAATTGAGGACGTAGGTTGCAGGTGCTGCTCTGAGATGAAGAGGCTGGCACAGGAGAGGAATTCGTGGCGGGCCACATCACATCATCCAGAAGACTAATAACTCAAAGAAGAAGAACATGTTGCCGAGTGTGACATTCAGTTCTGCAATGAATTCTGCAGCTGACGTCCTGGTAGCAGCTACTCACTCGTAACTACGCAGGAAAGTACCTGGCCACGGCTGACACTCGAAACATATTGGGGACACAGCACGGGGTCCCGCTCGTGGCCAGTTAAAACAGCTCAACCTGCAGGCTTGGCTAACATCTTCAGAGAATGCATCTCTCGCAGTCTTTCCATATTGTAATCTACCACCTGTGCATCTGAACGTTCTGTGAGATTATCCACGATTTTTTCTCCTGTTCAAATGGCTTCATGTCAGAGTAATACATCTAACGGTCTTACTTCTTTTAATGTGTTCCAAATTTTTTCATCCTCTGGAGGTCTTAAGACATATCCTGCACCACATTCCTGATTTTAATTAATTTTCCCAGATATTACACTCCTGGAAATTGAAATAAGAACACCGTGAATTCATTGTCCCAGGAAGGGGAAACTTTATTGACACATTCCTGGGGTCAGATACATCACATGATCACACTGACAGAACCACAGGCACATAGACACAGGCAACTGAGCATGCACAATGTCGGCACTAGTACAGTGTATATCCACCTTTCGCAGCAATGCAGGCTGCTATTCTCCCATGGAGACGATCGTAGAGATGCTGGATGTAGTCCTGTGGAACGGCTTGCCATGCCATTTCCACCTGGCGCCTCAGTTGGACCAGCGTTCGTGCTGGACGTGCAGACCGCGTGAGACGACGCTTCATCCAGTCCCAAACATGCTCAATGGGGGACAGATCCGGAGATCTTGCTGGCCAGGGTAGTTGATTTACACCTTCTAGAGCAGTTGGGTGGCACGGGATACTTATGGACGTGCATTGTCCTGTTGGAACAGCAAATTCCCTTGCCGGTCTAGGAATGGTAGAACGATGGGTTCGATGACGGTTTGGATGTACCGTGCAGTATTCAGTGTCCCCTCGACGATCATCAGAGGTGTACGGCCAGTGTAGGAGATCGCTACCCACACCATGATGCCGGGTGTTGGCCCTGTGTGGCTCGGTCGTATGCAGTCCTGATCGTGGCGCTCCATTTCCAGGAGTGTATTTTCTTCGCCATTTCTACAGAGATTCTCCTCATTTTCTCGACCACTTAAGTAGAGTCTTGTACTGCAGGGAAGCGAAGGAAACGATGTTGTTATGGCTGACTGGTGTCTCTTTCTATAACACAAATGCACACTTAGATTGATACGGTTCTTTATTTACAAGAACATACATTTAACCTGAATAGAGTCCATGTTCTGTGATACAAGCTAATCAGTAAGAGTCCTCTTGCAGACAATGTCAGTAATCTTGCTATTGCAAACTATCGCCACAAATCTGGTCATTATGCACTGTCGTTGCCTGAGTGGGTCAGTGAAGCCCTCCGGTCAGCTGCGGCGGCATAAATGCGTGCTGTCCAGAGGGCGTTGGCGGTGTGCGGCTTGCGGTTGCGTCTCTGGCCTCTCTTGTGATAGACGCGCTTGATCCAGCGCTGATGATGTTGCTTAACGGCAATAAAGATCTATTGATGGTTTAAATTTGAACTTGATGTTTAAAGTACGAGTGACATCCCGTTTCCGAATCATTTCTATAATGTACATAGACAATTTTCAGCAAATTTTACTTATAGCGGCCTTAGGCGTGTAGCTATGAGGCTACAGTTTCCTCAACACTGCTTCTCTGCGATCTCGTAAGTAGCTGCAGTCAGGAGTTTACGTGCGAAGATCTACCGCTGTAAAGAGGTAGGTGAACAAAAATTATAAAAGAAATTACATTGCAGCAGAAGCAACGTATAATCCGTCGCAATTGGTGCATCGCACGCACGCACGAAACAAATCCGTCGCAACGTCTTGCTTTTTGTAGTCTCCATTGTATGTCCTTCTCGGGTTCGTACGTCATGCGTTATTTTGATGCATTTCCTGGTGGCTTTTGTACCGGGATATCTGGCAAACGTAATTTAAATGATTTCTTCGTTATCGCCTGGATCTGTGGTACAATACTGTAGCTTCCCACCTTCCAGTTCGCCAGGTGCTACATTCCGTGACACTGCTGACGCAACTGAGGACTGCACGCCCTGGCTGCCACACAGGCCCAACGTAACGGGCAGAATGTGGCACATATTGCGCAAACACGGTGCAAAGGCTAAACTCCACACCGACCAAGAAGATCAGAGAATGTCTCAGAACAATAAAGGGTCCCAATCGCAACGTGTGGATGTAATGTGTACGTGTGGAAAATTTTATGTGTGGCTGCCTTGGCAACAGTCAGTACGAGGGTCATGAGCACACACGGTCCTGCGCATTGCCGCCACTGAAGAAGACTCAGCCGTCATGGAGACGTGCTGTGTGAGACTGGCTACGTGACAAGAGAAGCAGACGAATTCGCCGACAGTAACCACCTCACCTGTTTGTTCAGGAAATCATCAATAAACATGAAAGTAATTTTAACATTAAAGAAGGAATTGTCAGGGTCAATGAATCGTTAGAGGTACCGAGGGGAGTGTCAGAACGGCAGTGAGAATGGACGGGCTCTCAGGACTTGACGAGACAGGTACATACATTTCCTAGCCGCAGGCTCGACTCCCGTTTGCCAGCCTCAATGGAGAAATTGCGGAATAAAACTGCGTGAGAGGTGACTAGTGACCGGGATGAAACCCGTTTCAACATTGAAACCATCCCGTTTTAACGACCTGATAGCTAAAGGAGCAGCCTGTCCAGGTCTTAGTGTGCGGAACTGCCAATCTGAACCGAAATTAAGAAAACTTAGTCCTTATCGCTACACAATGCTCTCATTAAAAACCCAAGTTCGTTACCTCTTTAAGAAGAGATTCATATTATTATGAACAAAGTTTTAACTAAATAACATTGCTGCTAAACTGAGTAAATGAAATTTCATTGTTGTTTCATGCAAAGATCGTGATACTGAAGTCGTGAGAACAAGCTGAAGGTTGATGCTGGCATGTAACGTCTTCCTACAGAACAGCACTTGGCGGGTGCCGAATGCGACGTCCTGTGTGACAGGTAATCCACTGTCAATAGTGTCACATGTCTGTACTCCACGAGATGTAAGATGGAGATGCATCCCAGGATAGTCTCGCTAGCTGATCTGTTCCACTTCCATTCCCACTCCAAGCCCCCACTAGGGAAATCACGTACTCCGTCGTGTTCCGTACAACAGAACTCGGTAGCGTTACGGTTTCAATGACCAGCGGAGATACAAGTCATGGGTGCACCCATCTGCAGGTGGTCGCTCATGTCGGCACCAATGATGTGTGTCGCTATGGATCTACATCTAAATCTACATTTTTACTCCGCAAGCCACCCAACGGTGTGTGGTGGAGGGCACTTTACGTGCCATTGTCATTACCTCCATTTTCTTTTCCAGTCGTGTATGGTTCGCGGGAAGAATGACTACCAGAAAGCCTCCGTGCGCGCTCGAATCTCTCTAATTTTACATTCGTGCTCTCCTCGGCAGGTATAAGTAGGGGGAAGCCATATATTCGATACCTCATCCAGAAACGCACCCTCTCGAAACCTGGCCAGCAGGCTACACCGCTATGCAGAGCGCCTTTCTTGCAGAGTCTGCCACTTGAGTTTGCTAAACATCTTCGTAACGCTATCACAGTTACCAAATAACTGTGACGAAACGCGCCGCTCTTCTTTGGATCTTCTCTATCTCCTCCGTCAACCCGATCTGGTACTGATCCCACACTGATGAGCAATACTCAAGTATAGGTCGAAAGAGTGTTTTGTAAGCCACCTCCTTTGTTGATGGACTACATTTTCTAAGGACTCTCCCAATTAATCTCAACCTGGTTCCCGCCTTACCAACAAATAATTTTATATGATCATTCCACTTCAAATCGTTCCGCACACATACTCCCAGATATTTTACAGAAGTAACTGCTACCAGTGTTTGTTCTGCTATCAAATAATCATACAATAAAGGATCCTTCTTTCTATGTATTCGCAATACATTACATTTGTGTATGTTAAGGGTCAGTTGCCACTCCCTGCACCAAGTGCCTATCCGCTGCAGATCTTCCTGCATTTCGCTACAATTTTCTAATGCTGCAACTTCTCTGTATACTACAGCATCATCCGCGAAAAGCGGCATGGAACTTCCGACACTATCTACTAGGTCATTTATATATATATTATGAAAATCAATGGTCCCATAACACTCCCCTGTGGCACGCCAGAGGTTACTTTAACGTCTGTAGACATCTCTCCATTGATAACAACATGCTATGTTCTGTTTGCCAAAAACTCTTCAAATCCAGCCACACAGCTGGTCTGATATTCCGTAGGCTCTTACTTTGTTTATCAGGCTACAGTGCAGAACTGTACCGAACGCTTTCCGGAAGTCAAGGAAAATAGCATCTACCTCGGAGCCTGTATCTAATATTTTCTGGGTCTCATCAACAAATGAAGCGAGTTGGGTCTCACACGATCGCTGTTTCCGGAATCCACGTTGATTCCTACAGAGTAGATTCTGGGTTTCCAAAAACGACACGATACTCGAGCAAAAAACATGTTCTAAAATTCTACAACAGATTGACGTCAGAGATATAGGTCTATAGTTTTGCTCATCTGCTCGACGACCCTTCTTGAAGACTGGGACTACCTGTGCTCTTTTCCAATCATTTGGAACGTTCCGTTCCTCCAGAGACTTACGGTACACGGCTGTTAGAAGGGGGGCAAGTTCTTTCGCGTACTCTGTGTGGAAACGAATTGGTATCCCGTCAGGTCCAGTGGACTTTCCTCTGTTGAGTTATTCCAGTTGCTTTTCTATTCCTTGGATACTTATTTCGATGTCAGCCATTTTTTCGTTTGTGCGAGGATTTAGCGAAGGATCGGAAGAAATCCTCTCTGGCTTCCGGCGGCTATCTGATTTGGTGAAGACTGCCAGTCTCGCTAGCGAGATGAAAGCAGAGCTCACCATCTGCTGCATCGTCGACAGGACTGACTGTGGACCTTTGGTACAGAGCCGAGTGGAGGGTCTGAATCAGAGGCTGAGGCGGTTCTGCGACCATGTGGGCTGCAGATTCCTCGACAACTGAGAGAAAATTTGGAATACATTTCACATCAATTTTCTCAGCGTATTATAGTCTTAGGTGGAGATTTCAATTTACTAGATATAGACTGGGACACTCAGATGTTTAGGTCGGGTGGTAGGGACAGAGCATAGAGTGACATTATATTGAATGCACTATCCGAAAATTACCTCAAGCAATTAAACAGAGAACCGACTCGTGGAGATAACATCTTGCACCTACTGATAACAAATAGACCCGAACTTTTCGACTCTGTAAGTGCAGAACAGGGAATCAATGATCATAAGGCCGTTGCAGCATCCCTGAATATGGAAGTTAATAGGAATTTTAAAAAAAAGGGAGGAAGGTTTATCTGTTTGGCAAGAGTAATAGAAGGCAGATTAAAGACTACCTAACAGATCAAAACGAAAATTTCTGTTCAGACACTGATAATGTTGAGTGTTTATGTAAAAAGTTTAAGGCAATTGTAAAATGCGTTTTAGACAGGTACGTGCCGAGTAAAACTGTGAGGGACGGGAAAACCCACCGTGGTTCAACAACAAAGTTAGGAAACTACTGCGAAAGCAAAGAGAGCTTCACTCCAAGTTTAAACGCAGCCAAAACCTCTCAGACAAACAGAAGCTAAACAACGTCAAAGTTAGCGTAAGCTTGGCTGTGCGTGAAGCGTTCAGTGAATTCGAAAGTAAAATTCTTTGTACCGACTTGACAGAAAATCCTAGGAAGTTCTGGTCTTACGTTAAATCAGTAAGTGGCTCGAAACAGCATATCCAGACACTCCGGGATGATGATGGCATTGAAACAGATGATGACACGCGTAAAGCTGAAATACTAAACACCTTTTTCCAAAGCTGTTTCACAGAGGAAGACCGCACTGCAGTTCCTTCTCTAAATCCTCGCACAAACGAAAAAAATCTCCCGAGGAGATCACGAATGTAAAATTAGAGAGATTCGAGCGTGCACGGAGGCTTTCCGGCAGTCATTCTTCCCGTGAACCATACTCGACTGGAACAGAAAATGGAGGTAGTGACAGTGGCACGTAAAGTGCCCTCCGCCACACACCGTTGGGTGGTTTGCGGAGTATAAATGTAGATGAAGATGTAGAAGTTAGAACGCGCCAGTGTTTTGCTAAAGAGGTTCATTTTTTTCTGATGTCCACGAAACGTTCCCGCTAGCTATCTTAACTTGTATTTCGAGATGTTTAAGAAGGTTAACGTCCTCAAAGCTCTATACTTTCGTGGCTGTGTGCTGGTTACCTCGGTTATGAAATAAAATTTGCTGTCGCTGAGGGCGATTATAATACACCACAGTATCCAGGATCTGGACTATTTGTTTGCAGTCTTCAACAAATAACACAGGCCAACGATGTAAAGACGTTTTTGCTGAAAATACCTTGTTCTTCTGTTTTTTAGGGTGGGACATCCTAATATGATAGTTAAAAATCTGTATCACCCACCGTTTCGTCACATTTTGCAGTTAACTGTATTAAATGAAGCGAATTTTTAAAGGATTTAATAGCTTTTATATAGTAAAAAACTTTTTACAATGGAGGAGTAATGAATGTAGATGACGTTGGTAGCACTGCTGAAAATCATTTGCGGGCAAAAAAGTTCTATTCTGTTTTTGTGTTAATAGGTGGTATTTTGTTTACTGACAACCTAACGTCACTTTCACATTTGCTGTACATGTGCTCAGTACAATGTCTAATCATGGTTGTAAAAGTTCTACTGGCAGTTTTTGTTATATTTGTGGTGAATTTGTGTTTAAAAAACACCAAAGAAGCATTACTGACTTTGTGAAACAGGTTTATCTACCATAATTTGGATCTAAACTTCGTGATCAAGATAAATCTTGGGCGCTACATAAGGTAAGTAATGTGCGTGTTGAAGATCTGAGAAAATAGTTCAAAAAAGAGAAAAAACCCTTTAGATTTGCTGTTCCTTTGATATGAAGGGAATAAAGAAAATATTCAGATGATTTCTACCTTGCAGTGTTGATATTACTGGTGAAAATTCGAAAAACAAGAAGGTAATAAGATACCCTAACCTTCTGGCCGCCATTGGACCAGTAGGGCATGGTGTAGATTTGCCGGTTCCTGAACCGCCAGATGATTTAAATTCTATTCCAACAGAATATTTTCTGATGTAAAATTTGATTTATATGAACAGATGATGATGAATTCCGTGCCAATACTGAAAGCCTAGAGCCCTAATTGTTTACTCAGACCGAGCTTAATAGCGTGGTTAGGATCAGGGCTTAACGAAAGAAAAGGCTGAATTGCTTGGGTCTAGATTAAAAGAAAAGAACCTACGGGGAGTTGGAACCACCATATATATATATATATATATATATATATATATATATATATAGAAAGAAAGAGCAGCAATTTTCTGAAATGTTTCAACAAGAAGGTGATTTAAATGTACTGCTCAGACATTCCCAGTCTGATGAATGAGTTTGGTATTGAATACTAAAAGGAAGACTGGAGGCCGTTTATTGATTCATCTAAAACTAGTGACGGAAAAACGCTACCAAGGCCGCTGGAACTCCAAAATCATGGGGGTCTACTGCTGGTCACTTCACCGAGAATTTCAACAAGCGACTCATTGTAGAAAAAGCTACACAGAAAAAAAGAGAAAGAAAATACAAACCAATTCCAGCTGAGAAGTAGAACCTCTATTAACACATATTATTGTTTTAAGTAGCTTACAGTAAATACAAACCACCCTTATGTTGCAACAAAACGTTTCATTAATTTCCCAATTTACTGTATACCATAGGATTTTTATACTATATAATAAAAAGCGTATTGTTCGAAAACTATGGGTGATACAAAAAAACTAAGGTCAGATTTGGAATCAGCTCATAAAAACCTATAAAGACCAGCTATCAAAGTAAAAAACGTTTTTCTAAAATATGTTTTCGTTGGCCTGTGTAATTGTTCCAAGCGTTAAATTAACGAAATCTATCTCCTTACCATTATGTATGGTGATGGAATTGCACTGCGTTGTTACTGTACATCTAGTACCGTCAAGCAGTCGAAGATTAGTTTTTATATACGCAATTAAACATCCCTCCATATCTCTACTATTGTCTGTCTTTAGATATATGAGTGAAAGTAGCTCGTCGCCTTCTCTTTGTCTATGTTCCGGCTAATGTCGGGAACTAATTCTGTTGATTTTGATCCAGTTTTCAATAAGAGATAGATCAATTCTCAAAATAATTTATAAATATTTCGGGCAAGTTGGCTGAACTATGCTGAACTAAATTCTCTCGTGTAACAATATCGTCATACACGTGTCAGTACTGTTTTTGATTTTGCATGTTTCGTGGACTCATTAGAAACTGGGCTGTAACTGAAGGCAAGTGCCACCTGTTGGCGGTATTATAACTGCAACGACAGTAGTAATTGCTTCCTGTGGTAGAGCTTTGTGAGGTAATACTGTCTGGTAGGTGCCGACCCTGCTAGCTGTTACAACTGTTGGAAGTGCACTAATGTGCAGCAAACGATTTGTAAAGTTTGGCGTTGTTTGCTGTGTGTGTTTTTTAGTAACTTTGACTGTAATGTTGAGAGTATAATGGAAAGCTTTCTCGCAGTCGTCTTGTATGTATCAAGCAATTTTACGAGTGGTCGGTAAACAATGTACACTCCTGGGAATGGATAAATGAACACATTGACACCGGTGTGTCAGACCCACCATACTTGCTCCGGACACTGCGAGAGGGCTGTACAAGCAATGATCACACGCACGGCACAGCGGACACACCAGGAACCGCGGTGTTGGCCGCAGAATGGCGCTAGATGCGCAGCATTTGTGCACCGCCGCCGTCAGTGTCAGCCAGTTTGCCGTGGCATACGGAGCTCCATCGCAGTCTTTAACACTGGTAGCATGCCGCGACAGCGTGGACGTGAACCGTATGTGCAGTTGACGGAATTTGAGCGAGGGCGTATAGTGGGCATGCGGGAGGCCGGGTGGACCTACCGCCGAATTGCTCAACACGTGGGGCGTGAGGTCTCCACAGTACATCGATGTTGTCGCCAGTGGTCGGCGGAAGGTGCACGTGCCCGTCGACCTGGGACCGGACCGCAGCGACGCACGGATGCACGCCAAGACCGTTGGATCCTACGCAGTGCCGTAGAGGACCGCACCGCCACTTCCCAGCAAATTAGGGACACTGTTGCCCCTGGGGTATCGGCGAGGACCATTCGCAACCGTCTCCATGAAGCTAGGCTACGGTCTCGCACACCGTTAGGCCGTCTTCCGCTCACGCCCCAACATGGTGCAGCCCGCCTCCAGTGGTGTCGCGACAGGCGTGAATGGAGGGACGAATGGAGACGTGTCGTCTTCAGCGATGAGAGTCGCTTCTGCCTTGGTGCCAATGATGGTCGTATGCGTGTTTGGCGCCGTGCAGGTGAGCGCCACAATCAGGACTGTATACGACCGAGGCACACAGGGCCAACACCCGGCATCATGGTGTGGGGAGCGATCTCCTACACTGGCCGTACACCTCTGGTGATCGTCGAGGGGACACTGAAAGTGCACGGTACATCCAAACCGTCATCGAACCCATCGTTCTACCATTCCTAGACCGGCAAGGGAACTTGCTGTTCCAACAGGACAATGCACGTCCGCATGTATCCCGTGCCACCCAACGTGCTCTAGAAGGTGTAAGTGAACTACCATGGCCAGCAAGATCTCCGGATCTGTCCCCCATTGAGCATGTTTGGGACTGGATGAATCGTCGTCTCACGCGGTCTGCACGTCCAGCACGAACGCTGGTCCAACTGAGGCGCCAGGTGTAAATGGCATGGCAAGACGTTCCACAGGACTACATCCAGCATCTCTACGATCGTCTCCATGGGAGAATAGCAGCCTGCATTGCTGCGAAAGGTGGATATACACTGTACTAGTGCCGACATTGTGCATGCTCTGTTGCCTGTGTCTATGTGCCTGTGGTTCTGTCAGTGTGATCATGTGATGTATCTGACCCCAGGAATGTGTCAATAGAGTATCCCCTTCCTGGGACAATGAATTCACGGTGTTCTTATTTCAATTTCCAGGAGTGTATTTTGTTTTGGTGACAATGTCAGACACGACTTTGAAGTTAGTAACGGATAGTCACTCAAGGGGAAAAGTGCAGTACTTTTAAGTCGTTGCGAAAAACACTTTGATACAACTTGGAGTAATTTCTTCAAAGTGAATATCAAACCAGAAGAAAAGAGACAACGTTTCCAAACGGTATGAGAAAAAGAATATAAGAGGTGATTCAGAAACTATTAGTAAAGAAACAGAAATGTGTATAAATGTCAGTACAAACCAGAATGAAAAAAATGAGACGAACAATATGTTACCAGTGTAATTACAGGCGATTCGTAGTATGGAAACTAAGGTTGGCAGAATCCAAACGTCAGCGATTCACATTAAATTTCGTGAATGGTTGGAAATTGAAAGTTAATCCACGAAATAATAAGGTGACCGATTACTATACCTGCAGCTACAGTATGAGTATGATGCCGCTGTTGTCTAGTGGTGAATGCCAGAACTACTACGGCTCATATAAATCTAACAAAACTTGAAAAATTTTAACTCCCTCAATTTCAAGGAACATAGAATGAAAATATTACGTTAAACAGGCAAACAAAAGAAAAGTTTTGCTAAGTCTACAAATGCTAGAAACGTAGGTTTGCCTTTTCTTAATCTTTCTTCTAAGATAAGTCGTAAGGTTAGTATTGCCTCACGTATTCCAACATTTCTACGGAATCCAATCTGATCTTCCCCGAGGTCCGCTTCGACAAGTTTTTCCATTTGTCTGTAAAGAATTCGTGTTAGTATTTTGCAGCTGTGACTTATTAAACTGATAGTTCGGTAATTTTCACATCTGTCAACACCTGATTTCTTTGAGATTAGAATTATTATATTCTTCTTGAAGTCTGAGGGTATTTCGCCTGTCTCATACATCTTCCTCACCAGATGGTATAGTTTTGTCAGGACTGGCTCGCCCAAGGCTATCAGTAGTTCCAATGGAATGTTGTCTAGTCTGGGGGCCTCGTTTCGACTCAGGTCTTTCAATGCTCTGTCAAACTCTTCACGCAGTACCTTATCTCCCATTTCGTCTTCATCTACATCCTCTTCCATTTCCATAATACTGTCGCCCTTGTATAAACCCACTATATACTCCTTCCACCTTTCTGCCTTCCCTTCTTTGCTTAGAACTGGGTTTCCAAATGAACTCTTGATGTTCATACAAGTGGTTCTCTTCTCTCCAAAGGTCTCTTTAATTCCTGTAGGCAGTATCTATCTTACCCCTCGTGAGATAATGCTCTACATCCTTTCATTTATCTTCTAGCCATCGCTGCTTAGCCATTTTGCACTTCCTGTCGATCTCATTTTTGAGATGTTTGTATTCCTTTTTGCCTACTTCAGTTACTGCATTTTTAAATTTTCTCCTTTCATCAATTAAATTCAATACATCTTCTGTTACCCAAGGATTTCTATTAGCCCTCGTCTTTTTACCTACTTGATCATCTGCTGCCTTCACTACAACATCCCTCAAAGCTACCCATTCTTCTTCTAATATATTTCTTTCCCCCATTCCTGTCAATTGCTCCCTTATACTCTCCCTGAAACTCTGTACAACCCCTGGTTCTTTTAGTTTATCCAGGTCCCATCTCCTTAAATTCCCACCTTTTTGCAGTTTCTTCAGTTTTAATCTACAGGTCATAACCAATAGATTGTGGTCAGAGTCCACATCTGCCCCTGGAAATGTCTTACAATTTAAAACCTGGTTCCTAAATCTCTGTATTACCATTATATAATGTATCTGATACCATTTAGTATCTCCAGGATTCTTCCATGTATACATCCTTCTTTTATGATTCTTGAACCAAGTGTTTAGCTATGATTAAGTCATGCTCTGTGCAAAATTCCATCAGACAGCTTCCTCTTTCATTTCTCCCCCCCAATCCATATTCACCTACTATGTTTCCTTCTCTCCCTTTTCCTACTGACGAATTCCAGGCACCCATGACTATTAAATTTTCGTCTCGCTACACTACCTGAATAATTTCTTTTATCTCCTCATACATTTCATCTATTTCTTCATCATCTGCAGAGCTAGTTGGCATATAAACTTGTTCTACTGTAGCAGGCGTGGGTTTGGTGTATATCTTGGCCACAATAATGCGTTCACTATGCTGTTTGTAGTAGCTTACCCGCACTCCTATTTTTTTATTCATTATTAAACCTACTCCTGCATTACCCCTATTTGATTTTCTGTTTGAACCCTGTATTCTCCTGACCAAAAGTCTTGCTCCTCCTGCCACCGACATTCACTAATTCCCACTATATCTAACTTTAACCTATCCATTTCCCTTTTTCTGACCTACCTGCCAGATTAAGGGATCTGACATTCCACGCTCCGATCCGTAGAACGCCAGTTTTCTTTCTCCTGACAACGACGTCCTCTTGAGTAGTCCCCGCCCGGAGATCCGAATGGGGGACTATTTTACCTCTGGAATATTTTCCCAAGAGGACGCCATCATCATTTAATCATACAGTAAAGCTGCATGGCCTCGAGAAAAATTACGGCCGTAGTTTCCCTTGCTTTCAGCCGTTCGCAGTACCAGCACAGCAAGGCCGTTTTGGTTAATGTTACAAGGCCATATCAGTCAATCATCGAGACTGTTGCCCTTGCAGCTACTGAAAAGGCTGCTGCCCCTCTTCAGGAACCACACGTTTGTTTGGCCTCTCAACAGATACTCCTCCATACTGGTTGCACCTACGATACGGCCATCTGTATCGCTGAGGCACGCAAGCCTCCCCACCAACGGCAAGGTCCATGGTTCCTGGGAGGGGGCATTAATAATAGTCAGTGCCAAAGGGGGGACACATTGATAACAGTCAGTGATAAAGGATGACAACGGACGTATTTTTGTGGTAATTTTTCCGATTTCAAGGACTACAAGCAGGGAAAGGTATGTTATGTGGACCAAGGCAGGAGATCGCATGTTTTCTATTTTTATTGTAAACTATGAATGAATGTTAAGCTTTATGTTTCCTCCCCGTATTGTGTCACAAGTTTGTTGTGGATCCTCCTATATTTAGACTTCCAGGCTAAGGATGATGTAATTCTGTAATACAACTAATGTCCGACGACGACAATGAGAAACTACCGTGTAGAACAGATGGAGCAAGTGTTGCACGCGCATACCGTCTAATACGCCACACAACATGGTGGCAGGTACATTACTGTTCCAATAGTGCTGCGCCAATGCTAATGCCATGTGTTTGTTGCTCGTTTCTGTCAGCATTGTTATTAAAACAGCACTGGTCTCTTCTCCCATTTCCCATAATGACGCACTATTTGACGGCACTGCAGATTTTACGAATAAAAATTACTCGTTATGTAACAACGGCTTATTTCAACACGAAACAATGTGTTATTGGTGCTGTGGCTGATTTATAGTTTTTTACCCATTTATTGCTAAAAAATATAAACACCTACTATAGCCGAGACCAAATAAATACCGAGAAATACCGTTTATTCAGAACTAAAATACCGGTATCGGTTTTAACAGATCTGTTTCTCCCGTCCACAATTCGGGCCGCAGGCAGCTGCCGTGGCTGCTGTCCGTTGGACGGGAAGCCTTCCGTAACTCACAGCTCCCATCATTCGCACAACGCGTCACTACAACTACTGACAAAATACGGACAAATAACGTTTGAATCTCCTGAGAACTTTTCTCAGATGTTCCGCTTCAATGGAAGTAATGATATTCAGTTACCTATCACTGTTCCTCAATTTTATTCCTCACTCCACAAAGCGGCCCATAAACAAAACTAACACATAAATAGTCTGCTCATAGCTAGTGGTAACAAGCCACCTCAGATTACCCCCTGGTGCAACCAATGGCTCGTGAAGTCAGCCCCTCCAAAACAAGGCAATAACTATAGGACGAACCACCCGCACCTCACGCCTCCGTGAGTTTTACCTTACCATTTACGACCGTCCTATCTAGTTAACTAACACTAAAATCTCGTGGACTAGCTACCAGACTGCAACTAACGTAGAAATTCGTCTTCTAACCATCGAACAGAGAGCTCACAATAGACTAAAGCTACTGAAACTCCTGACTGGCCAAACTTGGGGATTTCACCCCTCCGTTGTCCTCCACTCGTGCAGACCCTTGATCAGGCCTATCTTTTGCTGTGCAGATGTCCCATGGATATCCACCCTCTGGGTTCTCTGTCGCCTTCCGCATCTGTCTACCTTCCCCCTCATGGATATAGTACCCACTCAACAAATTACCACCTCTCATCACTCGCAATGAGAACCTCTGAACATCCAAGGCAATTCGCAAGTCCAACACCAAAAAGTATATGGTTTCCTGTCTACTTTCCAACCCCAGTACGCTGCCACGCGTCTGACATCACGACCCACCAATCATACATCTACACATCCTTCACCTACTCTCCAAAACCAACCGTCTCCCCACCTCTCCCGCACCCCCTCCCCCCTAAAAATTCATGAGCTCCATCCAAACGTTCACTCCTCCAAACAAATTTAAACACACGAAACCCATTCCAACGCGTCAGAGCTAACTGTCTCTACCTTCCACATATTATCTCTATCCTCATTTTCCCCCTTCCACCCTTTTTTCCCTAGCCAATTTTCCTCATCAAATGTTAACCTTGTTAGTACCACCAACAGGTACTCCTACCACAATGATACATCTGCAACAGTCCTCCATCCATGTACTACCTGTATTCTACTCTCCTCAACGACCAACTTAACCCCTTCAACAACAAACCATTATCCCAGGGCAAGTCCTTCCAGCTTTTGTCCCACTAAAGTGCCTCTTTTTAACATTCCTGTGCTGCATGAATGTTTTTTTAAATCTTAAAGTTATCTTAATGTGTTTCTGATTTTTACTATCTGTTCAGCTGTTTTTAACTACAAGTGTAGGAAGTCATGTTTCTTATACACAAAAACGTCCATTTTAATTTCACTTTAAAAGTTATTTAACTTGTGGTAAATATTTTACATTTCTATTTATTATTAGGCATCTTATTTAAATTTTCTTGTCAATTATCTGAAGAGCGGGTTGACTGTACTGCTGACTTCCAATCTCCCTGCTGCCCACATGGGACGAGGGAGATGAAATAAAAAAGAGGAAAAAAAATAGTTGTGCCTGTCTCAAAGTGGGGTGGGTCACTCGTCCACAACAAAACTTTAATTTGCTGGAACCAATTCCCACTGCCTCATCAGTCTCTGACAGACCTCATAGCTTAAATGTTGTGTGCCACATGTCCACTGTTCCATTTCATCAATGTATATTGTGTATATTCTTTTAAGCTTTGAATTCTACCAAATTATAATGAAATGGTCCAAAACAGCTCCAAAAAAATAAAGTTTCACACCGATTTTTGGTGGTACACGTGAAACAGCCTTTCATCAAGACTGTGATGCACCATTTAAAGAAGATTCTTCGAAACTGTTTACCACTAATAATGACAAATACCTACCAGTGTAGTATCAAGAATCTTATCAAGCAAGGGGTGCATAGCTTCGAAAAACTGATAACAGACGACAACGAGTTTGAACAGTTTCCTTACTTCTGTGCAGGTATATGTCTCAATTAAACGAGGAAAGTTTGAGCGTTAACTTAAGGAAATGTGATGTAACTTCAGAGTGCTTTATGTGTACGTGATAAGAGCTGCTTGTGCAACCTCAGTATAAGATACCGCACAGGATTCATTTTAATTAGTGCCACAGCTAACCCTCAAAGTTTTTATCCAGCAAGCAAGATCCGTTCATGTGACTGCTCTGGTAACTATCAATTCTATTGAAACTTCCTGGTAGATTAAAACTGTTTGCCAGACCGAGACTCGAACTCGGGACCTTTGCCTTTCGCGTGCGTGCAAGTGCTCTACCAACTGAGCTACCCAAGCGCTACTCACGCTCCGTCCTCACAGCTTTACGTCTGCCGGTATCTCGTTTCCTACCTTCCAAACTTTACAGAAGCCCTCCTGTTTGGAAGGTAGGAGACAACATACTGGCAGAAGTACAGCTGTGAGGACGGGGCGTGAGTCGGCCCTGGGTGGCTCAGTTGGTAGAGCACTTGCCCGCGAAAGGCAGAAGTCCCGAGTTCGAGTCTCGGTCTGGCACAAAGTTTTAATCTCCCAGGAAGTTTCATATCAGCGCACACTCCGCTGCAGAGTGAAAATCTCATTCTGGTATCAATTCTGTTACCACCAAGACTCGAAAACCAACCGCGGATAGCTAAGCTAAAGCTTCCAGCTACATTTTGTCATTATTACTGCTTTGAAGTTTCGTCTATAAGGAGATTTTATGTGAAGATCCTAACCTTCTACCGTGTGTCTACCATACAGAATCTCTTCCTGTTATGATTTTTGGTGAGATTTGTATTTATTTGGCGCAGCCCTGTTTGGAACGCATCAGCCTTCTCTTACAGGGGTGAGAAGAAAAATCCTGATAATTTTTACTCTGATTGGATAACAATGTACCCACCAGTGGCCTACAGGAGAAACACACAGTTTTACAGGCGAAAAAAACTTGAGTTGCAGGAAAAACACATTCATGGTTCGAAAATATGTATAATAATCAGAATCACTGCGCAGGTATTTGAATAATTCGTGCTGATATAGTGTGCAAGGACGGAAGTGCTATGTGTCAGAGAACAAAGACTCGAGACCCATATACTCCACCAAAGGCGAGGAATCTCTGTCGATAGCATCATTACTGGAAACAGTAATACATACTCGGTTATTCCGGTTACGAATTACTTTAACATTCGAAAAAACCACTGTACTTTCATTTGAGAAAATGAAGTTACAATCAGTCAAATATCGAAATCAGGATGAGGAAGATACTTTTGAAACTTTTCTTTAGGGATCATAGCCCCCTTCAAAGTGCACATGTACCGTAAGTCAGGGAGAAAGAAGAGACCGGAAACAACGCAAAGACGGAAGCGCTGATTCATGATAAAAATTAAGTAGATAAGTAAAACTAAGAATACGGCTCTAAACAGTAGAGAGCGTTTGGGAAGAATTCTCTGTGGTATATGCAAAAGTTTGATTCTGAAAACATCAGTAGACATTGTAAAGACAGACAGAAATTAGATTGTCTGGAACTGATTAAAGAGGACCTTTTCTGTTCACACATATTGCACTATTTGCACATCAACCGTAGACAAGTAGGACGACATCAAACGATTTAAAAAAATCATATCTCTCTTTGTGCCATTCACAATTCAGTAGTGGAAATGAGTCTGGGAATAGTTTATACGTCGAAATTTATCAAGAATTTGTCAAAAGAAATGGGCGACCCATTGCGGAGAGACATTGCAGGAAAATTCAGCCACGAAAGTAATGAACATGAAGCAAACGTCATAAAATACTTTCCTCTGCGCCGAAAAATCTTGTAAGAAGTGACATATGCCGGCTACAAGAGAGCTGGGAAAACCACGAACTGCACCCTGGAATGCTCGTGACGCTGAAAAAGTACGCGAATCTTGGAAAACACTGGAGGGTGAACGGCGGATATATCCGGGAGGCGGCCACGGAAAGATTTATAGCGGACCTGTAATGGAAGTATGAAAGTTTGAGGAGACGGAGAAAATATTACGCGCCTTTACTCCGTCCTTTGGACAGAAAAAGAATCTCTACGGTGTCATAGGTAACAGTAAGCATCTGCATTTCCAACACACTGTCTTACAGTCGTGCATTAATTTTATTTAGCAGACAAGGATTTTTACTGTCTCATGTACTGTACTGAAATCCTCGGTATGGTAATCCGTATGAAGAAAACTGTACGAGTAACCGTCATGAAACACAATGAGTCACTTGCTCGTTAAAGCATGCCGAGTCACAGTTGAAGTCAAAATACACTCCTGGAAATGGAAAAAAGAACACATTGACTCCGGTGTGTCAGACCCACCTTACTTGCTCCGGACACTGCGAGAGGGCTGTACAAGCAATGATCACACGCACGGCACAGCGGACACACCCGGAACCGCGGTGTTGGCCGTCGAATGGCGCTAGCTGCGCAGCATTTGTGCACCGCCGCCGTCAGTGTCAGCCAGTTTGCCGTGGCATACGGAGCTCCATCGCAGTCTTTAACACTGGTAGCATGCCGCGACAGCGTGGACGTGAACCGTATGTGCAGTTGACGGACTTTGAGCGAGGGCGTATAGTGGGCATGCGGGAGGCCTGGTGGTCCTACCGCCGAATTGCTCAACACGTGGGGCGTGAGGTCTCCACAGTACATCGATGTCGCCAGTGGTCGGCGGAAGGTGCACGTGCCCGTCGACCTGGGACCGGACCGCAGCGACGCGCGGATGCACGCCAAGACCTTAGGATCCTACGCAGTGCCGTAGGGGACCGCACCGCCACTTCCCAGCAAATTAGGGACACTGTTGCTCCTGGGGTATCGGCGAGGACCATTCGCAACCGTCTCCATGAAGCTGGGCTACGGTCCCGCACACCGTTAGGCCGTCTTCCGCTCACGCCCCAACATCGTGCAGCCCGCCTCCAGTGGTGTCGCGACAGGCGTGAATGGAGGGACGAATGGAGACGTGTCGTCTTCAGCGATGAGAGTCGCTTCTGCCTTGGTGCCAATGATGGTCGTATGCGTGTTTGGCGCCGTGCAGGTGAGCGCCACAATCAGGACTGTATACGACCGAGGCACACAGGGCCAACACTCGGCATCATGGTGTGGGGAGCGATCTCCTACACTGGCCGTACACCTCTGATGATCGTCGAGGGGACACTGAATACTGCACGGTACATCCAAACCGTTATCGAACCCATCGTTCTACCATTGCTAGACCGGCAAGGGAGCTTGCTGTTCCAACAGGACAATGCACGTCCGCATGTATCCCGTGCCACCCAACGTGCTCTAGAAGGTGTAAGTCAACTACCCTGGCCAGCAAGATCTCCGGATCTGTCCCCCATTGAGCATGTTTGGGACTGGATGAATCGTCGTCTCACGCGGTTTGCACGTCCAGCACGAACGCTGGTCCAACTGAGGCGCCAGGTGGAAATGGCATGGCAAGACGTTCCACAGGACTACATCCAGCATCTCTACGATCGTCTCCATGGGAGAATAGCAGCCTGCATTGCTGCGGAAGGTGGGTATACACTGTACTAGTGCCGACATTGTGCATGCTCTGTTGCCTGTGTCTATGTGCCTGTGGTTCTGTCAGTGTGATCATGTGATGTATCTGACCCCAGGAATGTGTCAATAAAGTTTCCCCTTCCTGGGACAATGAATTCACGGTGTTCTTATTTCAATTTCCAGGAGTGTATATAAAGAATAGCCTAACAGAGATGTACCAACACGTGCCATCCGTTTCGGAAGCTACGAACAAGCAGTCTACATTTTCTGAATTGTCCAAGCTTTGGTCCCTTACGTAACGACACAGACTCTCACCTGATATACAAAATTAGCACCGGTCTGTATCCGCTGCCACTTGGTGCTATGCCAGCAAAATATGTCTCTGATTCCAATCGCACCGAACGTTTTCCACCAAAATCAGAAGGAAATTAACGCGAGCCAATAACTTACACTCATGTTAAGTCTACCGGTTTTAATTTTCGGTGAGAATTCACGCAATGAAACACAAAGACTTAATTAAACCAACAAAGGTTTAAATGGCTCTAAGCACTATGAGACTTACATCTGAGGTCATCAGTCAGCTAGACTTAGAACTACTTAAATCTAACTAACCTAAGGACATTACACACATCCATGCCCGAGGCAGGATTCGAAACTGCGGCCGTAGCAGCAGCGCGGTTCGAGCCTGAAGCGCCTAGAACCGGTCGGCCACAGCGGCCGTCACCAGGAAAGGAAATAGAATTACAAGAATAGAAACGGAATTGTTCAAAAATCCTCTCTACATCGTTAAAACATTCCTGAGTTCGCGTGTATCTGCGCAGCTTTCAGTGAACACTTTTTTTATCGTGTAATTAAATACAGAGCCGAAGCGGAAGTACCCTAATGTTCTATTTTCGTTGCTAAGCAAAGATTAAAATGAGAGTGATAGACCCAGAAACGAAAGTATTTTTCTACATAGTGTAAAATGTCCCCTCTGAGCGAGAACTGAACGTAGCTGACGATGCCCAAGAGGTTTTTGAGAATACAAATACTACGTCTCTCTGTCGTGCCAGTTTTCTGCAGATGTGTATCCGAAAGACTGGGGCACACGGGCGGTAGTTTCACAAGCATATAAAGCTATCTTCGTGTCACTGTCTCAGAAGAATGACTGCGCAGTAGATAGCCAGAAATCATCCTGTGGATCGAAATAAGCCACAGTTTTATGTCCCAAGTTTCAGCAACGACAAGAGTTGTTTCTAACAACTGTGCTGTATAGATCACTGTGCAAAAAGAAATGTACGCTGAAAAATGTGTACTACGCATATGGATATGAGACATGTTGCCACGCAGCATACACAAAGTTACAGCAGATTTTTGTACTACAGTGACTGGAATGATGTGATGTGAGTGTCGACACGAAAGAGACTAAACCGTCGAATGCAAAAATGATTTCTCGAAAACATCAGAGCAGTGTTATAGCGTTATTATCGATCATTTCGCAAGTGTAAATGTTCTACTGGGTAACGTAGGAAACACCTTTGGGCTATTCATGAGTAATGATGTACCGGAAGGATCAGAAATCAGGATGTGAAATGTTTAGTGTTGTTGTATTGAAACAAGAAACAACGCGAAAGGCAAGCGGGAAAGTCAGATGACTCCCGAGCTCTAGGAGGAGTTGTATTGGACACAAAAAGATGTAAGAACGGAACAACATAGAAACGAATGTTCTTATGAACTCTCTCTATATGGTGACCATCATTATCGGCACAGAGTTGGATTCGCTGACACGTGCGTCTGCTTGCAGGGCGCAACATTTCGGAAGTGGTCATTCACAGGTTACGGGTTTCAGCTGTTCACTGGCATTCAAGCTGGTTTCAGATTTTTTTTCCCTTTAAGAGGTATCACAACAAATTATCTGACGCTTAGTCGGGGCATCTGGGCAGCCATATAAGAGAATCGCCACGTACAGTGCACGGTGGAAACTAGTTCTTCAACCAGTCTCGAGCACCAGTCAAGTAGTATCCAGGGGTACCATCCTCGTGCATAACAATGACATTCAACAGGTCAGCTTTGTCGAGAGCGACCGAAGAAGTACCGATGACGTCACTGCTAGCACTGGCCGATGACACAACGTGAGAAGCACTCCCTCATCGGACCACAAGTGGGCCATCGGGACCATCCGACCGCCGTGTCATTCTCAGCTCAGGATGCGGATAGGAGGGGCGTGAGGTCAGCACACCGCTCTCCCGGTCGTTACGATGACTTTCTTTGACCGGAGCCGCTACCATTCGGTCGAGCAGCTCCTCAATTGGCATCACGAGGCTGAGTGCACCCCGAAACAACGTGAGAAGTTTGTAGTTTAATTTCTTTATTGGCTTTCGCCCAGATATGAACATTCGAAATCAGGAGGTAAGTTACAGAGTACATACATCTGTCATAGTAGCCTTACGGCGAGCCGTTAATGTAAGAAAATCTGCAAGTATCTGTTCTTACGAATCACCTAGCGTATTCATAACATGATAACTTAATTCATCGATACTGCAGGCACGAAATGAACGGCTGGACTTCCTTCCTTAGCCATCGACGCATGGAGGTTCACGGAACGTTCACCTTCGCCGACCGCTTCCTTGTCGATTTTTCTGGTGAAAGAAGCAATGATGCATACAAACGTTCAGTGACTTCATTGCAGTCGTAATATTTCCTGAGCCGTCCACTGCTTGATGCGTCGGTCAGAGACCCAATTGGAAAGGCCTTTCTTTCCAGTTTCAGAGGATTACTTTCCGTGGGGACTTCTTTCTTGAAGCGATGAAAAAAGTTTTACCTAATTCCATTAAACGCCTCACCAGTCCGGTCTTTTTTCAAGCACTAGTACGCTGAGAAGATGTTCCTAAGTTGTGAATCTGTTTGTATCCGCCATCATAATACAAACGTTCACAAGAGTATCACCTCAATAGGAAACATAACTCAATCACATGCTGTAGCATTCGCCGGAACCAAAAGCGATAAAACGGTCACATGCCGTATTTTCATGGAGTGACTCCTGCACTGTTGCAATTCTATGCGTAGCAATTATCGCCTACATTATTGCAGTTTGAGTGGCCTCTATCAGAAGAAGGTTTACTACATACCCCTAGAATACTTTCCAAATCCCTGTAACCACGAAATTATAATATGTAAAGTTACTTGAAAAATTCCCGATCGTGGCCCTCGCTGTATACGGTAAATTTAGAGCTTCAGAAGACTTTAGCGAAATATAAAAATACCTGAAGCAGATCCTCGTAAATTGTTTGGAATGGTATTGACCCTTAATGCCAATGAATGCAACGTAACGGGCATATACAGGCGGAAAGACTCGATACCGTTCCATTTCAGTTATGGCGATAAATCACAGAAACCAATTACGAACGTAAATTATCTAGGAGTCAGTGTCCGAGAAGGCCTGAATTATTTACGACAATGTACTGTGACGTATGTGGGTTAACTGAAGATAAATAAATGTACGGTCTACGCATTTTCTTTCATAATGTCGCTCGCCGAATTTTTAGCAAATCAAATCTCACTTTGGAGGGCCATACGAGAATTAGGCCCTGAGTACACGTAAAATGTCTCGCTTCACTTCATTATCAAATGTTATGTGGAGTTGTAAGTCATATAACGTAGCTGTGTAGGTATTAAGGATGGCGGTTAATACTGAAATAACCGTTTTTCGACTATATCGTTCCTTTTATAATGTTACTTAAAAACCGTCTTGATTGCAATTTTTTTTATTCATATGACCGGTTTGTGTTACGCAGCATGTGAAAATTGCTGGATTTGGACGGGTTACTCCTGTAACTGAAATATCAGATCTGAAGATGGTTCTGAATGAACAGAAACCGGTCATATGAATAAAAAAATTTGCAATCAAGACGGTTTTTAAGTAACATTATAAAATCACTGATTGCTGTTATCCCATAAGATATTATGTCTGTTTTTGCAAAATATATTGTTCCTTTTTTATTTCTCGCCAGTTTAACTTGACTGGTAAAATCACTAAAATTTACTTTTTTGTGGAATAACAGATTTTCTGGTTTTTTTCCTATTGTTTCCTGTGGTAAACGTAGAAGTCGAACAAAGATATAAAACCTTTACTCTCTCACTTTTAAGATACATAGAAGCAAAAATAAATAGACGAGTAAAAGACAGCTTAGTCCATCCACTTTCAGCTACTTTTCTCGAAAATTGGTAAGTGGTTGGTGTACTACAAAAAATGACCCGTTTTCTACCACTGATTCTTATTTTTCAATACTCTGCTCAAAATTCATTTGTCATCGAAGAACATATCACTATTTGGGCTAAAGGGTGAAGAACGAGGATGAAGAGCTCCATTTTTCATTTTAATTTATCCTTTTCCAAGGTCTACAATCCGACAAAGGTATATTATGTAGCCACAGGTTACTTTGTATTTTTGTTGTATACTATGAATGAAACGTTGTTAAATTTTTAATTTATTACTGTTATTACAATTTCTTTCCTCTTAATGGTAGACAAATATTTAATTTCTGAAGCGAATGAATCGCTTTGTAAAACCATTTCCAGACTAGGGTTGATGCCATTCTGCAATACAACGAATGTCTGGGGGGCCCAGTGAGAAACTGCCTTACAGACGAGGTGGGGGCGTGTCCTGAAAGCTATACCTACAAGGACTTACCGTAAGCCACAACACACGGCAGCAGGGACGTTAGTGACTCAGCAGTGGTGTACCAATTCTTATGCCACGTGTTTCTTGTTCCTTTCTGTCGGCAGTGTTGTTATAACAGCAATGATCACTTTTACGATTTTCCATAAAAAAGCAATATTTCAAACAAATGCAAATTTTACGAATAAAAACTACTCCGTTTTCTTAAAAAAAAAGAAGTATTTAAAAATGAACAAATTTATAGCTGCTGCTATGGCTAATTGAAAATTGTTTTTTAATTTTTTTTACTATGATGTCAATAAAAAGAAAAAAGCACCTGTCATAACCAAGACCAAACAAATACTGAAAACTAGCGGTTATTCAGAATTAAAGAACCGGTATCGATTTTAACCAGTCGATGTTTCCCGTCCCTAGTAGTTATCAATATCTGACACAATCGTTAGATTTCAGTAGTATTCCAAGTGAATGAAACATACACAATTCCCATCTCCCCAACGTTACAAGATATGCGCTATTGGAAAAAAATAGTACATCTTTTTAAATTTCCCCAATACACTCAATATTTATTGATGCAACTGGGTGCATGGAGTACATGCAATGATTACATTTATGTATCAGTAGTACAAGTGATTATGAGGTACCGTGTATCGAGCCATGCTGAAACATCCACGTTAATAGATGGTGTGGCGTCCATGGGCTGCTATGCAGGCGCTAACTTTTGCATCCACTCGATCGTACAGGTGGCGAATGCCTTTCTGTGACACGTTGCATCTGCTCGACCTGTTCACATAGCTCCGTGACAGTTGTTGGTTGGAGAGATGCACGTATCACCTCTCGTCCCATCGTACCGCACACGTGTTCAATTGAATACAAGTTTAGGGATTGTGCCGGCCAGGGAAGTTGCTGCGCTTCTTGCAGAGCCTTTGACGGACACTGTGCGAGCCAGCGTTATCTTGCTGGAGCAGTACATCACCTTCATTTTGCAAGAACGCCAAAAGAACGAATCTGACAGGAATGTTCACGTGACCAATGATACTAGCACTGCTGAGTAACTGACGCAGCACTTCCAACTCTGGTGGCATTCCTCCGAAAGGGGTATCCTGACACTCGGAAGACTAGAATTTCTCCCCTTCCAAATTCGCTCAGTTAGCTGTAAGAAGCGCGACTGCGTCTCCATGGCATGATTAAAACATAACTGAAACAAAGGCGTTTTTCTTGCGGCGGAATTTCATCACGAAATTTCAATCACCATTTTTTTCCTTCGTATGCGACAATATTTGGTTGGCACCGACCTACATAGGGAGAAACAAGCATGCTAATAGAGCTCGCACAGAAAGACACACGTGTTTGTTTTTCTCGTGCGTTGTTCGAGATTGGAATAATAGCGAACTACTTTGAAGATGGTTCGATGATCCCTCCACTGTGCTGCTGCCACGGTCGCAGGTTCGAACCCTGCCTTGGACTTGGATGTGTGTGATGAGCTACGTCTACACGACTGATGACCCCAGATGTGCTTGGAGCCATTTGAGCCATTTTGAACCCTCTACCAGGCACTTAAGTGTGACATACAGAGTATCCATGTACACAGATGTAGATGGTTGCTTGCTTGCTTCACAGTTTTGCACCATACTGTGCATTTTGGCTTTGAGGATTCTCTACTAAACGGTAGACAGACGGTGCTCTGGTAGCTACGCGACTACGCTATGTGTTGGCATTATCAGCACATCTACTATTTCTCACGTGACATCTGTCGCAAGCGGATCTAAATCGACGTCGTCTCTACTGTTGTACTATTTTTTCCTGGAGTGTAGCAACGTACTGCTCGCAGTTTTACTTATAATTAATCTGTTAAGTATGAAAAATAGTACATAGTAGGCGATATGCAGGGTGTCTTATTTATCTTGACCACCCTAAATAACTGTTTGTCCAGATGCAAATTACAACATGTTTCAAGCAAACGTTATTTAGCCGTCAGGGGGACATCAATCAACAAAATTGCCTTCGTTTTAGCTTTGTTTTTTACAAAGATGTGAACAGCGGTATGACTTTTTTGAATGGAACCCTGTATTTTTTCTTCGGTAATTCATCTCCTCTCCTAAATACATATTCAAAAATATACCACAGTGTTCCATTCACTGAAACACGCCGTTATTCCTTACATAACACAACATTGACGTTGACGTTCCCATCGCTTAGTGCAGGTACTCGGGGTAATGGAACACATCCACGTGCTGACGTTGACAGAGGACAAATGTAAACATAAGTAGAATGCACACCCGTCATTCCGTCAATCATCAGTTGAAGAGTTGTGTGAGTAGAATGTACACCAAAGAAGAGGACGTAGAAATGCTGCTCTTTCTGATATTGATGCGAAACGTTCGGTGCGATTGGCATCAGAGACATATTGTGCTGGCATACCACCAGGTGGCAGCGGATACAAACCGGTGCTAATTTTGTATTCCAGGCGAGAGTCTGTGTCGTTACGTGAGGAACTAAAGCTTGTACAATTCAGAAAATGTAGGATGCTTGTTCGTAGCTTCCGAAACGGATGGCATGTGTTGGTACAACTCCCTTAGGCTATTCTTTGTATATTGTAAATTCAACTGTGACTCGGCATGCTTTAATGAGCAAGTGACTCATTGTGTTTCATGACGGTTACTCGTTCAGTTTTCTTCATACGGATTACCATACCGAGGATTTCAGTACAGTACATGAGACAGTAAAAACCCTTGTCTGCTAAATAAAATTAATGCACGACTGTAAGATAGTGTGTTGGAAATGCAGAAGCTTACTGTTACCTATGACACCGTAGAGATACTTTTTCTGTCCAAAGGACGGAGTAAAGGCGCGTAATATTTTCTCCGTCTCCGATAAATGGGACACCCTGATAGTGGAGAAGACTGGGCTTAATTACACAGAATGCCAGTCACTGTGGCCAAGCGTTTCTAGGAGCTTCAGTCCGGAGCTGCGCTGCAGCTGCGGCCGGCCGGTGTGGCCGTACGGCTCTAGGCGCTTCAGTCTGGAACCGCGTGACCGCTACGGTTGCAGGTTCGAATCCTGCGTCGGTTTGTATGAAGCGTCCTCCAACTGCCCAACGCTACACACTGTTCACATTCAACTGCCCAACACTACACAAGCGAATATTCCAACAATGAGTCCAACCAGTCACAGACTGCACACAGTACAGTCAGTGATTTTCATACAGAGCGCTACTTGGCCAACAAAAAAACCTAAACAGGCTACTCACAAGCATCGGAAACGTGAACATCACTCAACGGTCGGACTTGTAACTATCGCATTGAGTACCGGTACCTTGTTTTATGTCTGGGTGGGGATCACTTTGAGATGAAAACGACAGAATATATCTCTCCATTGGGGGTATTTTGGAACTGTGACGGCTCAGTTAATTTGCCTTTAAAGCTTCAAGTTTTCACGCATTTACTGTCTCGTACTTTGTATTACCGGGTGGCAAATATAACTGTATAAGCTCAAACGAACGACTGAGAGTAGCAGTTACAGTTTTACATTTTACAGGGTGCTAAACTCCATGCGCAGTACTATTGGTCATTCGGACTACTGTCAATATATAGTAGCTGCTCATAATTTTTAAAATTCCACAGAGGGCTGCTAAGGAACATCCGTTAAGGTCTTGTCTTGAGAAACGTCGTAATTCAATACCGACACAGTGTTTCCGGTACAACAATTCTTTATTTGCTATATGTTCTCATCATATGATCTCCACCACGTATCACAAAATTATTTACAGCAGACTACGATAGAAATTCTGTGGGGCATAAAATTAAATAAAAGCCCTCGCGCGTCGCTGCCATCAAACGTATAATACATTACAAGTAATCTGTAAAACGTACTGGCACAGTTAATCAATCCTGGTACACCATCAATCAGGTTACATCTTTTCGTGTGGAGTGCGCTCTACCTAATGACCACCACACAGCTGATTTCTGTTTGCAGGGCGATCTTAAACTGTGGGGTACATACTGCACATACTAAATCTTCTTCTTCTTCCGCTTGTGCCTTTATCCCGCAGTTTTCGCAGGGTCGGTATGGTTACAACGTGTTTGGCACGGCTGATGTATGGGGGTGGCCGGACGCCCTTTCTGCTGCGACCCTGTACCCCCCCCCCCCCCCCCCCCCAGGACAGGATAAGCGGTCCCCACCTGTCTGAGTCTAGTGTAAACCATGAAAAACTGTGAACGTGTTACAAATGTTGCGAGTCGTGCAACTGAGGTGGGATGTGAGAACCAGCCCGGTATTCACGTAGTGGGAGTTGAAAAAACGACTAAAAACCACATCCACGATGGCTGGCACACCTACCCACGTCGTTAATCCGCTGCGCAGATTCGATCCGAATCTGGCGAGCCTACCTAAGTCCAGAAAGCAACAGATTAGCGCTCTCGGTTAACCTGGCGGGTTTACTGCAAACAATAAATGTCGTCGTGACTTAATTCTGTGGGAAACGTTGTTTATGAATATTAGTTGCTCGTTTCTAAACAGTGAGTTCCAACTTTTTATGTGTTAATACACAGTCATTTACTTATCTGTTTCTGATGTACTTTTACAGTGTTCTGTAACAAACACACATTAAAAAGCACGAACTCTTCTCTAAATGTGGAAACTGCTGACAGACTACTAACGTTAATCACAAATGATCAGTGAGTCTGTTGCAGCCTGCACATGTTCCATGAAAATGTAATTCTCTGAAAGAGCCAACACTATAAGGTTTGTGTTAGTGAAATTTGTTGCAAGAAGATACATCTCCTGAATATCGTAACACTGACGAAATACAACATCAATACAACAGTTTCATTAACATATCTACGTTTCGAGTTTACTTCCTTATCTAGACAGTTGATGCTTATGTTGCTATTCCGTAGCTTCGATAACCTAATATGGACCTAATACGCACAGCTTCCGTTGTGCAACTAAACTAAAAGTATGGAGGAACCAAATTTCGGCGCCTAAAGGCCTTAAGACGAGCCGGCGGCATGTCAAATAAGATTACAACTACGGGAGCTCAACCCTTCTGACTGCGAGCCTCATCCAATCGAGATAACAATGTCCCCCTGATTGCAGATTACTTAACACTTCAGCGGACGTCTTTTAATTAATTTGAGAGCTGCTCGGAGCTTCCTTTTTCTTACTCTTCCGTTTTGACGGCGAGGGGAATCAAGTGCTCTCGCATGGCTGCGGACCAATTAATGGAGTTCCCGACAACCACTGCGTCGGAAGATTTTTAGTCACAGCGTTTGTGACAGACAGATATATTCACAGTTATTACAGGCAGGGATGTGCAACTAAGCCGCAGCACGCAAACTTGCACGTTTCCTGTTTTGTTCGTAGGTGATTTGTTCAGTTTCCTTCACTGGGAAAAAAATACAATTTTATTCTAGCAGTCTGTGCTACAGATCCAAAACACTGCAGTTCGGCTCTGTTTCCTAAATAAATGTATTTCTCTTTTTCTAAAACTACAGGGTGCGTCAAAAAAATGTATACACACTTTGAAGCATCATAGAAAATTTATTTTCCGTTATACAATGTTAAATTTCTGAAAATGGAAAGCTTAAAGTCCAATTGCAAAAATAAATGTACTTTGCAAATGTGATTAATGTTCAAACTGGTGGCCTTCAGCGTCAATACATTTCTGAGTACGAGTCACCACTGATTCCGTACATCGTACCAAAGTGCCCAATGATATTTCTGCGCACACCGCCTGAATCTCATTCCAAAGTGTGTGCAGGTTACGTAGTTTACGTTTGTACACCTAATCTTTTACTGTGCCCCATAAGAAAAAATCCAGCGTCGTGAGGTCTGGAGAGCGTGCAGGAAACTCGATTGGTCACCTGCGTCCTATCCACTGGCCTGGCGCATTGTGATCCAGGATGCTCGTACGTCCCTATGATAGTGCGGCGGGCGCCATCTTGTTGGAAATAAAACTCATAATTACCGTATAATGCACGAATGGCAGGGAATATGGAGTCAGCAAGCATTGTTAGGTACGTTTCTCCAGTAACAGTACGTTCAAAGCGGAAAGGCCCATTGAGTCCTCTTGCAGACAAACCACAGCACACATTCACACCAAGCAAATTGACGGCCTTTTGAACTGTAATGTATTATCTTCGGCCCAGCACCCACATTTGTGGCTATCGACAGCTCCATTGTGTTTGAATTGGGCTTCATCCGACCAAATTATGATACCCATAAATCCCGGTTCACGTCTCACCATCTCGTGAACCCATTCACAAAATTCTAATCTTTGATCTGGATCGTCGTCACTTAGCTGTTGCACCAGCCTTGGAATATACACACGAAACTTGACTTACTTCAGAATGCGTAGCACACTACTAGCTCTTACATTACTCTCACGTGCCGCTTGCCTTGAAGATTTTTGAGGCGAACGCTCAAACAGTTGTGGAATCATCAGTTGTAGCTGTACGAGGTCGCCCAGATCGACCTTTATGCACATCACACACTGTTCCATGAATTTCGAATTTGTCTCGTAGACGTGTAATTGCTAACCTTGAAGGTGGTTCTGTACCACACTCTCTTGTCTACTGTCTTCGAACCGCAGCTACATTCTCAAACTTCCAGTACCACTTTATTATCTGCTTCCACGCTTCAAATCTCAAACGCACGTCCGTCATGTTGCAGTTACTTCCTTGCCATTGCTGCCACCTGTTGAAGAAACGTAACATTACTTTCTCACAGATATTTAACCTTTTAGAACGGGAAAGAAATTGTCTATGACAGTTCAAAGTGTGTATACATATTTTTGACGCACCCTGTATACTTTGATGGCTTGTCTAAACTGAATGTCAACATCTTAATTGCGTCCGGAAGTGACAATAGTAGGAAGACTAACAGAAGCAAATCGTTTAGGTTTTGGCACTGCATGAAGTGAGTCTCATTGATGCAAATGAAAATGCTTACAGTTGTTTGTACAGTTAACGTTTATCTCACTCAGCAGCTGGAATAATTCGATAATGAACTCGACCACACATCGACGAGGAGCAGCTTTGTGAATGCTTGAACCGAAAAGAGATTTCAGTGTGTTATTTATTGCTAGTAATGATTATTGACATAAAAGAACCTGAAACAGTTCTCTTCGTCACTCACTTTTATGTTCTCACCAGTCTTCAGGTGGATCAATGAAATAGGTTATAATTTATTTCGCTCTATCCAGTTGTCTATTTTGAATTGCATTTCCCTACAAGTAACGTATAATTTCTCAATTGCTATCGCAATATTGTACTGAAATTACAAGTTTAAAACTATAACTAACTTACTTGCAATGTGCTCCAACAAAATAAATCCGAAGTTCAATTGCAAAAAATGCATTTTCATAACCAAATGGCATACAAACACGAAACAACACAAGCGATCCACTGAGTGTACGGCGCAGTAATGCCGTGTCTTGCAAGTCAAAGAGCTACGTCAGCTTCTATTCCGAAACAGACATAGAGACAATATATATATGACGCTCTACGTCCTTTCCACTTGATCAAAGAAATATTCTAAAATATGTTAATGATATATTTAAGCAAAATATTTGTTAATGAATCAGTTTGGTGACTAGGGTTTCCAGTTTATGGTTTCATGATGTAGATCACTACAGAATAGATGGTAGTAGATGTTACTGTCTATAGTCTAGTAGGACAGAGATTTCTAAACACGTTCTTTGCCACTGTCATGGTTTTATCACCGAGTATCGATACCTCACAACTAGGGTTGCGATTACTTTAAGGCAAACACTTGGAAGGTGGACCCAGATATTTCGTCAATTCTTCTTTCACGGAATACACTTTATTGCTTATCAACAATATAATAATTACAAGTTAAAAACAGCTTGCTAAACTAATCACAACGCAACGCTGAAAATCTTTAAAAACTCAACAGGCTCAATTCATTAAAAATAAATTTTAGCAATTTATATCATTAAGAGCAGGGCTTTAAATCTAAAGTATAAAGTTACCAAAAACAAGAAAGAAGTCACACCAACTAGGAGATGCTGCAAGCAGGTTCAACAAAATACTTTATCAGCAAAATGAATTACTATATCAGCTGCTAAAAATACTAACAATTTCCACGCGTGGGTAACACGTTATACAAGTAGATAATGCCCAACCAGAACACAGGAAGGATCACAACTCACACCACAGTCTGTGGTTGATGGAAAGTAGCTTAACTATGTATAAGCCTCATTAAAATTCCCTTGAGCAATAGAATACACAATCGCTCAAACCACAGAGAAAACTAGGAAAGTAAGCGTTTAAATGTGGATCGCACTTGGTACACACCAACAAAACATTGATAATGAGCCTTGCATAAATATACCATTCATGGAGACATGTTCCGTCTTCGCAACTACTTGAAGGCAGTTTGTTCATTGCCACACGCGTTTCGCTTCTTTTATTTGTGGAGCATTTTCTGTGTCTCGCAATACATGTTTATTTATATACATTATGTATTATTTGGTAGTTATATTATGTTACCATGTTACCCGCCTGGGTAGCCAAGAGCGCTAATGCGCTGCTGCCTGGACTCAGGTAGGTGCGCCGGCCCCAGATCTAATGCGCCCAGCGGATTACCGATGAGGGCCAGTATGCCAGCTAACCTGGATGAGGTTTTTAGAAGGGTTTCCACACCCCACTAGGTGAATACCGTTCTCGTCCCCACGTTCTCCCTCAGTTACACAACTCGCAGACATTTGAAAACGTTCGCGCTATTCCATGGTTTGCACTAGATGCAGACATCTGGCGTACATTAAATTCGTCCCAGGGAGTTCGGCGTGGCGGTAGGAAAGGCATCCAGCCACTCTCTGCAACTAACACTGCCAAATCAATAGAAACACGGGCGACCCCGCGTGAAGTGGGACCAATTACCCAAGAAAGAAAGAAATATTATATTACTATGTTACATTATGTGATGATTTTCTCTTGTTTGCCAGGATAGAATCAAGTTTTGTAGCATAAATTTCGTTATGTAAAATTATCGCTTGGTGCTACTCACGATTTCCAGAGCTATTAGCCCATGTGCGTGGTCCTGGAGATGTGTTCATTAGTTTCCATCCTCCATTTGGCCGATTTCCGGCGTTCCTTCATCCTCATTTGTTTCACGACATCGCTTATATCATTTGCTCTTTACGACAGAGGGAGGGAGAGACAGAGAGACAGAGATGGACAGAGACAGAGAGAGAGAGAGAGAGAGAGAGAGAGAGAGCGGAGAGAGAGAGAGAGAGGGAGAGAGAGGGAGAGATAGACAGAGAGAGAGAGAGAGAGACAGAGAGAGAGAGACAGAGAGAGAGAGAGAGAGAGAGAGAGAGAGAGAGAGAGAGAGAGAGAGAGAGAGACAGAGACAGAGACAGAGAGAGGGAGGGAGAGACAGAGACAGAGAGGGAGAGACAGGCAGAGAGGGAGAAGGAGAGAGAGACAGAGAGGGAGAGACAGAGACAGAGACAGAGAATGAGAGAGGGAGAGACAGAGACAGAGACAGTGAGACAGAGACGAAGATACAGAGACAGAGAGGGAGAGGCAGCGAGACAGAGAGGGAGAGGCAAGACAGAGACGGACAGACAGAGGCAGAGAGGGAGAGACAGGGACAAAGGCAGACAGAGAGAGAGAGAGAGAGAGAGAGAGAGGGAGAGAGAGAAAGAGAGGAGAGACAAAGAGAGAGAGGGAGGGAGTGACAGAGAGAGAGGGAGAGACAGATAGAGAGAGGGAGAGACAGAGAGTCAGAGAGGGAGAGACAGAGACACAAATGGAGAGAGGGGGAGACAGAGACAGAGGTACAGAGAGGGAGAGGCAGAGACAGAGATGGAGAGACAGAGACAGAAAGGGAAAGACAGACAGAGAGAGAGGGAGAGACATAGAGAGGGAGAGACAGAGAGAGGGAGAGACAGAGGGAGGGGGAGATAGAGAGAGGGAGAGATATAGAGAGGGAGGGGAGAGAGAGAAGGAGGGGGAGAGAGAGGGAGGGGAGAGAGAGGGAAGGGAGAGAGAGAGGGAGAGAGTGACAGACAAAGAGAGAGAGAGAAGGGACGAGAGGGAGATATATTAATTACTTATGTTTCAGATCTCTGTTTGTTATCGTTTTAGTGGCCTACATGATCAGTGGCTTATTGCTTATGTGGATTTGGTCATTAAGTACCTTTTTTTCATTGCTCTTTGCACATGAAAGTTCTCTTGCAAGATCAGGAGCCTTTTCTTGTTATTATTCATCCTAATAACTCTCATGTCTTGTTCCATGTTGAATGGTTAAGGTTCGTCTTTTATTAGGTGTTCAGCGAAGATAGAATGGCTATTTTGATATTTACAGATTCTTAAATGTCCTTTATATCTAGTTTTGTAGCTCCTACGTGTCATGCCTAAATATACTGATTCACTTTCTTGGCACTCTAACTGGTATATACCTGCTCCTTGTTTTTATCTGGTTTGTGTGTTGTTTGTAAATGTGACTGGAGACCGGCTGCAGTGGCCAAGCGGTTCTAGGCGCTACAGTCTGAAACCACGACCCGCTACGGTCGCAGGTTTGAATCCTGCCTCGGGCATGGATGTGCGTGATGTCTTTAGGTTAGTTAGGTTTAAGTAGTTCTAAGTTCTAGGGGACTGATGAGCTCAGAAGTTGTCCCATAGTGCTCAGAGCCATTTGAACCATTTTGTGACGATGTTTTTCTTGTTCTGTAATCCCTGTTTCTTTAATATATTTGCTATCTTGTGTGATGCTTTGAGTTTATGTGTTAAGGTGTATAATATTTTTCTGTTAGTCATGTCATGAGTGCTGCAGTTTTATGTTTCCATATGTGCTGTAGTCTCCGTGGGGTTCGTTGGTGACTGTGTTCCCTGCTTCGTTTGATATTTCATTAATTGTTTTCATTTTCTGGTTGAGTTTTTGTACTATATAAGTGTTGTAACCATTATTTGTGGCTATCAGTTATATTGTTTTTAATTTTTTTCATAGGTTTCTGTGCTGAGTGGGATATTGCTTAGTCTGTGTAATATGTGTCGTGGGGCCGCTAACTTTTGATTTTGCAGGTGGTCGGATAAAGCATGTATAACTGCCGGCTTTCTGAATGTGATAAATGTGTGTTTATTGTTGTCCCTCTTTATTGTTATATCCAAGAAACGTATTTGCATTTGTGTTTGTTTTTCCATGGCGAATTGAATTTTTTATGTATGTTGTTTTCATTACGTTTACCAATTTCCTCTGTTGTTTCATCTTTCATACGGATTATGTCATCCACATATGTACACCGGTAAGAAATTTGTTATCGAAGATTGTGCTTTCTATGTGGTTGATGCATATGTTTGCCTATGTTCCTGATACTAGGATCCCATTGGAAGCCCTTCTAAGTAAAATTCCTTTTCAAATTTAAACTAATTTTGGGATGTGATTGCTTTGAGGATCTTAGTTGCTTCGTTAATATTGTCCCCAGGTAGTTAGTCGTATGTCAGTAAGTTTTCTTCAATTAGTTTTACTCTGCCTGCGGTGGGTACTGAGGCTTACATGTTGTCTATGTCGAAAGAGATGACTGATGCTGTTTGTGGTACGTGTACATCTTTTATTTGTGTTATGAGTTCATTTGTGTTTTCCACCGTTCTGCTGTTCTTCATTTCATAATGTTACATTACGATTGTTGCTATGAAAAAGAAGGTACGTGATGACCAAACCCATATGAGTAGTAAGCCTCTGATCATGCTATCCACTACAACAATAACAGAGATCTGATACACAGCCAGAATAAATAACTGATAAATCTTCCTCCACCCCATTCTCTCCGTCCCCCTCCCACCCCCCCACTCTCTCTCTACCCCCCCTCTCTGTCTCTCTCTCTCTCTCTCTCTCTCTCTCTCTCCTCTCTTTCTCTCTCACACACACACTCACACATACACAAATATCCATATAAAAAATCACGATCTCACAAAGAACAACACTTTTTCACAAACAAAGTAACCACACATACACACACACACACACACACACACACACACACACACACACACTCACACACTCACACACATAAATACTATCAAAGGAGACTCACAATACAAACAAAAGGCGAAAGACAAACACACAACGACAGCTGACAACACTACGCACCATAAACACACACATGTTAAATACAAAACGTAAACGATGTGTTGAAACAAATGTGGGTGAAAGAATATCGGAAACTGGGCACCTGGAGCATTGAGACTAATGAACAAATCTCGAGCTCCGTATGCACGGGCTAACAGCGCTGGAAATCGTAATTTGTGCTACAAAAGTTGATTCTAAAGTGACAAACAAGAGGAAAACATCACAAAATGTAACATATAACGTATTGTAACTACCACATAACACATTTATCAAATGTATATAAAGAAATACGTATTATAGGCCACTGAAGATGCTACATAAATAAAAAAAAAAAAACAGGAAACGCCTATAGCAGTTTATATTGGTAACTAAAATGCCTTGAACTACTCAGAAGTATTAATAAGGGTGCAAGGTTTAAATGAGTAATAACAAACTAAACACTCCTTAAAATTACCTTCATTTACAAGCGGAAATATCAACGCCTGCTGATGCAATGACTTACCGATTTACAAAAGGTAATTTGCCTCCGACACAGATTACGTTACAAATTTAATTCCGTCCATTGAACTTATAACACGGAGTACTCGTATCCTTGGATGGAATATGGCCTGGAATACAGACTGCGATCAGTAATACTGACCAATGATCCTAGCTTGCGACCTACGATCAGTTCGATATCACCGATGCAAGTAGGTAGTGGCGTCAGCGGAGAGCCATGCCACCAAGATTAAAGCCGCTTAAATATCTTCTACCATTGTTCGCTGTGAATGAAAATGTCCATTTCTTCAAATATTTTGTGGCCTTTGGGTAGCTTATGAGGTATTATTCCATTGTCATCTACAGGGTGAAAAGTATTTAAACCGACAAACTCTGGGAGGTAGTAGGGGACATCAAAACAAATATTTTTCCTTAATGTCATTTTTCCCAATGAGGAGTATTTAAACCGGTAGAGGAAGATTTCTTTGGCGGCAAATTAATTAAACCAACAAACACTTTTCAATTTTTTATGACCAACAGACAACACATTAACACAGCCCAATTTGAATTACAAAAGATTTGCAAAAATGCCTCCATTGACACGTAAACAAAGGTTACACCGTCGGATCATGTTCTGTCTGACACGGGCAAAAACCCCAGGAGTATCCTGAATTGTTCCTGCTGCTGCTGCTGCTGCTGCAGCTACTATCCAGGCAGCCAGATCCTCTTCTGATACAAAGCAGTTGCATAAACAAGGTTGCGCATCTCTCCCCACACAAAAAAGTCCAGAGGGGACATGTCTGGGGATCGAACAGGCGATGGTACAGGACCACCTCTGCCAATCCACGTTTCTGGGAACTGTCGGTCCAGGAATCGACGCACACGACGACTGAAGTGTGCCGGCGCCCCGTCATGTTGGAACCACATGCGCTGTCTTGTAGGGAGCGGGACGCCTTCCAGCAAGTCTGGCAATTCTCTGGCGAGAAAATTGTAATAGTGCCTGCATTTAATGGCCTAGGTAGCAGATACGGTCCAATTAAACTCCCCAACAACACCGACCCACACATTAACGAAGAACCGCACTTACTGAGCGCTAGTAACTGTGGCATGTGGGTTATCCTCACTCCGAACATGCGAATTGTGCATGTTGAAGACTCCATCACTCCCGAACGTTGCTTCATCGATAAACAACACAGAGGATGGAAATGTAGGTTGCATTTCACACCTTTCCAGGTACCACTGCGAAAACTGTGCTCTGGGTGGGTAATCAACTGGTTCTAGGTTGTGAACACGCTGTAAGTGTAATGGGCGTAACAAGTGCTCTCGAAGGACTGTTCTTGCATTCGTCTGATTCGTCCCCATGTTACATGCAATTGCACGAGTGCTGATTGAAGGATACCACTCCACATGTTGCAAGACAGCTTTCTCAGATTGCAGCGTTCTTACCGCGCGACGGCGTCCCTGTCCAGGTAATCTGCAAAATGACCCGGTCTCACGCAGACGTTGGTACATAGCAGCAAAGGTCGTACGATGCGGGATACGGCGATTAGGATATTGTTGTTGATAAACCCGCTGTGCAGCTCATCCGTTGTGGTGCGCTACGTAGTACACACCAACCATATCAGTGTACTCACTCCAGGTGTATCGCTGCATTAGTAAACAGAGGCAATGCACTACTACACTGGTGGACAGAAGTTGCCTGCAACTCAAGAGCGTAATACGCCCTCTAACAACTGAAGAGCGTAATACGGCCTCCACCGGTTTAAATAAATCCTCATACGAAAAAATGACATTAGGGAAAAATGTTTGTTTTGATGTCCCCTACAACCTCCCAGAGTTTGTCGGTTTAAATACTTTTCACCCTGTATATTGCCGAAAGCATGTCCTGTGTCATTACGGTGAGCAGCTATGGAACATTTATTGGGAGTGTTGTAGCCAACACTTCCACAAATCCAGTTCGGAAGCTTCGCCCGGTCTGATGCACATTCTGCACTGGATAGTCACTGCACTTTGACTTGTAAATGCCCGAATTAGAAAATTTGTCTTCGTTTATTTTTGTGTTATGTTGCAAACCACAATCTAAATTTTGACTGGCAGCTGCTCCAGTTTTGGTGTCAATGCATTAGCAGTTTTGTGTGAAATAGGAGGAAAGTAGGAAATGCATACTCTCCCTTTTTTTTAAGCGATATTCAAGACAGGTAAATGGCTACATTTAGCGAATCAAGTCGTAATGTAACCTATTGATCCATCTGAAGATGAAAGTGTAATACCTCTAAACCCTTCGTCGAAGAACGTATTTTTATTAATTTTTCTCTTTTATTCTGCAAACAGTCGCAGTGTCGGATACGCAAACCGGCATGGACAATATAACAGGAACTTAGTTAGGGAGTATCGTTAAACTTGGTAGGTGAGCGATTTATTCCTTTAGAGTAAGATAAAAGTATTAAGTCTGTTACTACTTTGTACATTAATGACAAAGTGTGTGAAAGAGATAAACAGTAAAATACTAAGCACAGAAATAAAACAAATAATTACAAAATCAAATTATTCGTGTACGTAGTTTTTGGTCACGGCCTTCGCATTCTAGAAAAATTTGTTAAAAATTTCCATGACAGTGCATTCAGAGTGCTGTAGTCATTTCAGAACAATAGTTCCATTTTGAAATGATTGCACGACAAACGTTTATCGCCGATCCAGTGTCGGCCCAGGCTACAGTAAATATTAGCCTGTTTGAGAGACGAAACGCAGGTCCAGTTCCAGTGAATGCCATTCCGGTGGAACAAAGTTCGCCGCGTGATGTCGAAAACAGCAGAACACCTGTTTTACTCAGTGCGGAACACACTCGCAAATATTTGTCAGGCAATCATTTTAACATGCAACTGTTGCCCAAAACACAAAGTGAAATAATGAAGTTTGCTCGAATTCAGAAATGTAGTCTTTTAATTTTGTTAAAAATGTAGGAGGGAACGGGATAGTTTTATCAACCGTTAACAGTTGTTAAAGTATGTATGAGGTCAGAATTGTTAAAATTCATAACCAGGATACTCTGCACCACTCTGTCCGAATGCTTGAAGCGTCACAATACCTTAGAAAATGATTCCTTCATTGCAGATGTCGTATTCAGCGAAGATGTACGTTCGTCCTTAAATACAAGTTAGTATACAGAGTTAGGTGCATAAGCAAATTTCATACTTGCATCTCTAATAGGAACACATATATAGGCTTCCTCCACTACATACCATGCGGCCCTTACATTTTTCGCTTTGTAGTGTAATTAACAATTGTACTGGAAACATTTTTTGTTTTGAACTAGCGAATGCTATTACCGTCTCTTAATCTTGTATCTTAGAAGAAAGATTAAGGAAAGGCCAATCTACGTTTCTAGCATTTGTAGACTTAGAGAAAGCTTTTGACAATGTTGACTGAAATACTTTCCTTCAAATTCTAAAGGTGTCAGGGGTGAAATACAGGGAGCGAAAGGCTATTTACAGTTTGTACAAAAACCAGATGGCAGTTACAAGAGTCGAGGGGCATGAAAGGGAAGCAGTGGTTGGGAAGGGACTGAGACAGGGTTGTAGTCTCTCCCCGATGTTATTCAATCTGTATATTGAGCGAGCAGTAAAGGAAACAAAAGAAAAATTCTGAATAGGTATTAAAATCCATGGAGAAGCAATAAAAACTTGAATACACTAAGCAGATTCAGAAGGATGTGGGTTGCAGTAAGCACTGGGAGATGAAGAAGCTTGCACAGGATAGGGTAGCATGGAGAGCTGCATCAAACCGGTCGTCCCCACAACAACAACAACAACAACAACAACAAAAATCTTGTACATCTACATAGTACTCTGCAAGTCACATAATAGTGTGTGGTGGAGGGTTCTTTCGGTACCACTATCTGATCCCTTAAATCCTGCTCCACTCGCGGATAGTGCGTGGGAAGAATGAGTGTCGGTAAGCACCTTTATTGGCTCGAATTCCTCGAATTTTCCCGTTATGCTCAATACGCGAGATGTATGTGGGGGAAGTAATATGTTGTCCGACTCCTCCTGAAAAGTGCTGTCCCGAAATTTCAATAGTGAAGATCTCCGTGATGAACAACGCCTCCCTTGTAACGTCTACCAGTGGAGTTTGTTCACCATCTCCGTAAAGCTCTCTTACCAGCTAAACGATCCCGTGACGAAACCCGCTGCTCTTCGTTGGATATTCTCTACCGCCTCTATCAGTCCTTCCTGATAGGGATCCCAGGTAGATGGACAATACTCAAGAATCGAGCGAACAAGCGCCTTAAAAGCCAATTATAATGAATTACACATACCACACTTTCATACTACGAACATTATTCATATCGAAACACGTGGTGCCTGGGGACCCTTTTTTTTTAAAAAGTCATCAGTCTTCTGATTATTTTGATGCGACCCGCCACGCTAACCTCTTCATTTCAGAGTAGCACTTACGCAAGACGATCTTAATTATTTATTAGATTATTCCAATCTCTCTCTCTTCCAATACAGATTTCACCCACAACACCTGCCTCTAATACCAAGGTATTATTCCCTCGCGTCTTAACACATGTCATATTGATCTGTACTTTCTTCTTGTCAGTGTTTCTCAGATATTCGTTTCTTCACGTATTCTGCTGGCAGCCTCCTCATTTCTTATCAGTCGCTCTAATTTTCAGCATCCTTCTAGAGCACCGTATCTGAAATCCCTCATTTCTCTTCCTTTTACATTTTTCCACAACAAATGATTCAGGCATGGTTCGTCATGTGCTATTTTACTTCATGATATTAGAACTCCGTCACTTCATGCATTTCGTGGTACCTAATTCTGGCAACAAGATTGTCACTTATCTCATTCCCGCTACTTCTATGATAAATAATTAAAGCATGTGACACTTCTTGGTTACAGATACAGATTTACGCGTTCCCTCACCAAATTTTACAATCGTCAAAAATGAACTGAAATTCTTATTAATCCAATAATAGTATTACGCACTACTGGCCTAAGGTTGCTTATGTGGTGAAACATTAGGCAGCGTGAGAACTGAACATCACTCGTATCAAGCCTCCTCAGCCAACATAAGTTTAGAAATTATGTGAGTAAGACCTTAACGTATAAGGCAAATCTATGTAATTCCGCAAAGCCATTTAAGAACAATTACTGATGATCGATCAACAACGATAAATATCTCAGGAAGTTAATGGCAGAAGGTTGCAATGTTAACTCAAACAACTCTCCAAAAAAGTCATTCATGGGAACATGAAGCATGGAAATTTAAATTTAAGGCAAATGTTATTATTTTGTTAGATACTGGTTTATTTTTGAAATATTTACAGCCAGTTTCAGTAAGAGAAGCAGGATAATATTACTGCATTTGAAGTTAGGTAACAATCTCTTCGGAACTTCTAATAAACAATCTGTAAAAAAGCAGGTTACAAATATCTGTAGAATATGTTTAACTAAATTACAACAAATGATTCAGTTTTACCGAAAGCAGAGTTCATTAAAAGGGGATAAAAGGCAATTAAAGCTCCTTGATACAATAATGGCCACTCGGCTGGCAATGTGTTCCAGACGAACGTGTCCGAAATTTCTTAGGTCAGGCCCGATACGTTGCTCACCACACTGCTTTTCTAAGGAACCAGTTGCAACACGTCCCAAGACCCAGACATACATTGATAGCCTGATGAAGAGACAAGTAGCTTTTAAGTAAAACAAGTAAAAACGTAGCTTATCAGATTACACCCTGGTATCACGGACAAACAGTTGTTAAAAATTACTGACAGATAATAAGGTAAGTGCCCAGGCAAACACCCCCACTTACACCTGATAGTAAAGAGGTTCAGCCGCCAACCGACATTCAGCTTTAAATTATGCCACGAGTCGGAAACAATAAATACTTAACCATCACGCGGGGTGCAGAACAAAGGTGGAAGAAGGATGCGAACGGTTGGCTGATGACCCTAATCTACGTAAAAACAAGCTTTGGTGTGCAAGTACAGCACACCAAAATAGATGCAACAAAATTTGCCCCCGTAAGGCACATCTTTCAAATCCGGAAGGTAACATGTGTAAAATACAGAGTTTACAATTGGTACAGAAACGAGACGGCAGTTATAAGACACGGCGGGCATGAAAGGGAAGCAGTGCCTGAGAAGAGGGTAAGAGTTCTAGCCTCTCCCCGATTTTATTCAATCTGTATATTGAGCAAGCAGTAAAGGAAATAAAAAAGAAAAACGTGGAGCAGCAATTAAAATCCACGGAGAAGAAATAAGAACTCTGAGGTTTGCTGACGACATTATAATACTGCCAGAGACAGCAAAGCACCTGGGAGAGCAACTGAAAGGAATGGACATCAATAAAAGCAAAACGAGTATAATGGAGTGTAGTCGAATCAAATCAGTTGATGTGACACCTAAACTTTTCCTGGCGAATTGAATGTTCTAACAACTTACAGGTTTGCTGTCGGTTGTGCCTTGAGGATGGCAGGGTGCGCTCCTGTCGAAATATCGGCGGTGGTCGACGACGTCAGCCGGCAGCAAACCCGTAAGTTTTTTGAACAAATCATGTGATATTTGTGGAACTAGATTAGGAAATGAGATACAAAGTAGTATGTGAGTTTTGCTATTGGAGAGCAAAGTAACTGATGATGGTCAAAGTAGAGCGGATATAAAATGTACACTGGCAATGACACGGAAAGCGTTTCTGAATAAGTGAAATTTGCTAACGTCGAGCATACATTTAACTGACAGGAAGTCTTTCCTGAAAGTATTTGGTTGGAGAGTAGCCATGTATGAAACTGAAACATGGACTAAAAATAGTTTAGGGAAGAAGAGAATAGAAGCTTTCGAAATGTGGTGCTACAGAAGAATGCTGAAGGTTAGATGGATAGATCACGTAACTAATAAGGAGGTACTGAATAGAACTGGATAGAAGAGGAATTTGTGACACAACTTGACTAGAACAAGGGATCGGTTGGTAGGACACGGTCTGAGGCATCAAGGAATCACCACTTCAGTATTGGAGGGAAGCGTGGAGTATAAAAATCGTAGAGGGAGACCAAGAGATGAATACACTAACAAGATACCGAAGGATATATGTTGCAATAGTTATTCGAAGGTGAAGAAGTTTATACAGGATAGAGTAGCATGGACAGCTGCATCAAACCAGTCTCAGGACTGAAGACGACAACACAACACAACAAAGGCAGGTGAGCTTGTGGGCTCCAAATAACTAAAGAAAGCGGCTCGGCTATTTAGTGCACAACGTATCAGACAAAAAAATGCTTTGAATATCCTCAACAATGACGCATTAAAGGTTAAGGTAATTTACAAAACCATAGTAATTTAAAACACGCTTTCAAATAACAACTCTATGACAGCTGGTCAAATGGAAGCCATTATGTTGTGATACAAGCGGCAGGCAACAACTCAACATAAGGCTGAACTGAATATAGTGTAGAAGCAGTATGGCACAGACAAGCGCATGAAGCCCATCAGTGTAGAATTTTAGATCATGTTTTTTGCTCTCGTATCATGTCGTTTTTGGAAACCCAGAATCTACTCTGTAGGAATCAACATGAATTCCGGAAACAGCGATCGTGTGAGACCCAACTCGCTTTATTTGTTCATGTGACCCAGAAAATATTAGATACAGGCTCCCAGGTAGATGCCGTTTTCCTTGACTTCCGGAAGGCGTTCGATACAGTTCCGCACTGTCGCCTGATAAACAAAGTAAGAGCCTACGGAATATCAGAACAGCTGTGTGGCTAGATTGAAGACTTTTTACCAAACAGAACACACCATGTTGTTATCAATGGAGAGACGTCTACAGACGTTAAAGCAACCTCTGGCGTGCCACAGGGGAGTGTTATGGGACCATTGCTTTTCACAATATATATAAATGACGTAGTAGATAGTGTCGGAAGTTCCATGCCGCTTTTCGAGGATGATGCTGTAGTATACAGACAAGTTGCAGCATTAGAAAATTGTAGCGAAAAGCACGAGGATCTGCAGCGGATAGGCACTTGGTGCAGGGAGTGGCAACTGACCCTTAACATAGACAAATGTAATGTATTGCGAATACATAGAAAGAAGGCTCCTTTATTGTTTGATTATATGATAGCGGAACAGCAGTTACTTCTGGAAAATATCTACGAATATGCGTGCGGCACGATTTGAAGTGGAATGATCATATAAAATTATTTGTTGGTAAGGCGGGTACCAGGTTGAGATTCATTGGTAGAGTCCTTAGAAAATGTAGTCCATCAACAAAGGAGGTGGCTTACAAAACACGCTTTCGACCTATACTTGAGTATTGCTCATCAGTGTGGGATCCGTACCAGATCGGGTTGACGGAGGAGATAGAGAAGATCCAAAGAAGAGCGGCGCGTTTCGTCACAGGATTATTTGGTAATCGTGATAGCGTTACGGAGATGTTTAGCAAACTCAAGTGGCAGACTGTGCAAGAGAGGCGCTCTGCATCGCGGTGTAGCTTGCTCGCCAGGTTTCGAGAGGGTGCGTTTCTGGATGAGGTATCTAATATATTGCTTCCCCCTACTTATACCTCCCGAGGAGATCACGAATGTAAAATTAGAGAGATTCGAGCGCGCACGGAGGCTTTCAGACAGTCGTTCTTCCCGCGAACCATACGCGACTGGAACAGGAAAGGAAGGCAATGACAGTGTCACCTAAAGTGCCCTCCGCCACACACCGTTGGGTGGCTTGCGGAGTATAAATGTAGATGTAGATGTAGTTAACTGTCAGACTCACAGCGGCGAACAAGGTGAGTCTTTACGAATGCTGCGTGGTCTCGACACCGACGTAACGAGCTGGAAGTAGGTCACGGAGCATAGAAGTCGCTGTGGGGTGACAATCAGTGGAAGAAGTCGGTCGCCTCAGGAGATGGGTGGATGCCTGCCGCATGCCTGCAGGCCTGGTGTCCAATCCAGTTTCCGGTGCAGCTCCCTCGCGATGCTTGGCCAGTTCAACCTGTGTGCGGCGGCGGATAAAAATTATTAATTACTGCCGTCTTATTCACGCGAGTCTGGCAACTAATTTTGTGGTCAGTCAGGAAGCGAAGGGAAACATACTGACCTCAGTTTCCACTCTGCACAGCCACATTCTGGGTCAGCCCACTAAAAGAAAAGTTTCTATTCTATTTCTTTGCGGGATCAGAACTATGATTTCAAACAAAACTATAAAGATCGAGTCAAAATTTATGTTACGCAAAGTTCCTCACATACGACAATTGGAAATTTACTATGTTCAATTGAAAACAAGTCTTTCTATTCTAACAGCACATTTAGCAGTTCAGAGGCGTCTTCTACGGTATGTTCCTACCAGATTTTCTTTCACCCTGACTAAAATTATTCAAATGATAGTTTGCAATAAATGCTCAAAATTAATGCTCGCCATAAAAGTGGAAATACAGTCACCATTTGCCACGCTGAAGTGTAATTCATACGGACGGCACACTAGCAGTTACGCTGGCGAATTCTAAGCCATCCCGGACGTTGTACAGTCCTCGCGACTTCACTATCCCTTTTTACCGCAAAATACGAGCTTCGTCACAGTTCAGCTCTGACGTCATCCGAGGCAGAGCGAGATCCGACGTTTAACACACGTGGATCTTACAGTATCTGAGTGCGAAGTGAACCTCACTACTGCCTCTCGGGCTGTATTTATATAGGTGCCGGAGCGGACGGCCGAGGGATCCTCTTTTGTCTACGGCTATCTGCATACTGCAGCAGCCTCGAACGACCGCTTTCTCGGGCACATAAATTTAATAATATAGTTACAAATTACTTCAGAAACCTCTTAATTTTTATTTGCATACAGTTAAGCTGTTTGAAATGACCGGGTAAAGTTTCAGCTCGCTAGAACGAAAACTTTGCCTTCTAGAAATTTCATAGTGTAACTAATGGTAGATCGCTACCTCTGAACCATACATTTACTACCACTTAAATCGGCTGTTATTAATACTACAACTCTTAAATTTGGTATAGCTTTATCATTTGGTATGTTTATTCACTTTAACCAAAATTCTCTTATCATTAAAGTTACAGATACTTAATCTACTTCAATTGGGTACATTTTAGTTACAGAATTGGATTTTTAGTTAATTACTCAAAAACTTTAAGAGTTAGCTTAACGTGGTCTTTCAGTTGTTATTTCTGGGGCGAACTGAAGCATAAAATAAATTTTCATGTCTCTAAGTTCATTATTTAGCGCCTCTGATTTTTCCACAAAATGTGGATTCCGGTGTTAATTTTTGTCATATGGTTTTGGAAACCTGCACCACTTATTTTGGAGCTCTAACTGCACATTCTGACCAAATTCTGGCTTTCTAGCTTCATTATTTAGCGCCTCTGATTTTTCTCTTAAAACAGCATTCTTACGTAAACTATTGGGTCTAGAACACAAAGACTTGGTATTAGTAAGATTATAACACTGAACAAAATTTTAAACTTAAAGTTTGATTTTTAATTTCATACTTAGTTGTGGTGCAATACTTGCACGCTACGTGCAGAGGAGTTAAGGAGACGTGGCGCTACTAGCTGTGAACTGGGGTGACAGCCGGTTCGCTCGCTCGCCTCTGTATCTCACTCAGGATACAGCGCCTGGCTTGCTTCACATCCAAGTCACACGGGCGGCAGAACGAGACTGCCCGTTGCCCGGAGGCCAGCGTGGTCCGTGCTGCTTCACACACTGCCTCTCCCGTAATCACCGCCTCCACGGCACTCGTGACAAACATGCCACGCCCCCTCAGATCGAAGGTTGTGTTGCAAGAGACGAGGCGCGAGTTATCGATCGCGCATTAGTTCGTATGGTATAGTCAACTACTGAATAATGTCAGATCTAACGCAAAGTATGCAGAAAGTTGTACGTAGTAATTCAACCAATGTAGTCTGGGGACTATATTCTGACTGAGAACAAATCACGTATGGGATTCCCCAAGGTACAGTCTACATCTACATGGATACTGTGCAAATCACACTTAGTGTCTGGCAGGGGGTTTATCGAACCACCTTCAAAAAAATTCTCTATTATTCCACTCTCGAACAGGAACATAGAAAATATAAATATTTCCGTGCGAGCTCTGATTTCTCTTATTTTATTATGATGATCATTTGTCCCTATGTAGATCAGCGTCGAAAAAGTATTTTTGCATGCGGAGTAGAAAGCTGGTGATTGAAATTTCATGAGACCATGTCCACACCAAAACCTGTATCACTTCAGTGACACTCCCTCCCATATTTCGTGATAATACAAAACGTGCTGTACTGCGTCAATCCCATATGGTAAGGATCCCACATCACGCGGAAATATTTCAAAAGAGGACGGACAAGCGTAGTGAAGGCACTCTCTTTAGTAGATCTGTTGCATTTTCGAAGTGTTCTGGCAATAAGACGCAGTCTTTGGTTTTCCTTCACCACAATAGTTTCTATGTATTCTTTCCAATTTAAATTGTTCGTAATTGAAATTCCTAGGCATGTAGTTGAATCTACGGCCTTTAGATTAACTAATTTATCGTGTAACCCAAGTTTAATGGATTCCTTTTATAACTCATGCTATGACCCCACATTTTTCATTATTTGGGACCAATTACCAATTTTCCCACTATTCAGATATCTTTTCTAAATCGTTGTGCAATTTGTTTTCATTTTTTGATGAGTTTACTGGACGATAAGCGACAGTATCATCTGCAGACAACCTAAGGCGGCTGCTCAGAAAAGAAAATTCGTTGATATAGATAGGGAATACCAGAGGGCCTATAACACTACCTTGGGGAATGCAAGAAATCGCTTCCCTTTTACTCGATGACTTTCCGTCTGTTACTGCGACCTGTGACCTCTCTGACGGGAAATAACGAATCATGTCACATAACTGAGACGGTATTCCATAAGCAAGAAATTTGATTACAAGTGGGTTGTGTGGCACTGTGTCGAAAGATTTCTGGAAATCTAGAAACACGGAATCAATTTGAAATCCTTTGTCAACAGCAGTGTTTTCTAAATCAGTGTTGACTGTGTGTCAATAGACTGTCCTCTTCGAAGTAATTCATAATGTTCGAACTCAATATATGTTCCAAAATCCTGCTGCATATCGACATTAATGATGTGGGTGTGAGATTTAGTAGATTACTCGTATTACATTTCTTAGATATTGGTGTGACCTGTGCAACTCTCCAGTCTTTGGGTACAGATATTTCGTTGAGCGAGCGATTGTATATGATTGTCAAGTATGGAGCTATCGTATCAGCATACTCTGAAAGGATCTAATTAATATACAGTCAGGACCAGAGGACTTGCTTTTATTAAGTGCTTTAAGTTGTTTCACCACTCCAGGGGTATTTAAGTTACTCATGTTGTATCTGTTTGTGATTCGAATTCAGGAATATTTACTTCGGCTTGTTTGGTGAAGCACTGCCGTCAATAATATTTCCATTGCTATCACGCAGAGAAAGCATTGACTGTGTCTTGCCGCTAACATACTTCACATACTACCAGAATCTCTTTGGATTTTCTGCCAGGTTTAGAGACAAAGTTTCGTTGTGGAAACTATTATCAGCATCTTGCATTGATATCCGCGCTAGATTTCAAGTTTCTGTAAAAGATCGACAATCTTGGAGACATTGAGTTAGTTAAAATTTGGCATGCGTTTTTCCTTGTTTCTGCAACAACGATTTGACACGTTTTGTGTACCAAGGAGCATCACCTTCGTCGGTTGTTAATTTATTTGGTATAAAACTTTCAATTGCTGTCGATACTATTTCTTTTACTTTCAAAATGAGTGCATCCGCATTCGTAATAATGGAAGATAACGTGATGATTTCTTTCCGTTGAAGCCACATCTGTTTTACATTTACATTGTAAATTTGTATGTAGTGGAAATTGTCTCTCATGAGAATTTTTGTATGCTTTTCAGAATAGGTATATTTTCCGTTTATTTTTGAAGGATTTGGGGGTTACTATTCACATGGGCTCATGTACTAACTGCTCGAAATAATCTTTAGTGAATGCGTTTAGCACAATTTAGGATGATGTTTTATGTTTACCTATAGACTTAGACACATATTTCCGTCAACATATCGAGGGTAAATTAAAGTCACCACCAACTATAATTGTATGAGTCGGATTTGAAACTGAACTCATTGTTTCTTTGAACCTTTCTGTAACTGTGTTAGCTGAGTTGGGATGCCGGTAGAGGGATCCGGTTATTATTTTATTACGGTTCCCAAGAATGACTTCTGCTCTCACAGGAACTATCTGCTTCAGTTTCGCTACAAGGTAAAGTACTTCTAATAGCAACAATCACGCCACTGCCAACTGTGTTTAGCCTATCCTTTCGGAACACTGTTAGCTTATCGCAAAGATTTCGGCTGATCTTATGTCCTGATGTAGCCACCTTTTAGTGCCTATAACGATCTGGGCATGAGTGCTTCCCATTAGTGGTTGGATCTCTGGTGCTTTCCCAAGACAGCTACGACAATTTACAACTGTTGTACCTAAGGTTCCTATATCTATGTTCTTCTTGTGTTCGGCGTGCGCCCTTTGAGACTGAAGCCCTTTTTGTGTTTCCCGAGACCCTCTAACCTAAAAAAAAGCCCAGGCCACGCCACACAGCCCCTTGTAGTCGCCTCCTGCGTGTGGTGGACTCCTAATCTATTCCGTGGAGCCCGTCACAAAACCGCCTGAGCCTCTGATTCAGACCCTGCACTCAGCTCTGTACCACTGGTCCGCAAGCGGTCCTGTCGACTATGGTGCAAATAGTGAGTCCTGCTTTCATCTCGCAAGCAAGACTGACAGCCTTTATCACTTCTGTTAGCCGCTCGAAACCAGAGAAAATGTCTTCTGATCCGAAGAGACACATGTCATTGGTACCGACGTGAGCCAACTCCTGCAGTTGGCTGCGCCCTGTGTTCTTTATGGGACCTGGATGGACCCGTTCAACTTCTGGAATAGCTCCACCGAGTACACACTGAGTTCACATTGGCTTTCTACCTCTCCTTGGCAGCCATGACCATAATGCTTCTATCATTAGATCTCCCAACTACGAATCATACCAAACTCGGTGATTGTCCAGATCTTGCCGGCTGAGAGGTTGCCTCTGAAACAGGCCAAGCGACTGCATCTGGCTGAGGGACAGTGTCAGCTACAAACTGCACTTGGAACCTGTTTATCAGACTAACTGGGGAAGCTCTATGTGTGGCCCCTTGTGAAGTCTTTCACAACCTGCCACACCCTGAAGGGGCATTCCATTCGACATCGGGTGAGTGATCAACCCCAATGTGAGCAGCAATTGGTCTGGTCAACACTTCAAACCAAACGGTTCATTGTACCCACAGGTCCGGCTCACAGCAGTGATGCCCATCCACTGCAGCTCCAAGCTGTGTAACAGAAGCCATCACAGCCTGGAGCTCAGAGCGAAGTGTCACCAACTCGCCTCGCATCTGCCCGCTACCCCAATATAGTTCTAATGAAGTTTGTTGTAAATAATTCACTGCAGTTCAAAAGGAACAATAATGTACATAACTACTATACCAGAAGCAAAAATGACATTCATTACTTCGTATTAAACTTGTCTTGAGCACAAATATGTACATCTACATCCATACTCCGCAAGCCACCTGACGGTGTGTGGCGGAGGGTACTCTGAGTACCTCTATCGGTTCTCCCCCCTATTCCAGTCTCGTATTCTTCGTGGACAGAAGGATTGTCGGTATGCTTCTGTGTGGGCTCTAATCTCTCTGATTTTATCCCCATGGTCTCTTCGTGAGATATACGTAGGAGGGAGGAATATACTGCTTGACTCTTCGGTGAAGGTATGTTCTCGAAACTTTAACAAAAGCCCGTACACAGTGCACAGTGCACAGTGCTGCAACTAGCAAGTAATAAAAAAAAAGTGACAGTCAGCAAAGAAATATTTCAAAACAAACTGCAAAAGTTTCTCCTTGGCCAGAACTTCTTATTTTGTAGAAGGATTTCTGTTATTGTAATATGCAAAAGGTGGTGGATAGGAATTACTAACATCTATATATTTAAAAAAAAACTTACCAGTTTTCAGGATACAGCCACATTTACATGTTATAGGTCTGAACGTAAAAAACTCGTTCCACGTCATTGTGATTTATCGCGCAAGTGGTCCATGGAAGATGAAACTAACTAACCCTCGTAATACCCTCATATGTCACCTGCTCGGTGACAGAATTGTTTGTCAGAAATGAATAGAGATGATAATATCGTCTGCATTGTTAGCAAACGGGATCTATCGTCCTGCCTCAGTTACGATCTACCAAAGGCAAAATAAGACAAGGAAAAAATTAATGCGATACGTAAGTTTGTCTCGAGCAACGCTTATCTCTGGTGCCAGTTTCTGACAGTATTCAAAACTTGTAGACGGGAGGAGCAGAGAAAATCCCGCAGGAGACGGCGGCAGCCGTTCTCGGGGTTTTCCGCGGCCTCGCGGGATCGCTACGCACCTGTCACGCGACTCGGTCTCTCGCAGGAAAGCTTCCGCCCCCTGCAGGCCTATCAGGCCGGTGATCCATAGCGCGGTGACAGGCAGCAATAACGCTCCCTGGTCCTGCGCCGGCTGCACCTGCTCCCGCCCCCCGGCCGTGGAATGCGTTTCTGGCGAGCCCTTGGACACGAGCGCCCTACCGCGGCGACACTGCGCGACGAGCGCCGTGTCTGCCGCCAGCCATAACTTACCGCCGGCTTAATTACAGATCAGCGTGGCGCCCCCTTGCGGGAAAGTAATGTGTCACCACCGCCGCCATTGCGGACCCGCCCCCTCCCGCCACGGACCAGCGAGATGTATTAAAGGGCGGCTACAGCCCGGGGGGCGGGGAACGTCACACCTTACTCAGCTACCGGGTCTGGCGTCCAAATCGTGGTGGATTTATTCTCGGCACGAAGAGCGGAACGGAAAACATGTTTAAATGGCAAAATTGGCTTCCAGGGAGACGGTACGAATATACACTACTGGCCATTAAAATTGCTACACGAAGAAGAAATGCAGGTAATAACGGGTATTCATTGGACAAATATGTTATACTAGATCTGACATGTGATTACATTTTCAAGCAATTCGGGTGCATAGATCCTGAGAAATCAGCACCCTGAACAACCACCTCTGGCCGTAATAACGGCCTTGATACGCCTGGACATTGAGTCATACAGAGCTTGGATGGCGTGTACAGGTACAGCTGCACATGCAGCTTCAACACGATACCACAGTTCATCAAGAGTAGTGACTGGAATATTGTGATGAGCCAGTTGCTCGGCCACCATTGACCAGACGTTTTCAGTTGGTGAGAGATGTGGAGAATGTGCTGGCCAGGGCAGCAGTCGACAGAGCACGTAACTGCAGTGTGCAAAAAAGCATCAGCATCCCTTCATGTCCTACAAAAATATAAAAAACTGTTCCCTTTCGATCTGAAAAAGAAATTAGTACAAACGCTTATACTCCCAATCATTGACTACAGCGATATTATCCTACAAGGCCTCTCTCAGGAAAATTCCCGACGTCCAGAACTGGTCATGAATGCCTGCGTCCGATATATCTGTGACGTTCGACTTTTTGATCACATTTCACCAGCATATGCAAAATTGTCCTGGCTGCTTGCAGACAAACGCAGAGATTTCCATACACTCCGTCTCATCTACTGCCTTATAAATGTACACTGTCCCTCATATCTCTTCTCGTCCCTAACGCTCATGTCGGAACAACATGACAGAAACACACGTTCCCATTATAATAAAATCCTCTCCGTTCCACTGCGTCGCTCAGTCACCTTCTCCAAGTCCTTTACTGTAGCGGGAACCCGATCCTGGAATAACCTCCCGCGTTATGTTAGAGAGCTTAAAAACATGTCCGGCTTCAAAAAACAGTTGATGACGTATCTACTTAAGCAGCAGTAATGGTTTCCTCTGTTCACGAATGCACTTCATTACTTCCCTCTTTCCCCATCCTTAAATCTCCCTTCCCCAAAACTCTCTATACTAGTAAACATCTACTTTACACAAGAAGATATTAATGTACATCTGCACAAACCTTCATTACTTTTGCCAATCTTTCTCATGTTTGTAATTATCATTTGATTTTTTTTACTGATTATTTTTGCTTTTGTCTTAATCTGTATGTCTAGCACCTGTTGTAAAAATACTGCCTCATTTACTTTATTAGGTTGTAAGTAGGCTGTTTAAGTTTTTTTATTGGTAACGCCGCCGCCACGTAGCGCTCTGTATGAAAATCACTGGCTGTACCGTGTGCAGTCGGTGGCTGGTTGGCATTGTTGTAATACTCGCCATTGTAGTGTTGGGCAGCGGCAGCTGGATGCTAACAGCGCGTAGCGTTGCGCAGCTGGAGGTGAGCCGCCAGCAGTGGTGGACGTGGGGAGAGAGATGGCGGAGTTTTGAAATTTGTAAGAATTGGTGTCATGAACTGCTATATATATTATGACTAGTGAGGTAAATACATTGTTTGTTCTCTATTAAAATCTTTCATTTGCTAACTATGCCTATCAGTAGTTAGTGCCTTCAGTAGTTTGAATCTTTTATTTAGCTGGCAGTAGTGGCGCTCGCTGTATTGCAGTAGCTTGAGTAACGAAGATTTTTGTGAGGTAAGTGATTTGTGAAAGGTATAGATTAATGTTAGTCAGGGCCATTCTTTTGTAGGGATTTTTGAAAGTCAGATTGCGTTGCGCTAAAAAAATATTGTGTGTCAGTTTAAGCACAGTCTTGTATAATTGTTCTATTTCAAGGTCTTAGTCAGTACTCTTTATTGATATTGTCGCTAGAGTCAGCTAATATTCTCATTTAAACTATGGTCATGATGTAACTCTGATGTGTGAAATGCTGCATGTGTGGAACACTGGCCCGATGTAAGAGAGGGCCTGATGGCCCTAATCTGATCAGCTTAAATGAATAACCCTTTTTAGAAAATGATCGGTTCAGACGTACTAGAAGGCCCAGTCCGTTCCACGTGAACACAGCTCATAGTTTTATGGAGTCACCACTTACTTGCATCGTGCGCTGTTGACAGTTTGAGTCCTTTGCTTTGAGGGGTCTGCGCCACACTCGAACCTTACCATCAGCTCTTATCAACTGAATTCGGGACTCATCTGACCGGACTACAGTTTCCAGGTCTAGGGTCCAATCGATATGATAACGAGCCCGAGAGGCTCTGCTGGCGATGTCTTGGTGTTAGCAATAGCAGTGACGTTTTCGTCTGGTGCCATAGACCACTAGTGCCACATTTCACCTCACTGCCCTAATGAATATGTTCGTCGCACGTCCCACACTGATTTCTGCGGTTGAATCACGCGTTGTTGCTTGCCTGTTAGCTAACAAATGTACACAGACACCGCTGCTCTCGGTCGTACAATGAAGGCCGTCACCCACTGCGTTATCCGTGGTGAGAGTTAATGCCTGAAATTTTGTGTTCTCGGCACACTGGTGACATTTTGAATCTCGGAATACTAAATTCCATACCAACTTCCGTAATCAAATGTCCCATGCGTCTAGCTCCAACTACCATTCTGCGTTCAAACTATTAATTCACGTCATGCGGCCATTATCACATTGGTAACATTTTCACATGAATCACCTGTGTACAAATGACAGCTCACCTAACGCACTACCCTTTTGTATCTTTTTTACGCGCTACTACCGCCAGCTGTATAACTGCATATCGCTACCCCATCACAGTCCGTTACGTCAGTGCATTCTAGCATAAACGGCAAAGTGTCACTGAAATTTGCTTAATTTTTTTGCAGAAACTTCCCAGTAGAGTACAAGGAGAGAGCGATGAAAAAATTCTTCAGTTTATCCATGAAGGTGTGTCGCTTATTGCTAAGATTTTGTAGTTGTTGTTGCAGCGTATTGAATGTGGATGCAACAGAATGCTGCACACCTTGGGAATTAGCTCGTATCCTTGACAGCAAACGAGATAAAGGAAAATATAAACACTGGGCAGCAGCCTTTTCAGTAGTTGCAGGGGCAACAGTCTGGATGATTGACTGATCTGGCCTTGTAACACTAACCAAAACGGCCTTGCTGTTATGGTACTGCGAACGGCTGAAAGCAAGGGGAAACTACGGCCGTAATTTTTCCCGAGGGCATGCAGCTTTACTGTATGGTTAAATGATGATGGCGTCCTCTTGGGTAAAATATTCCGGAGATAAAATAGTCCCCCATTCGGATCTCCGGGCAGGGACTACTCAAGAAGGCGTCGTTATCAGGAGGAAAAAAAACTGGCATTCTACGGATCGGAGCGTGGAATGTCAGATCCCTAAATCGGGCAGGTAGGTTAGAAAATTTAAAAAGGGAAATGGATAGGTTAAAGTTAGATATAGTGGGAGTTTGTGAAGTTCGGTGGCAGGAGGAACAAGACTTCTGGTCAGGTGAATACAGGGTTATTAATACAAAATCAAATAGGGGTAATGCAGGAGTAGGTTTAATAATGAATAAAAAAACGAGAGTGCGGGTAAGCTGCTACAAACAGCACAGTGAACTTATTATAGTGGCCAAGATAGACACGAAACCCATGCCTACTACAGCAGTAGAAGTTTGTATGCCAGCTAGCTCTACAGATGACGACGAAATTGAAGGAATGTATGATGAGGTAAAAGAAATTATTCAGGTAGTGAAGGGAGACGAAAATTTAATAGTCATGGGTGACTGGAATTCGACAGTAGGAAATGGGAGAGAAGGAAACATAGTAGATGAATATGGATTGGGGCTAAGAAATGAAAGAGGAAGCCGTCTGTTAGAATTTTGCACAGAGCATAACTTGATCATACCAAACACTTGGTTCAAGAACCATAAAAGAAGGTTTTATACATGCAAGAATCGTGGAGATATTAAAAGGTATCAGATAGATTATATAATGGTAAGACAGAGATTTAGGAACCAGGTTTTAAACTGTAGGACACTTCCAGGGGCAGATGTGGACTCTGAGCTCTGAAAGACCTAAGTTTAAACAAGGCCCCGGGGGTAGACAAAATTCCATTAGAACTTCTGACAGCCTTGGGAGAGCCAGTCCTAGCAGTACTTTACCACCTGGTGAGCAAGATGTATAATACAGGTGAAATAACCTCAGACTTCCAGAAGAACATAATAATTCCAATCCCAAAGAAAGCAGGCGTTGACAGATGTGAAAATTACCGAACTATCAGTTTAATAAGTCACAGCTGGATAATACTAACGCGAATTCCTTACAGACGAATGGAAAAACTGGTAGAAGCCGATCTCGGGGAGGATCAGATTGAATTCCGTAGTTGGAACACCTGAGGCAATACTGACCGTACGACTTATCTTAGAAGAAAGATTATGGACAGGCAAACCTATGCTTATAGCATTTGTAGACTTAGAGAAAGATTATGACAACGTTGACTGGCATACCCTCTTTCAAATTCTGAAGGTGGTAGGGGTAAAATACAAGGAGCGAAACGCTATTTACAGTTCATGCAGTAACCAGATGGCAGTTATAAGAGTCGAGGGACATGAAAGGGAAGCAGTTGAACGGAATGGACAGTGTCTTGAAAGGAGAATATAACATGAACATCAACAAAAGTAAAACGAGGGTAATGGAATGTAGTTGAATTAATTTGGGTGATGCTGAGGGAATTAGGTTAGGAAATGAGACACTTAAAGTAGTAAAGGAGTAGTAAACAGAAAATACCGTGGGAATCATTTTCTGAATATAACAGTGAATTAAATAAAATCTTAGTTTACGCAGTGAGTCATTTAAGTCTCATAAAAAAAATGGCTTTTCTGGTCCTAGATAGGTACCGTGGAAGTATGATCCTCATTCAGCTAAGATACAACATATCTGGGTATGTGGCTTACCAGGTGCTACTAATGCTGCGGTGATGAGATCTTGCATGGCGTTGAATATGAATCAAATGAATGAGCAAATTCCGCATTCACATGCAGTCATGCGATACTGACCAACAGGGGCAGAAGTACCGCTGGATAGTAAATGGCAGTCTCTACAGCCCAGCATCGTGACAACTGTCTAATTCCGGAGTGTGGCTGTAGACGTCTCTCCATCTTGCAAGAGTTATAAGTCCATCATCTCACAAACAGCCGACTTTCAAATTCAGTTTCAGGATGAGAACCACAGAGTTTAATACGTCGATTTCTACATACTTAGCTGAGCGTCTGGCTTTGCTGGAGCATGTATTTATTCCAGTCTTGTATAATCCATCTCCTCCTACCCCAACTTTCCATCTCAAGCTTCACCCCCTCTCTGTCTATCCCGTTCTCACCCCTCTCACTATCCACGTCCTTCTCTGGCCTGCCCCAGTCCGTCTCCTCCTCTTTCCTTTCTCTCTCGCTATCCATTTATTCCCTTTCCCCTTCTCAATCTATTTACTTCTCTCTCTCTCTCTCTCTTTTCATTGTTCCCCTTCTCTTTTCCTCTATCTTCCTCCACCGACCTTGGTCTCTCTCTTCATGTTTCCTTTCTCTGTCCATCTCCTCTCTCCTCTCTCTATCCTTTGGACCCTTTCCATACCTTTATCCATCCACTCCTCTCCCCTGTCCGCGCCCATTTGTTCCTTCCATCTCCTCTTGCCCCCTTCTCTCTTCACGTTATCACGTTCATCTGAATAGGACTCTGGAGGCTTTTAACCTGACACTATATACATCCAGACTCTAACTGTGTCTCCAGATTTGTTTGAAATTGTCCCATGGGTTTAGGATGAGCTTTTGCCCGTGGTTTTGCACATGAAGGCACACGTCAGATGCGTTTCAGTTATATTTAATGCATTTGACACGTTTTTGTACATGTATGTCGCATGTACGTCTCACAAATTTTGCAGTTCAACATCATTTTCATGTAGCGTACTGTTGATGACGTCGCATCTCCTGACCTATGTGCTGTACAATGAAATTAATTTGGAGATACATTCAGTGGCAAAAGTGAATGTTGTCTGCAAAATGTGTTGCGAATAGATTTAGAAGCAAATGAATAGTAAATCTGAACGTCATGCATGATATGAAACGTCCTCTTAGAAAAATTTATGAATGACTGTGCTGGTAAACACTTTACGTTATTTGCTTTTCAGACAGCTGAGCAGAACTGAACGTACTCAGACATTACTCTCTTTACTTATTCTCATCAACACTAAACTGACACACAATATTTTTAGCGCAACGCTACGCGCTGCTAACATCTAACTGCCCACTACAATAGAGAATTTTTCAACAATGCAATCCAGACACAGACTTCACACAGCACAGCCAGTGATTTTCATACAGAGCGTTACTTGGCATTACCAAAACAAAAACCAAAACAGCCTACTTACGGATATTGCAGTTTTCCACATATCTCAATATACATTACGTCATATATTCTTAACTATGTGTCACACACTGATATAATTCTCTTCATACATTGAGAGACATATGTGAATATTGTCTGAAAAATGTCTCGTGAATGCAGATAGTAGTAAAGAAGTGATAAAATGAAACATCTTGCTTTATGCTACACTTTTTATCAGTGAACAGCGAAAGTAGTAAGCAATAAAAGTTTTTCCTTTCATCGTTATTTGGGAAACGTCACCTAGATAAAGTCTGGTAACGGCTGGAAATTGTGTATAAGGCTAGTCCCAATCTCTCATTCTTAAATACTGGATGACTAGATTATGGCTATTCGCACATCGTTGGCTACACCGCTTTCTCACCCTCACCCACACCCGTTGATAAGTTAATGGTTCTTACCTCCACAGTCCTGATTTCCAGATATTAAATTATATGTGTAGCAAGGTAAGATTGAAATCTCTACAGTGGTTTAGGAGGAGATGTGAAACATTCATACATTTCTATCTAAATCCATATTTTATTATATACAGGGCGAGTCACCTAACATTACCGCTGGATATATTTCGTAAACCACGTCAAATACTGACGAATCGATTCCACAGACCGAACGTGAGGAGAGGGGTTAGTGTAATTGGTTAATACAAACCATAAAAAATTGAACGGAAGTATGTATTTTTAACACAAACCTACGTTTTCTTAAACGGAACCCCGTTAGTTTTGTTAGCACATCTGTACATATAAACAAATACGCAATCAGTGCCGTTTGTTGCATTGTAAAATGTTAATTACATCCGGAGATATTGTAACCTAAAGTTGACCCTTGAGTACCACTCCTCCGCTGTTCGATCGTGTGTATCGGAGAGCACCGAATTACGTAGGGATCCAAAGGGAACGGTGATGGACCTTAGGTACAGAAGAGACTGGAACAGCACATTACGTCCACATGCTAACACCGTTTATTGGTCTTTTTCACTGACGCACATGTACATTACCGTGAGGGATGAGGTACACGTACACACACACATGGTTTCCGTTTTCAATTACGGAGTGGAATAGAGTGTGTCCTGACATGTCAGGCCAATAGATGTTCAATGTGGTGGCCATCATTTGCTGCACGCAATTGCAAACTCTGGAGTAATGAATGTCGTACACGCCGCAGTACATCTGATGTAATGTCGCCGCAGGGTGCCACAATACGTTGTTTCATATCCTATGGGGTTGTAGGCACATTACGATATACATTCTCCTTTAACGTACCCCACAGAAAGAAGTCCAGGGGTGTAAGATCAGGAGAACAATTTATGCGTCCTCCACGTCCTATGAAATGCCCGTCAAACATCCTGTCAAGGGTCAGCCTAGTGTTAATTGCGGAATGTGCAGGTGCACCATCATGCTGATACCACATACGTCGACGAGTTTCCAGTGGGACATTTTCGAGCAACGTTGGCAGATCATTCTGTAGAAACGCGATGTATGTTGCAGCTGTTTGGGCCCCTGCCATAATGTGAGGACCAATGAGGTGGTCGCCAATGATTCTGCACCATAAATTTACAGTCCACGGTCGCTGTCGCTCTACCTGTCTGAGCCAGCTAGGATTGTCCACGGACCAGTAATGCATGTTCCGTTGAATCACTGCCACGTGGTTTGTAAAACCCGCTTCATCGGTAAACAGGTAAAACTGCAACGCATTCTCTGTTACTGCCCATTGTCAGAATTGCACTCGATGATTAAAGTAATCACCATGTAATTGCTGACGTAGCGGCACATGAACCGGGTGAAAGCGGTGACGATGCAGTATGCGCATGACACTAATTTTACTCAGTCCACCGGCTCTCGCAATGTCCCGTATACTCATGTGTGGGTTCATGGCAACAGCAGCTAACACACCAACTGCACTCGCTTCTCCTGTGACGAGCCTGTTACGGACCCGTTTGCGTGCTACGACCATACCTGTTGCATACAGTTGGCGGTAGATGTTTTGCAATGTGCGGCACGTTGGATGCTCTCTGTCCGGGTACCGTTGTACATACACCCTACAGGCTTCAGCTGCATTTCGTCGACACTCGCCATAGATGAGTATCATCTCCGCCTTTTCAGAGTTCGAATACACCATGGTCACAGTTCCTACAACACTACACTATCACAGACGTCTGGTAACACGGTGTACTACAGTTGGTCTGCGTGCGGAGACGAACGCAGAATAACAATAGGAGCAAGCGCTACATGCGGACACTGCGACAGCTAGACCAAACCACAACACTGCACTGCAGCCACACTCGTAAACACGGTCGTCATCGTAAACATGTTCCTGCAGATGCTGCTCGCCCACCGTGGCCCGTGTTTGCTACAACACGCAACTGAACGTCGGAGGTTTCAAGCGTCAACTTTAGGTTACAATATCTCCGGACGTAATTAACATTTTAGAATGCAACAAACGGCGCTGATTACGTATTTGTTTATATGTTCAGATGTGCTAGCAAAACTAACGTGGTACCATTGAAACAAACGTAGGTTTGTGATAAAAAAATTACTTCAGTGCATTTTTGTGTGGTTTGTATTAAACAGTTACACTAGCCCCTCTCCTGACGTTCGGTCTGTGGAATCGGTTCGTCAGTATTTGATGTGGTTTACGAAATATATCCAGCGGTAACGTTAGGTGACTCATCCTGTGTATGGATGTAGGTGCCGTTAGTCCAACTTAATTTTTGTGGTAGCTCTAAAGTGCTAATCATTTTCATAGCCGAGCGAATAGCCCACTTAACGCCAGTATTAAATTTGTTAAATGCGGTGTTCAATATGTTGCTACTTTAATTGTCTGTAGTGTCAGGTTGCATACAGCGTCTCGTTACACGATAACCACACCGTAGGAGAGAAACGCAAACAACCGCTTCTAAGAGACACCTCTGTAGAAAAGAACTTAGTGGTACGTGGGGAGGTGTCAGTAATAAAGATTCTAGAGTGTCTGCGGCCGTCGACACGTGGCTGGTGGAGAGCGGCAGGGACACAGTGGCGTGAGGGGGCCGCCGGCTACTGGCCCACTCGACAACTCGAGGAGGGGCTGGAGGATGCGCAGGCCTGCTGACGTGGTGGCCGGAGGCAGCGGCCGTCAGCAGCGGCCGAGTCGTGTGGGCCACGTGTGCGGCACAAACAGCCGTCGCTGTTCGAGGGCCACCCCAGAGACGTCACATCTGCACCGGGCTTCTCGGTAACCAGAGCTGCAGAAAGTGCTGCACCACACAACAAACAACTTGCAATCCTGCCTGCGTATAACGCAAAAACAGTTGGACAGAAGATAGTTCTCTTCCACACTATTTTCTTTCCTGTAATGTACGTTAGACGTTTAATCGCAAAGATTTCGTTTGATTCCGACATATATTACAAGTCGATAGGGTCGTAATGTGGACTGGCTGTAGGCCGGCCGCTGTGGCCTAGTGGTTCAAGGCGCTTCAGTCCGGCACCGCGTGACTCCTACGGTCGCAGGTTCGAATCCTGCTTCGGGCATGGATGTGTGTGATGTCCTTATGTTAGTTAGGCTGAAGTAGTTCTAAGTTCTAGGCGACTGATGATGGATGTTAAGTCCCATAGTGCTCAGAGCCCTTTGAACCTTTTTTTTGGGGGGGGGGGGGGAATGGCTGTGCTAGTACACCACACTCTTTTACTGGGGCAGCCAAAGGGAAAGCTCTAAATCGCATGGCACAGTATATACTGAGAAATTTCTGTAGCCCAAATACGCTATGTCAACTTGAATCATCTACAGGAGGTACTGGGACAAGTTGGTATGAGGGGCAAAGTGTGTGCTGGCCAGCTGACGAAAGTGGTGCATAAACCGCTTGCCACATATACAGCCATGGCACAAGTGGTTTTCGTGGAACACTCGTGAACAACAAAAAGTAATTTTAGTGAACTTGGACCGAAACACAAAGGACATTAATAAAACGAGACGTTAGTTTAAATTAATACGTTTCCACAGCTGCAATTTCAGCCTCGTTTAAGAAGTTATTGTACACATAGTAATACACTGTCCACACACATTAATGTGATCCCCTGCCAAAAGCGTTACTATTGCCCTCTTACAGCTCTTACCGCTGCAGGCTGTGCTGGGAGAGACGTTCTGCAAGGTACCAACACGGATGTGGAACCATGGCGACTAGAGTGCCGTGGCAGGCAGCGCCCGGTTTCTCGGCTGAGGATCCGTGGTACGAACAGCCCGATAGAGGCGATCCCACAGAGTTTCCATTTGGTTCAAATCCGGAGAGTTTGGTGGCCAGGAGAGTACAGTAAACTGACCCTGATACTGTTCAGTACACGCACGTACACTGCAAGCTTTGTGACCCGTTGCATTGTCCAGATGGTAGATGAAAAGCCCGCTAAACCCGCTGGGCACAACAGATAACAGGATTGTGGAAAGGGCCAAGGTTTGAGGTCAGTTTCTGCTTCTAATTGCCACTTATTGTAATTTACCAACTCTTTCATGGCTGAAGGCCTCCAACAAGAAATCTTAACAAGATAAAAATTCAAAGAAACAACATAAGCAAAGTGCTTTACAAATGGCTGATGCCCAGAATTAATTTCCCAAATTTTGGAATATGTTATCATAGATCTTTAAAGGCAGAAGGCCAACTTGTTTAACAACAAGAAATCTCAAAAGTGAACAAAATAAATGTCCAACTAACATAGCAATAAAATAATTTGAAGAAACAAAATATGCAAGGTGGAATACCAATGGCTGAGGGATACAATCAAACTTAAAAATTTCAAAATATACACTCCTGGAAATTGAAATAAGAACACCGTGAATTCATTGTCCCAGGAAGGGGAAACTTTATTGACACATTCCTGGGGTCAGATACATCACATGATCACACTGACAGAACCACAGGCACATAGACACAGGCAACAGAGCATGCACAATGTCGGCACTAGTACAGTGTATATCCACCTTTCCCAGCAACGCAGGCTGCTATTCTCCCATGGAGACGATCCTAGAGATGCTGGATGTAGTCCTGTGGAACGGCTTGCCATGCCATTTCCACCTGGGGCCTCAGTTGGACCAGCGTTCGTGCTGGACGTGCAGACCGCGTGAGACGACTATTCATCCAGTCCCAAACATGCTCAATGTGGGACAGATCCGGAGATCTTGCTGGCCAGGGTAGTTGACTTACACCTTCTAGAGCACGTTGGGTGGCACAGGATACATGCGGACGTGCATTGTCCTGTTGGAACAGCAAGTTCCCTTGCCGGTCTAGGTATGGTAGAACGATGGGTTCGATGACGGTTTGGATGTACCGTGCACTATTCAGTGTCCCCTCGACAATCACCAGAGGTGTACGGCCAGTGTAGGAGATCGCTCCCCACACCATGATGCCGGGTGTTGGCCCTGTGTGCCTCGGTCGTATACAGTCCTGATTGTGGCGCTCACCTGCACGGCGCCAAACACGCATACGACCATCATTGGCACCAAGGCAGAAGCGACTCTCATCGCTGAAGACGACACGTCTCCATTCGTCCCTCCATTCACGCCTGTCGCGACACCACTGGAAGCGGGCTGCACGATGTTGGGGCGTGAGTGGAAGACAGCCTAACGGTGTGCGGGACCGTAGCCCAGCTTCATGGAGACGGTTGCGAATGGTCCTCGCCGATACCCCAGGAGCAACAGTGTCCCTAATTTGCTGGGAAGTGGCGGTGCGGTCCCCTACGGTCTTGGCGTGCATCCGTGCGTCGCTGCGTCCGGTCCCAGGTCGACGGGCACGTGCACCTTCCGCCGACCACTGTCGACAACATCGATGTACCATGGAGACCTCACGCCCCACGTGTTGAGCAATTCGGCGGTACGTCCACCCGGCCTCCCGTATGCCCACTATACGCCCTCGCTCAAAGTCCGTCAACTGCACATACGGTTCACGTCCACGCTGTCGCGGCATGCTACCAGTGTTAAAGGCTGCGATGGAGCTCCGTATGACGGCGGCGGTGCACAAATGCTGCGCAGCTAGCGCCATTCGACGGCCAACACCGCGGTTCCTGGTGTGTCCGCTGTGCCGTGCATGTGATCATTGCTTTTACAGCCCTCTCGCAGTGTCCGGAGCAAGTATGGTGGGTCTGACACACCGGTGTCAATGTGTTCTTTTTTCCATTTCCAGGAGTGTATTACCACAATCTTTAAATGTAGAAGGCAGCAGTGTTTAGGCTTGTAAGGTAAATTCAAAAACTAATTTTGCAAAATTTTTAAGGAACAAACAATAACAATAAGCCTAAAATTTAAAATAGCTGACAACATAATTAAACACCCGTGGCATAGGTTTACACATAATTTCCAACCGTTACCAGACTTTTTGTAGCTGACGTCCCCCACATAATGATGAAAGGAAAAACATTTATTGCATAGTACTTTCGCTGCTCTCCCAGTAAAAGAGCCGCATAGAGCAGGACGTTTTCTTCTATCACTTCTTTACTAGTATCTGCATTCACGAGACATTTTTCAGACAATATTCACATGTGTCTGTCAATGTACCAACAGAATTATATCAGTGTGTGACATGTAGTTAAGGATTTATGACATCCTATATATTGAGATCCGTGAAAAACTGCCGCATCATGCATCACATTCAGATTCACTAATCCTTTGCTTCTAAATCTATTCGCAACACATTTCGCAGACAACATTCACTTTTGCCCCTGAATGTATTTCCAAATTTACTTCATTGTACAGCAAGTAGGTCAGGAGAAACGACGTCATCAACAGTACCCTATGTGGAAATGATATTGCACTGCCAAGTTTGGTAGAGGTACATGCTATATATATGTACAAAAACGCGTCAAATGCGTTAAATATAATTGAAACGTATCTGACGTGTGCGTTGACGTGCAAAGCTACGAGCAAAAGCTCATCGTAGACCCATGGAGCAATTTCAACCAAATATGGAACAGGCCTCCAAGGAAGTCGGTCTGCCCTCGTTCACTTAGGCGAGACGGGTGGTGAGTCCAACTATACTTTGAAACGCCCCTTAGAAAAATTATACACGACTGTGCTTAAACTGACACACAATAATTTTTAGCGCAACGCAATCTGACTTTCAAAAATCCCTACGAAAGAATGGCCCTGACTAACATTAACCTATATGTTTCACAAATCACTTACCCCACAAAAATCTTCGTCACTCGAACTACTGCAATACAGCGAGCGCCATTACTGACAGCTAACTAAAAGATTCAAACTACGGAAGTCACTAACTACTGATAGGCACAGTTAGCAAATGAAAGATTTTAGTTGAGAACAAACAATGTATTTACCTTTATAGTCATAATATATATATCAGGTCATGCCACCAATTCTTACAAATTTCAAAACTCCGCCATCTCTCTCCCCACGTCCACCACTGCTGGAGGCTCACCTCCAACTGCGCAACGCTACGCGCTGTTAGCATCCAGCTGCCGCTGCCCAACACTACAATGGCAGACAACAATGCAAACTAGCCACAGACTGCACACGGCACAGCCAGTGATTTTCATACAGAGCGCTATGTGGCGGCGGCGTTAACAATAAAAAAACCTCAACAGCCTACTTACATCCGTTGGAACCCAATCAGGAGGCAGCACGGACCGACCGATACAGCGTCTTGCTATCCGTCAGTCAGTACATGAGAACTCCAACCGGCAATGTTACAAACGTAATAATCCATAATCGAGTTCGTATTACCTCTCAAAATTACACACCGTGTTGGACAGCGACAACAGATGAGGAAATGACGCTGCCTGAAATTACGTTAGTGCCAAGGGCAGGTAATCGGAACACTAACGGCCAGAAGTCAGAAAATTCGACTGGTGCACTCAATTCGTAGTTGACCAAAATAGTTAATTGCATCGCATGGTGGCTAAATCTCAGCAGTAGAAGCACTCGGTGTTGCTCACAGGAAAACCTCCACAACAGCGAACCACCGAAACGAACCACCACAACATGAACGGACGTGGCTTGGGTAGTTGAAACCTCTACTCAACTTTGACGTCCTGACTCAGCGATCCACGAAGCTCGTAGCGATCAGACAGCTCCACACACGCTCCGACATTGCGCAGAGACTGCCAGCAGCCCCAGCCGACTGCACCACGCGGAGATAACTTCCCTCGTCCGCAACAACCGACAGACTCCCTCCAGACCCCCTAGATGGAAAATATATGCACCAAACCAAAGATGGCACGCGGCACAAACATCGATACGCATCACTGCTGCCACAGGCAGAAGGAAGAATAACCACGATGTAACCGCGACAAAGGCGGGAAACGAAACACAGATAGACAGAGAGGTTCACGAAAATGTACAATTGGGAGAGAGCAAGGCTCAGTAGATGCCATCGTACCGAGGGAAAACAATCTGCATGTAGGGATGAAAATGGCCCCTAAGAACAGATACAAACTTTTGTTGACCAATTGTGCCTTCCAGAATGACGAGATCACTAATGGAATGACAAGAAAACATTCTCAGACCATAAGGCATGCAGGTTTAAGCTTTAAGATGTTTCGTGTGTCATGAGGAGACAATTCGTTGGCAGCCCCTTGCTTCGTCTGGGCGGTCAGTTGCACGCCTGTTGGCCCACACGCATCTCCGCAGCGTACGTTCACACCTGTCGTCTATGGTCTGTGGTGCAGCACACTTACATCGACGCCGGTTTTGGATACCGTCATTTTCCCGTGCATGGTATACTTAACCAGCACGCGAACAATTTACAAACTTAGCTGTTCCGGAAATCCTTCCACTTTTGGTCCGAAAGTCAATAGTCAAGCCATAAAGTTTGAAAAATAAGTGATAGCCGAAAATAAAATCGAAGCGATGAAGGCAGGTTTTCCGTCGTGCTCACGTAGTTCGGTCCGTGAGGACATCGTCCGCTCCAAAGGCAATGTCCTTGGTTCGAGTCCGGCACACAGTTTCAATCTGTAAATCATGTTCACGGGATGTAGTCGTCATTAGCCAGCAACGACAAGTTGAGAAAGTGATATTGTAAGAGGTCCATGATTAAAGAATTTGTTGCTAGCGCACTCGAGCTGATGTAATTTCGATGGATTGCTCACGTTCTGCCTGCGATATGTAAGGTATAAGAGAATCTCAGACCAAAGAGCAGTGTTGACTGCAGTAGGAACTGTGTAGCAGTAGTTGCTAGCTAGCAGTCGTGCGTACGGAGTTGGCTGGGCCGGTGCTGGGGAGCGATGGCAGAGCCTCAGCGTTGTAGGATAAGGTACAAGCAGCCTCGCCCATATGTAGTATTGTTATATCAAGTCCCATGTAAATGGTTTTAAAAAAATAGCTTGATAAGAACCTTTCTCATAAAAAGTAACTTTTGACAATCATTCATTTCAATTTAAAGAATTTACTAATTTCTCCGATCCTTGGTCATCCCGATTATTGAAAAGAAAAATCAGTTCTTTCCTTTTATATAAGACAAATCTCTCGGCCAGTATTGCACTTAGCTGCGCCAGGAAAATTTCTTATAGGAGCAGACATATACGCGTTATCCGGCGACCTAATTAAGGTAAGATTTTTCAGTTTATTCAGAATAATGTATCAGGGCCATAACGCAGTACTGCTGGCGTCCAAAATTTACCAGGTTAAATTGACAGTCAATTATTGAAAGGTTATAAGTGAGCGACAATTTTATTGAGAGGTTTGTCACATCGTATTATTGGTAGGTTACGCCAAATGTCAATGCTATACATATTTTCACTGTTGGGTAGTTACGCTAAATGAGAATATTATTTTTTACTGTTGGGAGATCTCGGAACAGATTTTGTGGGGAATTTACACTTGTCTACAACCGGCCAGGATCGTATTTTCTTTGTGAATTTCTGAGAAGTAGTCACTTATATATCTGCTCTTATTTACACTATTATTAAAGGTAGTTTGTATCTGGCGCAACGCATTTACTAACTTGTCATTCTTTCTTTCACAGATCATCGGCAATTTATTGCTATTTGTTGTAATTGTATTTGTTCCATTTTCCTTTGTCTTTGTTTGATTTTGTTCTCAGCTTTCATCCGTGAAAATGCCGCGAAAAACTGCATCGCGATGTGCAATGAGTGAAAAAGCAGATTCGAATAATTTGACTGATAATACTAGCGACACTCAGTGTCATAGTGACAATCGTCTAGTTACAGATGATCAGTGCGTGCCGATCACTAGTAATGATTTTAATCCCAATGATGAGCAAACAAATTCAATTGTGTCCACTGTAAATTTAACGACAATTGATGACGCGGCACTTTTCTTTACAATGAACGCTGCCGAGTTTAACACACCTGATTTGCAAAAGTTTACATGATGAACAGATAAATATTTTGAACGAAGGTGAACAATATACACAAAACACGTCAAATTTATTTGATTCCGATGTAGTGACCAACAGTGCACATCCGATTGGCAAACCTTTTTTTGAATCAGACAATGACCAAATGGTTACCGGTACACAAAACGTTACACATGCAGATACACCATCACACAGCACAGAGAATACAGCAGCTAATTTTGGCATGGATGGAGTTATGGCATTATTGCTACAACTTAATGAAAATCTCAAACAACAAATTAATGAAAATCTCAAACAGTCGAATGAAAACAAGACAACAATTTCAGACAACTTAATGAAAGTTTCAAACAGTCGAAGGAAAAACACGACAGGTCGATCAAACAAATTAATGAGAACTTTAAACAGTTTAATGAACAGATTGCAGCCGTTGCCGTGCAATGTCATGATACTAAAGAACAATTACGTGAGGAAATTAAGGCTTGTGCTAGGAATAGTAGTGAAGAAATTAGATCCATTGCATAAGAATTAAGTGACACACATGCATCCAGAACCAAATTACTTAGAGATGAAATTAGTGCAGTCGCTAAACAATGTTCTGAAAACGCAACACAGTTACGCGACGAGTTTAAATTAATGTCAGCAGAACTTTCACGCACTATGGATGCGAAAGTAGACAAGAAATTCGAACAACAGAACAGCCGAATTGACGAAAGTTTCACACTCCACCTACAAAACAGTGAAACGTGTTACCGTAAATTCATACAGGAACAGAACAAAGTAAAGAAACAAGTCATGGTAACAATTACTGCACAGAGACAGGAAGATGAGCGTAAAATGTTTATGAAGGCGAAAACATACGTAGACAACAATATTGCAACAGTATCAGACGAAATCAAACAGTTGAACACCGAATTGCATGATGAAATCTCCGATCTTAAAACAAAAACACACACACATACAGTAGGCTTTCAGACAGTGACCAGCAGACTTGAACAATTAGAATTAATACAGGATCCCGATGCCATCAAAGAAGACATTAAGAAATTAAACAAAACCACACGTAAAATCAAAAAACAAATTAATTCTTGTGACACTAAAAATGATGATCAGGTTAAAGCATTGACTGAAAAATTTGATAAATTGGCCAGTCGTATTGAGGTTATCGAAAATAACAACGACACTAAATCAGACGATACGTCACCAGTTTCGTTCAATCAGACACCCGGATTCCGAAACTTACAGCAGACAATCACTGAGATAGGTTCGTCCAATAATACATTATGTAGAAAATTGTCATCGTTACAGCAAGAAGTGACAGAGATGAAAAATGTTTCAGCCTCTAACAAGGCACAGCATACGCCACATTCCGAACATTCGTCACACTCACACAGCCAGTATAATTTAGATAATTTACAGAGAGTACGTGACTTAGATTACGAACAATCACAGACAAACAGATTATCATTCAATCCTGTACCTTTTCAGACATACAGGGACGATAATTTTGATTACAAGCACTTTCTATCCATTAGGAAATTTAAGGTGTTTAAAAATGACAGAACACAGATCCACCCTTTGGATTGGATACAATAGTTTTGCTTTGCTTTTCCACCAGCTTGGCCCATAACACACAAACTTGAATTTATTTGCAGTTTTTTGGAAGGCGAACCGGCAACTCGTATGACACCGATCGCGAGACAGTGCTACTCGGTAGAAGAATTTCAGAATGCTTTTCTGTCAGCGTATTGGTCGAAGACGACACAGCGCGGAATCAAGGATCAATTAATTATCATACCAAATTATGAGAACTAAAATTTTCCCGCTGTCACGCAATTTTTTGATCACATGGTCCAACAAAACCAGTACTTAAGTGGGCCATACAGTGAATTAGCACTTACTCAATTATGTATTTCTAAATTACCACGATCATTAAGAGTACCACTTTTAACAGGTCAGCAGAAAGAAAATATTTCGGCATTCAGAGATCTGTTACAGCTTTTGGAAGTTCAGCAATCAGACTATTCCTTCATTAAGAAAAATTTTTCAGATCATAACCAAGGCAAACAAGCATACGGAAATTACGACCAGCCACGCTATTTTAATAGCAAAGGTGATAGACGCTCCCGGAATGACAACCACCAGAAATTTAATAACAGACAAAATTTTAATTATCAGTATCGTCAAAATTATGAGCAACAGAAAACACATTTTAGTAACAATAGAGGTGTTTCCCCACAACAACAACAAAACCAGCCGGTTAGCATACCCAACCAACAATGTAATGTGCAAAGTCAACCAAGCTTTAATGTTTCGCCGCCTACGCGTATAGCGTCGGCCCCACCAAATAGTAACGCACAGGACCAAGGAAATCTCTGTGTACAGAAAACACATCATTTCAATTCTTACCGCAACGTGCCGTATAGGAATGACTATCATGACAGACGTAAAAGTAATGAGCACAGTTTTCAGCGTAACAGTCGGTCTTACCAGCAGCAGAATCATCCACAACAACAGGTTATTATGAATGAACCAGAAAGTCGGTATCATCCCGAAGCTAATACGTCAGGAAGAAATAACAGAACAGTACAAATAGTCGAGAAGCCACAGCATCTTACCGCAAATAAGAGAACGTCAGAAAGAATTTGACTAGATATAGTACAGTATGAATCTTCCAGCAACGTAAGCAATACTTCTGACACACAGACTCTCGTTCACGAAAATGTTATTACTTTTGACGACATCCGAGACACTCTTTTGCATGAAAAACCAGTTATTCAAAAAACCATTTCCCACCCTGTCATTGAAGTAAAGATTGGATTATCCACATTTTCAGCAGTAATCGATTCTGGATCACCTATGTCAGTTATAAATGAAGAAACCTTTAACGCATGTAACAAAGAGAATATTTATCCTACGTTACCATTAAACAAAACTAAAGTAAAAGGTGCAGTAGCTGATGAAGGAGTCGATGTAAAATTACAGACACACTTATCGTTTTGTATTGCAGGTCATACGTTTCACTCAAATTTTTGGATTGTTCCCTTATTGACAACAGACGTTATTTTCGGTACGAATTTTCTGGTACAACGCGACGCAATTATTGACTTTCAAAATTCCTGTATAATGTTAAAGGATGAAAATGTACAACTGGCATTAGAATTTCAGCACTTTTTATCTGCAGAAGAACAAACAATTAATCGGACAGAGGTCATTTCTGCATCACGTAACACAAACTGTCATTCCACATCTTTCACAGATACGTATGTTCACAACTACAATACACCAAACGAAGCCGAATATGACGTTATACAAATGATTTTTGATAAGGTTAAACAGAGCAGTGCAAATACAGACGACGAACGTACGCAATTACGCAAAATTCTTTTACAGCAAGCTCCAGTTTTTGACAACATCTCTGGTACCATGTCCGGCTTCATGTATGAATTTCAAGTTAAACAGCACGACACATTTAAAGCCAAACATTGCCCTATTCATTATATTCACAGAGAACAAGTTAAGAAAGAATTACTAGCTATGCTAGATCAAGGAATTATTGAAACGGCAGTTAGTCCGTACATAAACCCGCTCCATATTGTTAAGAAAAAGGATGGATCACTCCGACTCGTACTTGATTAGCGTCATGTCAACGACATTATTATTAATGAAACAGATCGCCCACAGACACTAGAAGAACTTCTACAGAAATTTCATGGTACTGGTGTTTATTCCACATTAGATTTGAAATCGGGATTTTGGCAAATAGTTCGGTTTAACAATTTCTTCAGCAGCATTTATTCGCGGTTTGAATAGTATACTCCCGACAGAACTTAAAGACGGAATCACAACATATGTAGACGACAATCTTATTGCAGAAGCTAACTGGTCTGAACATAATCTGATTCTGGAACAACTGTTGCAAAACTTTTCGTGCACAAGGATTCACAGTTAATCTTAACAAATCGCACTTTGGTAGATCTTCCATAAATTTTCTAGGACATGTAATTTCAGCAGAAGGCATTGCGCCTGACCCGGAAAAACTTCAAGCTTTACGTGACATTACTGTTCCAACGACGAAGAAAGAACTACACAACTTTCTTGGTTTAATTACTCTGCTTTAGACACCCCTAGATTATTCCAACTGACGGGTAAAAACACTATTTGGTCCTAGGATAGCCAACCTGATAGTCAACCTGAAACAAGCTTTGTTGAACGCACCACTTTTATCACACCCAGATCTTACTAGAAATTTTTCCATTGCCACCGACAATTCTAACACAGCTTTAGGTGTACACATTTTTCAGGAAATTGAAGAAGACGGTAATACAGTAATTTAAAAAATCGGCTTTGCAAGTCGCATTCTGTCACCTGCTGAACGCAATTATTCTGTTACAGAACTTGAAACATTATGTGTTGTATGGGCATTTACCCGATTTAGGCATTTTCCTTATGGAAGACATACTACCGTTTACACAGACCATAGAGCTATACAGTTTTTACTTTCCGCTAAATTTACACATGACAGATTAAGCAGATGGAAACTTTATTTACAGGAATTTAATTTTACAATTGTTCACATTCGCGGTACACAAAATATTGTAGCAGACGCACTATCCCGTTCTCTCAGCAACAATCAGCAAGACATCCCAACCAACTTCTGCCAAGGAAATTATAGCGACATGTATATTCAACATGTCGCATTTGAAAATTTCATTTCATCGTCATTACGAGACATAGCACAAGAGCAGAGTAAAGACAACGTATAGAAATAAATTAAACACCTTTTGCAAGATAAGAACAACGTTACCATTAGAAACCATTACACGGTACGCAATAACATTCTGTTCCGCCGCTCTCACCCTGACGGCAACAACTAGTTATTATGCATTCCTGACGAACTTGTTAACAAATTAATTTGGTATACTCATTTTAGTTACGCATATTATGGAGCCAGAAAATGTTTCCTTATACTGAGACAGAACTGTTATTTTGCTAACACGGAGAAACGTATTCGACGAGTTTTAGCGTCATGTAAAATCTGCCAGAAAGCTAAATCAGACACGACTTCACATATTCCTCCGTTACATCATACTGTACCTGTTAAATTGAGACACATGGCCGCTGTAGACATTTTTGGACCGATTCCCAGAACTAATAGAGGTTTTTGCTACATCTTTGTCGCTGTTGAACTCACTTCGAAATTTGTTACCTTCACTCCGTTGCGCAAAGCTACTGCTAAATCTATTTCGAATGCATTTGTAAAACTTTTTTTATTTCATGTAGGGAATGTATTGAAAGTAATTTCCGACAATTCGACCACCATTTCTATCTGCGATATGGACACGTATGTTACGAGCTAGAAACGTTTCTCCGGTCGATATATCCAAGCATCACGCTTCTTCAAACCCTTGTGAACGACTGATGAAAGAAATTGGTAAACTGTGTAGAATGTACTGCCATGAAAGACATATTGATTGGGATACACACATACTCTCATTCCAGGATGTAATCAACTCCATACCAAATGGATCTACTATGCTATCTCCGACTGTTATACTGAAAAATGTTGAACCACCTAACAAAATTAAAGAATTAGTATCCTTTCCTACATCTCGTCGACTACGCCACCATTAAATAATTGAGATTGCGCTCAACAACATCAAACGTGCCGCAGAGCGCCGGAGCAGACAGCAAAAACAGGTTTGTACACGCCGTGACTTTCACATTGGACAGAAGATATTAGTACGCACACACTATTTATGCAACAGAGGAAAGAATAGATGTAGTAAATTTGAACTTCTATACGCAGGTCCGTACTGAATTCGCAGCATTCCTCATCCCAATGTGGTACATGTTGAAACTTTGAGAACGAGAAAAAACAATGGCACTCACCATGTCTCCAATATTAAACCCTTTATTGAATGAACATACTTAATGATTTATCACATTGTAATGCCTTTTCCGGTTATTGATATGAACACTTACTGATGATTATTATATTTTTTCCTGGCAATTGCCCGGCAAGGTAAGGTTAGCAGGTCTCTTTTCTTGTTGTTATATATCAGACCGTGCACTTTTCGATTTTTTGTGGATGCATGATTGTTTTCCAATCGAAAGTAGAATTTTTGTCTGTATGCACTATGAAATGTTTAAGATGTAACAAACACCAGTTGACATTGACATTTTGCCTTATGATATCTCAACATCTTGACTATTTTACACTTTTGCTACTACATTATGATACTGTGTCTGCGTTTTTGCACTTGAAAACTGTTTATGTTTTTGACCTAATATGTTTTCTGTTATGCTATGCTGTATGCTTAGTTATATCACTGGGAACAAATTTTCTTTTAATAAGTATGTGATTTAAATGCGAGATATTAATCCTTATTCATCATTTTCAGAAAGCAATGACGTGTAAAAGAAATAAACAACCACAGTGGTTTACTGTGAAATGGGAATTTTACCATCAGGATGAAGGAAAGAGAATGCAATATCTTGTCTTGAAGAGTAAATGGATCAGAATTAACAAGCATTAACCAGAATATACTGTACACATCGTATGATAGCAGTCTTGACTAAATATTTTTCTTTCAGAATACAAGGCGATTGATGCAGACTGTAAGACAGAACTACACATGTTAATTTTAGTGATGAAATATGCTAGAAATAAGAAACTCTATACTATGAATAGTTGTATGAAGTATATGGTAATATGAATATACATAATGAAGTGTCTATTTTTTGCAGATGATAATAAATGATGATGATAACACGAATAATAAATTTTTTCTTTGAAGATGATGAGAATGATGCAGTTATGATAAAACGAATAATGAAGTTTTTCTTTGCAGATGAGTATAATGATGAGGTTTATATATTTTGTATTAATTAAGAGATGCTATATAGTTATTTAAGTATTTGTTGCAGTTTTTTTTGACAGTATGTCTTATGTTGCATAGTATAATGACTGAATGTTTTTTTTTGGAAAGACAGCTAGAGTATATACATATTAAGTACACGTTTCATTACCTGTTAATTCAAACTTGCTACTTTTCAGCATAATATAGATTTTTCTTTTGGCTCAATAATCCATTTTGTGTTTTTCCCAGGAGAACTTTTCGTGATATTAATGTGCTATAAGCAGTTAGTTGTTAAACCAGTTCTAGTACTTGAATTTTTTTTTACACAGTTGTGTCTATCATTTATGAATCTGATCACATATACTGTACTTGTTTCATAACCTTGCTACAGCTCACTCATGACGTTATTAATCCTTATTTCCAGCAATAAGTCAAAACCAAATATTTTCATGCCCCAGCAATTGATTATCGATCCCAATGCAATGCATTGCTAACAAAAAAAATTAATACCAGTTCCAGCTATTACCAGTATACTACCAAATAATGATACCAGTTCAAGACATATTTCTAGTCCTAGATGTAACGCAAATTATTCTGATGTATTGATTTCATTATGTCTATGTATTAGTGGACCACAGACCTTGACTAATAGTTACACTGTCTTACATTTTAAGTGTGTCTTATGTCACTTACATGATATCATATATAGTCACTAGCAGCTTGTTGCCACATGCAATAACTCTTGTTTTGAATGATGATTTCTTAATAGTACTGAATGATGTTTTGTTATACCCTATAAATGAATGCCAATAATTAATGTAATGAGTTGTCTTATGAATGCAAATGATTACTGTAATATGATGACTTATGCATAAATGCTATGTCAATAATTAACTCTTGTTTTGAATGATGACTTCTGAATAATGTATAAAGAATGCTTTGTAACTGGCCAATGAGTGCCAATAATTACTGTAATTACTTATGATGCCAATGATTACTGTAATATGATGAATTATGCATAAATGCTACGCTAATAATTTCTGTAAATAATATTTTGTTATACTCTATAAATGAATGCCAATAATTAATGTAATGAGTTGTCTTATGAATGCAAATGATTACTGTAATATGATAACTTATGCATAAATGCTATGTCAATAATTAAATCTTGTTTTGAATGATGACTTCTGAATAATGTATAAAAAATGTTTTGTAACTGGCCAATGAGTGCCAATAATTACTGTAATGACTTATGATGCCAATGATTACTGTAAAATGATGAATTATGCATAAATGCTACGCTAATAATTTCTGTAAATAATATTTAGTTATACTCTATAAATGAGTGCCAATAATTATTGCAGTCAGATGAGTTATGAATAGTGTTTTGTAATGCACAGTACTTGCTTCATGTTTAGTAACTGGCCAATGAATGCCACTGATTACTGTAATAAGATGTCTTATGATGCCAATGACTTATGCATTAATGCAGTGGCAATGATTACTGTCAATTGTAATGAGATGACTTATGATGCCAATGATTACTGTTATATGATGACTTATGTATAAATGTTATGCCAATAATTTCTGTAAATAATATTTAGTTATGCTCTATAAATGGTATGCCAATAATTACTGCAATTAGATGACTTATACATAAATGCTATGCCAATAATTACTGTAATTTGATCATTTATGAATAATGTTTTGTAATACTCCATACATAGCACGTAAATGTTTAGCAACTTAATGTACTACCAAAATGATAACATTGAATATTAATACAACATTTCAGTGTCTTGGCTACACTGATAAATACTTCAGGGAAGAGAACTTCAGATTGTCTCACTTGGTGTTGCGCTTCTATAGAATGTTATGTACTTTCAGTGCAGCTACGTGCAACCTACTGTGCTACAACCATTATGCAATCCTTCGCATTCCTTTCCTAGATCTTGTAAAATGGTAAAGACTTATACAGTGCGTTTAAATTCTTGTAAAACGATAGAGACATATACAGCGTGTGTGCACTTCATTTCATTTGTTAACAAGATAAGTTGTCCTAAATATGCTAAAGACTTTCACTCCTTGATATGTTAATTTGTTGTAAAAATGCTAAAGACTTATACAGTGCATGTCCACTTTATTTAATTTCTCAAAATGTCTAAATTCTTGTAAAATGTAAAGAGTTATACAGTACATTTGCACTTTATTTCATTTCTCAATTTGTTTAAATTCTTGTAAAGTGGTAAACACTTATGCAGTGCGTGGGCACTTTATGTCATTTATTAATGTATTTTGAACTCATTGCGTATATACTTTGTCATTTCTGAATATGTTTTGTACTCAGTGCATTTGCACTCTATTTAATTTCTTAATATGTTCTGCACTTATCAATGATGTATATACTCTGTGACTGTAGACTTAGTAACTAAATAGATTATAGAAAAATTTGTTGCTCATGGCAACTCCAATTGACTCACCATTGCTGCCAAATTTTTGCCCCCCGGTGGAGGGTTATGTAAGAGGTCCATGATTAAAGAATTTGTTGCTAGCGGACTCGAGCTGATGTAATTTCGATGGATTGCTCACGTTCTGCCTGCGATATGTAAGGTATAAGAGAATCTCAGACCAAAGAGCAGTGTTGACTGCAGTAGGAACTGTGTAGCAGTAGTTGCTAGCTAGCAGTCGTGTGTACGGAGTTGGCTGGGCCGGTGCTGGGGAGCGATGGCAGAGCCTCAGCGTTGTAGGATAAGGTAAAAGCAGCCTCGCGCATATGTAGTATTGTTATATCAAGTCCCATGTAAATGGTTTTAAAAAAATCGCTTGATAAGAATCTTTCTCATAAAAAGTAACTTTTGACAATCATTCATTTCAATTTAAAGAATTTACTAATTTCTCCGATCCTTGGTCATCCCGATTATTGAAAAGAAAAATCAGTTCTTTCCTTTTATATAAGACAAATCTCTCGGCCAGTATCGCACTTAGCTGCGCCAGGAAAATTTCTTATAGGAGCAGATATATACGCGTTATCCGGCGACCTAATTAAGGTAAGATTTTTCAGTTTATTCAGAATAATGTATCAGGGCCATGACGCAGTACTGCTGGCGTCCAAAATTTACCAGGTTAAATTGACAGTCAATTATTGAAAGGTTATAAGTGAGCGACAATTTTATTGAGAGGTTTGTCACATTGTATTATTGGTAAGTTACGCTAAATGCCAATTTTATACATATTTTCACTGTTGGGTAGTTACGCTAAATGAGAATATTATTTTTTACTGTTGGGAGATCTCGGAACAGATGTTGTGGGGAGGTTACAATATTTTGCGTTATATATCTTGCTTCCTTTGCGGCAAAGATATTGTATAAAAATTCAGAACTATTACATCCTGAAATGAGGCTAGGGGTGAGTAGTTACTGTTCGCAGAAGGAGGTAAAGGAAACGGTGTATGTAATTAACTATACAAAAATTAAACCATATACTTTTCTCTTTCTCTATCAAAGCAACGTCAGTGGCGTAGCACTGCTAAATTTATTGTGGATTATTGTTGGACTACGTAAGTATACCAAAACGAGTGCAAAAGCATCAACATCGACAGAGGAATTTTAGTTTTTGTGATCGCCTGTCGCGTTTTTCTAGCCATCTCTTTACTCTAGTCTGTCTCATTTGGCATAGTGACACGCCTGTGATGAGTTTAATTAGACTGTGAGATCCTCTTTATTCTTGGTTGTGGAGACGCAATAATGGGTGTATCGTTTTCAGTAAATGTTTGCGAAAAGACGGTAAAAATTTACCAGTGCCGCTTCGTATAATTTTCGAATCACTGCCTCAGCCTACTTCGCCTCATTCTCTCCAGACTTCACTCATTATGTTCTACTTCTCACTGTCTGTCAACACGTTTCACAGACCTAAAATCACACACCAAAGGTAGACTTCACCAGCCTTTGAAAAGCAGCTGACAATCAGCATCTAGACCTTTCTTTTTGTAGCTACTTCTGCTTCAGTCAGTAAAATGTTCGCTCTTATGGACGAACTGCAGAGCTGTTTCTGGAAAATTCCATCCCTTCTCTTCCAACGACGTCTGGATTTGCTACGGAATCTGCTACTTGGTTTTAACGCCTCTACCGATATGCGTGGTGGCGATACTTTCTGCATCTGACGGGCAGGCCGTGAAAATAAAATGCGTTGAGACAATTGCAGTTCACAACATCTGTTTCATTCATATTCCCGTACCTAGTCGCTATGTCCCACTACCGAAAGTTTTCGTAATAAATATGTCTTTCAATATAGTACAATCTTGTTTCTCCATTTACGGTTTATTCATTTCGAAGTTCTATATTGTGTAAAATTGGGCATCTACACAGAAGTGTATATAACAAAAGTATTGCCAATCGAGTATTATTAAACTGAGAGACTGCTTACAACAACACCTACGTACATGAGTGCCACCTCTGCGGCGTTAGGTAGCAAACATATTTTGTCGGTGGATCTGAAGAGGTCGTTTCCAGTATCATTATAGTCACCTTTTATAAATACTCGAAAAGGAGCCTTACGCCTGGACCTTAGCAGCTTCCCAGTAGCGAAGAACGGCCCAGACAGTTCTCCGAAACTCTAAACCCGCTGGCGTCCTACACACTGGCGTGCTTACTGCGTTCCTTCACGGTTACCCGCTAGCTCCAGCAGGCAAGAAGTGACCGCCAGCGCGCTGTTCGTGAGACAAACATCTCGTGCCGCACAGCTTCTGAAATCTTGCTCCGAAGAGCTGCACGTCGCACAGGCAATTAATACAAAAAGCCCGTTTTGCAAGTCCACGAGATCCTAGCATGCTTCAGCGCCATAAAGCAAGATTTGCCGATGTTCCGCACAAGTATACGCGGAGAAATTACAAAAAACTGGCAAATACTTCCGCTCGCAGTCACGGAATTCTTGATCCGATAACACATCAACTCCGTGAATGTTCGGTATCGTTGAAATAAAAAACATCAAAGAAGACCCGGCTGCTCCAGTATGTTTTTCAGCTCGCCCGGTATGAGCCAGTTCTGCAGATTTACATGTACCAGAGCAGCCGTACGCGTTGTTGATGTTCTAAATCTGCGTTCGTGCACCGTAAGCCACATCACAGGCTATCAGTTGGTAGCCCTGTTACCACCATTATCCCCCCTTCTCCTGTTCCATTCGTGAATCGTGCTGGTAGGAATGACGGTCGGCGCTGTCCTCGCAACCGCTAAACAAATCCGCGACTAATCGCATCACTCTTCTTCTACTCGATGATGGATCAACCATTAAACAATCGGTCTACATGTATATAACACTCTGAAAGCCCTTGAACACTGTGTAGCGGATGGTACTTCAAGCAACTTTATTGATTCTTCCTGGTAGATTAACACTGTGTGCCGGACCGAGACTCCAACTCGGGACCTTTGCCTTACGTGGGCAAGTGCTCTACCAACTGAGCTACCCAACCACGACTCACGACCCGTCCTCACGGCTTCAATTCTGCTAGTACCTCGTCTCCTACCTTCCAAACTTCGCAGAAGCTCTCCTGCGAACGTTCTGTGAAGTTTGGAAGGTAGAACACGAGGTACTGGCAGAATTGAAGCTGTGAGGACGGGTCGTGAGTCGTGGTTGGTTAGCTCAGTTGGAAGAGCACTTGCTCACGAAAGGCAAAGGTCCCGAGTTCCAGGCTGGGTCCGGCGTACAGTTTTAATCAGCCAGGAAGTTTCATACTGCAGAATGAAAATGTCAATCTGGGAACTTTATTGATGTTATGTCTAATTTCGGCTAAGTATTAATGAAGGGAAAGTGGTTGCATGCCTCTGCACACCCTGACTTCTTTTTTCTTATTCTCATGATCTCTACACGAGATACACGATGTTGGCTGCAGAAAGGATGTAAATTCTTCATCTAATACACAACGATCAAGAACGAAGTGCTCCGATTAAAGAAGGTGTAAGACAGCGATGTAGTCTTTCGCCCCTACTGCTCACTCTAAACACAGAAGAAGCAATGATGGAAATAAAAGAAAGGTTAACGAGAGGAATTAACAATTTGAGGTGAAAGGATATCAATGATACGATTCGCTGATGACGTAGCTGTCCTGAGTGAAATTGAAGAAGAATTAGGTGATGTGCCGAATGAAATGATCAGTCTAATGAGTACAGAATATGGACTGAGAGTAAATTGAAGAAAGACGAAAGTAATGAGAAGTAGCAGAAATGAGAACAGCGAGAAAATGGACTTCAGGAAGTAGATGAAGGAATTCTGCTACCTATGTAGCAAAAGAACCAGTGATGGATGGACCAGAGGAGGACGTCAAAAAAAGACTAGCAATGGCAGAAAGGTCGTTCCTAACAAAGAGAAATTTACTTGTACCAAACATAGGTCTTAATTTGAGGAAGAAAGTTCTGAGAATGTACGTTTCGAACACAGCATTGTATGGTAATGAAACATGGACTGTGGGAAAACCGGAACAGAAGAGGATCGAAGCACTCGAGATACGGTGCTAAATACGAATGTTGAAAATTAGGTGCACTGATAAGGAAATGAATCAGAATATTCTGCGCAGAATCGGAGATGAAAGAAATATGCAGAATACACTGAGAGAGGAGAAGGGACATGATGATAGGAGATGTGTTAAGACATCCAGGAATGTCTTCCATGGTCTAGAGGGAATTGTAGAGGGCAAAAATGTTGAGGAAGACAGAGCTTGGAACACCTCCAGCAAATAATTCAGGACTTAGGTTCGAAGTGCTACTCTCCGATGAAGAGGTTGGCACAGGAGAGTAATTCATGGCGGGCCGCATCGAACCAGTCAGAAGACTGACGACTCAAAGACACCAAATTTATCCAACAGGGTATAACTGGCACTAATTCGCATTTTGCCAAAGATTCCAGTTTCAACTCGTGGAGGATCTATGTTATAGTTGTATACGAGCCGATCTGCTGAGATAGTGGTAATAAATTCGAAATCGTGCTCACTTTTTTTCGATAGGAACTCCAAACAATGGAAAAACAGAATTAGTCATATTAGCTTCTCTATGAGGTTTCCCTAGTAGACGACAGTTCCTCTAACAAACCTAAGTTATTCATTCGCCTCCCCTAACAGTGAATTTACGCTCTTGTTCCATTTCCCTTACCTTCCCTGTATTAGTACTAAGAAAGTATATGATGGATGTAACTTATCCAGGATGTTAAGTATAGATCTCGTAATCTTTCATCTTATCTATGACGTAAGGTCATGAACACCCATTTTTCTTCTACAGTCGCGATTCGGTACCGTATCTAACCACCTGCGAACTATGTAAGGCACACGGGTACACCAGACGCCAACTTTTTCAGGACAACCTTCGAGTCTTATTCTATAATAATAAACAAAAGCATTAGAATTGATCTACAATATAAGAGTACAATTAGTCAGCAAAAAGTATTTCTATACTTACGGCCATTATAACTGCAATACCATGGACCTGGCAGACAATACACGTCAAACTTGCATTATGTGTACTACGTGCTATAAAATGTTAAGCGACTTGCCATTCGGACAATAAACAATCAAGTACCTTACAGAGAATATATCGCTCGTGTAACAGTAAGTTTTATCACTTAAAGAAATGCCTGAGACATCTTATTGATCGTCCTTGGTACTAAATTAAACTGCCTATTACAAGAAAATAGAAATAGGAGCTGTACTTTCAGAAAATGAAGATGGTATCTGTTCCCGAAAGAACAGATACCTTTGATGACCGTGCAGCTTCTCTAGAATGAAATGATGATTAAATCAATGGGGACAGCTGAAAATGTATGCCCCGACCGGGATTCGAGTGAATGGGCAAGTGTTTGTCAGGAGTACTACAAATGTAGGTTGCGGACATTTGGGAATGTGGGTCTCACGGGAGGCGTTCAAGGGATAAGCTCCTGCAGTCGCGCTATCCACTGTGACGTCGGCGGCTTAGATGGACAGAGGGTCTTCCATGTAAGCACGAGATCCCGTGTTCGAGTCCCGGTCGGGGCATACATTTTCAGCTGTCCCCATTTACGTACATCAACATCACCTAACCGCAGCTAAGGGTTTCGGTTTAATCATCAATTTACTCTCAGTAAACATTTTTAATACAAAATTTTTCGACGTAGAACTCAGACTGGAGGAACAAGTATGCAGCTTTGAATATGATCATTTTTATATACAGCAGTAGCCGTCAAGAGTAATAAAATGAAAAAAAATTAATACCAGGTTACAGAGATTGTAGTTGTATTGTCCAAATAGTAAGTCAGTTCGATAAATAATAATGGTAGTGATGAACTGCAAGTATATAAAGGGTTTTATGCCAGTTTAAGGAATGATTACAGGTTGTTAAAGGCGAGATTTTGCTGTCTGATCAGTTATTTGGTAATAAATAGTTGTTTGCTCAGTAGCGTTACTTATGAGGTGTGACTGTGGAGCGTTTTTCATGTGAGGATTGATAAATGAAACAGAGAAGGAAGTATTTATAATTGATTATTTACGAGATTTGAGGATATTTTGGGATATGAGGTTATCATGATGATGATGCAGTCCAGGTAAATATGTGGAAGGTATTAATGTTTACTGATCATATCGATTATTAAGATAATGGCGATAATATGATAGGAAGATGCAATGGTTAGGAATTACAAAGCATTATACGAAATGAATAGGTAATGGTTAGGGCATTGAGACCATGGTTTCGTTGAAATTGATTATTTTCTTTTCATAGCTATATTTCTTTAGCTTATGTATAGTGAAAGGATGGTGATGAACAATTATATGGTTAGTAGCACAACAGAGATCTGAAACGTTATGTTACACCAGTATGGTAAAAGGCAACACGATTATTCCGTATGTGAGATTTCTGGGTCATCATGTTCAATCGACACGGCATACGTTTCTGACGTATGATGTTCATGGTCTTCATCTTCTTCTTTTCAGCGACCACAGGCCTTGTAGACCACGCGCTGCATCAATGACTGCTTCCATTTTCTTCTATCGCCCGCTGTATCTCTCCACCCTGCAGCGATTCCTAATGCTAATGTTGCGACGCCCTTCTCTCCGTCATCTCTCCACCGTGTGCGAGGTCGTCTCAATGGTGTTGTTGCTCGGAGAGTGCCCTCAAATGGCCTCTTGGGAATTCTGTTGGTTTCCATTCTAGCCACATGCCCGGCCCCTTGCAGCCTGCCACTTTATAAATTCTAGAAGATAGTGGGTTGCTTCATTAACTGATAAATTACTACATCTACATTTATACTCCGCAAGCCACCCATCGGTGTGAGGCGGAGGGCACATTACGAGCCATTGTCGTTACCTCCCTTTCCTTTTTCACTCGAGTATGGTTCGCGGAAAGAACGACTGCCGGAAAACCTCCGTGCGCGCTCGAATCTCTCTAATTTCAATTTCAGTGTTCTTGTGAACTCTCCAGAAGTCATTCTCCAAAGCAGGTCCCCAGACTTTTCTCGTCACTTTCATTTCAAAAAATTACGAATTTGTTGTTGTTGTTGTTGTGGTCTTCAGTCCTGAGACTGGTTTGATGCAGCTCTCCATGCTACTCTATCCTGTGCAAGCTTCTTCATCTCCCGGTACCTACTGCAACCTACATCCTTCTGAATCTGCTTGGTGTATTCATCTCTTGGTCTCCCTCCACGCTGCCCTCCAATATTAAATTGGTGATCCCTTGATTCCTCAGAACATGTCCTACCAACCGATCCCTTCTTCTAGTCAAGTTGTGTCACAAACTTCTCTTCTCCCCAATCCTCTTCAACACCTCCTCATTAGATATGTGATCTATCCATCTAATCTTCAGCATTCTTCTGTAGCACCACATTTCGAAAGCTTCTCTTCTCTTCTCGTCTAAACTATTTATCGTCCATGTTTCACTTCCATACATAGCTACACTCCACACAAATACTTTCAGAAACGACTTCCTCACACTTAAATCTATACGTGATGTTAACAAATTTCTCTTCTTCAGAAAGGCTTTCCTTGCCATTGCCAGCCTACATTATATATCATTTCTACTTCGACCATCATCATCAGTTATTTTGCTTCCCAAATAACAAATCTCCTTTACTATTTTAAGTGTCTCGTTTCCTAATCTAATTCCATCAGCATCACCCGATTTAATTCAATTACATTCCTTCATCCTCGTTTTGCTTTTGTTGATGTTCATCTTATATGCTCCTTTCAAGACACTATCCATTCCATTCAACTGTTCTTCCAAGTCCTTTGCTGCCTCTGACAGAATTGCAATGTCATCGGCGAACCTCAAAGTTTTTATTTCTTATACCTGGATTTTAATACCTACTCCGAATTTTTCTTTTGTTTCCTTCACTGCTTGCTCAACATACAGATGGAATAACATCGGGGAGAGGCTACAACCCTGTCTCACTCCCTTCCCAACCACTGCTTCCCTTTCAAGCCTACCATTTGGTTTCTATGCAAATTGTAAATAGCCTTTCGCTCCCTATATTTTACTCCTGCCACCTTCAGAATTTGAAAGAGAGTATTCCAGTCAACACTGTCAAAAGCTTTCTATAAGTCTACAAATGCTAGAAACGTAGGTTTGCCTTTCCCTAATCTAGCTTCTAAGGTAAGTCGTAGGGTCAGTATTGCCTCACGTGTTCAAATATTTTTACGGAGTCCATACTGACCTTCCCCTAGGTCGGCTTCTTCTAGTTTTTCCATTCGTCTGTAAAGAATTCGCTTTAGTATTTTGTAGCCGTGACTTATTAAACTGATAGTTCGCTGGTTTTCACATCTGTCAACACCTGATTTTTTTGAGATTGGAATTAATATATTCTTCTTGAAGTCTGAGGGTATTTCGTCTGTCTCATACATCTTGCTCACTAGATGGTAGAGTTTTGTCAGGACTGGCTCTTTCAGGGTCCTTGTTTGGACTCAGGTCTTTCAGTGCTCTGTCAAATTCCTTACGAATTTACGTTGTCCATATAAGTCACACCTCAGACGCATTTAAGATACATACATTAAAATGCAAGGGGAAGGGGCAACAAAGTAAACTTAGTAAAGCTCACTAATTTGTCTGTTTCCAATGAAAGACAGAAGCAACACACTGTGCAGGCTTGGCTGGTTGTTTTTGCGGCACCAGGGCTAAATGCAGGCAGTCGTTTATAGGGCGTCGCCACAGAACCGGTCAGCGTCCTCGGACGAGTGGTTCTAAGTCAGGAGAGGGCGTCTCAAAAACCGGCCGCCGACCGCTCTGATGACTTTCGGTAGTAAAGCTGGCTATTAAGAGTACTACCTGTCGCCGGACTAGATTTACGATTATTCATTTTCAACAAATGTTATCGTAGTCGCCAGCATTTGCAGTTTTAACGAGACCACACGCAGATTAGCTGGTATGCTTCCACTGGACTTCTGGACAGCAATCTCCGAAAGGGCATCACTAAAGTGGAAACACACCAGTTTATCACTATCTGTTAAACTACGCAATCAGAAACATAGTCTTGCCGTTGACACTAAGGTATTAAGAATAACATATAGGGACCTTCTACTTCGGGCATACGTACATATACATACATCAACACACACACACACAGCCACACTAACACACACACACACACACACACACACACAATTTTTGGAGTTCCTTAATTCCAATCAAGGTTTCGGGAGATTTTCCTTGGTCAGCAGGTGAATGTCGGATCTCGAGATACTCCATGTTTACTTTCTCTCTGCCCTGCTCCAAGCTTGTAGAGACGTTTTACAGAGAAAGAGAAAGTCCTACAACAGCCTGCCCTGCTCTCGCGAGTAGCGAATGAAAGACGCATACAAAAGTTACGTTTTTTTCTGCTATATACATACCAAGATCATAATCTCACTACATTAAACAGACTGAGTCGTTGCGGTTGTGTTTTTACGAGGTGCCTCAGCTCTTATCTGGTCTGCGTAATCTGAAAACGATTACTGCTGTAATAATAGACGTAAGCGAAATATTCGGATCCTCAGTGATGTTCTAAGGACGCTACCCCGGCAGACGATCACCATCTTGTGTCTGTACGCAAATTGTGGTTACTTTATAATTCTGTGTTGATTGATGAAATTAATAGTAACTATTATGTGTAATTTTAATGGCGTCACTCATATGCAGTGTTCACTTTTTCTATCATTTTGATCCTGTTAATCCTCAATAGGGACTTATAGCAAGAGAGAGAAACGAAGCAAGAAAGAAACGCTGTACGAAGTGTAATTTGAGAACCCTGCCATCATGTCTCAGCCCTTTTCCTTCCACCTCTTGCCACGCGGGTTAGTGTTGTCCATAGCGTAAGTTAGTTTAAGTTGGATTAAGTAGTGTGTAAGCATAGGGACCGATGACCTAAGCACTTTGCTCCCATAATATCTTACCACAAAAAAATTCTTTCCACGTCAAACCACGCCTGCACCACATTAAGACTTGGCGTTTTGTATTCCGTATATCTGAACTGACGTTCTCGCAATGTTGTCCACGTTCGTAGCGCACCGAAAGCAGACACGGATTTCACATTTTATACTCTCATCGTCATCTTCTGTGTGCGTGCTCCCAATATCCGCGTACTTCAAACGCGGAAATATGTTTGTTACTTACGCAGCTTTGGAAATGGCTGGATCAGATTTAGCAGACACAGACCTGGAAGTTAACTAGTGGGTAGCAAAAAACTACGTATTTTATAAAGAATGTGATTAGATCTATGAAGAATATCCACCATGAACTCGTATTTCAATAACTTAATTAATGCTTAGACCATTTGTGCACAGTTAAACGTATCCATCTACCATTAATAAATCAGATTTGTACATTATCATAAGCGAAAGCTGATTTATTAATGGTAGCGGTACTATTTACAGTAGCGTACATTATCATACCCCCTCCCCCCCCCCGCCCCCCCCCCCCCCCCCCCATGAACCATGGATGTTGCCGTTGGTGGCAGGCTTGCGTGCCTCAGCAATACAGATGGCCGTACCGTAGGTGCAACCACAATGGAGGGGTATCTGTTGAGAGGCCAGACAAACGTGTGGTTGCTGAAGAGGGGCAGCAGCCTTTTCAGTAGTTGCAGGGGCAACAGTCTGGATGATTGACTGATCTGGCCTTGTAACACTAACCCAAAACAGCCTTGCTGTGCTGGTACTGCGAACGGCTGAAAGCAAGGGGAAAATACGGCCGAAATTTTTCCCGAGGGCAAGCAGCCTTACTGTATGATTAAATGATGATGGCGTCCTCTTGCGTAAAATATTCCAGAGTTAAAATAGTCCCCCATTCGGATCTCTGGGCGGGGACTACTGAAGAGGACGTCGTTATCAGGAGAAAGAAAACTGGCGTTCTACGGATCGGAGCGTGGAATATCAGATCCCTTAATCGGGCAGGTAGGTCAGAAAATTTAAAAAGGGACATGGATAGGTTAAAGTTAGATATAGAGCGAATTAGTGAAGTTCGGTGGCAGGAGGAAAACGACTTTTGGTCAGGCGAATACAGGGTTATAAATACAAAGTCAAATAGGGGTAATGCAGGAGTAGGTTTAATAATGAATAAAAAAAATAGGAGTGCGGGTAAGCTACTACAAACAGCATAGTCAATGCATTATTGTGGCCAAGATAGATACGAAGCCCACACCTACTACAGTAGTACAAGTTTATATGCCAACTAGCTCTGCAGATGACGAAGAAATTGAAGAAATGTATGATCAAATAAAAGAAATTATTCAGATAGTGAAGGGTGACGAAAATTTAATAGTAATGGGTGACTGGAATTCGGTAGTAGGAAAATGGAGAGAAGGAAACGTAGTTGGTAAATATGGACTGGGGCAAAGAAATGAAAGAGGAAGCCGCCTAGTAGAATTTTGCACAGAGCACAACTTAATCATAGGTAACACTTGGTTCAAAAATCATAAAAGAAGATTGTATACATGGAAGAAGCCTGGAGATACTGACAGGTTTCAGATAGATTACATAATGGTAACACAGAGATTTAGGAACCAGGTTTTAAATTGTAAGACATTTCCAGGGGCAGATGTGGACTCTGATCACAATCTGTTGGTTATGAACTGTAGATTAAAACTGAAGAAACAGCAAAAAGGTGGGATTTAAGGAGATGGTCCTGGATAAACTGAAAGAACCAGAGGTTGTACAGAGTTTCAGGAAGAGCATAAGGGAACAATTGACAGGAATGTGGGAAAGATATACAGTAGAAGAAGAATTGGTAGCTCTGAGGGATGTTGTAGTGAAGGCAGCAGATGATCAAGTAGGTAAAAAGACGAGGGCTAGTAGAAATCCTTGGGTAACAGAAGAGATATTGAATTTAATTGATGAAAGAAGAAAACATAAAAATGCAGTAAATGAAGCAGGCAAAAAGGAATACAAACGTCTCAAAAACGATATCGACAGGAAGTGCAAAATGGCTAAGCAGGGATGGCTAGAGGACAAATGTAAGGATGTAGAGTGTTATCTCACTAGGGGTAAGATAGATACTGCCTACAGGAAAATTAAAGAGACCTTTGGAAAAAAGAGAACCACTTGTATGAATATCAAGATCTCAGATGGAGACCCAGTTCTAAGCAAAGAAGGGAAAGCAGAAAAGTGGAGGGAGTATATAGAGAGCCTATACAAGGGCAATATACTTGAGGACAATATTATGGAAATGGAAGAGGATGTATATGAAGATGAAATGGGAGATACGATACTGCGTAAAGAGTTTGACAGAGCACCGAAAGACCCGAGTCGAAACAAGGCTTCGGGAGTAGACAACATTCCATTAGAACTACTGACGGCTTTGGGAGAGCCAGTCCTGACAAAACTGTACCATCTGGTGAGCAAGATGTATGAGACAGGCGAAATACCCTCAGACTTCAAGAAGAATACAATAATTCAGATCCCAAAGAAAGCAGGTGCTCAGAGATGTGAAAGTTACCGAACAATCAGTTTAATAAGTCACGGATGCAAAGTACTAACGCGTAATCTCTACAGACGGATGGAAAAACTAGTAGAAGCCGACCTCGGGGAAGATAAGTTTGGATTCCGTAGAAATATTGGAACACGTGAGGCAATACTGACTTTACGACTTATCTTAGAAGCGAGATTAAGAAAAGGCAAATCTACGTTTCTAGCATTTGTAAGCTTAGAGAAAGCTTTTGACAATGTTGACTGGAATATTCTCTTTCAAATTCTGAATTTGGCAGGGTTAAAATACAGGGAGCGAAAGGCTATTTACAATTTGTACACAAACCAGATGACAGTTATAAGAGTCGATGGACATGAAAGTGAAGCAGTGGTTGGGAAGGGAGTGAGACAGGGTTGTAGCCTCTCCCCGATGTTATTCAATCTGTATATTGAGCAAATAGTGAAGGAAACAAAAGAAAATTAGGAGTAGGTATTAAAATCCAGGGAGAAGAAATAAAAACTTTGAGGTTCGCCGATGACATTGTAATACTGTCGGAGACAGCAAAGGACTTGGAAGAGCAGTTGAACGGAATGGACAGTGTCTTGAAAGGAGGGTATAAGATGAACATCAACAAAAGCAAAACGAGGATAATGGAATGTAGTCGAATAAAATCGGGTGATGCTGACGGAATTAGATTAGGAAATCAGACACTTGAAGTAGTAAAGGAGTTTTGCTATTTAAGGAGCAAAATAACTGATGTTGGTCCAAATAGAGAGGATATCAAATGTAGACTGGCAATGGCAAGGAAAGCGTTTCTGCAGAAGAGAAATCTGTTAACATCGTGTATAGATTTAAGTGTGAGGAAGTCGTTTCTGAATGTATTTGTGTGGAGTGTAGCTATGTATGGAAGTGAAACATGGACGATAAATAGTTTAGACGAGAAGAGAAGCTTTCGAAATGTGGTGCTACAGAAGAATGCTGAAGATTAGATGGATAGATCATATAACTAATGAGGAGGTATTAAATAGGATTGGGGAGAAGACGAGTTTGTGGCACAACTTAACTAGAAGAAGGGATCGGTTGGATGGAGATGTTCTGAGGCATTTAGGGATCACCAATTTAGCATTTGACGGCATCGTGGAGGGTAAAAATCGTAGAGGGAGATCAAGAGATGAATACACTAAACAGATTCAGAAGGATGTTGGTTGCAGTAGGTACCGGGAGATAAAGAAGCTTGCACAGGATACAGTAGCATGGAGAGCTGCATCAAACCAGGCTCAGGAATGAAGACCACAACAACAACAACAACAACAACAACAACATTATCATAGTGAGATTCACTCCTGCAGTCTACAGTCCCGGTGATTCCACTGGCTTTACATATTTTCCAGTAATTAAATTAAATAAATAACAGGACCTCTCCTTGGTAAGCGCACCATTCAACATATCTTCTACATTTTCGTCAAGATGAAAATGGATTTTTAATGTCTGACGGCTAATTAAAACGAAATCAGTCTATGTACTAGTAGTGTATAACGAAGTCGGTCTCATTGTGTTGTTTGTGTAGGCAGCTCAGCAAATCGGATCTTGGTGGTTGTCAGTTCGATCAGACAACGCGCGCACCCTATCAGTGAGCTGATTGGTGGCTGAGCGTGGTGCTGGTATTGAGCTGACAGCGGAGCTATAAGGGCTCAAAGGACTGCAGACTCCCAGTATTCGGCCGGGGAGAGATAACCCGACGAAAGGATGTGCCGCATAAGACTATGGGACGACAGATTCAGTTCCGATAACAGTGGAGCTACCAGTATCGCCAGAATATTACTGACTCCTCACTCTGATGGTAATGTCAGGTATACGTATGGAGCATGCGGGCTTTCTGAAGAGGAAATGTAATGTGGTGGGGCCCTCAACAACTTTTTTTTAATCTCGTTTCCTGAGGGGAGAAGGCGGGCTGTTTTAAGGCTTATCTCAGTGCACCTCATCAGCCAGAGGTTTACATCTTTATTTAATTTATCGTATATATCTTGTATTTTTCTATACATGCTATACATAATATTGGTTTTTTTGGTTCATTGACATATAAATAAGGGATTGGTAACATTATAAATGAAAATAATTGACATAAAAATAAAAATAGATAAGTGATGTATCATTGATAATAGTTTGCATTTTTCCCATGCTATCTTGTGCAAGAGTGTTTTGTGGTGTTCGTACTTTTGTGTTTTCGCTTACTTCTACGTTACAGGTTCTTCTATCCTGTTACTACAGTACTTGGAGTAGGGTATTACAATATTTTACTTAGTCTGTGATCGTTTTTGTTCTCTTTTGTCATGTTTTATGTGTGTTGCTGTTGTGTTTTTCTGTGTGATACTTGTGTGTTTTGAGCGGTGTGGAGCCGTTGCGTGTTTTGGATATGGGGTTTGGTGCGTTGTACTTCATGTCATGGGCTTTTGTTATGGTCTTTCGTCTAGGTGAGGTGGGGTGTTTCAGGATGAGTCAGTTGTTTTATTATTGGTACTAGGTCGGGGAATATTTTGGAGGTGTTTTGAGCTGCTGTACGCCCTGGATAGATGCATTTAAATTTTCGTCGTCGTGTCGTTGGTGGTTTGTTTGTCAGTATGTCTTCCATGTCTGGTATTTTGTGGAGGATATGGGATCCATATCTTGCTCTGAGTTTGATGAGGCTTATCTGCAGTGATGTCATTTCTGTGATCTGGTATGCTTCGTTGCTTGGGGTGCGAGGTGGTAGTTTTGCGATGCTGCGCAATAGTCGTCGCTCTGTTGCGTATGCCCTCCGCGGTGGCCGTGCGGTTCTAGGCGCTCCAGTCCGGAGCCGCGGTGCTGCTACGGTCGCAGATTTGATTCCTGCCTAGGACATGGGTGTTTGTAATGTCCTTAGGTTAGTTAAGTTCAAGTAGTTCTACGTTCTAGGGGACAGATGACCACAGCAGTTGAGTCCCATAGTGCTCAGAGCTTTTTGAACCATCTGTTGCGTATAGTTTTTTGGCTATAATCTTCGGTATACCGCATAGTGGCGCTGAGGCGTATTCGTAAATAGGTCTGATGTATGTTTTGTACGTGTGTATGGCTGTCCTGGTGGAACATCCATACAGTCGGTCTTGGACTTGTCTGATGAGGTTTTGTCTTCGTCTTGTTTTGTTTAGTAGGTGCTGAAGATGAGTCTTATACTTTAGGTGTTTGTCAAGGAATACCCCGAGATATCTTGCGGAGTCTATGAGTTGTAGGGGTCGGTTCTAGAGGCTGAGGCGTGATGCCGGTGCGTTTTTGTTGTCGTTTTCGAGTCAGGTTTCGGTGCTGGGATAGCACTGTTTATGTTTTTCTGGGCTTTGGTGTTATCCTCCATTTTGTCATCTAGTCGTCGACGTTGGTCAAGTATCTTGTGGGTTTTCGTTGACTGGTGTCTGTCCGGAGGCCTGTACACCTGTAGGCGTCTCTTGGGATCGGTACGTCATGCGTGAACAGATCGTACAGTAGCGGAGATAGTATAGCTCCTTGTGGGACGCCTGCCTCTGGGGTGAATGGTTCTGATGCTACGTCGTTTACATGGACTCTGGAGATCCTTCTGGTGATCTGGATGCGTATGAGGCGCACTAGTTTGGATGGGATGCCTAATGTACCATTCAAGGTAGATGCCTGTAATTCATAACAATTCAGGTTTACGCTGACAGCTTTCTAAAGACACGGCGAACGACCATATCGGATGAAGCGTTTATATTTTGGAAATTCGTTTCTCCGTGTTACTTATATAATTTACCGTCGGATACTAAACTTTAAACTAATGAAGATGTTGAAAATCTGATTACACCATCAGAATCGTCTTGCAAATAATAGTAATATACGTCTTTCTTTTCGAGTTACCATGATCCATCTGGCTACTATTAATCTCTACACGAACTGTGAAATGTCCGTCGTGATGGTTTCACTAAGTCCTTCATGTTTGGCCCTCCCGGCGTACAGCGTCACCAAGGAATTCCCAGCCACGCGGCTGGATGGACGGCGTGATCCGACCGTTGTGAGGCGTCATGCGCTTGCTAACAAGCGTCGAATTGCCAAAAGGCCCGAGCGGTGGCCACCAACTCTGAACTTTGAATATTTTCAGAGCGCCACAACTCGCCCGTTACGTCACGAGCACCAAACGTATGCATATGTATACGTATATAGCTACAGGCTATTCGCCAATTGAGTGCTATACAGCAATATCTTCTTCTCGTTTTTATGCGTTGAAACGTAACTTGTTGTACCGTTCCAATGTTTAATTAAATTGCTAGCACGCAGAAATTATTAGCAAGAGTTTCATCTCTTGCAGGTAATATCTCAGGAGGTGTCCAAAAGGAGAGAATGGACTAAACAGTGTTATTTATTGAATTTTTTGTGTTGTGTACCACGTTTCCCATTTTCTTTTCCTTTGTGCGGCCTGGACGGTATATATGAGTGAGTGTGTGAACTAGCAGAAAGCTTTAGGCACAGATTGTAACACTGCATGTATGGTCGTTCTAGGGTAGGGTAGTACCAACCCCCCAAGCGTGAACAAGTTCAGCAGAGACCAAGTTCGCCGGTCAGGGCAAAGATGACACGTAGGCGCGCGTATTGGCTCTGTCAGGTTGACGCGCCACCACCACCACGTTTTTAAGCGGAACGGTTAGGCGAATTCGGTTGGAAGAGCACTTGTTCCTGGGTCATGGTACTGGACAGAGATGGAGACGCAGCTCTCGTTTTGGTAGGTATTAGATTGTCTGAAATCTGATCTGTAATGAAGTCCAGATGTTGAACTCAGGTGCGAAATTACCACTGAACCCCACAAGGGAATTGATTTTCTTAATTCACTCGAATTTCAGTAGACCTTGCGTTAGTGCCTTGTCCAGGCAACGCACCATGTGCGTTAAGCTCATGGTCACGTTATTGTTCTGTGTTTAACGGAAATTCACTCATTCGATGTATTTTAATCTGCTCTTCCATTTACAGTAATATTTGGGGATTTTTATTTATTTTCCATATGTTTTCTTTGTGAACTTGCTTTCGCGCCACGTGGTCGGTTGGAGCAACCGCCTCATTGATAAATTGTAGTTTCGGCCTGAAAATATATTGTACATGATGAATAATCATACGATAGTGAACGAGTGTAAAATAGGGAAGGAATAATCGTGTGTGGCCATATTTTTCTGGTTTCTGTTGGCTACTGAAACTTGGCCATGTGGGTCGAAGAGCATTGAAGTGATGTTTCTTGAGCGCCCCCATAACGAGTTGATTTGTTGGCGATGTTGTGCGTTAAGTAAAATACTCGTGCCACTAGGAAAAGTATCGGAATTTAATGCCCACTGATTTGATAAAGATTTGCGAAATACTCTTCCACCATGGCCTAGTTTTGATTATAATGTCTTTGCGGAACTTGTTCTGAGTAATCTATAGCGACTGAATGTAATAACCGAGGGTTTAGGTATTGTGCGGTTGTATAAAATTACATTGAAGCCAGGTCTGCGCTCCTCTGTCGCATTCCATAATTACGTGGCTAAACTGAACCATGTTAACTAGAGACCGGTTTTGATGATGTACAGTGCAAGAAAAACACGACTAGTTGTTGAAATACCATCGGTACTGAATAAATACCAATTAATCTCTACCTTCGACTGATTATTTATTATTTACTCCTTCCATCATAAAGAATAGAAGAACAGGTGGCAGTCAGTACCACAGTCGAATTCTGGGTCATGAAAGCAGACAAACGCTATATACTGCCTATTAAGCCCTGTATAGGTGCCTTCGGTAGCGGTTAAAAAAAAAATAAAATAAAAGAGCTTTATCCGTTGCGTTCAAATTTTTACTGGTTCGTTCAAACCTTCCGCTAGAAATTATTAATACCCAACAATAACTCGCAGGAGCCAGTAATTTCGTGGACCACACGGATTTAAGAAACCATTTACTACAGATGGTAGCTTGCTAATTCTTTAAAAACATTTCCTTTTACGCACTAAAAATTGTTAAGTAGTCACATGAAATATGCACCTGACAACAACGTTCATCGGCAGGCACGCACTGAATTTCTTGACTTTGTACAAAGTCAATGTTACGAGTTACACGATTCAATTCAATGCAGACTTATCTATAAAACAAATTAGGAAGCCGTAAGCTTCATTATCGTTCTGAGAACCCGATTTCTCTGTTGTAAGTTTCTATTATACTATAAGGAGCAGGTCACTGTATTCTATAAGTAATTTTAAAGCGTTTAGAAATAAATTTTTCTCTCTATTATTCTGCCACATTCAAAGGGTCTTTTCCGTATCTTTCTGATGAAGACTGTCAAAATTTCAAATGGTATGATTAAAGGGATACATAAAAATGGGAAACGGTAGCCGAAAATTATGGGATCGACGAGAGAAATGAGTGAGGGGAGCGACTGCTACAATTTTCAGAATTTACTAAAATACGTGTAAGGATCAAGTTTTTGAACACCAACGCTAACGAGGAATTCATATGGACAAGCCTCTATTTCAATGTTAAAACAGTCTGCGTTTGAAATGAAATCAACACCGATAGTAACCACCAGCTAGTTACAGCAAGTATTGATATGAAATCAAGGGAATAATAGAATAAGCTAGTGACACTCAAGAGACATACTATTAATTTGGCAAAACTTTACGGAAAAGAAAACTTCCACCAGGTCCTCAAGCTAGAATTTCAAGATTAGGTGGAAGATCTGGCAAAACCAGTTGTTTCAGATGCATAAGAATTTGGTGCTGTAAGTAAGAGTAAAGCTCAACTTTGAAAACTTGGCGATGAAATTAGAAATTTTTTTACAGTGAGAAGGAATGTTAAAATTCAATTTGATCGTGACAGAGTGTTCCGAACTGTGTAAAACTTTGAGAGTAGAAAAGAAGGCTGATTTAAAGAAAAACAATGAGGCCTTTCTAAGCCGCAGCTTACAGAACAAAACAGTCTTAAACTTGTTAGTCTTAAACAAAGCCAAACGAAATCTCCTCATTGGCCAGATCCTGATTATTACGATAGATGCAGACAATATCAGACTAAGCGATACAGAAGAAATTTTAAATTTAATCATTTTTAAAGCCACTTGTATGCAAAACAGAGGATAATTAGTTCAGTTACACAAGGTACCGCAGATGACGCCTTCGGAAGAGGAATATGCTTCTGGTGCCTTGAAAAAGGGCACTTACTCTCGTTATGCAAACTTGCCTGTTGATATTCTAAGGAGTTCTGATGAGCAAACTTACGAGCCCTTGTCAAAAGTATTTACTCAGATGTGACTTGAAACACCACTTTACTTTCAGGTGACGCTGCGAACTTATACCCTAAATGATGTCAGCAAACTTCCGTCCGAGATAACATTGCACACCACGCAGCATCAACTCCACACGCAAACACATCCACTGTTGTCTCGCAAGACTCTCAAACCGGAAGCGAGATTCAGATTTGTTGGGAAATTTTAAGGAAATGTGATTTAACCACGAAGGAAGTGGCTTAAAAAAACACTCGTTCGACTGGTTCTTCAATACTAAAGTTCAATTCTGTTATCTTAGCGGCTCGCGCATGCCCGCCCAGACGCGGGAGAGTGCTGCGTTGCCAGTTGCGCGCGCCAAGAGAAGAAGCGCCATAGTATAATATACAGGGTGTTTCAAAAATGACCGGTCTATTTGAAGCGGCAATACAAACTAAACGACCAGCGATAGAAATACACCGTTTGTTGCAATATGCTTGGGACAACAATACATTTTCAGGCAGATAAACTTTCGAAATTACAGTAGTTACAATTGTCAACAACAGATGGCGCTGATGTCTGGGAAACTCTATAGTACGATATTTTCCACATATCCACCATGCGTAGCAATAATATGGCGTAGTCTCTGAATGAAATTACCCGAAACCTTTGACAACGTGTCTGGCGGAATGGCTTCACATGCAGATGAGATGTACTACTTCAGCTGTTCAATTGTTTCTGGATTCTGGCGGTACACCTGGTCTGTCAAGTGTCCTCACAGAAAGAAGTCACAGGGGTTTATGTCTGGCGAATAGGGAGGCCAATCCACGCCGCCTCCTGTATGTTTGGGATAGCCCAAAGCAATCACACGATCATCGAAATATTCATTCAGGAAATTAAAGATGTAGGCCGTGCGATGTGGCGGGGCACCATGTTGCATAAACCACGAGGTGTTCGCAGTGTCGTCTAAGGCAGTTTGTACCGCCACAAATTCACGAAGAATGTCCAGATAGCGTGATGCAGTAATCGTTTCGGATCTGAAAAATGGGCCAATGATTCCTTTGGAAGAAATGGCGGCCCAGACCAGTACTTTTTGAGAATGCAGGGACGATGGGACTGCAACATGGGGCTTTTCGGTTCCCCATATGCGCCAGTTCTGTTTATTGACGAAGCCGTCCAGGTAAAAATAAGCTTCGTCAGTAAACCAAATGCTGCCCACATGCATATCGCCGTCATGAATCCTGTGCACTATATCGTTAGCAAATGTCTCTCGTGCAGCAATGGTAGCGGCGCTGAGGGGTTGCCGCGTTTGAATTTTGTATGGATAGAGGTGTAAACTCTGGCGCATGAGACGATACGTGCACGTTGACGTCATTTGGACCGCAGCTGCAACACGGCGAACGGAAACCCGAGCCTGCTGTTGGATCACCTGCTGCACTAGCTGCGCGTTGCCCTCTGTGGTTGCCGTATGCGGTCACCCTACCTTTCCAGCACGTTCATCCGTCACGTTCCCAGTCCGTTGAAATTTTTCAAACAGATCCTTTATTGTATCGCTTTTCGGTCCTTTGGTTACATTAAACCTTCGTTGAAAACTTCGTCTTGTTGCAACAACACTGTGTTCTAGGTGGTGGAATTCCAACACCAGAAAAATCCTCTGTTCTAAGGAGTAAACCATGTTGTCCACAGAACACTTGCACGTTGTGAACAGCACACGCTTACAGCAGAAAGACGACGTACAGAATAGCGCACCGACAGACTGCGATGTCTTCTATAGCTTTCAGATCACTTGCAGCGCCATCTGTTGTTGAAAATTGTAACTACTGTAATTTCGAAAGTTTGTCCGCCTGAAAATGTACTGTTGTCCCAAGCATATTGCAACAAACGGTGTATTTCTATCGCTGCTCGTTTAGTTTTTATTGCTGTTTCAAATATACCGGACATTTTTGAAACAACCTGTAGTTCGCACACTTACGTTTAGAGGAAAGCGCGCAGATTATGAAGTAAAGCCATCAAGGCCTCATTAGCCCTTTCACTGCTTCAGAGACGTGCTCACCGCATTCCACGCTGTGCGCGGTTTTGTCGTCAATGCATTGCTCGCCTGTGCAGACACATGGTGTTCCGACTACTTGACACACTTACCATTCGATTTCACATAAACTATTTGGTCCAAAAATTTGATTTTTACACATCTTCTTGACTGATACCTTCGCCCCATAAATCGCTTAATTTTGTTTCGATGTTCAACGCAGTTATTGTGCAGCATTAAATGTAGTAAACCATTGCACGAAATATTGATGAGTTTGCAGTCCACTGCGTATACTTTCCGTATAGTGGACTTTAGTTGCCACTAGAAATTTCAAAAAACTACATTCAAACGAATAAAATTCATGAAGTAAGACACTTCTAAATTGTTTTTAAATAAAGAAAATATTATACACCGAACAAGATTTGTACTCAGAACCTTTTGAGTAGCAGCCAAAAACCTTTACCATTACGCTAACGTAGCGCATCGTTCAAAAATGTCCTGGAGTACTTTAAACAGTCACACAAAATACCTACAAACACTGTTGGTATGGCTGTAAATTACCCACGTTTCGTCGAAGTACAATAGGAAATAAACAATTACCACTGTTCTTTATTGCGAAAAAGCGGTTAGTGAAAATGAATTTCCTAGTTATCGCCTGAATTAGGAGGCTTATTGCTTGTTTGGTTTAATTACTTAATGGAATATTAAGCACTTGAGATAAAGAATGCTTTTTCCAGACTTTCTTTTATAGAACGTCTGCTATCAAGACATTGCTTTTGTTCAATTACTTTATTTACGACTGAACGTTTCTAACGTTTCTAAAACTGAAGACACTGGTCCGTGCTCTGCGCTGCAGTCGAGCTCTGGCAACGTCGCTCTCTGTTCATTGGCTGACTGTGTGTTGTGACGTCAGATGCGCAGAACGAACCTAATCTCGGCCGACGTCGTAAATAACGCGCACTTTAGTCATTGGTCTGCGACCCTTACCAATCAGGGTTATTAGAAGACGAACAGAAGAGCCAACGAAGAGCTGCGCATTTCCTCACAGGATGTTTTACATGGCGCGAGAGCGTTCCGACGCTCACCAAACTGCACTGGAAGACGCCACTGGAGAGGCGCCGTGCACCACGCACAGGTCTGCTTCTGAAATCCCGACAGAGCACATTCTGGAAAAGGTCCGGCGACGTATTATTTCCGCCCACATTCCTGTCTCGAAATGATCACAAAGAGAAATCCAAGCAATGTAGAGGCTATACTACTAAAAGGCTAAATCTCTTCACCACCCAAGTTGCATGTTGCCCATGTAATGGATTCCAGAGGGAGCTATAATTTGATTTCCAGTGTTTCGTACAATTGTTGAGCGAATGTAAAATTTAAATTGCTATCATTATCTAGTCACCAAGAGGCGTAATCTTATGACAAACATTTAATGCAATAATACGTGTATTTTACATGCAAACTGTATAAATGTTTTGTGCCAGCGTTCTCACAGAGCGCATACCCAGAATATATTCATCCATTACATGAGAAGTACACTAGTTAACGACTTCCAACAAACTTTACAAACTTTTTGTCTGTGACACCCCGCACAAAATATTAAGAATTAGAAAGTATGGAGCTTGCTACATTTTCTTTGTTAAAACAGTAATAATAAAGTGGGGGGCATGACATTTTAATTTATTACCTTTTTACTACCACTCTATCGTCAACACGTTTTCCACGTAGTATGCACATATACCACTGAATGTACTCGCAATATTATATCACTGCACGACATATAGTCCAGGAGTTATGACGTCATAAACATGAGGTGTATTTAAAACTAGCTTTTTACAAAGACAAAGCAAATTACCGAGACTATACTCATAATATCATAACGAGAGCATCCTAAAAAACTTTAAAAAAAATTTCTTACTTTTTCTAGACTTTATCATTAGTCAAAAAACATATTTAGTGTATTATGTCTTCGACAATAAGGGTTTTACATATTTAATGTCAAATATTTAGCACATTATGTAATTTGCAAAGTAATGATCCGCTCGAATCTCTTTTATGCGTGGGAATTCGATTCTTTTACAAGGGCCGTTCGAAGAGAAACGAGACAGAGGCATAATTACAGAAACCTGTATGTTAGAAGTATTGACCCTGGCTGCTGAGACACTTGTCGCACTGTGACACAAGGCGGTGAATGGCTGTCTCATAAAATTTCCGGGGCTGCGATGTTAAACAGATCCCCACACACAGCTGGACGTCGTCTTTCGAGTTGAATCGTTTCTCCCTCAGAGCATTTTTAAGGGGACCAAAAATGGCGTAATCACAGGGAGAGCGGTTCGGACTAGATGGAGAGTGGCCGAGAACCTCCATTTTGAGTTTCTGCAGGAGAGTTGGCCGTATGAGGCTTTGCATTGTCGTGAAGTAGAATGACGCCATGGGTGAGATTGGCTGGTCATCTTGATTTGATCGCTTGGCGAACGGTGCACAAGGTTTTCGAGTAACGCTAAGCATTCACTGTTGTTCTGTGCTGCAGGAAGTAAATGAGATGGGGGCCATCTTGGTCAAAGAAGCATGACCTTTCCTCCACTTGTGTGGATGGCCTAGGCTTTTTTTTTGGTGGTGGTAACCCTGGATGCTTCCACTGTCGTTTTGTCTCTGGTTCGAAGTGATGACGCCATGACTCATCTCCAGCCACCACTCGTGTCAGGAACGCATAGCGCTACAGATAAGTAAGACAGTGGGCCGTGCTTCCTGGTGTGGCTGAACACTGTGTTGCACCCACTGGGAACACACACTCCTTCATGATGGTGTGAACACTTCCGACGTTCAATCCGACCACAGCGGTTATGACTTTCACAGACACTCGGCGGTCCTGGGTAAGGAGTGCATCCGCCAGCTGGACGATGTCACCGGCAATTGGCCCTCCAGACCGTGCACCATCGGCTGACGCCACCCGTTCTTCGCTTAAGCGCTTGTGCCACGCCTAGATCTTTGCAAGGGACGCGCAGTGTTCGCCGTACACTTGTGACGTTCTTTTGACACCTCCATGTCACTGTCTGCAATGAGACTGGTAGCGTTGGACGATTGATGCATGCTGCTGCTAGCTCTGTATTGTCACGTGACGTGCACGCGTTCGCTCCGGTCGGAAGCACACCTAGTTACACACGCCACGATATTACCCTCCTGAAACTTCCTGGCAGATTAAAACTGTGTGCCGGACCGAGACTCTAACTCGGGACCTTTGCCTTTCGCGGGCAAGTGCTCTACTAACTGAGCTACCCAAGCACGACTCACGCACCGTCCTCCCAGCTTTACTTCTGCCAGTACCTCGTCTCCGAGTTCGAGTCTCGGTCCGGCACACGGTTTTAATCTGCCAGGAAGATTCATATCAGTGCCCTGCAGAGTGAAAATGTCATTCTATTACCCTTCTGTCACCGGTTTGCGCGTTCCAGACTCCGGCCCATTCTTTTAGAACGCCAGTTATAATAATCGTATAATGGGGAGGGAGGCTTACTGTTTATAGCTAATACGGAGTTTTTCCGACAGTAATTTTTCATAAATGGCATTCGCAAATTGGACAGGTAAGGGTCAGAAGATAGTTGTACGAGAGGTACCCTCCGCCACACATTTAAGGTGCAGATGTAAATGTAAATATCTCTATTGAAGGTAAGCTATCAGTGTTTCCAGCAGAGGCTGATAAGCTTCGTTTGTTCCTGCAACTCCTTACAGTCTTATGATGTTGTGACCTCTGTACGTGTAACTGCGCACCCAGCCAGCTACCTGTGAGAGCGGCACCGAACGTCGTCCTGGGAGACGCCAGACACCGAATTACGGGGACGGCCGCCGCGACGTCTTCTCTCTGCGCTAATGCAGTGCGGCCGCTCTGGACTTCCCACTGTGCGTCGCTTGGTGTCTGCTCGGAGCCCAGCTGTCGCGCGCGCCGGCCGTGCCTCCACATTACGTAAGCGAGGCCGAGAATGGGCGACACGGGAAGCCTCTCCCCGCGAGGCGGGCAACCCGCACTGCACAGAACTGCTGCCGGCCGGTAGGGTATCTTGGCGCAGGTTATGCGAGTGCTCTCTACGTCATTAAGGCGGCGGAGTAACTCTGCGTGTACCCACATTACGTGCGTCGTCTGAGTTCCTCGGAATGGGACAAGAGGTTTTCCTGCTAACCTGTCCCTACTACTTTTACCAAAATGCCGAAACATATGAAAGGTCTCTGTTGGATTACTTTCATGTTAATTTCTTAAATCTGTTGTAATTTAAGGCATAAATTCCTCTTCTAAATTTACTGTGGTGTTTCTGACTATCTGGGAGGAGACTGAGCAGTGGCACGTGTTTCTTTTACACATAAACCAGAACGATCTGTCACACTACTACTTTAATACACAGTTTATATGTAATTCATGTCACACAGTCTCATACAGAACCTACATTCGCTTTCTTTTATATACTGTATATGATAAGATATTGTCATCCCCCTTCCCTTCTGTGTGAGAGGATGAATGAGCAAATGTATTTCTAGTTGCATGCTTGAAGGTAGCATATAAGCCTGTCCGCTAGAGAACTGTAGGACCAATGTCGGAACAGGTAGGTAAGCTTTCTAAAAGCACAGAGGTTTCTATTCTTAGTATGGTCCTGTCCGTCCCTTGTCATGTTGGTATAGGAAGCTGCCTCTCTGGTCACTTCCGTTTGTATCTGTTAAGCACGCTCGGTGGGGTCCCAGGTCAGTCGGTCCGCGGCGAGCGTCTGAAGTGGTAAGATCTCCGGCTAAGCGCGTCTCTGCTAAGTCCGTAGGACAATGGATTTCTTAAGTTCAGCCTAACTGAAAATTTAATCACCTTTGTGTCAGGTTTAGCTCTAAAATATCCAATGTTATCTCAAATTGCAACGCAGTGTAATTCGAGTGTGAAGTTCAGAATATTTTCCGGTAGTTGCTTTGTCATTACGTTGTGAGTAAAGTGGAACCACGTATTGATCAGTAACTCTAACTAAGATCATCAATCTTAAGTGCGAATGTGCGTGAGATTATAACGTCTCGTCTTGACAATATTTTTCAATATAGAACTTTTCTTTATGTTCAAGCCACGTCGGGTGTACTTTGTGAGACCAGTACCAAGTGCTTATACAATTGTTTGACCCATCACGTTAATAGTAGGACGATAGTAACCAGTTCGAGGTTTTTGTTTTGTAAATTGAGTTTCGATGTAATTTATTTTAATTATCAAAATTATTGTGGAGTTACGCTCTTTGTGTATACCAAGTTGACCACGTGAAGCATGTGGTCTAAGCATCAAAGTAGCCCTCAGCCATTCTTTTAGGGAAGATTTCACAGAGAGTTAGTATGAATTTAGTATACCAGTGTGTGGTAAATACGTGACGGACAGGACTGCGCTACGAACGTAACTTCTTTGGGTGAAAATTGAATCGGTTGGTTGTGGTTAATTTCCTCTTGGATATGTTTCAACGTTCTTCGTTTGTTATTTTATGAATGCAGTGTTGTATGTAGTCTCCCAATCTTGGCTCCCTATTTTATGTATTCCGTAACTTTAGAAACTCACATTTTCCCAAGCCTAAATAAGGCACCAGTTTAGTTATGAATCATGTTTGATATCCTGAAATTTTAACGGAACAATTATCAATGGTAAAATAAATGTCCAAATATAAACTGATTTATTTCTTTTTATTTAAATTGTCTTTATATATATATATATATATATATATATATATATATATATATATATATATATATATATATATATATATATATATATCACCGGTTATCGTAAGATGAGTACTAAAAGATTGTAATTAATGTTAATCTGGTTGAAAATTTGGTAAGCTGGACTGGATACTTGGTGAAACAGTTGCTCAGTAATGTAAGGTTAACTTCCTCAGATAGCTCACAGCCTTTAACCCACTTTGATGGTCTTGAATATCAGCACCACTTTCAGAACAAATTAATGCAACAACATTACACATATATAAAACACATGAATGTGCCAGGAGGTATTTTACCACTCAGCGCAATTGCCGAAAACCGTTACTGGTTAATGGATACTCCGCTCGAACGGACCTATCTGTTGGTTACCCACTGATACGTTCTATTACACACGTGTGTTTCTCCCCAAGGAATTCGCTCCCAGTTCGGACTGAATCCACTTTCTGTGGACAATCCGTATTCGCAGTGGCGGATAGCATTCCCTGCTCACATATTTTTCTTTCCCTCACGACGGCAGTTCAGCCGATCACACAAATTTTAAAAATTATAAAACTCACTTTTATAGTATGTCTCGACATATAAAAAGTTTTAGACAGCGCAAATTCGCATAAGATGTTTAAAATTCTCAGTAAAAGAGGTACGGGGTAAGGGCAGACAGTTTACAGTACATACAAGATCCAGGACAGGGTAATACGTCAAGGTGATCAAGGGACAGGAAATTCGACAATGCAATGGAGGGAGTTGTCCAGATGAATTAGATTTGGAACTTACTTCCCTACCTGTAGACATTTCATTTTATTGGGCAAATGATGAGAAACTTTTGTTCCTTCATATTAAACACCTTTCTGAGAGAATATATGTATTGTGATGGTGCAGTTAAAATGTGTAGCTCCTTGAAGAGGTATCCAGCATTACGTCCGCAAATGAACATAATTATCGTTACTGTTCTCTTTGATGCAATGAGTATTTTCTTTCTGAGTGATCAGTTACCCATAAAATTATTCTATAGGCCAGAAAATATGCAAATTACGTTAGGAGGCTGATAGATTTATTTGGAAGATCAGCAATACTACGAAGAACAAAAGTAGTTTTCTTCTTGCAGTTCATCACTTCCTCAGTATATACCCCTAGAATTGACGTCATACTGTATTAGCTGTAAAATTTAGTAAAAATGTGACGTCACCGTTGGATATAAGAACTGCTATAGCGTAGTTAGTCTGTCTGCATGACAGTTACAAATACGTAATATATATGAAAATAGTAACTGTTCTTGAAAGAACAGATACCGTTGATGAGCGTGCAGCTTCTCTAGAATAAATAATAATTAACTGAAACCCTCAGCTGCCGACGATTTGTTGATATACCTCGATGGCGACAGCTGAAATGTGTGCCCCGACCGGGCCTCGAACCCAGGCTCTTCAGCTTACATGACAGGCGCTCTATCCATCTGAGCCACCGAGGACACAGACGAATAGCGCGACTGCAGGGACTTATCCCTTGCATGATTCCCGTGAGACCCGCATTCCCTACTGTCCACAGAGCGGATACGGTCGTCCAGAACATCCATGATGCCCTACTCCACCTGCAACGGCAGGGGAAGGAGGTTTCTTTTTGCTGCGTGCCGGGGCACGTGGGTATTAGGGGAAACGAACTGGCGTATGTGGCTGCCAAAGATGCATTATCTCTCCCTCAGGTTGTTGAATGTGCCGTCCTCATTTCCAAGGGGTCTTATACTGTCGACTGGAAATGAAACAAGTATTAAATACATAAATTTTTGCGCGTGCAAAGACGCGAAGTGACAAAAACACAAAATCAAATAAACTATGATAGCAGTGGTGTCTGCAATGCAACAAAATCAAGGACAATACAATGTTCATTGTTAATACTAACTGTACTGTCTAAGATTTAAATATGTTGATGGTAACGTCTGTGATATGATAACTCCTGTTTCTTAACTCAGAATACAATTATTGTTCGTTAACATAAAATGACTGATTTTATTTAATGTTCACATGTGTGTAAAGCAGTTATTGGCATTTTCAGTGTAGCACATGTACGACAATTGTTGGCTACCATTGTTGAAACATTCTCTGAATTCACCTAGAGCTGGTCGTAGCGCTCACATACTCGCTAAAAGCTGGTTTCATTAATCAAGAGAAGTAAAATGTGCAAGCAATATGATCAGAATTAGAATTTTCTTCAGGTACACTAGGACACAGCCAACCGCATTTGTTAAAAAACGCTGCTGCTCATTTTATCTTACTATTTTCAGCTTCTTGTAAATAGTTTCTAGGTTATCAGCACACCTACACGCGCAAACCACACACACCCTGAAAATAAGACAGCTCACGTTCTCCTATTTAATGCACTGTTTAAGATGATAGTCACCGTCACACTCTTATGAAGCTAGCCACATCTTTAAGCAAATAGAAACTATCGTGAGACGTTCGACTCGACGTGTACTATTACGTGAAATGCACTTCACTCACTTAACGGTTTTCTATATCCAAGTTATATGAACCTCGTATTGAATTTGAAGAACATTCAAAGCAAAGCTATAAAGATTAACGATAATCATTCTCCTACTGCAACCTACATCCTTCTGAGTCTGTTTAGAGTCTCCATCTACGATTTTTACCCTCCAAGCTGTCCTCCAATGCTGCATTTGTGATCCCTTGACGCATCAGAACATGTCCTACCAACGGTTCCCTTCTTCTTGACAGGTTGTGCCACAAACCCCTCCCCAATTCTATTCAATACCTCCTCACTAGTTATGTGATCTACCCTCCTAATCTTCAGCATTCTTCTGTAGCACCCCATTTCGAAAGCATCTATTCTCTTCTTGTCCAAACTATTTATCGTCTATCTTTCACTTCCATACATGGCTACACTCCATACAAATACTTTCAGAAACGACTTCCTGGCATTTAAATCTATACTCGATGTTAACAAATTTCTCTTCTTCAGAAACGCTTTCCTTCCCATTGCCAGTCTACATTTGATATCCTCTCTACTTCGACCATCATCAGTTATTTTGCTCCCCAAATAGAAAAACTCCTTTACTACCTTAAGTGTCCCATTTCCTAATCTAATTCCCTCAGCATCACCTGACTTAGTTCGACTGCATTCCATTATCCTTGTTCTGCTGTTGTCGATGTTCATGTTATATCATCCTTTCAAGACATTTTCCATTCCGTTCAACTGCTCTTCCAAGTCCTTTGCTATCTCTGTTATCACTTACTTACAGAAAAAGCGAGAACTGATCCGTTTTATAATCTTCGAATAATACGTATCAAAATAAAAGTGTTCGTAAATGTATCATTATAGATCCCAATGACTATATCTTAAAGTGGAAAAAAGACGAAACACGTGTGGGAGAATATAACAGAGTGCAGTAATAGATGACGTTTTTTATTGATAAAACAAATATTTCTGTGCTTGCTACAGAGGATGACCACGCAAACAGACTCGTTATTTGGCCTAAGTTTTTCGGTACTTTGCGACATTATAAATTATGTACTTAAGCTTTTATTCATGGAAGGAGACCTGAATGCAGAAAGTGAACGCGAAGCGAAGCAAATATTCGTAAATAGGTAGGTCTCGCAGGAGAAAGTAACAAACGAAAGCCCCTTCCCACTAGAATCTTCTCGCCCCTGTTACCGAACACTGGAGCCACAGGCAGTATGAAGTGGGAACTAATGAATAGGCAGGCAGCCGGAGCGAGCGGCAAGTTTGGCCGCGGAGTTGGCCAGCAGGAGCCCAGAGTGGCAGACGGCGGCAGGCGGCTGAGCGCCGGCCTATCAGGTGCCAGCGCCCGGACCCTCCTGCGAGAGCGAGACGGGCCCCGAGACAAATGGAGCGCCAGATAAGACCGCCGGGCAGAGCCCGCCTGCTCCGCTGTCGGGATCCCCAGCACCTGCCGCCCACCACATGCGGCTCACGAGCTACGTGGGTGTGCGTGACGCCGCACAGGGAAGCCTCCTCAGCGTGCACCACCGCTGCTGTCACTCGGACCTGCTCTGTTAATCCCACAGTAAGCGACAGTGCTACCTGTTTTCCCAAGGGCGCATTACATTACGATGGAAGCTGAATTCCGAAATATAGGTGCCGTTTCGCGTAGTACACTGTTTAGCCAACATATTAAAAAATGATGATATGATCGAGAAAAATTATCAATGTTGCAAGAAGTTTGCTACAGTAAATTCTGTTTATCTCACAGATATTAAAAAATGTTTTGCGTGATCACTAAAAAATGCCAATGCTGTAAGATCGTGTGTACTTTAACAATGTTTGTTACCATCCGCAGGTGAATAATCGTTTCACTGATAGAACCTAGATGTATTTAATTTGCTTTTTCTTCATCTTCTTCTTCATCTTCTACCAACAACATAGTAAATCATGCATCGTGATGAATTTAGGACTTTCTTGCCGATAACTTGAATTCCTTTTTCCAAAATAATTTGCAGTCTTTCACTTCTTATCTTTCTCTCCTCCTCGGTTAACAATATTCTGACTGTGATTATACTACATTTCTTCTTGAATAGCTCAAGGTTTTCAATGAAGGTCCTTACTCATTTCCGTTATACACCCATTAAAAAAAGTTTTGCATCATCCCAGTTCCCAAAACTCCTGAAGATAGACGTTGACTGTGGATATTCTATCACAGACACAGTGCCTTTCACTTCACATATGTCACTCAACCCGCACAAAAATGTAAACAACCATGCATGAGCAGCGCCTTTTTTTTAAAAAGGGAAGTGTCCAGGCGTCTCGGAGTGAACCTAAGTGCTGTTGTTCAGACATGGAGGAGATACAGAGAGACAGTAACTGTCGATGACACACCTCGCTCAGGCCGCCCGAGGGCTACTTCTGCAGTGGATGACCTCTACCTACGGATGATGGCTAGGGGAAACCCTGACAACAACGCCACCATGTTGAGTAATGCTTTTCGTGCAGCCACAGGACGTCGTGTTACGACTCAGACTATATGCAATAGGCTGCATGATGGGCAACTTCACTCCCGACGTCCATGGTGAGGTCAACCTTTGCAATCACGACCTATGCACGCGGTACATATGGGCCCAACAACATGCCGAATGGACTGATCAGGATTGGCAGCACGTTCTCTTAACCTGGTCAGGCTGAACGCCTTAGACACGCTACCCAGCTATTGCAGCAAGGCGGAGGTTCCCTGCTGTTTTGGGGTGGCATTATGTGGGGTCGACGTACGCCGCTGAGATCATGGAAGGTGCCGTAGTGGTTGTACGACACGTGAATGCCATCCTGCGATCGACAGGGCATTGGTGAGGAATTTATGGACGACATTTCGCGCCCCCACCGTGCACATCTTGTGAATGACTTCCATCAGGATAACGACATCGCTCGAATAGAGTGGCCAGCATGTTCTCCAGACATGAATCCTATCGGACAAGACTGAGATAAATGGAAAAGGGCTGTTTATGGACGACACGGCCCACCAACCACTCTGAGGGATCTACGCCCAATCGGCGTTGAGGAGTGGGACAATCTGGACCAGCAGAGCCTTGATGAACGACGAAAACTGAACCGTGAATTTACTTTCAAAACCTTTTCATAAGAATTTACTTTCTTTACTAGCGATTCATTAACACATTTAATCACACTATGTGAGCGTGAAAGTAGTTGCCAGTGGGTAACTGATGAAAACAAATTAAATTTCTTTCAACAAATAGAAATTTTATTCTTAACCGCCCCCCCTTTAAAAAAAACAGATTTAAAATTATAGTCAGAAAGCACCCTCAAACTATCAAGTTACAATTTTATTCAGAAGCAGAAAGAACAAATATTGACAGTATGAGCTTTCGGGCTGAGAATATTGTCGCTGCCTTTTGACACGGCCGTAGTCACGATCACTCACAACAACCTTTGAAAGACTACACTGGTGTAAATCTGCAACACACCAGATTACTTTAAAATAAAAATTTTAACACATCATACAAGCACATAAACTATGCACCCCGTAGGAAGGATGGAAATGGTACAAAACACTAACATTTAAAAAAATTCCGAAGGTGCAACTAGATTAAAAAAAGAACTCTTACGGTGGAAGGGTGGCAATTTTGTACACTAAAATGACCATTTAAATAAAAACCCATGAAATGCAGTCTCACATAAAATATACAAACATGCTCTACATTACACACTACCGCCTCTCAAGATGATAGGCAAGATAAAAACATATTTCAGGAATTTGGCCATTACACTTCAAGCAATAAATTCGTTGACACCGAATCCGACAAACATGACAGAGGCAGCTATTAACGTACGGCAGACTGACAGACAGACAGACGGACACTAACTGCCTGACAAATGCGGAGGAGAGACAGTTGAGCAAGCTGGGGACGAGACACTGACCAAAAAAATGACTCTGAACACTATGGGACTTAACATCTATGGTCATAAGCAACTAGAACTTAGAACTACTTAAACCTAACTAACCTAAGGACATCACACAAAACCCAGTCATCACGAGGCAGAGAAAATCCCTGACCCCGCCGGGAATCTACTGACCAAGAACACAAGTAGAATGTAACAAGTAAATGAAACAAACATATCACAAATCTCTTAGCCTTTAATAAACTGCTATGTCTGTTGAAGACCTGGCGCAGCACCCCCAAATCGCTCTCCCAAACCGTCCGCTGCCAGCCGCTTCAACGGACGCAGGAAGGCGCGCCGATCTCCCGTCTCACGGCGTCGCAGCTCGCCCCGGCCAGACCCATGTCGTGGGTTGACTCCTGTTGCTCTCGTGTCGGCCGCGAAGCCACTACCCCTCTCTATACGCCGCGGCCCACTGGACTCACGTTGCGACCTCACATGCGCCGACGCTCAAGACGGACAAGTCATCTTGTGTCCCAGTGCGCGACCGACCAACCTATCGATCCAACCGCCAGTGTCCATTGTCTGAACAAACTCGAGCAGACTGGCGGCCTAACACATACTTGCACGAAGACAGTAACTTGTTCTCGAAAGAACAGTTACTGTTGATGACCGTGCAGCTTTTCCCTGGAATAAATGATGACTAACTGAAAATCTCAGCTGCCGACAGGTGTTGTTGATATACCTCGATGTGGTCAGCTGAAAATGTGTGCCCCGACCGGGACTCGAACCTGGGATCTCCTGCTTACATGGCAGACGCGCTATCCATCTGAGCCACCGTGGACCGAGATGAATAGCGCGACTGCAGGGACTTATCCCTTGCACGCTTCCCGTGAGACTCACATTCCCAACAGTCCACAATTCTACATATCTATTGCACCTTATAGACTATATCCAAGGTTTGTAATTATTCAACGCACAACTGTGGCTAAACTAAGTTGTTTTAGGAGTTCAAAAATGTGCTTTTTCCGCTTTAAATTCTCATAAATATGGACACCTAGGAATATGAAACGTCGACCTCATTAATTATGAGTAAGCTGCCACAGTGTAATCTTTTATGATATATGTACACGTGGAGCCATACGCTGTCTATCTTTTCAGAGCTTTCTAAATTTTCCTCGCAGATAAGGAGCACAGTTCTCTGTTACCTTACTGCAGATTTCTCTTGTAATCCGATGAAATAAACAAACTTAACATTTCTGTGTCTTCTTAAGCATTTTGTGGGGCTGAATCCTGATTGTACCCTGAAAGACGTACCTAACTGACACCAGGAACTGAAGGTATCTTGCATTGTGTGATGGTGACCTTTCGTCATTTTCTGCAAGCTCCTCCGAGATGAATCCTAATTATTTATGTTCTTAGTTTAATATCAAGTCTTACACAATATATTCCTTTCCTCAAGAACGTTTATTGTTGTCTGTTGAGTTTGACTGTTCTATTTCTGCCTTTGTTTCGTCTGGCTTCTGAGGGTGCTCCAAGTAAAGAAAGTCTTTCCTGATAAACTATTGATTTAAGTTTGGTACCTTTGTTATGAAGTGGATAAATGAAAAAAAGTCCTGTTATTATTAATATCAGGAAACTACACCGCTATTTAAATGGTTTTTATTTTGTAAATCACTCACAATGAACCCATTTCGGCATACAGCCATCATGAATTGCTCTGTGAATACATAAGAAAATCTTATATAATGAACTTTAGCTATGATCAGAAAAGCTATAGTAAAGTCTTTTGGTGTTTCTGCCTTACATGTAATATCGCTGCTGCCATGTCCTGTCATTTTTAGTATTGCTGCTTTCTCCTTAGATGTACGTTGGAGACGTATGTCTGACTTTAATCGGTTTCTATGTATGCTATTTTTTTCTTGACAGCTTCGATGACAGTGGTTCAGCGGCATTTCATGTTTATATAGGTACCATTGTGAGCTTGTTTCTAATTATGTTTATGTCTTCAATTTGTTTTAGTTTTAATTGAGACTTTTATGTTATATTTTTATTTTTTACAATGATTTTGTTACTGTCTGTATATAACCAGTAGTTATAATTAAACTTTCCCTATTGAACACGTTATAACACAGAAACTAATTACCGTACTAGTATCAAACTTGGTAGCATTAATGGCAAGGACATGGGGAAGAGAAATAACGCAGAATAAATTTATCTGAAACAGTTTTAATGTGCTGCTACACCATTGCATACCGGTATCATTACTGCTACAAAACGGGCTCAATATGGCGCCCATCAGTGTCCAGCAGAGCCTGGAATCACAGGATTGGATTCTGGACAGCAGAACGAAGTATGTCCATAGGTGTGCTGGTTACATCTCTTGATATGCTGCGCTTCAGATCAGCACATGTGTGAATCCAGAATGAGATTTTCACTCTGCAGTGGAGTGTGCGCTGATATGAAACTTCCTGGCAGATTAAAACTGTGTGCCGGCACACAGTTTTAATCTGTCAGGAAGTTTTACATGTGTGAATGTTCTCCTGGTAAACCCCGTGCTTTAGGTAGCAACGCAACCAGAAATCACAGAGAGAGAGAGATCAGGTTATTATCGGCTGATAATTCGATAGTTTCCAACTGTGTTTCGGAGAAGTGGATAAACTTCACGAACGAGCGATATGCTGTGGCGTCCCATATTCCACCAAAACTGTGAAGTTCAATGCGTCTCTCTCCCGTAGAGCGGGTATCACATGCTTGCGGGGCATATCGCACTCTGGCCCATCACACTGCACGTCTTTGTGTCTTGAGAGCCAACCTGTTCAAAGAAGATCGTGCCAATGATGAAAGTAGCCCTGAACCCACACCATATGGTGACAAGTTCACCTTACAGAGAAACTTCATGCACAGTGACTGGAGCTGAAGATCCCCACACTAGGCAATTCTGTTTGTTCACCTTACCTGCCAGAGGAAAATGAGCTTCGTCTGTACATACGAGGGTCCAGGGCCTGCCCTCTTCAACTTGAATCCTTGCGTGAAAGTGGAGACTGAAATGAACAGGTCATTGTGTGTCCTGTAGTGCAAGACGCTGTACGATATGGATCTTGTATGGATGCCATTTGAGAATGGTTCAAAGTACCTTCCGTACAGTGGACCACAGGATGTTCCCTGACGATCGGAAATTGCGCGCAGCCTTATCTGCCACAGCAACAGCGACTTCGTCAGCCACCTGTGGTGCAGCCGGACGTCGGCCTCTTCGCGGAGCGACGTCCAGTTCTCCAGCTGGAGCAGGTGGAGAAAGAGGACCCTTACGTATTCCTTTCAGCCGGTGATATTCTCAAAGTGCAGCTGCAGTATTGCTGTCGTTTTCCTAACATAGGTTCGCCAGTAATGCCCTGCTCCTTTCGTCCAAGCTCATGTTGACACATCAACAAGTGCACCGCGACTGGTCAGGTGTGTGACACTATGAATTACGGCGACTGATCAAGGGACCTGGTGGCCAGAGTTGGAACTGCACGGTGGCGCTGTGACGCATGGAAATCATGCACCCCATACTCTGGACATTAATGCTACCAAGTTTGGTACTCAAAGGGTTGGGAAAAGGGGTGCATTTGCTTCCGTTTTATAACGTTTAAATAGGGAAAGTCTAGCACTTGCCGCCGCAGAAGTCGAACACGCCCCAGAACAAATGGACGTGGTCAGCCCATAGAGGGCTTCGCCTCCGCGGCGGCTATTCCGCGCAGCGGCTCTCGCGCAGCGAGGGCGCCACCGCTACGCCAAGTGCAGACAGCAGCCAAAGCCACCCCTCCGGTTTCGTATATAGGGACCCTCTCTGCCCTAGTCCAGCCAGTCTGGTACTCGCTCTGGATTTCGTTTCTATCTCGGCGGTACTGCGTTCTGGTCGTTGTTCGTTGTTGACATTTGCCTAGCTCTGGTTCCGAGTGGATTTACTGTTGGTGTTTGGTGGTGTGGTTTCCACAAGCCTCCGTTGTTTATCTCTTCCTTGTTGTGTCGGTCATAGTCGGTCGTGGTCGGTTGCTGTCGGTTGTCGTTGGTCTGTCGTCCGACTCATCCTGTGTTTACCCAGTGGTGGAAATATGCCAAAATGGCCTCATTGCGAATGATTTACAAAATAAAAACCATTTAAAGAGAGTGTAACTGGCTAATATTCATAATAATCATGTCATTATAGGACATATTTTGAACTATGGGCACCAAAGAACAAAAATGTCCTTCGTCTCAGAATCCTTTTATTTGCCCACATTTATAAAACGACATAATGAGTCCTGTCTCTGAATATTTGAATTTTTTTAAATGTCGTGATCACTGTGGGCTGTGTCATTTTTAAACTCTCATGCAATATATTTGATCTTCTTTCAGATGTAATATTTTTCTTCATCTATATTTCCTAAAGGTCGTTTGCGTTTTATCAGTGTTGGAAATTGTCTCCGACTACTTGACAAATATCTTGAGTAAGGGATGCATTTCGTTTTCATATATAATGTTTTGTTGACGTCTGACCATTCTACAGCATATTTTATGTAACATTTGATAATGATATGTATAAAACATCATATATAAACATCATATATAAAACATCATATATATAAAAGATGGTTTTCAAATGTTACATAGAATATGCTGTAGAATATTCAAACGTCAACAAAACATTATGTATGAAAACGAAGTGCATCCCTTACTCAAGATATTTGTTAAATCATCAGAGACAATTTGCTACATTGATAAAACACAAACGAGGTTTAGGAAATATAGATGAAGAAAAATATTGTATATATATAATATAAACCATTCTAGTGTTATATTAATTAAAAACCAGTACTAACACTTAACGCAGAAACTACATTCATTGACTCCAAGGATTACACGTTTTATGTTGGTAGTTTTAGTTTTCTACCTAGATCTACCATTGGTTAATGGAATATCATCAATTGCTCTATGGAATGAAGTACTCAACTGCAGCTTTCGGTTACGGTATGCTGAAATTGTCGCCTATCAGTGCAGCACTAGGTTGTGGCATATTTACTGCGAAGTAACTGTCAGATACGAGGATTTAAAGAGAGTTACCGCTGCAAATAGTAGGAGTGCATGCTTTTGAGAACGAAAGTCAGATGATGTACTCTAAAGCCAATGTACATTGTAGCCGTCTTAGATCACAGCTTGGTACTTGCAGCTCGACTGCCCGTAATGAAACAAATAGAGAGTATGCGCGTAGGAAACACACATACCTCTTCAGGTCAAAATTTGTAAGCATTTAGAAGGAAAATGTTATGGTAGGAAAACGGATGATATCGAAATGTAGTCAAGATATCCGTTCTCTAAGAAGTGGCTCTTTTTCACGATAAACTGTAAAACTTACAATTCATAACCACAGACCGCAGTCGTTTGGGAAATTATGGTACACTCAGGGTGATACAACAAAGTTCCCTATTTCCTTCAAAAAAAGGATATTAGATGCACCATCTGTTGAAATATGCCGTACATGTTTGCTGCCTCACAAAATTAGGATGGATATGACCAAAATTTTGCCAAAAGGACGCCGTCCAACGAATTTTCAGCTTGTATGTTCAAAATGTCGTTGACCAATTTACCAAACGATGAAGTGGCAGATAACAAACTAATTCTAACAGCCTCTAAACCAATAAATCACGCTATTACATTTGTTTACTTTTCAGTACTTCGTTATTCACATAACCTATTTTGAGAGCATTTATCTCGGAAGCTGTATTTCGTACGATAGTCGAACCAAGGAAATTATCAGAATATCGGCGGTGATACCGATTTCATCAACAAAAGAGCTTTGATACGAGATAATGAATTCGAAATACTGAATCAGAACCAAATGAGGAAAATTATCAGAATGTATTTGAACCATTAATGACTCAACCTAGAACTTAGTTTCCTGATGAAATTCAAAGCCGCTGTATTCATTGGGGACTATAAAACGAGATTTTCCCCGAATAAATATCATGTTGACTTGGAACGGCATTCAGTGTAACATTTGTGGGCTGTAGTCTGACAAACAGATGTCATTTCACTATCAGCAGAGAGCTACCTGGTTCGGACAGTAAGAGAATAGTTCACAGTGTTTGTATGAGGAAGTATTCATGCCACTAGCGACGAAGGGCCAGGAATGATGATCTTCCTTCGATAGAGGGAACTCTGAAATTGGATTTTCCCTATTTTGTACATTGTAAAAGTGATTTACTTTACTTACATTAATCCATCACAAATTCATTGGGACTTTATGATATTGGCAGGAAAGTATAGTGGTCTCTTTGCATTGTACATCAACCAGGTGTCATCAGTTTTGTCCTGTTTTAAGTACCACATGTGCAGTGATGACCTCCGGTTCTATCTAAGTGTGAAACCAATAAACCTGAAGGCAGCTATCGAGCACCTCAGTACCGACCTTCGTGCACTGCCAAAATGGGCAAGGGATATAGGGTTAAAGGTCAACCCATTGAAAACATAAGCGGTACTGGTTGATCATTCTACGTACATTAGTACGAAACATCGGGAATTCTTAAATGTGAAAAATATTAACATCTCTCCTTCGGTAAAGAGTGTACTAGTAATAATGGATACTGACTAGGTACGTAACCGCAATGTGCAAGAAGGCATCAGCATCTCTCTATGTCCTACAAAACTATAAAAAAGCTCTTCTCCTCCAACCTGAAAAGCAAACTTGTGCAGACACTGACAGTTACCGTTACTGATTGCAGCGATGTTATCATGAAAGGCCATTCTCAGGAAAGCTCACGGCATCTGGAATAAGTTATGAATGATTTTCTTCGTTATATCTGTGATGTATGACTCTTTGATCGTATTTCACCATCATACGCAGATCCAGCCTGGCTGCATATAGACAAGGGCAGGAATTTGCATACCTACTGTCTTCTCTGCTCTCTTGTCAACGAACACTATCCCTTGTATATCTCCTGACCCCAACGCTCTTGTGTGAACAACACGGCAGAGACCCGTTCCCAACAGACCAAAATCCATTGTGTCCTACTCCAGTACGAACTTTCTCGAAGTCATTCTCAGTAGGAGCAACCCCACTTTGAAGTGACCTCATGCACCAAAGTAGAGAACTGAGTAACGTTTCTAGTTTCGGGAGGCAGTTATTGAAATATGTACGAAGACACTATAAAGGCTTCCTCTGTACCTGTACCAAATCGTTACACTTGCACGTCCTTCCTTCCAACCAGAACCTCCTGTTTTCCCAGCTTTCTTAGCAGGTGGAGTCTGCTTGAAATTACTTTCCCCAGAACTCGCCATATCAGAAAACATCTATTTTGCGCACTTATAAATTCTTTCTGTCTCTGCCACTATCATTATTGTCCTTTTTGTCATTTTTCTTGTCGTGATTATTATAATTGCTATTATCACTATTAGCGATATTGAGGGAATTAGGTTAGGAAACGAGACAAAGTAGTAGATGTGTACTGCTATTTGGGGAGCAAGATAACTGATGATGGCCGAATTAGAGAGGATATATAATGTACCCAGAGTGTAGCCAGAGAGAGAAATTTGTTAACATCGAGTATAGATTTGAGTGTCAGGAAGTCTTTTCTGAAAGTATTTGTATTGAGTGTAGACATGCATGAAAGCGAAACATGGACAATGAATACTTACAAGAAGAGAATATAAGCTTTCGAAAAATGCTGCTACAGAACAATGCCGAAGATTAAATGGGTAGATCAAGCAACTGTTGTTGTTTTTGTTTTTGTTGTGGTCTTAAGTCCTGAGACTAGTTTGATGCAGCTCTCCATGCTACTCTATCCTGTGCAAGCTTCTTCATCTCCCAGTACCTATCGCAGCTTACATCCTTCTGGATCTGCTTAGTGTATTCATCTCTTGGTCTTCCCCCTTTTTGATTTTTACCCTCCACGCTGCCCTCCAATACTAAATTGGTCATACCGTAACGCCTCAGAGCATGTCCTACCAACCGATCTCTTATTCTAGTCCAGGTGTACCACAAATTCCTCTTCTCCCCAGTTCAATTCAATACCTCCTCATTAATTATGTGATCTACTCGTCTAATATTCAGCATTCTTCTTTAGCACCACATTTCGAAAGCTTCTATTCTCTTCTCGTCCAAACAATTTATCGTCCTCGTTTCACTTCCATACATGGCTACATTCCATACAAATACTTTCATAAACGACTTCCTTTCGCTTAAATCTATACTCGATGTTAACAAATTTCTCTTCTTCAGAAAGGCTTTCCTTGCCACTGCCAGTCTACATTATATATCATGCCTACTTCGGCCATCATCATCAGTTATTTTGCTCCCCAAATAACAAAACTCCTTTACTACTTTAAGTGTCTCATTTCCTAATCTAATTCCCTCAGCATCACCCGACTGAATTAAACTACATTCCATTATCCTCGTTTTGCTTTTGTGGATGTTCATCTTATATCCTTCTCTCAAGACACTGTCCATCACATTCAACTGCTCTTCCAAGTCCTTTGCTGCCTCTGACAGAGTTACAATGTCATCGGCGAACCACAAAGTTTTTATTACTTGTCCATGGATTTTAATGCCTATTCCAATTTTTTTTTGTTTCCTCTACTGCTTGTTCAGTATACAGATTGAACAACACGGGGGAGAGGCTACAACCCTGTCTCACTCCCTTCCCAACCACTGCTTCCCTTTCATGTCCCTCGAGTGTTATAAAAAATGGTTCAAATGGCTCTAAGCACTATGGGACTCAACATCTTAGGTCATAAGCCCCCTAGAACTTAGAACTACGTAAACCTAACTAACCGAAGGACATCACAAACACCAATGTCCGAGGCAGGATTCGAAACTGCGACCGTAGCAGCCCCGCGGTTCCGGACTGCAGCACCAGAATCGCAAGGCCACCGCGGCCGGCTCGAGTGTTATAACTGCCGACTGGGTTCTGTAAAAATTATAAATAGCCTTTCGCTCCCTGTATGTTACCCGTGCCATCTTCAGAATTTGAAAGAGAGTATTTCAGGCATCATTGTCAAAAGCTTTTGCTAAGTCTACAAATGCTAGAAACGTATGTTTGTCTTTCCTTAATCTATTTTCTAAGATAATTCATTGGGTCAGTATTGCCTCACATGCTCCAATAGTGCTACGGAATCCCAACTGACCTTCCCCGACTTGGGCTTCTACCAGTTTTTCCATTCGTCTGCAAAGAATTCGCGTTAGTATTTTGCAGCTGTGTCTTATTAAACTGATATTTCTGTAATTTTCACATCTGTCAAAACCTGCTTTTTTGGAATTGAAATTATTATATTCTCCTTGAAGTCTGAGGGTGTCGCTCACCAGATGGTAGAGTTTTGTCAGGACTGGCTCTCCCAAGGCTGTCAGTAAGTCTAGTGGAATGTTGTCTACTCCCGGGGCCTTATTTCGACTCAGGTCTTTCATTGCTCTGTCAAACTCTTCACGCATTATCATATCTCCTATTTCATCTTCATCTACATCCTCTTTCATTTCTATAATATTGTTCTCGACTACACCGCCCTTGTATAAACCCTCTATGTACTCATTCCATCTTTCTGTTTTCTCCTCTTTGCTTAGAACTGGGTTTCAATCTGAGGTGTTGATATTCATACAAGTGATTCTCTTTTTTCCTGAGGTCCCTTTAATTTTCCTGTAGGCAGTATCTATCTTACCCCTAGTCAGATAAGCCTCTACATCCTTACATTTGTCCTCTCGCCAACCCTACTCAGCCATTTTGCACTTCTTGTCGATCTCATTTTTGAGACGTTTGTATTCCTTTTTGCGTTCTTCATTTACTGCATTTTTATAGTTTCTCCTTTCATCCATTAAATTCAATATTTCTTCTGTTATCCAAGGATTTCTACTAGCCCTCGTGTTTTTACCTACTTGATCCTCTGCTGCCTTCACTGCTTCATCCCTCAATGCTACCCATTCTTCTTCTACTGTATTTTTTCCCACATTCCTGTCAATTGTTCCATTATGCTCTCCCTGAAACTCTGTACAGCTTCTGGTTTAGTCAGTTTATCCAGGTTCCATCTCCTTAAATTCCCACCTTTTTGCAGTTTCTTCAGTTTTAATCTACAGTTCATAACCAATAGATTGTGGTCAGAGTCCACATTTGCAACTGGAAATGTCTTGCGATTTAACACCCGGTTCCTAAATCTCTTTTTACCATTTTATAATCTACCTGATGCCTTCTAGTATCAAGTAACTAATGAGCAGAATTGGGGAGAAGACGAATTTGTATGAGAACTTGATTAGAGGAAGGTATCTGTTGTAAGTTACGTTCTAAAGCATCAAGAGAAAACCAATGTAGTATTGCAGGGAAGCGTGTAGGGTAGAGATTGTAGGGGGAGACAAAGAGATGATTACACTCAGCAGATTCAGAACGATTTAAGTTACGGTAGTTACTTGGAGATGAAGAGGCTTGCACGAGACAGAGCAGCACGGAGAGTTGCATGAAACCAGTCTCTGGACTGAAGACAGCAACAACAACAACACTCATAGCGGTAGCAGGAGCAGTAATAGAAATACTGCCGGGATGAGGTTTATTAGTTCACAGTCACTATTATTTTCTCACATTGCCTCTATAGACATTCAAGTGATTTTGATATTATTTATCGTATTAAAATTGTTATTTGTTACGTAACTATGACGTATGAGGCAAATCCTGGCACATTGAAAGAAAGGGCCTTATGGTCCTAGTGTGATCAGGTTAAAGAAATAAATGTATCGAGCTCAGTGTTCAACCGTTTATAAATTTAGGTTACTGTTTATCATTATACTTTATAACTACTGGCAACAATCTCTTTTTTTTTTGAAATTCTATCATTTATTATAAGTGATATTCCTATGTGGACATCGTGTATGGTTTGTGTCTGGCAAAGGGCTTATTATCCTAACATTCCAGATAAGTTATACGTATGCAGAAAATTGTAAATGGAATTCGTTTTCTGTGTGCACCCCTGGGCTCATGAAAACAATTTTCTCGTTCCGCTCCGTTCCCCGCCCTCCTTCCCGGAAAGGAAGTAAATCACTCTGGCTTACGTGGAGGCGCCTGCTCAAACCGCCGCCAGCTCACGCGTGCTATCAATATTCCATCTTGATCCTAGGAACGGCCCGGATCGGGAGGCGGAGATGTATTGCTTATCAGGAATAACAAGAAAATAGGAAGGCGACGCGCTGAGCCGCAGCTGAGCCCCGGCTGATTTATAGTTTCGCGATGCAAAGAAGCGCAGTAGTGATGCGCTGACTCGATGGAGGCAGAACACGGCGGAGGTGGGTGAGCAGGGTCCGATGGGGCTCCGCGTCTCTCAGTGCACTAAAAAGTAGTGACAAAAAGAAATTAACGATGTTAGTAAACAGCGCCGACGTTGTGGCAGATTCCGAGGACTGAAGAGCCAGGGTGGCAACTCGGTACCTGCTACGTCTGGTAGGCCACGATGTGGATGCCCTGGTCCCCAGCGGGAGCGCTTCCGAACACCTGTACGGCGTACATTGTTAGTGAGGTCTACTGCGGAAACCAGGTGCACATACTGGCTGCCTGTTGTACGTGTGGAGGCACTTTGTCGCTCATAATACAGAGCCTGAAGATGATGGTATCGAGGAGTCGGAGCTACTAGCCGAAATACGAGGGTTGCCCAGAAAGTAACGCGCCGCTCAGCAGAAGACAGTGCTATGAATGCGAAGCGTTACGTGTGTATGAAGTCTTCTGAGTGAGTGCGCCAAGTGTCCGTTCCGTCACTTCCCACAGATAGCGTAGCTGCAGCACAATTTCAAAATATCGTCTGTAGGTGATGGTCGTTGGTTGGTTTAAAGGGACCAAACTACAAAGGCCATCGGTCCCTTGTTGCGTAAACACACAGAGCATATTTCAAACAGTCAGGCTGACCACTAAAAAAAAAATTCCGGGGGGAAAAGCCACAAGGTCAACGGTAAGGCAACGTGGAAAATGGAGCACAGCGACAAAAACAACATACAGGGTGTTACAAAAAGGTACGGCCAAAGTTTCAGGAAACATTCCTCACACACAAAGAAAGAAAGTATGTTATGCGGACATGTGTCCGGAAACGCTTACTTTCGATGTTAGAGCTCATTTTATTACTTCTCTTCAAATCACATTAATTATGGAATGGAAACACACAGCAACAGAACATACCAGCGTAACTTCAAACACTTTGTTAGAGGAAATGTCCTCCGTTAGCGAGGATATATGCATCCACCATCCGTCGCATGGAGCTGATGCAGCTCTGGAGAATGGCGTATTGTATCACAGCCGTCCACAATACGAGCACGAACAGTCTCTACATTTGGTACCGGTGTTGCGTAGACAAGAGCTTTCAAATGCCTCCGTAAATGAAAGTCAAGAGCGCTGAGGTCAGGAGAGCGTGGAGGCCATGGAATTGGTCCGCCTCTACCAATCCCTCGGTCACCGAAATTGTTGTAGAGAATCGGACGAACACTTCGATTGAAATTTGCAGGAGCTCCGTCGTGCACGAACCACATGTTGTGTCGTACTTATAAATGCACATGTTCTAGCAGCACAGGTAGAGTATCTCATATGAAATCATGATAACGTGCTTCATTGAGCGTAGGTGGAAGAACATGGGGCCCAATCGAGACATCACCAACAATGCCTGCCCAAACGTTCACAGAAAATCTGTGTTGATGATGTGATTGCACAATTGCGTGCGAATTCTCGTCAGCTCACACATTTTGATTGTGAAAATTTACCATTTGATCACGTTGGAATGAAGCCTCATCCGTAAAGAGAACATTTGCACTGAAATGAGGATTGACACATTGTTGGATGAACCATTCGCAGAAGTGTACCCGTGGAGGCCAATCAGCTGCTGACAGTGCCTACACACGCTGTACATGGTACGGAAACAACTGGTTTTCCCGTAGCACTCTCCATACAGTTATGTGCTCAACGTTACCTTGTACAGCAGCAACTTCTCTGACGCCGACATTAGGGTTATCGTCAACTGCACGAAGAATTGCCTCGTCCATTGCAGGTGTCCTCGTCGTTCTAGGTCTTCGCCAGTCGCGAGTCTTAGGCTGGAATGTTCCGTGCTCCCTAACACGCCGATCTATTGCTTCGAACGTCTTCGTGTCGGGACACCTTCGTTCTGGAAATCTGTCTCGATACAAACGTACCGCGTCACGGCTGTTGCCCCGTGCTACTCCATACATTAAATGGGCATCTGCCAACTCCGAATTTGTAAACATTGCACTGACTGCAAAACCACGTTCGTGATGAACACTAACCTGTTGATGCTACGTACTGATGTGCTTGATGCTAGTACTGTAGAGCAATGAGTCGCATGTCAAGACAAGCACCGAAGTCAACATTACCTTCCTTCAATTGGGCCAACTGGCGGTGAATCGAGGAAGTACAGTACATACTGACGAGACTAAAATGAGATCTAACATGGAAATTAAGCGTTTCCGGACACATGTCCACATAACATCTTTTCTTTATTTCTGTGTGAGGAATGTTTCCTGAAATTTTGGCCGCACCTTTTTGTTACACCCTGTATACACGTACGTCTGGAGGCACTTCGTCGCTCATACTGCAGAGCCTGAAGATGATGATATCGAGGAGTCGGAGCTACTGGCTGAAATACAAGGGTTTCCCAGATAGTAAAGGACCGCATTTTTTTTCTCAGTCGAAAAGAATGTTACGAATGCGAAGCGTTACGTATGTATTATTTGAAGTCTTCTGAGTGAACGCGCCAAGTTGCCGTCACTTCCGACAGATAGCGTAGCTGCAGAACAGTTTCAAAATGGCGGCTGTAGGTGATGGTTGGTTGGTTTAAATATTAAAGGGACCAAACTACAAAGGTTAACGTTCCCTTGTTGCATAAACACACAGAACATATTTAAACCATCCACCAGTCAGGCTGACCACTAAAAAGAATTCCGGGGGAAGAAAAACCTCAAGGTCAACCGTAAGGCAACATGGAAAATGGAGCACAGCGACAAAAACAACATATAGAAGAAAGGCAGAAAGAATTAAAACTGTACAGCAGAGGACCGTGGCTGGCTGGTCACGAAAATAAAAGGATGAGCCTGCCACTCTGCAACACGTTAAAACCTAGAGACACCACAAAAGAGGGCGACGCAATAAAATTTGATGGATCTATAAAAGCCGCTTGCGCTAATAAAACTTAAAACCCGATCTGCCATAGAGACATTGTCACCTAAAAGAGACGCTAGATCACCTAGGTGATTAAAAGTTCGCCTGAGGCCGGTTAAAAGAGGTCATTTCAACAACCTATGGTCCACCGTCATGTTTGCACCACAGCGACAATTAGGGGGGGGGGGGGGGGGGTCCTCTCGACGCAGCAGATGCGTTACAACCAACGTGCCGTCATTGAATTTCTCATTATATAGAAAGAAATCTGCTGTCGATAGACGTACAGTTAGCCGGTGGGTACGGAGGCAGAGGTCATCAGAAGGCGGTTCGGCGGAGCTCCACGATTTGCAGCGGTCGGGGAGACCATCCACAGCTGTCCACATGACACGTTGCAGCGAGCTGGTGTTGTCATTCGCGAGGACAGGTGCATTACGACTCGGCAGTTGGCGCTTCATCTGTCAACGAGCGAAGGAAGTGTGGATGCAGCCATCCGCGCTCTTAGATAATCAAAAGTGTGTGCAAGATTGGTCCCGCCGAGTCTTATGGTGAATCACAAATCGCACAGAAAAAACATTTGTCTTGTTTTGTTGCCACGTTGTGAAGCTGAGGAAGTGACCTTCTTGTCCCGGTTTGTGACAGGTGATAAAACCGGTGTTCAACACTTTGAGCCCGAAACAAAACGACAGTCGATGGAATGGCGCCATCCGCACTCCTTCCGCTGGTAAGGTCACGATTACCGTGTTCTAGACTGTAAAGGTATGATTCCAAGAGGCTCTACCATTAATTCAGAAGCATATGGCAACACATTAACGAAACTCATGACGATCTTCCTGCAACTTCAGCGCCACAGCAAACCAGAAGATGTTTTGCAGTCACACGATAACGCTGGGACACACATAAGGCTCAGGAGTGCTGAACACATCGCAAAACAGGGTTTGACAGTGTTACTCCATCCACTCTACAGCCCTCACGTAGCCCCCTCAGACTTCCACTTGTTTGGGCCATTAAATAATGCCACTAGTGGAAGACATTTTGAGGACGATGACGATGTGTCTGACACAGTGAAGCACGGGCTTCGCCAACGGGGCAAGGATTGGTACCGACAGGACGTACACGCCCTTTTTTCCTGCCGGAAAAAGGCCATGCAACGGGATTGAGATTACTTCGAAGAGTAGGTTGTGTAGATAAAAAACCATTCTTTCCTGTGTGTAAGTCTCATTATGATCAATAAAGAATTGTTGAAGAAAAAATAAGCGTTCCATTGCTTTCTGGGCAACCGTTGTAAAAAGCTATAAAAACATCAGCTCTTCGAATAGTATTTTTACAATTCATCGACCAGCCGTAGTCCCAAATTCTATTACTGCAATGTAGAGTTACGTGTGAAGAAAGAAGTGCTTTTTAAAGAAAGAAGGTGTAAGACAGGGATGTAGTCCTTGGCCCCTACTGTTCAATCTATACATCAAATGAGCAATGAAGGAAGTTCAAGAGAGGGTTTAAAAATCAAAGTCAGAGGGTATTAATGATGATATTCCCGATGGCATTGCAATCCTCAGAGGTCCGAGAGCAATTACATAATCATCTGAATGGTACTAACAGTCTAATGAGTACAGAATATGGATTGACAGTAAATCGAAGAAATACGAGAGTAATGAGAAGTAGGAATGAGACGTAGCAGAAATGAGATCAACAACAAATGTGAGATTCTATATCATAAAGTAGGCGAAATTAAATAATCCCGTGAGGGACGGAGCCAAGAGTACATCAAAAGCAGATTATTACTGGCAAAAAGGACATTCCTGGGCAAGAGAATTTTACTAATATCAAACATAGGCCAAAATTTTAGGAAGAAATTTCTGACAATGTACGTTTCGAGCATAGCATCGTATGGTAGTGAAACGTGGACTGTCGGAAATCTAAACAGAAAAGAATCGAAGCACTTGAGATGTGGTGCTACAGAAGAATTCTGAAAATTTGGTGGACTGTTATGGTAAGAAATGAGAAGGTTCTCCGCAAAATCGGCGAGGAAAGGAATGTACGGAAAAGAAGAAGAGACAGGATGATAGGACACATGTATAGGCATCAGGGAATAGTAGAGGGAGCTGTAAAGGGTAAAAACTTAAGGGAAAGACAGAGATTGGAATACACACAGAAAGTAATACGGGATGTATGTTGTAGTTGCTACTCTGAGATGAAAAATTTTGCACAGGAGAGGAAAGCGTGGCGGAGAACATCAAACCCGTTAGAAAAACGGATATACTACCAGTCGGTGGCATACGAGATATGTGCCGGTCGGGAACTCGAGCCTTCTTTACCACCTGGCCTATCCGAGCACACTCCAGAGCGATCTAAACTTCCACATGTCACACTGTCTGATTAGTTATGGCGTAGTGTGCCAGAAAATATCCGCTATGCAATCTGCTCCGTTGTGGATGTCCTGTAAACAAAATGTTATGTCATAGTCTAATCCGTTCATCACTCAAATCTCGGAACTTTTCTTGTGTTCCTGCACCAGAAAAGGCAACCGAGACTGTTGTTGTTATTGTCGTCGTATATATCAATCTGTATATCATACACATTAGTTTGGGTCGTTCTGCGGAGTCTTATCGGATAGCCTCAGTGTTAAGGTAATCGCTCGCGATAAGCGGAAAATCCGGTCTCGAGTACCGGTCTGGCTAAAATTTTCAAATGCCACCAATAAGTACTATTGCAATATCCTACACAGCTGATGCTAAAAGAATTTAAATTCAAAAAATACTATTGGTAAAATATTTCGACAGGTGTATGATCGTCAAGTGAAATATCTATTACAACTCATAGGCAGGGCATACGCCGATAGTAATAGTATTCTCTTTTCCTCATAGCTTCATTCTATCTGGCCGGCTGAAGTGGCCGAGCGGTTCTAGGTGCCACAGTCTGGAACCGCGCAACCGCAATCCTGTTGCAGGCATGGATGTGTGTGATATCCTTTTGGTTAGTTAGGTTTAAGTAGTTCTAAGTTTTAGAAGTCTGATGACCTCAGAAGTCGCATAGTGCTCAGACCCATTTGAACCGTTTTTCATTCTATCTGGTACGGTAATGGAAGTAAACTTGCTAGCACTAAGGGATGAACAGATTAGACTCTGACACAAGGATGTAGATAGCGAGATGTGTGGAAGTTTGGGTCAGTCATGGAGTGTGCTCGGATAGCCTAAATCGTAAGGCGACTGCTCGCGATGAGCTGATAATCCGGGTTCGAGTCCCAAACCATCAGAAACTTTCGTGTCACCGATGAGTGGTACAGCTGTACCCAATACAGCTGATGCTAAAATACACTCCTGGAAATTGAAATAAGAACACCGTGAATTCATTGTCCCAGGAAGGGGAAACTTTATTGACACATTCCTGAGGTCAGATACATCACATGATCACACTGACAGAACCACAGGCACATAGGCACAGGCAACAGAGCATGCACAATGTCGGCACTAGTACAGTGTATATCCACCTTTCGCAGCAATGCAGGCTGCTATTCTCCCATGGAGACGATCGTAGAGATGCTGGATGTAGTCCTGTGGAACGGCTTGCCATGCCATTTCCACGTGGCGCCTCAGCTGGACCAGCGTTCGTGCTGGACGTGCAGACCGCGTGAGACGACGCTTCATCCAGTCCCAAACATGCTCAATGGGGGACAGATTCGGAGATCTTGCTGGCCAGGGTAGTTGACTTACACCTTCTAGAGCACGTTGGGTGGCACGGGATACATGCGGACGTGCATTGTCCTGTTGGAACAACAAGTTCCCTTGCCGGTCTAGGAATGGTAGAACGATGGGTTCGATGACGGTTTGGATGTACCGTGCACTATTCAGTGTCCCCTCGACGATCACCAGAGGTTTACGGCCAGTGTAGGAGATCGCTCCCCACACCATGATGCCGGGTGTTGGCCCTGTGTGCCTCGGTCGTATGCAGTCCTGATTGTGGCGCTCACCTGCACGGCGCCAAACACGCATACGACCATCATTGGCACCAAGGCAGAAGCGACTCTCATCGCTGAAGACGACACGTCTCCATTCGTCCCTCCATTCACGCCTGTCGCGACACCACTGGAGGCGGGCTTCACGATGTTGGGGCGTGAGCGGAAGACGGCCTGACGGTGTGCGGGACCGTAGCCCAGCTTCATGGAGACGGTTGCGAATGGTCCTCGCCGATACCCCAGCAGCAACAGCGTCCCTAATTTGCTGGGAAGTGGCGGTGCGGTCCCCTACGGCACTGCGTAGTATCCTACGGTCTTGGCGTGCATCCGTGCGTCGCTGCGGTCTGGTCCCAGGTCGACGGGCACGTGCACCTTCCGCCGACCACTGGCGACAACATCGATGTACTGTGGAGACCTCACGCCCCACGTGTTGAGCAATTCGGCGGTACGTCCACCCGGCCTCCCGCATGCCCACTATACGCCCTCGCTCAAAGTCCGTCAACTGCACATACGGTTCACGCCCACGCTGTCGCGGCATGCTACCAGTGTTAAAGACTGCGATGGAGCTCCGTATGCCATGGCAAACTGGCTGACACTGACGGCGGCGGTGCACAAATGCTGCGCAGCTAGCGCCATTCGACGGCCAACACCGCGGTTCCTGGTGTGTCCGCTGTGCGGTGCGTGTGATCATTGCTTGTACAGCCCTCTCGCAGTGTCCGGAGCAAGTATGGTGGGTGTGACACACCGCTGTCAATGTGTTCTTTTTTCCATTTCCAGGAGTGTAATTCGCAAATCAGTGAATATGACAGTTACACGACAGTCAGGTAAAATATGCCTTTCTCACATCGTTTACATTTTTTATAAGAGAACAATGAAATTCTGTTACAGATAATTATTTACAGAAAATTACTTACTATTGTAATATTTGTATAAATGAGACTAAAAGGTATATAGTAATTTCTCTTACCACGTACAATTCCTTACCACATAGAGAAAGTTCTGAAAATTTGTGTTTCTGAATTTTTAATAGCTATGTACATGCTAATAAGATTTACAAGGAAAAATATAGGTCACGTGCGATAGGTAATAGGAGGTGAACTATTGATGCATCAATTATTCATACATCCCATGTTTTTCGCTGCAAATCTTACAAGAATTATCATAGCTACTAAAAAGCTTCCTGTGTGGGGTTATGACTCTGTATGGTGCGATTTAAAGACACGTTTTGTTCATAATAGATATTTAATTTAAATAATTAATTTTTTAATTTTAGCTGTGCGTGTGACATTTATGAATTGATCTTAATCTTTTTAGTAAGACATATGATAAATTTTAGGTTTATTTCAGTTTCTTTTCACTTGATACTGCCAGAAATAAAATAAAGTTCATTCTACCTACTAATGCCGGCCGCGGTGGTCTCGCGGTTCTAGGCGCTCAGTCCGGAACCGCGCGACTGCTACGGTCGCAGGTTCGAATCCTGCCTTGGGCATTGCTGTATGTGTTGTCCTTAGGTTAGTTAGGTTTAAGTAGTTCTACGTTCTAGGGGACTCATGACCTCAGATGTTAAGTCCCATAGTGCTCTGAGCCATTAGAACCATTTTCTACCTACTAATAATGCAATAATTTGTTTCTTCGTTATATTGCTAAGAAATTGAACAAAGGAAAATCAATTTAAATGGGTTTATACGATTTTTATTTCAATACTGGCTTTATACGTGTCCCATCTCTATTTTAGCATATGTCTCCATATGCCTGACATATTTCGCTTACTTCCCCCTGTCTCTGTCCATCACCACCCCTCTCTCTGTCCATTTCCTGGTCCTCCCTCTCTCCCTGCACATCGCCTCCTGCCCCAGACTGTTCATCTCCTCCTCACTATCTGTCCATTCCCCCCTCTCTAAGTTCATATCTTCCTAACACCTATCTCTGGACATGTCTTCCTCCACCTTCTTTTCCATCCTCCACCCCCTCTCTGTCCATTTCCCCTCCTCCGACTATGTGCCGATCTCGTACTCCCCTGTCTCCATCCATCTCACCGTCTCACTACGCATTTCCTCCTATCATTTCTCTCTTTTTAGCCATGTTCTTCCTCACGCATACCCCTGATAAGAATTCTGACACTACTTCCAAAACACTCCAGTTGTATAGGGCGACTTAGATGTCAGGCTTACCAAACGTCTTCACCCTCATCCCCACCTCTACCAAAACCGACAAGAAAGCAAGTTAATGTTGCAAACTTCAGTATTTCAGGTGTCTAGATCACTGGGATTTTGGTTTAAATTCAACTGCAAAATGTGTATAGAATAGACAGACAAGAAAGCTACCTAATAAAAACGTGTTGAAAATCAGAACTGACATCTGCTAATCAGACTACTCCATCCTTGGTATCAGTCGTTTTAAAGTTTTAAACTTCGAGTCCTGTTTTGAAGGAAATTGCATCATCAACCACCCTTCCATTTTGCAACTGAACTCGTTGTGGAGACCCTTGGGCAAACAGGGTTTTGAAATAGTGGTTTATTCGAGACAGGAATAACTAATACACTGGAGTTAGAAAAAGCATGAATAACACGGTTACAACAGAAACCGGTGCAGAAGTCCCACGAGTGGATGCTAATCACAGCAGCAAATAATAGCAGCATCTTAAGGCAACAACTTAGTTGCCAAACAAAATATACTGAATGTGACACTGTTCAATGAGGTACTCCACGAGAGAGAGCAGACATACGCGGAGCTGGACCGTGGCTGGAGTCAACGGACGCTGATTCGGCGCCCAGATCGTCTGACTGACAACTCTGTCAAAATGCGGAATATATGGATTTTAAAGAGTCGCGTGGGAGCACTGCTTTTCCCACTTAAAGCCACCCAGCCAATCCCGCAGCTCTCTTGCAGGTAGCTGTGAATCACGGTATAGTTAATGCAGTTGCACGAAGTCCATATTTGGTATGAATACTGTTCAGTTGAAAGCTAATCGTAACTGCTCTGCCAAATAAGGCTTGCAACATTATTGTTATACGCCATTTAGCCCCACCCATTGGGCTCCCCGGAGTAGGGACTGCTGGGTCAACAGTTTTTTGACGTTTTCGCTCTCTTTCTAACCCTTGTGAGCCTACTGACGTTGCTGTTCTCAGGGCTGGTATCAAGCTTGCTTTATCCACTAATACGTGCCTGTTTGTTACAAAGTTCTACTGTGGCAACCTACCACAGCATCTAGACGGCATATGAAGTTACATGTTAATCCCTTGAAGAGTAACTAGCGCCCTGGGACCGCGTCTGGGGGTGTTTGCATTTTCGCAAGACTCTCCCCTTACGGTTTACTTCATGTAACAATAGCTCTCCTAGTTTCGTCCGCCCTCAGCGTCGTCTCTGCTTCCTCGCCTTGGAGCGCCTGTCGTCCTTTCTCACAGCTTCAAGATAACGCTACAGAGCAAGGAATAATCAGTATATTACATTACCTATTCTCTTTTCTCTTTTCAAGACACTGGCGTTTTTCCTCTTAGGTATTTGAAACAGATGAGTAGCAGACACTTTGATCATATTTCATTTGTAGGTTTCACACGTCTACATTGATAATACTGTTTCTTCTTTAAATCCAAGGAAGTCAGTTGTCTGCATTGGAATTATTCGGAATGGGTTCATAACTTTAGCTGACCTAACAATCTTGTGTACATCTTCCTCTACATGGACCTTGCTTTCATTACTTAGTTTTTTCATTTTATTTTACTGTTTTTCCTTTGGTCATCAGTCTTCTGACTGGTTTGTTGCGCCCGCCACGAATTTCTCTCCTGTGCCAACTTCTTCATGTCGGAGTGGCACTTGTGAACTACGTCCTCAATTATTTGCTGATGTATTTCAATTTCTGTCTTCCTCTACGGCTTTTACCCTCTACAGCTCCCTCTAGTACCAGAGAATTCATTCCCTCATGTCTTAGCAGATGTCCTATCCTTTCTGTGCAGAATCTCCTCATTCCTTACTTTATCACTCCACCTAATTTTCAACATTCGCGTGTAGCACCACATCTCAAATGCGTCGACTCTCTGTTCCGGTTTTCCCAAAGTCCATGATTCACTACTGTACAATGCTGTACTCCAGACGTACATTCTCAGAAATGTCTTCCTCAAGTTATGGCTTATGTTTGATACTAGTAGACTTATCTTGGCCAGGAATACCTTATTTGCCATTGGTAGTCTGCTTTCGATGTCCTCCTTCCGTCATTGTTTATTTTACTGCCTAGGTAGCAGATTTCCATAACTTCATCTACTTCATGACCCTCAAACCTGATGTTAGGTTTCTCGCTGTTCTCATTTCTACTACTTCTCATCACCTTCGTCTTTCTTCGATTTAGTTTCAATCCATACGCTTTACTCATTAGACTGTTCATTCCGTTTAGTTGATCATGTAATTCTTCTTCACTTTCATTCATGATAGCAATGTCATCAGCGAATCGTATCATTGATATCCTTTCACTTTGAATTTTAATTCCACTCCTGAACCTTTCTTTTATTTCCATCATTGCTTCCTCGATGTACAGATTGAAGAGTAGGGCGAAAGGCTACAGCCTTGTCTTACTCCCTTCTTAATACGAGCACTTCGTTCTTGATCGTCCACTCTTATTATGCCCTCTTGGTTGTTGTACATATTGTATATGACCCGTCTCTCCCTATAGCTTACCCCTACTTTTTTCACAATCTTGAACAGCTTGCACCATTTTATATTGTCGAACGCTTTTTCCAGGTCAACAAATCCTATGAACGTGTCTTGATTTTTCTTTAGCCTTGCTTCCATTATTAGCCGTAACGTCAGAATTGCCTCTCTCGTGCCTTTACCTTTCCTAAAGCCAAACTGATCGTCATTTGGCGCAACCTCAATCTTCTTTTCGATTATTTTGTATACTGTTATTGTCAGCAACTTGGATGCATGGGCTGTTAAGATGATTGTGCGGTAATTCTCAGACTTGACAGCTCTTGCCGTCTTCGGAACTGTGTGGATGATGCTTTTGCGAAAGTCAGATGGTGTGTCGCCAAAGTCACACATTCTACACACCAAAGTGAATAGTCGTTTTGTTCTCTTCCCCCACTGATTTTGGAAATTATAATGGAATGTTATCTATCCCTACTGCTTTATTTGATCTTAAGGCCTCCAAAGCTCTGTTAAATTCTGATTCTACTACAGTGTCCCCTATCTCTTCTAAATCGACTCCTGTTTCTTCTTCTATCACATCAGACAAATCTTTCCCCTCATAGAGGCTTTCAATGTATTCTTTATACCTATCCGCTCTTACCTCTGCATTTAACAATGGAATTCCCGTTGCGCTCTTAACGTCATCATCCTTGCTGTTAATGTCACCGAAGGTTGTTTTGACTTTCCTGTATGCTGAGTCAGGAAAATATGTATAAGCTACATATGAAGACGGATAATATGCAGAATGTACAAAGACGAAGAGGGAAAAATAAGAATGGCAGACGAAAACCGAAATTTTAAAGTTATAAAGGGTGAAATCTTTCGCCACAACTATTCAGTTTAGACGTCCAAGAACCTATGGCAAAAATAACAACAGGGTTCAAAGAGTGACATTAAAAATCAACGTGAAAGGGCATCAACGATAAGAATTGCTGATGACATTTCTCTCCTCAGTGACACTGAGAAATGATTACAGCACATACTCAGGGGAATGAAGAATCTTATGAGAACACAGTGTACACTGAGAGTAAACCCAAGAAAGACGATCGTAAAGAGGAGCAGAAAAAATAAAGTGAGGGATAAATTTATCATTGAACACAAGTAAGTTACGGATTTCTGCTACCTCGGCAGCAAATGAACACATGTTGGGTGAAGTAAGGAGGACATAAGCAGACTAGCAAAGGCGAGAGCGTTCCTGCCCAAGGGTTTGAGCTGTAGTGCTTGCGACGGGGTGATAAATAAAGTGCGGTTGAAGAGTTGACACGAATGTGCATATACAAATGTTGGTTAAAAATGTTATTGCAAATTTTGGCTCTCACGTAAGTCTCAGGGGATGATTTCCACACTTGGTGCATTAGTACACTGTTCGACACCCGCGCATTAGTTATAGATTTTGAATTAATTATTCACTCAGACATGAGTACAGTTTATGATAGGGAACAAAAATTAGGCGATTATTATAGCAAAATCAGTTTCTCACGACACAGTTCAATCAATATTTATTGGCGTTGTCCTTTTCTTTCACACAATGAAATTAGCATTTGTGAGACGCTTCACAGTTTTACTTTAATAATTATCTGACTCCGAGCCCCCAATAGCGGTAATGTAGGCTGCTATAAACGAAAATTACTCAATCAATTCGAACAGAACCACAAGTCCCACTGTCCTCTTTGTTCTAACAGTTTTGTCGCGAAATCACAGTTCGCCACATGTTCTCTTACGACGATGTATACCTCGTAAATCGTACTCACACAAATAATCGTAGCACTTCCAGTTCACCAAATATATGCTTGCACACTTGCACTATTAAACAATTTGTCGAAATAAATCAGCGCGAAAAAGAATTATCAAACGACCACATGGGCCACCCTCAAGTGGAGATCGCTCGTCACCCACCCTCCAAAACGACTGACCAACGACTGACCCTAGCCAAGATGGCCGCTCACTTGTATAGGCTCGGACGTCAACCCCCTTGGCTATGCAAGTACCAATCTCACTAGTTAAGGTTAAAAATTTTGATACATGTTTGTTGACATATGTGCTGCAACGTTTTAACACATAACTGCATGTAGCACCGGTTTTAGACGTAATCTATAACGATCTACACATTGCGCTGTTCAAAAATCTTCATATATATAATAATTAATTAATTATGGGCGATAAATCTTAATAATAATTTGCAACCAATGAAAACTATTGCAAGTGAAGTGTATAGTATAACTTAACTAGTTTAAAATACGTGTGATGCCACCTAAAATATTATATATTGCAGTTCCTTACGTCATGAATTTTCTATTGAATTTTATAAACAATTTTCGATCAAGCTTTGTTTATTGCTCTATACTGGCTTAATTATTTAAGAATCTTAACATACGACTAATGCACTCAATCCACTATGGGGAAACGTTTTTAATGAGTGCTCACTCTTCCCTGTATGTTGTTATTTACTATTTTTATTGATCTTTAAGTTTTCGTGATATTAACCGATTTTGAGGTTACTATAACTTTCGCGTAACGTGACTTGAAAGAAAGAACGATCTTTCAGAAGGTGCATATTGCCGACCACATTCCACTGCGGCATCGCTCTTCGCCGTAAGTTACATAGTTTTCACGTAATGCGCGAAAAACCAAACAACGCCCCTACCTGCGGCCCACGTGGCCGCCTAGCGGTGGAGACCATCCCACCGACCGTTGCAAATCTCACGTTGGTGCTTCAGCGAATCGTGCACCTTTCGAAAGGTTTAGGTGTTCGTTTTTCCCGCTCGCTGTTCGGGAGTGGAATAGTAGAGAGATAGTATGATTGTGGTTCGATGAACCCTCTGCCAAGCACTTAAATGTCAATTGCAGAGTAGTCATGTAGATGTAGATATAGATGAACCGCGCTCGCTCTCCACAAAGCAATCCTTGCATTCTACAACTAATCATCTAGTAATGTGGGTTTGTACCGTCACATTCTCTAGAAGGATTGTCAGAATTTAGGTGGAATAATGAGAAAAGGAAAATTCTCAGCAGAATCGGCGAAGAAAGGAACAGATGAAAGCCACCGACATGAAGAAGGGACAAGATAAGGACATGGGCCATAAGACATCAAACACTAACTTCTACGCAACTAGAGGAAGATGTCGAGCGTAAATACAGTAAAGGGAGCGGAAGATAGGAATACATGTAACAAACAATCAAAGAAATAGGGTGTGACAGCTGCCTAGGGCATATCCAGACACTCCGGGATGATGATGGCATTGAAACAGAGGACGAGAAGCGTAAAGCTGAAATACTAAACACCTTTTTCCACAGCTGTTTCACAGAGGAAGACCGCACTGCAGTTCCTTCTCTAAATCCTCGCACAAACGAAAAAATGGCTGACATCGAAATAAGTGTCCAAGGAATAGAAAAGCAACTGGAATCACTCAACAGAGGAAAGTCCACTGAACCTGACGGCATTCCAATTTGATTCTACACAGAGTACGCGAAATAACTTGCCCCCCTTCTAACAGTCGTGTACTGCAAGACTCTAGAGGAACGGAAGGTTCCAAATGATTGGAAAAGAGCATGGGTAGTCCCAGTTTTCAAGAAGGGTCGTCGAGCAGATGCGCAAAACTATAGACCTATATCTGTGACGTCGATCTGCTGTAGAATTTTAGAACATGTTTTCTGCTCGCATATCATGTCGTTTCTGGAAACCCAGAATCTACTTTGTAGGAATCAATATGGATTCCGGAAACAGCGATCGTGTGAGTCCCAACTCGCCATATTTGTTCATGAGACTCAGAAAATATTAGATACAGGCACCCAGGTAGATGCTATTTTCCTTGAATTCCGGAAGGCGTTCGATACAGTTCCGCACTGTCGCCTGATAAAGTAAGAGCCTACGGAATATCAGACCAGCTGTGTGGCTGGATTGAAGAGTTTTTAGCAAACAGAAACCAGCATGTTGATCTCAATGGAGAGCCGTCTACAGACGTTAAAGTAACCTCTGGCGTGCCACTGTGTAGTGTTATGGGACCATTGCTTTTCACAATATATATAAATGACCTAGTAGATAGTGTCGGAAGTTCCATGCGGCTTTTCGTAGATGATATTGTAGTATACAGAGAAGTTGCAGCATTAGAAAATTGTAGCGAAATGCAGGAAGATCTGCAGCGGATAGGCACTTGGTGCAGGGACTGGCAACTCACCCTTAACATAGACAAATGTAATGTATTGCGAAGACATAGAAAGAATGATCCTTTATTGTATGATTATATGATAGTGGAACAAACACTGGTAGCAGTTACTTCTGTTAAATATCTTGGAGTATGCGTGCGGAATGATTTGAAGTGGAATGGTGATATAAAATTAATTGTTGGTGAGGCGGGTACCAGGTTGAGACTCATTGGGAGAGTCCTTAGAAAATGTAGTCCATCAACAAAGGAGGTGGCTTACAAAACACTCGTTCGAACTATACTTGAGTATTGCTAATCAGTGTGGGATCCGTACCAGGAGATAGAGAAGATCCAAAGAAGAGCAGCGCGTTTCGTCACAGGGTTATTTGGTAACTGTGATAGCGTTACGGATATGTTTAGCAAACTCAAGTGGCAGACTCTGCAAGAGACGCGCTCTGCATAGCGGTGTAGCTTGCTCGCCAGGTTTCGAGAGGGTGCATTTCTGGATGAGGTATCGAATATATTGCTTCCCCCCTACTTATACCTCCAGAGGAGACCACGAATGTAAAATTAGAGAGATTCGAGCGGGCACGGAGGCTTTCCGGCAGCGTTCTTCCTGCAAACCATACGTTACTGGAACAGGAAAGGGAGGTAATGACAGTGGCACGTAAAGTGCCCTCCGGCACACACCGTTGGGTGGCTTGCGGAGTATAAATGTAGCTGTAGAGGTAGAAAAGGTTGATACAGGAGCGGAAGTCATGGCTGGCTACAGCAAACCATTTGGAGGACTGTTAACAGTCCCCCGACCCTTCCTCATACCATAAAAATATTGTCCAGGTGCGACTAGCAGCGAGGGTTGCGTTGGTTGGGTGGTTGACTGGTTCGGTGTAGGGAACCAAATAGCGAGGTGCCATCGGATTAGCTGTGCCCTTCCAGAGGATCCATTCCAACTTTTAGCTGAAGCTTTTATGGAAATCACGGAGAATATAAACCGGGATGGCCGGACGCGGTTTTGATTCGTCATCCTGCCGAATACGAGTCCAGAATGAGAGCCACTGCGCCACCTCGCTGGGTGTAAGGGTTCGTTGTAAACTTAATTGTTTATACAGCCATTTTATCCGTTCCAAGAATAGAGGATACGGAAGATGTTTGCCTTCTATAGACATGTATACTGGTAAGACATTTTGGAATCCCTGGACGATTCCAGAGAAATGTATTTTTTTTTGTTTTTTTGTGAGATATAATTACAAATTAACAATTTAGCATTTTTCCCTCTACTTGTACTGTGAAACTTTATTTCTCACCATATTTCATGATAATAGGTCAAAGGAAAGGTCCCTAAACGTGTTGAGTGAGGTGGAAAGTTATGTTAAAATAATAAAAATAAGACTGCCGTATTCTGCTTGGAATAATAAGCGCTGTGCAGAAGTAATAATATAGATAATTGAACTGTCGTAATGAGGAGGCAAGCCTTTAATACCGGTAAAGAGAATAATCTTACTGCAGGAAGTTTGAACAGAATAAACTGCCTGAATGATGAAATTTGATATAAAACCTACGATAATTTATACTGTAAAACTTGAAATGTCCCCTTAGAAAAATTTTACAACACTGCGCTTAAACTGACACACTGTATTTTTTTAGCGCAAAGCAATCTGACTTCCAATAATGCCTACAAAATAATGGCGCTGACTAACATTAACCTATACGTGTCACAAATCACTTACCTCACAAAAATCTTGGTTATTCGAAATATTGTTATACAGCGAGCGCCACTACTGCCAGCTAAATAAAAGATTTGAACTACGGAAGGCACTAACTACTGATAGGTATAGTAAGCAAATGAAAGATTTTAATAGAGAACAAACAATGTATTTACCTTAATAGTGATAATATATATATCAGTTCATGACATCCATTCATACAAATTTCAACTCCGACATCTCTCTCCCCACATCCACCACTGCTGGTGGCTCATCTCCAACTGCGCAACGCTATGTGCTGTTAACATCCATCTGCCTAACACTACAATGGCAGACAACAATGCAAACTAGCCACAGACTGCGCACAGCACAGCCAGTGATATTTCATACAGAGCGCTATGTGGCGTTACCAATAAGAAAACATATACAGCCTACTTACATAGCCCCCATGCTCCCCACAAACAATTATAGAAATTTTTTGGGCACTGACCAATACATATTAGTTAAAATTTACAATAACAAAGAAATAAAATGCACACACTTATTGATAAAATGTTGGACAAAAGCTAAAATTTTCTCACAGTCCATAAAGACAGTCCTGACCATCCATCACAGTAAAATTGCAGTGTTTTTTTTTTCTCTCAAAGTTTGAGCAGTAAAAGAAAATGCACACGGAAGTAGTGGATTTCCATGCAATCTCGAAGAAGTAGTGTTGTCCTTCCAACAGAAAGAAATGCTGACAGGTAATGGGGCACAACAGAGCAAACCCACAGCAGAGTCAGTCGAAGCTGAAGACTATTGGTAAGTAGGTTGTGACAGAGCAGACCCTCTGTAGTCCTGGTAGAGATTACGGGATGGTGGGCCACCAGAGGTGAACACCCACTGTAGTCCTTGTAGAAATAATGCTATTCATGGACCATCAAAGGTGTAAATCCACTGTAGTCCATGTAGAGACGGCCAGCAGCCATCTGTTGCGACTGTTCAGGTGCGCAATCAACATCGGAGAATTTAGCAAGTCCATAAGCCACCATTTGTGTACTCACAAAGTTTTAGAATTATTCTTAGAACCAGCAACGCTGTTAACCAGTCCCTTGCTGAATTGTCAACACACGTGCAAACACTATCAGTCCCTACTTCTCACATATTGTGCATATACTATGACCAACAGAAACGTGTGCAGTGAAATGTAACTTACAAGTTACTTAATTTGATGAACTGGTGTCAGTTATCATTTTATAACATAAGAATACAATAACAAAGGTGCAAAATACATCATTAAAGAACATAACAATATAGATAACATTTGTATAAAACAGGCTTTACAAAAGAATAGAAATAAACATTTACATCAGTGTTACAAGAATTATGGCATAAGTACATACATAAAAGATCAGAATAACTTTTGAAACATCAACTTCACACATGAGCATTAAAACAAAACAGAATAATTAATGTGATTCTTGAGTTTCTCTCGGCGTATTTGATAATCAAAATATTGATCTGAGGGAACGCTCTGAAAGTGTTGTCTTACCAGCTGACAAAGGCGATGCTACAGTTGTTGTCTCCCATAACGACTACACTGATAAGATGCAGAGCCTGCTAAATGACGATTCCTACCGGAAGATCAGCCTTGACCCTACAAAGAAGGTGGAGAACAAGACGAGGGTTCTTCTCCAGGACGCAGATTTACCGGAGGGTGACGCTAAGAAATTGTTACCCCAATGTCCGGTACCGCCTAGACTATATGGACTCCCGAAGGTTCACAAAGAGGGGGTACCATTACTCCCCATTGTCAGCAACATCAGGGCACCTACATATTTGTTGGCCAAATACCTGACGGGAATATTAAGTCCTTATGTGGGTAAATGCCCTCATCATATCCGTAATTCCGTGGATTTTGTTAAACGCCTTGATAGCTTCAGGCTGGATGAGTCAGATATCATGGTGAGTTTTGACGTCGTTTCCTTGTTTACGAGGGTACCCCTGCGAGAGTCGCTAGAGTTGATTGGTCAGAGGTTTGACGAGAATACCACTGAACTTTTTAGGCCTGTCTTGAATTCCACGTTTTCTTTTTAATGGAAAATACTACGAACAAACGGAGGGAGTCGCCATGGGTAGCCCACTCTCACCGGTGGTAGCGAATTTGTACATGGAGAACTTCAAGGAGGAAGCCCTGTCGTCATCCGAATGGAAACCTACTTGCTTTTTCCGTTACGTGGACGACGCGTTCGTCATCTGGCCACATGGTATGGATAAACTCCTTGACTTCCTTACACATCTAAACTCCATACACCCCAACATCAAATTCACTAGAGACTGAAACGGAGGGTAAATTACCTTTCCTTGACGTCTTGTTCAGGAGAAGGGCTGACGGCACCCTAGGTCATGGGGTGTATCGAAAGACAACACACACTGATCTGTATTTGCACGCAGACAGCTGCCACCACCCTTCACAGAGGAATGGGGTACTTAAAACTCTAGTACATAGGGCGCACACTATCTCTGACACAGAGAATCTACCCCAGGAATTGGAACATCTGATGACTGTGTTTCGAAAGAATGGGTACTCAGAGTGGCAGATACAACGTGCTCTCCACCCAACCACTGCAGCACAACCTGTTGAGATGGATGAAGTCACGAGGGAGGAGGTAGGCACTGCATTTATTCCATACACAGGCGCACTCTCGGGGAAAATCGCCCGCATTCTGAAGAAACACCGGGTTGGAACTGTGTTTTGTCCTCCGAATAAAACTCGTGCACTGGTGGGGAGCGCCGAAGATGACCTCGGTTTGAGGAACGCCGGCGTGTATCAGATTCCGTGTCAATGTGGCAAGTCGTATATTGGTCAGACGATGCGTACCGTCGAGGATCGATGCCGTGAACACCAGAGGCACACTCGACTGATGTATCCGAGCAAGTCGGCGGTCGCTGAACATTGTTTGTCGGAAAATCACGCTATGGAGTATGACCGCACGAGGATTCTGGTAGAGACGTCGAGATACTGGGACAGCGTTGTTAGAGAGGCCATCGAAATTCGCACCAATGACGACCTCATAAACCGTGACTGTGGCTATAATCTTAGCAAGGCTTGGGAACCAGCGATTGGGTTAATCAAGAGTAAATCGAGCCAACGCATAGTTGTGACGACCACGGCGGACAGAGCCATCACACCGACGTCATCTCAGACGCCGTCGCAATCTGTTCCACCGCGAGACCGTGGCGCGGGGCGCGGACGGCGGAGGGAGCGCGCCGCGGGCGGAGGGTATTTAAATCGGCCGCCACCGCGACCGAACCCAGTTCCCCCTGAGCAGCCATAGCGTACGGATCTCCGTGCCGGCACGTTCACAGGAGCTCAGTCCGTCAGTTCACCTGATGATGACGACATGTTTGATCGCCGAAATATTGTGCCCGTTGGACACTATAGACCGGCAGTACACCCGTGGATATTTTGAGAATAATTAATGTCTAAACATCTTTACAAAGAAAATAACATAGTATTTGAAAAATTCTACAACGTAACTCTCATCAGATAAACACATAAAGATAGGAAGAACACAAATACCCAAGGGTACACAAACACATAGTGGGATGACACAAGGAAAGAATAGGGTTTGTTTTACTGCAGTATTTTGCAAACAAAACTTTCTTTACTTCTCGGAGATCTCCCTTCGTTCCTCATTATTTCCAAACAGTTCTATCTATACCTGCTTTCTGTACTTTTTTTGTATAACTTCCCAACGCATTTCTTCCAATTCGTCATAACTCGTTCTCTTATATAGTCTACTCCCTCTTAAGCTAACTTAAATCTACTGAGCTCAGATGCTAAACTAAGGGACGAGGCAATGCAGCAGCACAGAACAGTTAACACAAACAGCAATGACAAAAATGGAAATTGTCAAAGCAAACAGCAGCAAATGCAATAACTTATATGTAAACATGACAAAGCTCAAGCAGAAAAAATATTACAGTAAAAATGGCCATGTTTAATACCTATATCACATTTTAACACTAGAGTGATGCATCACAAAAAGTTACTCTGCAAGAAAATTACCAAGTCGTTAAAAATTTAATTATACAATTCCTGTGAGGGGAAATGTCTATTTGTGTTCATCCTTTTTTACGAAAGTACCTCATAAAATTATTCTTGACTGGGTCTGTAGACAGAAAATAGTTATATTAGTACATGTATTAAATTTTATTTTAACCAATGTTGCAGTGCACCAAGAAATTAGATATTAAACAATATGAGCAAATATATATATAAAGCAACATATGAAACATCATTCACTAGACAAATGGCGTCTCCAAAGCCAAAAAAATTCTCTCAACTAGAAAGACAATAGATGTAAAATGTTTCTCATCATTTCATTAGGCATTTTAGTAAATATCATAAATTAAGAACTCCACAGTGTAATCATACGTTTTCAAGTTTCAGCATGTTGCATTTGCGATGCTTTCTACAAAGGAATGTCAATAGCGAGGATGACGCCCCCTTTTTTTCCTATGCCTCTGAAAGGCACACACTAATGGCTTGTTTCCAGGTGGCTGTCGCGCAGGTTGGTGCCCAAGACGCATTACGTGCAGGTGGTCACTTAACTTTCTTACCGAAATATTTACGACACCAGCTTCCGCTACAGTGGCACTCTCATATAAAAAATTTCACAGGTCAAGAATTTGCGTTACAAATTTGTAGAAACAAAATCCTATTGATATAACAGTGTCCAAAAAATTTTCGTCGGCATTGTAATACATTCGTGCATTTACATACATTTCATAACTCTTAAAGTACGATTCTTGGTTTCCAACAACCTTTTTCACAAACCAGAGTCCCTAACCACTACTCATTATTCCTTGCTTTATTACACATATACATATTCGTAGACACTTCTTCAATATTTCATCATAATAAATACGTAGCATAATCAAATTCCTCATATAGCATCAGCTTATTGATCCTAAACATACCGCAACACCGTAATACACATCGTCATCATAACATAATAAAACCTCAGCCAAATCTCAAAATCGTCGTACTTTCCTACAAAAATTTCAAAAGCTAAAAAATTCTCTGCTCATTTCAATAGAGTCATCTACCTCAAACGTACTTTATAAATCATGATCCCATACCAAATACGATATTCAAAGTTCTCATATTATCACAATGGATCCGAAAACATATGAACAGTTCACAAAGTACAGACAAATACAATTTCGTAAGTGTGAAGTTATCCAACTATGTAATTACGTAAACATCTGTCACTGACATAGGAAAAAAATGTTTCTTTCTCTGTTAAATGATCAGATAGCTGTGTAACTCTGCGTTAGAGGAATATGGTACCGATGTGTAAAGTTGTATAAGCAAATACCATATTGGCTACAGCTTCTTGTACTTGACAGACACATGTTACACAAAGTAAGCGTGTACCCCCCTGAGGATTAATGTAATTATACCCTCAGGTGTTACAGATTACAGCAATGGAATGAAATGTATCACGGAAAACCTTTGTAATTAAAAAATTTTGAAAAATAAATGGTTCAAGTACAAAATTAATCACTCTAATGCGTGTCCTGTAGCGCTAAATGTGCACCTTGCTGTAAGATAATCTCTGTGGAAGTGTCTTAGTTATCGTAATCCGAAAGCTAAGTTCTGCAGAAGTCAATGCACTTACCTCATGATAAACAAAAGTGAAATGCTTTGCGTATAAATATCTTAGTTATTACGCTTATTGCGGTGATGAAGAAAGTACTGTTCTGTAACGTATTGATGTGCTACGAAAAACGCTTTCTCATTGTAGCTATACCACAAAAGGTACTACTAAAGCATGTTTTACTTTTCAGAAGAATTCAGAAAAACTGTGCAGATATAAAAACAGATACTGTGCAGATATAAAACAGATACAGTGCAAAAGCAATAACATAAATTATATCACTTATTAGTAGCTTCATGATATAATCGTGTAGCTGTCAAATAAACTAACCACTGTGTCGTCTGGTATCTCTCAGAAAGTACTTTAAATCCAGAATGTATTTTCAAGTAAACCAAAATGTTGCATTAAAATCTCATTAACAGTACTGGTAAATGTTCTAAGTATGTAAGCCTGATAGTCGTTACGTAATCGTGCAACTAACAAGCAAGAATGTACAAGTAACAACACGGCGTCATCTGTTCACTATAACAATGCATTCGTAATTTCTGTTTAAATATGTTCCCTAGGTTCTTGACTGGATAGTGAACTTCAAAACATTGTTGCATGTTAACAGTTTCTAAGTCTGACAAAGCATAGTAGTAACGTGAATTGAAAAATTTTATAGCAAAGACTAAGTTAAAAAGCAGATTATCTCTCAATAAACGGTTTTACATGTGAAATGTGGTGTAAACCTTTACTCTTCCTACTATGCAGAGCTCCAGCTTCAACGGAATTATCATGAGGTATATGGTACACCGGCAAAGAATGGTCAAATTTTTCTCAATGTTAGCGTCTATGTTATTTTTCTCTGAGCTAGCCAGCGCACGTGGCTGCCTGCGGTGCGAGTCACTGTCTGCTATCTCTTTGTTGGCGTGCGTCGTTATTGGGTTTAGGAGACCTAACTTCTACAAATTCACCTTGACGAGAAGGCCCTGCCCTGTTTGAAGCTCGCCAGTTCTGATGAAATTCAGGTCTGTCGTTTTATCGGTTAAGTGGTGGAGAATTTCTCCCTGAATTATCACTGTGCGGTGGACACTTGCGTCTGAAATTATTCTTTCTCCCATGATAATAATAGTTCTGGTTGCCATATTGTCTATTTCTATAATTGTCTCTGTTATAGTCACTACCACAGAGAGGTGATCTTTCCCTATAATTATTACTACTCAGCCAACGGTTGTCATACTGGTGGTATCTATTTTGGTCATGCTTTGTGTTGTGAGGGTATTGTGAGAGTAGCCAGTTATTATTTCTTTAATCGCGGAATTGCGACGGATGTGACCTGTAATTGATGTGTTCCTGTTTCCGCGTTCCGCGATTGTCAGTATCAATTTCCAATTCTTGTAACAATCCCTGAAAAGCTTCTATGTCATCTTTGCAACGTCCTACCAAAATAATACGTCGCAAATGTTTCGGTAGTTTGATTAGGCAAATGCGGACGAGTTCTGAAGGGCTGTATGGGTTTGACAGGTACTGATTCTTGTGCAACATGCCTTCAAAATATTTCACAAGACTGGAAAATTCAGATTGTTCGAAATGTTTCATCATTATGCTGCTGTGTTTTACTCGGTATTGTGTGGCTTGTGACCAATATGCTGAGAGGAAGGTATGATTAAATTCTCCTTCACTGTGACAATCGTGAATGACCGATCGCATTCTTACAGCTGGTTCATTCTCCAAGTAACCACACATAAATTGTAATCTGTGCTCTAATGACCAGTTGGGAGGAAAACAATGAGAGAATTGATGCTTGTGGATGGATGTCGTTGCCAGAATTCTTAAATGTTTTGAATTTACGTGTAGTAATGAACAGCTTACAGTCAAAATCATCGTGTCGGCGAGTAGCATATCGGTCATTGTTACGTCGTGTCGGCGGTTCCATCTCAAAATTCGGTGTAGCTTGCCAATTTCTTTCATAATTTCTGAAGTGCCCTGTGTTCTTATTTTGTGGCTGTTCCGTATTTCTATGTCCCTCTTCCCGTATTGGAGCGCGAGTGTCCTCTCAAATACGTAATTCTTGTATTATCTGTGTCAGCTGTCCTTTAAGTTTTCTTGAGTTTTTGAAAGTTGCGTAACCGAATCGGTAGACGCAACTCAGTCAATTTTATCTTGCAAGTTCTCATGATTTTCAGGAACAATAGTTTGCAGTTCTTCGTGATTCTGTAATGCATTTTCATGCCGCGAAAAAATAGGTTGAAAATGCTCACAAATCTGTGTTTTTACGTCATTACAGACTTTTTGACATTTTGATTCAATGTTATGTAACTCAGTAGTTAAATCTTCACGTGTTTGTTGAAGTGTGGTGTCTAACTTTTGAAGCTTTTGCTGTGTTTGTCTCTGATTTTGTTCCATTGTGTCTAACTGTTGCTGTTTTTGTCTCTGATTTTGTACCATTGTGTCTAACTTTTGAAGATTTTGTTCCATTGTGTCTAACTTTTGAGGCTTTTGTCCCATTTGTTGCATTAATTGTAATAACAATGCACTGGTGACTGAAACATGTTCCTCAGTGCTATTCGACAATGCATTTGAACCGGCAATATTCGCAGTTTGAAAAACAGAAAATGTGTCTTGACTTATTTGAGAAAACGGTGAGGACGTAAAACCTGAATCTGAAGTATTTGCAAGATTGTGTCCTGTCATTTCGTATTCCTGAGGCAAGCTGTTGCCAACCGATCGATCGATAATGCTTCCCTGTTCACTAATTGTTTCACTGTCTACACCATTGTTAGCAGCCCACTCCATTTCCCTATGTACAATTACCAAATTACTACTTTGAACATTAGTTAATTCATTACATGGTGGTGCTAACACACTGCTTTCGTCTTCACTGTCATTTCTCAGTTTACTTTGGAGCCTAGTATTACGTTTTTCACACGCCATTGTTGTCACAATATTTTACACGATAACACAGAAAAGCACAATTTGAAGAGCAAAAAGAAGAGAACACGTTAACGTAGCACTGAAAATAATACCTCCTTAATTGCAAGCGCAGCTGCGAAATACTTGCTGCAAATCTACATGCATGCCACAACTGTTTTACTGTACAACAATGAAAAACTACAACTACAAAGGAAATTCTCTCTATAATTACGCGCTAGCAATAAACAAAAGCTACACTAATTACACAGACTACAAGAAAAAAATCAGAAGATTCCAGTGAGGTATCCTTGGCTATGGGTCGACATGTGAAACGTCCCTTTAGAACAAGTATACACGACTGTACTTAAACTGACACACAATATTTTTTTAGCGCAACGCAATCTGACTTCCAATAATCCCTACAAAAGGATGGCCCTGACTAACGTTAACCTATACGTGTCACAAATAACTTACCTCACAAAAATCTTCGTTACTCGAACTAGTGCAAATTAGCGAGCGCCACTACTGCCAGCTAAATAAAGGATTCGAACTACGGAAGGCACTAACTACTGATAGGTATAGTTAGCAAATGAAACATTTTAATAGAGAACAAACAATGTATTTACCTTAATAGTCATAATATATTTAGCAGTTCATGACATCCATTCTTACAAATTTCAAAACTCCGCCACCTTTCTCCCCACATCCAACACTGCTGGTGGCTCACTTCCAACTGCGGAACGCTATGCGCTGTTAACATCCATCTGCCCAACACTGCAATGGGAGACCACAATGCAAACTAGCCACAGACTGCACACAGCACAGCCAGTTATTTTTCGTACAGAGCGCTATGTGGCGTTACCGATAAGAAAACCTAAACAGCCTACTTACAAACTGATCACAGATCCCAGAACCAAAACTAATACACAACACAGAAAAATATAACTGTCTCTGAATGGCATAACTTGGCCCTGATTGAATTAAGAAAAACATCAAAATATTACGTCCTTACTTCTCTTCTGCGCAAATCTGGATCACGTGTTACAGCACTGGTGTGTCTCGGGCGCCGCCACGCTCAAACTCCAAATTACTGTATCTGCACGGAGACACTGATGAGGCTGAATGAGTTCTCTGTTATCTACAAGTCTAAGTATTTTTGGAACACATTTGGTTCCTTTCCTACTTTTGAAAAAATCGTGATCAATTAAAAATTGTAATGAAGGTAGGTGAAAATGCCGCTGAAATAATAAGAGGGATTTCAAAAAATTGCCTAATAATTCCTCTTCACGTAAATAAAAGATTCCATTACACTTCCTGCTTCTCCGGTCAGTTAACGTTACATAATCGTCTTAATTAAAATCCTCTATAAATTGAGCCTTTACGTTTGAAACATAACATTACAACTGCTTCCTCACTTTAACATGGCTACCACTACCTGTAACTGCGCCTACGCGCACACCAAAGATGATAACCTAACCCTGCGGTGCAGTTTACAACATCGCTGCTCACTCACATGTCGCAGCGAAGAGAGCAAAGATATGACATTCTTGTACAATCGATTAACACTCAAATGACACCTATCAAGGTTTAAAGTTTCAAACTATGTAACTTTTATGGCAGTATTTTTTGACTGAGTTGACTTGACTGAACTTTTTGCACCGCCCACTAACGGTAGATTTTAATATCTTGCATAAATTTGATGGGCCAAAGTATTCCAGAGAAAAAGGGTCTTAACAGACGGACTACCAAACAGATAGATGGGTAAAAATGCCCAAAAAATATTATTTTTACGTGCTATATAAATAAAAATTAGGAAATGTTCGTGTATTTTCCTTTACTCCGACTGTAAAACCTTGCTTCTTATCATACTTCATGATTCTAGGTCGAAGGGAAGTTTCCCATAGGTTTTGGCTGATGAATTTTCGAGTATCAAAATATATGACATAAACAGTCATATCTTTTGACTGAATTGATTTAGAAGCTTAAACTATTTCCACGCCCAAGGGACCGTAGTTCACAATGTGGTACATAAATTAGAACTTATTTCGTCCACCCTTTCCTGAGAAAGAGTGTTCGTAACAGTCGGGCAGACAGACAGGCAGACAGACAGAAGAAAGAAAAGGATTGCGTTTTTTACAGACTGAGCCACGGAACGCTAAAAATGGTGTCAGATGGCCACAAGCGTCGCCATTATTAGTTCTTATTCGGCACAAAGTAGCAATGGTCAGTTTGAGAAGAGAGGGAGTGTATATGTGGCATATTGTTTGTGGGTTTCAGGGTTTCTGGCATTTCGTTCTCCGAAAAGCTTCTGGAGGCCGTCTTTTCCTGACGTTAGTTACCGAGACACGAGTACAGTTGTGCAGACGGCGCTTGTTTGCTTGGCTGGTAGTTGCTGCTCCGCCCCCACCTGCGGCCCTTTACTGACAAGGGAAACTCCGCGTCGTACCCACCTCAGACTTCAGTGGTAAGATGGGTCAGTCGACAGCCCGTCAAAATCAAAACAAACACCAAGCGTGAAAACGGGGAGAAGGTGTACTGAACTGTGAACAAAAAAGCAAAATGGAAACATCCAGAAGCACCTACGCTGTCCTGGGTAAGCGATGATGTTGTTGGACTTCTAGGCTGCAATATCATCAACTATCCGTCCGGTCATTGAAATGTTTGTTCTATTTCTGTAGTCTTGGCAGTTTCAGTACAACACATTGGTTATAGGATATGAGTCATGTGGCAAGAGTACGTTGCTGTCTCAAGTCAACGTGACGAATAGTGAGAGCAGACGAGATACCACATACCAGATGCAGAAGTATGAAACCGGAATTTCCCTATAGATGGTGCTACCCGTCAGTGTAGGGCCCGTGCGAACGCGTCGGCAGCGCCATCTTCTTACTCTAGCGGCTGACGACCAATGTCAACACACAGCAATCCAAGTTCCATACATCGGTATATGTTTCAAACTCGCAAACATGACGAGTTTCGTGTCTACGAACCGCGATTTGCGGACGGAAAACTGCTGCAGAATCGCATTCAATGCTTGACGAACCTTTCGGCAAACATGCTATTGCCAAAACACAGTGTTTCGAGTGTTTTAAGAAATTCATAAGTGGTGACTTTGACGTTGGAAACGACGAACTCGGGAAACCATCGAAAAGGTTATAAGATATCGAATTGCAGGGCTTATTGGATGACGATTAAACTCAAACTCAATATTAACTCGTGAAACAATTGAATGTGACGCAGAAAGACGTTTCTCTTCGTTTGAAAATTATAAGAAAGGTGCAGAATGTGGGAAAATGGGTTCATCTGCTCGCCAGATACAAAAGAAAGTCGTTTCTCCGTCGAATAGTGGCAGGTGACGAAAAATGGATATACCGTTTTTGACAGTCGTAAATCATGGGTGAATCCTGGCAAACCATCGAGATCCACTGCAAGACCAAATAGTTTTGGAAAGAAGGCAATCCTCTCTGTTTAGTGGGATCAGAAGCATTTCCTCTATTATGAGCTGATAAAAGCTGGTGAAACCGTTAAAAGTGATCGCTACCGACAGTAAATGATCGCTTTAAATCGAGCATTACGTGGAAAAGGATCGTAAAATGGGAAAAGGCAAGAGAAAGTAATATTGTTCCATGATAAAGTGCCATCACACACAGTAAAACGCGTCGGGGAAATAATAGGGCAAGCGGCCTATTCTTGAGACTTGGATCCGTAAGATTATCGACTATTCGCATTGATGGGACACATTCTCGCTGAACTTCAATTCGTATTGTAAGTAGGCTGTTTAGGTTTTTATATTGGTAAACCCACGTAGTGCTCTTTATGAAAATCACTGGCTGTGCTGTGTGCAGTCTGTGGCTGGGTGGCATTGTTGGAATTTACTATTGTAGTGTTGGGCAGTTGGCTCTTAACAGCGCGTAGCGTTGCGCAGTTAGAGGTGAGCCGCCAGCAGTGGTGGATGTGGGGAGAGAGATGGCGGAATTTTGAGAACGGACGATCTGGACGTGTGTGCATCAGAAAGAGTAAATTTGTAATATTGGATATCATGGATTGATATATATATATATATATGAATTTTGAACACTATTCAGGTAAATACAGTGTTTGTTCTCTATCAGAATCTTTCTTTTGCTAACTATGCCTATCAGTAGTTAGTGCCTTCCGTAGTTCTAATCTTTTATTTAGCTGGCAGTAGTGGCGCTCGCTGTATTGCAGTAGTTCGGGTAACGAAGATTTTTGTGAGGTAAGTGATTTGTGAAACGCATAGGTTAATTTTGTCAGGGCTATTCTTTTGTAGGGATTATTGGAAGTCAAATTGCGTTGCTCTAAAAAATATTGTGTGTCACTTAAAGCACAGTCAACTATAATTTTTTAAGGGGACAATTCAGTATGAATATGTACGAAAATGGTTCGCTGACGGGTTCCCTTCAGAAGAAGAAGTCTTTGTCGTGGCATTCATAGTCTGCCAGAGAGGTAGTAAGGTGTGAGGCAAATGGAACACCTTCCATGGAAACCCTGACATGGTAAGCAAATCCGGCAATATGTCACATAGCTCCGAATAAATCCTGACGTTAAATTAACCATAGTAATACGATCAATGAGGGAGCAAATGGAATATCACAGACTAACACAAGAACTCCTAAACGCATGTCATACCTTCCCACCGTGAAACAAACGCAGTTCCGAGGGGAGAAACGAGAACAGAAGCCGAAAGAAGAATCGTGTAGGCTAGGAGGCCCTACGAAAAGGGACGGACACCCACCTCACTAGCCGACCGCCAAATCCACCCCCCCCCCCCCCACCAGCCCATGTTAAAAGCTAGAGCCCTCCAGAAGAACAGTATAGATCTTACGATAACAGTAAAAGGGCTACACCAACTGCAAGTTTTAGCGTGAGACTTTTCGCGTCTCTGTTACGTTGCAAACGTTAAAAACATTGCCCCACCACGAAAAGTATAACGTTTCCCATTGGATAGACAGATTTTTTGTAGGCGGAGCTTGTGGTTAACATTGAGGCCCAGATTGGTCAGATGAAAACACAGCCAGATAATTTTTTTAAACCAACTCCTGTAAATTGTAGTAATGAGAAGTTAGTAGAATGTTGCTTCCGGGACGGTGAGATGCGTGGAGCTGTGCCGCCCGCCGCCCGCCGCCCCCTGACGAACACTTACAAGGTAATGAACGCACGCGATGCCGCATTTTTGAGCGCATAAGGCTTCACTCAGAACTGCAGAAGACTCATCTGTTACACCCCCTTTTTGCGTAATACTAGTGTCAATCGTCAATTAAAGCTCATGGTATTCACATTTGCTACGTGAAGTAAAAATCTGAAACAAGATGATTTTTCTGTTATATACTTATTGAGAAGCCACATCAGCCACTGTAATTTACGACAAGTTAGATAAGTAATTAAAGATAATTGAGGGTCACTGTAGACCATTTTGATAGTTTTCTCTTTTGTGAAACTTCATTTAAACCTAGATTATAGATGTGATATGGCATAGGTCATCCTTCGATCCATTGTAGAACTTGGAAACCCATTCAGGGAATATTTGTTCACATTTTTGTTGAACGTAGTTCGTTTTTATCATCCTGTATTAAAACATTTCCTTTTATCAATAGTGCAATTTATAAACAATGTTTTGTGAGTTGAATAAAATTTCCAATGGTAAACTTAACTAGCTTTTCTACGTTATTTAACCAGCTAAATAAAAATAGGAAAGCCTTGAACCCCTTCCACTAAATTTAGTTAGATTCTTTTAGAAGGACTGCAGTGGAGCTGACGCTGAAATCATCAAGTATTTGATTATATTATCGCTAGTCTCACTGAACTCTTCTGAACTCTACACTCACTCAGAGCGTCGTTGCGCGAAAGTGGTAGGTGTGGTGTCACCGCTAGACACCACACTTGCTAGGTGGTAGCCTTTAAACCGGCCGCGGTCCGGTAGTATGCGTCGGACCCGCGTGTCGCCACTATCAATGATTGCAGACCGAGCGCCGCCACACGGCAGGTCTAGAGAGATTTCCCAGCACTCGCCCCAGTTGTACAGCCGACTTTTCTAACGATGGTTCACTGACTCCTACGCTCTCATTTGCCGAGACGATTGTTAGCATAGCCTTCAGCTACGTTATTTGCTACGACCTAGCAAGGCGCCATTATCCGTACTATTGATATTGTGAATCATGTACCATAAAGAGCGACGTTGTCCATTAATGGATTAAAGTTAAGTATTCCACCAGCTACGTCCGTTTTTCTCAATTCTAATTCCTTTGTCATGTACCAGACCTCACGCCAGCCTGCGTGAGCTAAAACGCGTGCATTTCGGCCTCGTTTATGAACACGGTTGGCTCTCCTGCCAACCACAACAGTAGGGAGATACGACTTAGAACAGACAGACACTACGCAGAATGTTAGATGGTGGGAGAAATGTAAAAATAGGAATGGAGATTATATTGAATAGGATATTTTGTATCAGTTTCAAAGAACAGACGTGTAATTATTGCAACCAAATTCCGGTTCCATACTTCTACAGTCGGTAGATGTCTCAGAAATGAAAACAACTTCAAGAGTACAAACGTCCAAACCGGACAGCAACTTCCAAAACATTAAAAACATATGTTTTGACAAAGCACTGGCAACCTGTGTGATTGTGAAACTGTTGCGTTAATATGTTGCAGCATATGTGACAAACCATTATGTTTTCATCGTTTCCTTGGCAGTGATCGCATTCACATTTATGTCAACACCTGTATTGGGCAAGGAGGCATATGTAATTTACTTACCAGTTGTACGAATTAGGTGCGTCGATAAGAGTTTCCTATCATATAACACACGAACCGTCACTAATGCCGTGTACGACACACCAGGCGTGTTTACCGGTGGAGGATTCATTTGACTTGTCGCCTTGTCATAAAACGTTAGCGGTTTCCATCCGAAAGCCGCTATTCCTTTCGGCTGCTAATAGAGTAGCTCTGCAGAATCAGCTGTCATTGTTGCGTCCCTACCTTACACCTCGCTCTTGAAACGGACGTTACAGCACGACACAGACACAAATTTAAATAAATCGAACAGCGAAAAAAGAGAAAAAAATGGCGCGAGCGAGGTTCAGACACGACGCGCCTGGTTGGTACTCTGACACCGTAACCGGTAAAACACGACGCCATTGCAGCTTCACGATGCTTATTCTTGTACCGTTCACTGTTTGTATTTCGTTTTTGTTTCACATTCCAGCGCACCCTGCTCCCGTTTCCATGCTCGGTCCATGTTCAGTTTTTGGCGGGCTCTCCAGTCAGCCCGCTCACCATTAAGTCTGAGGGGTGCGATGGTGAGTTTCCCTCGTGAGTACCGGCACTGATGGCGGCCAAGGCGCCAGGAGTCTGTAGCCGTCTTCCCTGTCGACGTCGGCACACTAATTCAGCATTCTGATTGCCTCTGCTATTTTTCGTGAGCACATGGTAACGTGACACACCGATAGCAAGATTTAGGTACCGTACCAACTACACCATCCGAGCCACATACTCCCGCTAATGACTTTAATAATTATTTGTATTAACTGTTGATCAGTATTTTACGCTTGAATTCAAAAAATATTATTATTATTCACTTATGAACGAGGCATATGTGCATCCTATGTGAACGCTACATTACAAAACGACACGTAGATTCATACAAATAAATTCTCGGTATTAAGCTATCTAACCCTGTGTTATCCCAGAACATTTAATAAATAATTTAAACTAGTAATTATACGTTAAATTAAGGTCGAATAACGCCACATTGTTAAAAATATTCACGTTGTTAATGTGACACTAAAATCGCACAATTTGTATCCTCCCGGGTACACAATTTGTTTTCTTGCTTTATTATACACGTCAAGGTGTGACTGATTTGCAACTAATTTCAGTAACTGTAACTTTGCTCAAATATGAATATGGACAATAAGCAGACTGTCTATGATGGTTAGAAACACACTTGCGGATCGGCAAGTGTTCAGCAAAATAATTCCACGTGGACACCTAGTTCGGGCAGTACAATGTAGTTTCAGTTCAAAATGTTTGGAAAACGAAGGCAGCGAGCCGTGATCTCTCTCAACTACGCGTTTTCGTGGACTTCGCTGTTTATCTGTGTTTGGTTTTCAGCCCGTGTCATGATTACGTCATGCTTCTTCTTCCTTCTACGTGTGGCAGCAGTGATGTGTATCGATGAAACTTCCTGGCAGATTAAAACTGTGTGCCGGACCGGGATTCGAACTCGGGACCTTTGTCTTTCGTGGGAAGTGCTCTACCATCTGAGCTACCCAAGCACGACTCGCGCCCCATCCACGCAGCCTTACTTCTGCCAGTACCTCGTCTTCTACCTCCTATCTCATTGTGATGTGTATCGATATTCGCGCACTGTACCATCTTTGGTTTGGTGCTTATAGTTTCCGGCAAGGGGGTCTGGAGTGAGTTGGTCGGTTGTTGCAGACGAGGGCAGTTATCTCTGCGCGGTGCCGTCGGCTGGGTCCGCTGGCAGCCCCTCCGCAGTGTCGGAGCGTGTGTGGGGCTGTCAGATCGCTACGAGCTTCGTGGATCGCCGACCCAGGACGTTAAGGTTGAGTGGTGGTTTCAACAAACCAAGCCACGTCTATTGCTGTTGTGGTGGTTCGCTTCGGTGGTTTGCTGTTGGGGAGATTTACCGATGAGCAACACCGAGTGGTTCTATTGTTGAGATTTAGCCACCATGCAATGCAATTAACTATTTTGGTCGACTACGATTTAGGTGCACCAGTGGAATTTTCTGTCTTGTGGCCGTTAGTGTTCAGGTTACCTAGCGTCCTTTCTTCACCTGCTGTCACTGTCCAACATGGTGTGTAATTTTGACAGCTAATACGTATTCCATTGTGGATTATAACGTTTGTAACATTGGCGGTTGGGATTCTCATGTACTGATTGACGGAAGCAAGTTGTTGTGTCGGTCGGTCCATGGCTGTCCCCTGGTTGGCTTTTGACGGATCAAGTGCAGCTGGGCTCACCACCTGTCTCGCCTGAGTGAACGAGGGCAGTCCGACCTCCCTGGAGGCATTCTTAGTGCCTCTGGTGTTTAATTATCTGTTTCAGTCATTTTAAATTTTAGGCTTATGGTTATTATTTGTTTCTTAAAATTTGCAAGTTAATATTTAAATTTGTCATTGAAGCTGAAAAACTGCGGCCTTCTGCCTTTAAAGAAATTGGTTCAAATGGCTCTGAGCACTATGGGGCTTAACTGCTGCGATCATGAGTCCCCTAGAACTTAGAACTACTTAAACCTAACTAACCTATGGACATCACACACATGCCTGAGGCAGGATTAGAATCTGCGAACGTAGTCTGCCTTTAAAGATTATGGTAATATATTTTGAAATTTAATTGTGGCCCTCAACCATTTGAGTTGCACACTGTATGTGTTGCCTTTTGTGATTTTTAATTATTTTATTGCCGTCTTAATTGAATTTTTGATTTTTTAAAGATTTCTTGTTGACCTTCTGCTATGGTATTCTAAAATGATGGGAATTAATTGTGGCTCTCAGCCATTTCTATTGCACTTTACAGATGTTGTTTTTTGAATTATTTTATTGATATCTTAACTGGATTTAATCTTGTTAAGATTTCTTGTTGGACTCCTTCAGCAGTGAAAGAGTTGCTAAATTACAGTAAATGACAATTAGAAGCAGAAACTGATTTCAACCCTTGGCCCTTTCCACAATCCTATTACCTGGTCTGCGCAGCGGTTTAGAGGGTGTTTCAGGCATTTTTTGAATAAACTTCAGTCAAAACCAAAAAGACGTGTGTTCGTAAATTTACTTAGAATGTCGCCGTTATGTTCTTCATACTAAAAGTTCAGACTGAAAGTTAATGCAGTGAAGAAATTACAAGCACCATTGTCGACGTGATGATGGGCGAGTATTATTTTTTATTTTAGTGACTTACAGCTTCCAGTTCCGTTCGTTCTCATTGTTTTCCAGAAGCAACACTGGAAACTGAAACTTTGGTTTTTATTGTGTCATCGGCAACTTATAACCGAAGAATATCCGTGACTGAAATACTCGCCCTCCTTCAAACGTGACAGCCTGCCCACAACGGTGACTGCGCGCCCCTTCCGCTGTCGCAGCCGAACACCGCGCTGTCGCTCTGACGCGCAGGTGCTGGCAGGCCTCCCGCCTTCCATAGTGCAGGAGGCGCCACACTACGTTGCATTTCGTAAACAACTGCTGCGTTGAGGCTCCTTAGTGGGCCCTACCAAACCCTGTGTCCTTCCATCTATCCCGGAAATAGAGTTTGACGCCACTTCGGCAAAGCGCTTACAAGGATATTTTATTTGACGCCGGTCACAGTAACACAAATGTCTACAGCAAACCGTCCGTTTAGTGGATCTCAAATGCAGGCACTTTAATACTCATTGAACACTTCTTCTATTACATGACTTGTTACAGTCACGCTATACAGAAAGAAGACAACATGTTGTGACGTTACGGCTGAGCCATCGACATACACTGTGGATATCAGAAAGATCTGTATAAGGTATCCTTTCTGATAATCCCCTGATTTACAGATCCATATAAGTACCGTCGATTTACACTACAGTTTTGGAACATGTACTGTCTTCGAACATTATGATTTACCTCGGAAAAAGGGTTTATTAACAATAGCACGGATTCAAAAAATATCTTTTTTGCGAAACATAACTATCCATTCATTTTCACGAAATTGTAAATGCTATCCAGACGGAATGTCAAAATGATTGCATATTTTTAGATTTCCAGAAGGATTTAGACACCGTACCTCACAAGCGACTTCTAATCAAACTGCATGCTTATGGAGTATCGCCTCAGTTGTATAACTGGATTCGTGATTTCCTGTCAGAAAGGCCACAGTTCGTAGTAACCGACAGAAAGTCATTGAGTCAAACAGAAGTAGTACCTGGCGTTCCCCATGGCAGTGTTAGAGGCCATCTGTTGTTCCTGATACACATAAACGATATAGCAGACAATCTGAGAAGGCCTCTAAGATTGCTTGCAGAAGATGCTATCATTTACAATCTTGTAAAGACATCAGATAATCAAAATCAATTGCAAACTGATTTAGCCAAGATATCTGTATGGTGCGAAAAGTGGCTAAATATTGCATTTTCTCCATAACTACTAAAGGATATCCGCTAAATTTCGGGTAAACGATATCTGCTAAATTTCGGGTGCACGACAAGTCACACAAATCTAAAGGCTTGTAATATACTGATTATTCCTTGCTACTGTAGTGTTATCTTGAAGCTGTGAGAAAGGAGGACAGGCGCACCAAGGTGCGGAAGCAGAGACGATGCTGATGGCAGACGAAACTAGGAGAGATGTTACAAGAAGTGAACTGTAAGGGGAGAGCCTTGCGAAAATGCGAACGCTCCCAGACGCGGTACCAGGGCGCTAGTTACTCTTCAAGGAATTAACCTGTAACTTCATATGTCGTCTAGCTGCTGTGGTAAGTTGCCACCGTAGAACTTTGTAACCAACTGGCACGTAGGAGCGTATAAAGCCAGCTTGATACTAACACTGAGAACAGTAACGTCACTAGGCTCACAAGGGTTAGAAAGAGAGCGAACACGCCAAAAAACTGTTGACCTGGCAGTCCCTACTCAGGGGAGCCCGAGGGCGGGGCTAAATGACGTATAAAAATAATGTTGCAAGCCTTATTTTGGCAGAGCACTTACGTTTACCTTTCAGCTGAACAATGTTGATATCAAACACGGACTGCATTATCATCCCCGCCCCCAAGCGACTCTTTAAAACCCCTAGATTACGCACTTTGGGGGAGTTCTCAGTCAGACGATCCGGGAGCCGAATCCACGTCCGTCGACTCCAGCCTCGGTCGTCCAGCTCCGCGTAAGTCTGCTCTCTCACTTGGAAGGCCTCTGTGAACAGCGTCACATCCAGTATGTTTCCTTTTGCGACTAAGTTGTTGCCTTACGATGCTGCTAGTGTTTGCTACTGTGGTTTGCATACACTCCTGGGACTTCTGCACTGGCATCTGTTGTAACAGTGTTCTTTATGCTTTTTCTATTTCTAGAACTGGCCTCCAGTGTATTAGTTAGTCATGTCTGGAATAAACAACTATTTCAAAACCCTGTTTGCCCAAGAGTCTCCACAACGAGTTCCCTACCAATTCAACCATCTGCATTTCTAGTAAATGCCTTTACCATTATTGGCTCAGATATAACAATCAAATGCATTCACAGTTAATTGCCCTTCTGTCTTCTGCTCTGTGCCGCTCGGGAGCGCAGACTGACCAGCAACCCCTCTTTTCCCTCTCAGGACACGACAGACTGTTAACTCAAATAAACACTCAGGGATTACAATTACGAATAGCTTAAACTGGAACGATGATACAGATACCGCTGTGGCTATAGGAAACCAAAGACTGCTATTTGTTGGCGGAACACTTAGAAAGTAGATTAGAAACTGTTTTTACTGCACTTGGCGGGCCTACTCTGGACTACTGCTGTGCGGTGACGGATGTATATCAGATGGGACTTACGGAGGGCATAGAAAAGCTTTAAACAAAGGCAGTTCGTTGTGTATTATCGTGAAATAGGAGAGAGAGCACCATGAACATGATACGTGAATTCGTGGGGCAGTCATTGAAACAAAAACATTTTTCGTTGATGCACAATATTCTCGTGAAATTCAAATCACCATCTTTCTCCACCTACGTAGGAAAAAATGTTGATAATGATAAAATGAGAGAAATCATAGCCCGCACAGTGACATCTAAGGGCTCGTTTTTCCCATGCACAGTTCATGTGTGGTGTGGTAGAGAAATACTGTAGCTTGAAGTGGTTCAATGAACTCTCTGCCAGGCACTTAATTGTGAATTAATGTTGATGTGTAGTTATGTAGATGTAGATTATCAGATCGGTCCCATAAAGTCACATGATTTTAATAACAGGTGTCTCGCCACGGATATCTTGAATTGAATTCGTTAAACAGGAGTGGCTCTGCCATTCCTGAAACATGGAGTCTGTTGTTCATAAGATGTAGGGAGTTCTTCAAACTACTGAACGAAAGAATGGTCACTTTAGAAATCTATTTATGACAGTTTTCTGTCAAGTGTATAAAGATCAGAACCTGTTACATTCGTTAACTCTTAATGTAGGTTACAATGGAATTACAATATTAGGACCTTGGGAAAGATCGAGTAACGAAGTTGAAGTGAATACATTAAAGTCAAAATAACATTTGGTGAAACAACCAACTTCGCGGAAGTCACACAGTGACTGGTGAAAGTTAATTAGAGAGAATCCTGTCGTTATTGGTGCCTGGGGGTGGCACCGGTGGTGGCTGAAAATTCCAAGTCATGTGGCCAGCACTGAAGGCGGCTCCCCAGAGGCCGGAAATGACGTCCCCCCGTAGGCTCAAGTGCCTCCTGGCGGGTTTCGGATGGAAGTAAGCTCTACAGAGCGCTCCTAACAAGAAGCTGAATATTTTCGAGAGTGAGCCTTGTGCATGATTTTCATCAAAAATGACAGCGATTCTCCTGCGTGCTGATCAATCAGGTCTTTTCTTACAACGTAACAATGTCACGTCCATACTCAGTTCTGACATAATTAACCATTCATGCATGTTTATGTTCTGTAGCTCAGAGAGAGGCAACGTCTGCACTCACATCGACAGTCCCGTTTCATATTTCAACCAACCAGACCTACTCCACACACGTACAATCGAGTCTGGTTCTCCCACTCCAGAGTTTATTCATATTATCCAACGATAGCTGATCTTATTGTTTCTCAGCAGAGACAACAACAGTTCAGCTGACGTGACACCAGCCTGATGGCTGCCGGTGCGATATTGTTAACCGGAAAAGAGCAGTATGGTCTCGTCCTTCACTCTACTTCAGAGAGTTTAACATTGCAATGTTTTGGGCCCAGCATTTCCGAGAATACGGGATGTCTGCGGGCACAGGGCATTGCGATACTGCGCTATCTGCCGCTGTTAGCTCACAACGTATCTCTTTGCCGCAAGCGGAGTTCCCACGTGAAGAACAGTGCACAACGGTTTTTCATCATTCAGGACACATCTCCAGTGGAGCTTGGCCCGCATGGTTCCAGCTTCTGACGTCTTGTAACCCAGCTACAGTGGCAGCTGCTGTCTTGGAAGAGGACTGTGTTCCCCCCCCCCCCCCCCCCGCCTCGCTTCCCCCCCCCCCCCCCCCCTTATGGCTGCACATCGGCCCCTTCTGTCCTGTTCTGCTGTCCTCCGTTCAACAAGAAGTCAGTACGCTTCCCGGCTACACAATGAATCAGTCCTCCAGAATTAGAAATTACGGTGGAAAGACACTTGTGACTACGTCAGCGTGGGCGCAATCTGTAGTATTATGAGCACTGAAAATTCACAATTGCTAAGATCGCTAAGATCATTGATTCATGTAGATGACCCGGTTTCGGCAATTCTCTGTTGCCATCTCTGGATATGAAAAAGACGGGACCGAAAATACTAGGATGCAGTCACTAATATAACAGTCCAAAATTTACAATAAATCGAAAAACGAAATACATTCGTTTACATCATTACATAATTCCTCCATCAGTACAATAAGTGGTGCTATACAATGTATGTCTACGTTGGTATCGCGAGTTACTCTAGAGGTCGGCATCGCAGTTCCAGGATAATGGCTAAGTCCACATATATTGTTACACCGATTACAAGTGCTGACATTCATCACCACGTTACAACTGACAGACCCCAACGTAAACATTCTTAGTTGTTGTTGTTGTTGTTGTGGTCTTCAGTCCTCTCCATGCTACTCTATCCTCTGTAAGCTTCTTCATCTCCCAGTACTTACTGCAACCTCCATCCTTCTGAATCTCCTTAGTGTATTCATCTCTTGGTCTCCATCTACGATTTTTCCCTTCAAAGCTGTCCTCCAATGTTAAATTTGTGATACCATGATGCCTCAGAACATGTAATACAAACCGGTCCCTTCTTCTTGTCAAGCTGCGCCACAAACTCCTCTTCTCCACAATTCTCTTCAGTACCTCCTCATGAGTTATGTGATCCACCCATCTAATCTTCAGCATTCTTCTGTAGCACCACATTTTGGAAGCTTCTATTCTCTTCTTGTCTAAACTATTTATCGTCCATGTTTCACTTCCATACATAGCTACACACCACACAAATACTTTCAGAAACGACTTCCTCACACTTAAATCTATACTCGATGTTAACAAATTTATCTTCTTCAGAAATGCTTTCCTTCCCATTGCCAGTCTACATTTTATATCGTCTCTTCTTCCACCAGCATAAGTTATTTTGCTTCCCAAATAGCAAAATTCCTTACTACTTTAAGTGTCTCATTTCCCAATCTAATTCCCTCAGCAGCACCCGACTTAATTCTATTAGATTCCATTATCCTCGTTTTGCTTTTGTTGATGTTCATCTTATATCCTCCTTTCAAGACACTGCCCATTCCGTTCAACTGCTCTTCCAAGTCCTTTGCTGTCTCCGACAGAATTACAAAGTCATCGGCGAACCTCAGAATTTTTATTTCTTCTCCATGGATTTTAATACCTACTGCGAATTTTTCTTTTGTTTCCTTTACTGCTTGCTCAATATACAGATTGATTAACATCGGGGAGAGTCAACAACCCTGTCTCACTTCCTTGCCAACCACTGCTTCCTTTTCATGCCCCTAGATTCTTATAACTGCAATCTCGTTTCTGTACAAATTGTAAATAGCCTTTCGCTCCCTGTATTGTACCTCTGCCACCTTTAGAATTTGAAATAGAGTATTCCAGTCAATATTGTCAAAAGCTTTGTCGAAGTCTACGGAGGTTTCCCTTTCCTTAATCTTTCTTTTAAGGTAAGTCTTAAGGTCAGTATTGCCTCGCGTGTTCCAATATTTGTACGGAATCCAAACTGACCTTCCCCGAGCTCGGCTTCTACCAATTTTTCCACTCTTCTGTAAAGAATTCGCGTTAGTATTTTGCAGCTGTGGCTTATTAAACTTATAGTTCGGTAATTTTCACATCTGTCAACACCTGCTTTCTTTGGGATTGGAATTATTATGTTCTTCTTGAAGTCTGAGGGTATTTCGCCTGTCTCATACATCTTGCTCACCAGATGGAAGAGTTTTGTCAGGGTTGGCTTCCCCAAGGGTATCAGTAGTTCTAATGGAATGTTGTTTATTCCAGGGGCCTTGTTTCGACTCAAGTCTGTCAGTGATCTGTCAAACTCTTCACGCAGTATCGTATCTCCTATTGCATCTTTATCTACATCCTCTTCCATTTCCATGATATTGTCCTCAAGTACATCGCCCTTGTATAGACCCTGTTTATACTTCTTCCACCTTTCTGCTTTCCCTTCTTTGCTTAGAACTGGGTTTTCATCTGAGCTCTTGATATTCATGCAAGTGGTTCTCGTTTTTACAAAGGTCTCTTTAATTTTCCTGTAGGCAGTATCTATCTTACCCCTCATGAGATAAGCCTCTACATCCTTACATTTGTCCTCTAGCCATCCCTGCTTAGCCATCTTGCACTTCCTGTTGATCTCATTTTTGAGACGTCTGTATTCCTTTTTGCCTGCTTCATTTACTGCATTTTTATATTTTCTCGTTTCATCAGTTAAATTCAATATTTCTTCTGTTACCCAAGGATTTCTACTAGCCCTCGTCTTATTACCTACTTGATCCTCTGCTGCCTTCACTACTTCATCCCTCAGAGCTACGCATTCCTCTTCTACTGCATTTCTTTCCCCCATTCGTGTCAGTTGCTCCCTTATGATCTCCCTGAAACTCTGTACAACCTCTGGCTTAGTCAGTTTATCCAGGCCCCATCTCCTTAAATTCCCACCTTTTTGCAGTTTCTTCAGTCTTACATTCTTAGTTACATACGTAGGATACTGACTTGGGTATATGTTATGGTAATAGCTGAGGCACATGTAACTGTATGCTTTAATCTGATGTGAGATGACAGTACCGATTTGTACTAGCATTGCGACATCTGATATACTTACATTGTTAGTTACATATAAGTATATCAGATGTCGCAGTGCGAGTACAAATCGGTACTGTCATCTCACATCAGATTAAAGCATGGATCTACCACCCTCATACCGTTACATGTGCCTCAGTTATTGACATAACATATACGCAAGTCACTAACCTATGTTTTTAAAAAACTGTGTGTGAAAGAATGGGCAACATTCATGAAACTTAATTTAAGAAAATTTCTAACAAAACTTTATAAAAGTTGTTAATAATTCTTTACCATGGTAATTTGCTAGGTAGTTTCGGCAGTCACTGCCATCATAAATGTACCCTCAATTCTAGCTTCTAATTGTGAATTACTTTAGATTGTCTTATTCATTTTCTTTATTTGAGTGGTTTATTGATTTAGTTGGGGTTTTTTATTTTTTTAGTTTCTATTCTTTATTTTTTTAAAGAGCAAGAGACGATTCACATTGGTACTCATCTAATGCCGTTAGACACACGCCGCATATAGATGACATAATTGATATACACGTTTCAGAGTTAGTGTAACAGTGTAACCATTCTATCAGTGAAACAGCATTTGGATGGACCACATGAGGGAGGCATTCTGCATAGCAAGTAATATTCCTTCTGCCAACATTCCGTCCGATACCAAAATACGTAAATACAGCATATGATCGAATGTATCCGAAGAGCCCTGCGTTGTGTTGTGAGTAGTCGGCAACTGGAGGCCAGTGTGAACGAAGGTGCGGAGCGCTGTGTTGCCAGTACAGAAGCAGTTAACAGCAGAGCCAGTCGGTCATGACAGTTACGTGCCGTCGTCCAGTCACCGGAGGGCGTGTGAGCAACAAGTACATAGCGGACATGTCATCCCTGCTAGAGCTGCGCGAGCCAACTGTTGCTGGTGTAGTTATCAAACCTGAAGAATCAACAACAACTTAAGGAAGACCAGGTCTGGTCTGACAGACAGCCAAAGGTGAGGACGTCACTGATGACAGTGCCACTAAAGCAGAGTTACTAAACACGGTTTTCCGAAACTCCTTCACCAAAGAAGACGAAGTAAATATTCCTGAATTACAATCAAAAACAACTGCCAAGATGAGAAACATAAAAGTTGATATCCTCGGTGTAGTGAAGCAGCTTAAATCACTTAATAAAGGTAAGGCCTCCGGTCCAGATTGTATACCAATCGGGTTCATCTCAGAGTATGCTGATAAAATAGCTATATATTTAGCAATTGTATACAACCACTCGCTCACAGAAAGATCCGTACCTAAAGACTGGAAAATTGCTCAAGTCACACCAATACCCAGAAAGGCCAGTAGCAGTAATTCGCTGAATTACAGGCCTATATCACTAACGTCGATTTGCTGTAGGGTTTTAGAACATATACTGCATTCGAACATTATGAAGTACCTCGAAGAACAGTATTTATTGACACATAGCACGGTTCCGGAAAATATCGTTCTTGTGAAACACAGCTAGCTCTTTATACTCCAGAAGTAATAAGTGCTGTCGACAGAGGATGTCAAATTGATGGCAAATTTTTAGATTTCCAGGAGACTTTCGACACCGTTCCTCACAAGCGTCTTCTAACCAAATTGCGTGCCTACGGAATGTCGCCTCACTTGTGCGACTAGATTCGTGATTTTCTGTCAGAAGGATCACAGTTCGTAGTAATACATCTCTACATCTACATCCATACTCCGCCAGCCACCTGACGGTGTGTGGCGGAGGGTACCCTGAGTACCTCCATCGGCTCTCCCTTCTATTCCAGTCTCGTATTGTTCGTGGAAAGAAGGATTGTCGGTATGCTTCTGTGTGGGCATTAATCTCTCTGATTTTATCCTCATGGTCTCTTGGCGAGATATACGTAGGAGGGAGCAATATACTGCTTGACTCCTCGCTGAAGGTATGTTCTCGAAACTTGAACAAAAGTCCGCACCGAGCTACTGAGCGTCTCTCCTGCAGGGTCTTCCACTGGAGTTCATCTATCATCTCCGTAACGCTTTCGCGATTACTAAATGATCCTGTAACGAAGCGCGCTGCTCTCCGTTGGATCTCTATCTCTTCTATCAACCCTACCTGGTGCGGATCCCACACTGCTGAGCAGTATTCAAGCATTGGGCGAACAAGCGTACTGTAACCTACTTCCTTTGTTTCCGAATTGCATTTCCTAAGGATTCCTCCAAAGAATCTCAGTCTGGCATCTTCTTTACCGACGATCAACTTTATATGATCATTCCATTTTAAATCACTCCTAAAGCGTACTCCCAGATAATTTATGGAATTAACTGCTTCCAGTTGCTGACCTATTTTGTAGCTAAATGATAAGGGATCTATCTTTCTATGTATTCGCAGCACATCATACTTGCCTACATTGAGATTCAATTGCCATTCCGTGCAGCATGCGTCAATTCGCTGCAGATCCTCCTGCGTTTCAGTACAATTTTCCATTGTTGCAACCTCTGGATACACCACAGCATCATCTGCAAAAAGCCTCAGTGAACTTCCGATGTCATCCACCAGGTCATTTATGTATATTGTGAATAGCAACGGTCCTATGACGCTCCCCTGCGGCACACCTGAAATCACTCTTACTTCGGAAGACTCCTCTCCATTGAGAATGACATGCTGCGTTCTGTTATCTAGGAAGTCCTCAATCCAGTCACACAATTGGTCTGATAGTCCGTATGCTCTTATTTTGTTCATTAAACGACTATGAGAAACTGTGTCAAACGCCTTGCGGAAGTCAAGAAACACGGCATCTACCTGTGAACCCGTGTCTATGGCCCTCTGACTCTCGTGGACTAATAGCACTAGATGGGTTTCACACGACCGTCTTAGACTGTTTGCAGATGATGCTGTCATTTACCATATTGTAACGTTATCAGATGATCAAACCGAGTTTGCAAAAGATATCTGTATGGTGCGATAAGTGGCAATTGACCTTGAATAAGGAAAAGTATGAAGTTATTCACATGAGTGCTAAAGGAAATCAGCTAAATTTCGATTACACAATAAGTCACAGACATCTGAGGGTAGGGTTGTAAATCCAACTAAATACTTAGGGATTACATTAAAAATAACCGAAATTGGAACAAAAAAATGGTTCAAATGGCTCTGAGCACTATGGGACTTAACATCTGTGGTCATCAATCCCCTAGACCTTAGATCTACTTAAACCTAATTAACCTAAGGACATCACACACATCCATGCCCGAGGCTGGATTCGAACCTTCGACCGTAGCGGTCATGCGGTTCCAGACTGAAGGGCCTAGAACCGCACAGCCACACCGGCCAGTGAAATTGGAACGATCATATAGATAATATTGTGGGTAGAGCAAACCAAAGACTGTGATTCATTGGCAGAACTCTTAGAAGGTGCAACAGGTCTACCAAAGAGACTGCTTACACTATGCTTGTCCGCCATATTCTGGAGTATTGCACTGCAGTGTGGGATTCGCGTCAGGTGGGACTGACGAATGACATCGAAAAAGTACAAAGAAGGTGTAGGGAAGCAGCCTACTCACGCTTTATAAAATTCACATCAGTCTTTCCATTGTGTGCCAGCCTAGTCCGCTGTAACTAGCTCTGACGTCATAAATATTGCGCAATACTTTAAAAATCAATTAAATAACCTGAAACGTTTCTAGCATGTCAGGAGTAATACTAAATCAATATGTGTTGAATATCAGTTCAATAACTTTAACCATTTTCGAAATTGGGACGTTTTTCTGTAAAAATCATTGGAGCAACAGAAAAGAGCTAGAAACTTAAAAATTTATATTTAGATTCCTTTTGCATCGTAATTTAGTAAAAACAGTATTCTGGATCTCACAAATTAAAATATTAGTTGAAATTCATGATTTTCTGGGTTTTGTCTTAGAAATTAAGGAAGCTAAATAGATTAAGCAGGCGAATAAATAAAGCTAGAATGTTTAAATTTAAGTAGAAGGGAGATCCGCTATAATCATAAAAATGTGAGAAGTTTCAACAGAATGACTATAAAACTATAGCTATAGCGTATCTCCAAAGAGCAAGCTCAGAGCTTGTCTACTGCGTGTAGTTTAATTATATTAATTCTCTCGCCCAAAATATTTGACTTAGCCACGTCAGACTTTTATTATGATTACTTACTTGTGTGCTGATTGCAGAATTAAATTGAAAGCTTCATCGGCCATCAGCAAAGGAAGCAATGATTTATTCGATAACTTAAAGTTGTGCATTACTAGCCCAGCGGCTAGTCGGGGGAGCAGATCTGATCAGGCGTTCCCTTAGCCGTCCGCACCGCGGCTTTATATGTAAGAACGCTGTACGAGAAAAGGAAGGTCCCAGTTCTCTCCAGACAATGATTAGTGCACCACCTGTGCCGGGAGGCGCGTCGCGTCGGTATCGTTGATATAAACAGCCTCGGATGCAGTAATAAGTTACTAGGGATACGTGTAACCATGAAATCGTTTTCGAGTGAAGTGTTAAATTTGGGATGACGTAAATGATCTATCTTTAGTTTGCATAAGTCGTATTTTCACGTGCCGCCGCAGGACAGACATTCTACCAATATTAGCGTGGCGTTTGATGAACATTATCATCAAATTATGGCGAGCATTCACTTAAACATTTAATTTGAACAGTTATAGTTGCATCAGTGCATTAGACTCTGAACTACTCTGGTAGTTGGATTGTGTGGATTCTTTGTGGTCTGTGACTTCCAGAATATAGTGAACATTTTAGAGAGAATGGTTTTTCATTATGAATCCCAGACAATCTCCTAATTCCTCAGAGCAATAAGCTGTAGCTATAAATGTATTTCTCAGATGAAGTGGGCACTAGGAATTCTAATTACAGGCTTCACGTTTTGCTAATCACTTTCTGGTTGCCAATATTGTAGTTAGAGATCCAGTCTTGAGAACGGCAAAGAAAGCTTTAAATAAATAATAGGAACATTAACAATTATTTCACCCACCGCCCCACAAAGGGCAGCTCGTTTTGTAATATCGCGAAATAGGAGAGATAATGTCACAGACATGATACGTGAATTGGAGAGGTAATCATTAAAACAAAGGCGTTTTTCTTTGCGACAGGTTCTTCTCATGAAACTTCAACCACCAATTTTCTCCTTCGAGTGCGAAAAACATTCTGTTGGCACCCACCTACATAGGGAGAAATGATCATCACGATAGAACGTAAGTGCTCGTTTTCCCCGCGTGCCATTCGAGAGTAGTACGGTAGAGAGACAGCATGAAGGTGGTTCATTGAACCCTGTGCCAGGCACTTTGTGATTAGCAGACTAATCACGTAGATGTAGATGAAAGTGCTTCCCACAGTCAATGTAGCACAATCACAGTCCATAGGGAGTTAAAAGACATTTCATCATCATCGACAGATTTCTGCAATCAAGAGCGACGCCACTGGAAAGGAGGTGACTGGAAACGAGTGATCTGGAGTGACGAATCACCGTGCACCCTGTGGAAACTCGATGGAAGGTATTCGGCTCGGCGAATGCTTGGAAAACCTTCCCTTCCATCACGTGTAGCGCCAAAAGTCAAGTACAGTGGAGCTAGTGTTCTAGTATGGGGGTGTTTCGTTTTTAGGGTGAGGTCCATATGTTGCTACATGGGGAAGGATATGAGTACATTTCACAGCATCGTGTACTGCGTACAATAGACGCACAATTCGGGGACAGTGAAGTCAGTATGTCAGCGCAACCTGTCAAATATGCAGCATCTTTGAGGCAATGTTCCGGGGAGAACAACGTTCCTAAAATGGACTGGCCTAACCATGGTCCAGACCTGAACCCACGGAGCACCTTTGGGATGAGTGAGAACGTCGACTTTGGTCAAGACCCCAGCATCCAACTTCGGTACCTTCACTGCTTTCATATCTGCTGGACGAATGGGCCACCATTTCTGCAGAGACGTAGAGATACCTCACTCAGAGTGTTCCCAACACATTTCTACCCACCGTGGACGCGAAGGGAGGACACACCCAACATTACTATCCACTGATAAGTATCCGTACGATTTCTATCAGGTGGTGTGTATATCTATAATTTTACCAGAAAAAAAGCTCTGAATCGTTTGGGTGCCTCGGACACCTCCTCCTGTACATCTTTTGCCTAATGACAGCGAGGCAGTAGCCATACTTGTGCCACACCCCGACCACTGCATATCCGCGGCGATCGATCAAGAGTGGCGTGTGAGGAGGGGGGAAGAACAGTGGGGTGAACTACGGGCTCCTCTGCTGTATTGTCCCGGCAGCTACCTGAGAACAGGGCGCTCCTCAGTGAACACCCTCAGTTCCCAATTAAGCCTTTAAGTAATCCGATTTCCTGTTGTAAGACAGGGAAGCGAACAGCAGACAGGGACCGTCCATAGACAATCGGCGTTCTCAGTCTCGGGCGGACCCCTGCAGAACGGAACAAACGGCGCCCCCCCCCCCCCCCCCCGCCCCTCATCAACCCTCGAGACTACAGGCTTCGACATCTCCATACACCCTCTGTTCCAACGCTTGCCTCTATTCACTATATACATGATGTAATGTTGTTGGCAGCTCGTAATTTTTTACCTTAGCGAGTAACCAGAACAACAGTATGTTCTGTGAACTAAGTATCTGAAATTTCCATGAAAAATTCTTACTTTGAAAGTATCGGAACTCATGTAAGCACATTAAAATTTGTGCAGGGTTTAATACTTGCAGTTAGATGTTGGCAAATTTAAATCTATATCAATCGGTGGTATCAGGAAAAGGCTACTCAAAGTTTTAAAAACTACGTATGTAACATTTTTGGGCGTTTATAGGAGATAAAAAAACACTTGTTACGTCACGAAAAGTCAAAGATGGACCGAGTCCCCATCAGTGGCCACGAAAGCTCCCACGGTAGTGTAATTTACAGACAGTGATGAAACTTCAGCTAAACCTGCAACCAGCTATTCTGTCATCGTTTCGCCCAGTAATTACTACTCAGAAGCCGGAATTGCCGGCCGTTGTGGCCAAGCGGTTCTAGGCACTTCAGTTTGGAACCGCGTGACCGTCACGATCGCAGGTTTGAATCCTGCCTCGGGCATGGATCTGTGTGATGTCGTTAGGTTAGTTAGGTTTCAGTAGTTTTAAGTTCTAGGGGACTGATGACATCAGCAGTTGAGTCCCATAGTGCTCAGAGTTCTCAAAAACAAGTGAAAAACACAAACAGCCCGTCTACAAAAACTTGAAGGGCTTAGCGTCAGTACTGGAAGGAGTCAGATACTGAGTACACTTGTATTTACGACGGTCGTTCAAAAAGTAATGACCCACATTTTATTAAAAATTGGTTCAAATGGCTCTAAGCACTATAGGACTTAACATCTGAGGTCATCAGTCCCCTAAGAACTACTTAAACCCAACCAACCTAAGAACATCACACACATCCATGTCCGAGGCAGGATTCCAACCTGCGTCATTATCAGCAGCTCGGTTCCGGAGTGAAGCGCCTAGTCACAATTCATTAAAAAGCCATTGTTATACATACACAAACGTCCTTGTTGGTGTTTCACATTTGATGTTTGTCCTGTGCGCCGGTGAAGTTTCTAACGGTTCTGGCAGGTGGCAGAGCCCTTGTACAGCGTCAAAATGGCGGCTACATACGACTCACGTTACAAGCTGCGTGCTGCTATTGAACTCTTGTCTGCAGAAACAGAAACCGTGGTGAACACTCATGAACGTTTCTGTGGAGTGTATGCCGATGCTGAAGTTGACAGGAGTGCAGTTCGGCGGTGGGTAAAGAAATTTATAGCCTCAGAAAATTCAGAAACAGAGCTCGATGATAATCTGCTGCTCCAGACGTGCTGAATCATGAGGATACCATTATTCGTACCGACCGGCGCATTACAACTCGGCAATTGGCTCTACAGTTGTGGTCAGCACTGGAAGTGGGTCTGCAGTGATCGAGACTTTGGATATTCAAACAGGTGCTCACGATGGGTTCCCCGAATGCTCACAGCGGACCAAAAGATTCAGAGAAGGGCCATTTCATGTGAGTTGTTGGAGTGTTCTGAGACCCATAGAGAGGCCATTCTGTCACGGATCGTTACGCGGGACGTAAGCTAGGTGCACCACTTTGCACCGGAAACGGAAAGACAGTCCGTGGAGTGGCATCATCGTCATTCACTACGAAATAAGACGTTTCTCTGCCGGAAAGGTCATGGCGACAGTCTGCTGTGATTGTGACGGCGCCATTCTCGTGGATGTGGTACCACGAGGGTCAACCACCAATTCAGATGTGCACGTGAAGACTGAATATACTCAGGAACCATTTCCGACGTGTTTGGTAGGACAAGAACCCAGCAGTAATCTTTCTTCAACACGATAATGCGCGCGCACACACAAGAACCTGGGAACACATTGCCAAATTGAGTTGGACATCTACCCTGCAGTCCATACCTGACATCCTCGGACTTCCATATCTCTACGGGGAACACACTTTGAAGATGACGAGAGTGTCAGTCAGGAACTGAAAACATTGCTATGGCTACAGGACAAGAGCTTTTACCAGCAGGCAATACATGCTCTTCCAGTGTTGGCGTACGGCGATAGAACGTGATGGAGACAATGTAGAAAAACAGGACCTGAAGAAGAAATGTTGATGTATACCGTTACCAAATTCTGACTCTTAACAATAAATATGTTCCGAGGAAAAAATGTGGGACATTACTTATTGAAGGCCTCTTGTAGTAACCTGAAAGTGCACATTGAATGCCACCAGATAGTCTGACGAAGTCTGAGACCTATTTAAAAGACATTTGTTGGGCAATTCCTTCTACTCCATTGAAGAGTTTCTCCGCAGATACTCTTAAATGTTTTCCATTATTTTATAATTAGCGTTATAAAACTTCTTTACTAATACGTTGTCGTATCACTGTAGCTCTTTTAAATTAAAGCTATTTTACGTCGTTGGTTTCATATATCCCCGAGACCACTCTTTGTCGTGTTCGTGGAACACGATTAATATACACTGCTGGCCATCAAAATTGCTACACCAAGAAGAAATGCAGATGATAAACGGGTATTCATTGGACAAATATGTTATACTAGAACTGACATGTGATTACATTTTCACGCAAATTCGGTGCATAGATCCTGAAAATCAGTACCCACAACTACCACCTCTGGCCGTAATAACGGCCTTCATACGCCTGGGCATTGAGTCAAACAGAGCTTGGATGGCGTTTACAGGTGCAGCTGCCCATGCAGCTTCAACACGATACCACAGTTCATCAGGAGTCTTGACTGGCGTATTGTGACGAGCCAGTTGCTCGGCCACTATTGACCAGACGTTTTCAATTGGTGAGAGATCTGGAGAATGTGCTGGGCAGGGCAGTAGTCAAACATTTTCTCTATCCAGAAAGGCCAGTACAGGACCTGCAACATGCGGTCGTGCATTATCCTGCTGAAATGCAGGTTTTCGCAGGGATCGAATGAAGGGTAGAGCCACGGGTCGTAATACGTGTGAAATGTAACGCCCACTGTTCAAAGTGCCGTCAGTGCGAACAAAAGGTGAGCGAGACGTGTAAAGAATGGCACCCCATACCATCACGCCTGGTGATACGCCAGTATGGCGATGACGAATACACGCTTCCAATGTGAATTCACCGCGATGTTGCCAAATACGGCTGCGACCATCAAGATGCTGTAAACAGAATCTGGATTCATCCAAAAATATGACGTTTTGCCATTGGTGTGCCTAGGTTCGTCCTTTACATCATCACAGGCGCTCCTGTCTTTGATGCAGCGTCAAGGGTATCCGCAGCCATGGTCTCCGACCTGATAGTCCATGCTGCTGCAAACGTCGTCGAACTGTCCGTGCAGATATTTCTTACGTGCGCAGCCATTCGAAATTGTTCGGTCTCCCCTCTGTTCATTCTGGGATAAAAGCGATGTTTGATTTGTAGGAGGCTCTTACTGGCCGTTTAAATTCCTCTTTACCTGTGAGTATCTGTTAATCTCGCAGTTCGCAAGATTCCACCTGTACACAATACGTAAATAAATCTCCCTAAGTTGTTTTCATTGTTCGCAGGCGTCATATATAGGGGTCACAGAAGGATATGGAGAAACCAGTAGGAATGAATGCTTCATTATACAGGGGATAGGCAAAATAATGTGAATAGTGGTAGTAATGGGATGGTTGTGTTTGGCGATCAATAACACAGGTAAGGCGCGCGTCGTGCTGGACTGTGTTCAGTACGGACTAGGTATGAGTGCAGATGTGCACACTTCTTATTTGCATTCAGAGTCCGAGGTCGATGTCCAATGAAAGACCTAACAGAGTTCCAAAGAGGGCAGATTGTGGTGGCCCGATTAGCTGTAGCATCAAGACAGTCAACTCATTGAACGTTTCAAGAGCATAAGTTTCAATAGTCATGACAGCCTACACAGATCATGGAAATATATCATGGTGTAAACATTATAGTGGGCACAAATGAACACTAAGAGATCGTCTTACGCTAATACGAATTGTGTCAAAAGAGCACAAAGCTACGGCGGCTGAAGTGACTGCAGAGCTCAATAGGCATCTTCGAGACCCCGTATCTATCGATACTGTCAGCCGAGAACTCCATAAAGTGAATATTCATGGACGAGCTGCTGCAACAAAACCATCACTGAGGACAACGAAAGCAAAGAAGACTAAAACATGGTGTCAGGAGCGTAAATCCTGGACGGGTGATCAGAGTAAACACGTCATATGGTCCGACGTGTCAACATTTTCGTTATTTCCAACATCGGGCCGGGTTTACGTCTGGAGAACTCCAAAAGAAGCCTAAAATGCTGATCACTTGTTTCCAACGGTTAAGCATGGCGGTGGAAGTGTGACTGTGTGTACAGCCATGTCCTGCTATTCTACTGGTCCCATTATTACTCTCAAAGGCCGTGTTACAACCAACGATTACGTGAAAATCGTAGGTGATCAGGTACAAGCCATGATTCAAATATTGTTCTCCAACAATGATACCACATTTCAGGACGATAATGCACCCATTCACACAGTCAGGACAGTACAGTCGTAGTATGAGGAGCATGCAGCTGAACTCAGCATATTCCCTGGCCTACACAGTTCAAGGACTTGAACATTACCGAACCTTTGTGGAAGGTATTGAAACTCAGACGTCGGAGCAGATTTCCGCCTCCAGTTAGAAGAGGTTCTGATAGAAGAGTGGCATAACATTCCAATAGAGACTATACAATCATTATAGGCCAGTATTCTAAGAAGAATCGCAGCTGTATTACGGCAAAATGGTGATCCAACCCCCTATTAATGAACCATTCCCAAGTAAGTACAGGTGTTCACATTATTTTTCCTATCCCCTGTAGATGCGTATGCTAGCCAAGCCAGCATCTGGCACTGTTGAATTTAACCACAAAGGCACCTGCGCAGTAACAAATGTCTTTCCTGGTCAGAACATGTTTTGTGTGGTCGTAGCTGCTTTATGTCGGAGCTAAGTGAATTCTAAAGTGGGAAAACTGTTGGGGCTCACATGCTGGGTGCTTCGCTAAAAGAAGTAGCCAAAGTGTCTACGTTTCAACAGGCTCCGTGTCGGAGATTTGTACTGCATAGAGCGAAAGCAAAAAAAATACTATTCCCTAAGTCACATCGCTGACGAGAGTGTGTGATGAGTGATCGAGACAGACGCTCATTGAAGACTGCTGCGAAGAATAACAGAAGCAAAGCTGCAAATGCCGCTGCAGAAGTGAATGCCGCACTCTCGAACCCTGTCAGCACCAAAAAAACACTGAGGGAGTCCCCAAAGACGAGAATTATAGGGCGGGCTGGAGTTCAGAAACCAGTCAGCAGTGCTGCGGAAGGTCGTTAGAGGAAAACGTGGCACCTCAGTGATAAAACCTGGACTATGGAGCAATGGAGGAAAGTCACCTGGTCGTATGACTCCCCTCTCACACGGTATCCAACTTCCAGCCAAGTTTACGTTTTAAGAGTGAAACATGTTTGGAATTCGGTGATGACTAGGAAAAGTCAAATCGTGGTATTCCATGGGCTCCATGGTTACTCTGGAAGGTCGCGTTACTGTCAAGGGTTTTGATACAATTTTGGCTTTTCAGGTTCATCGCATGGTATAACACTCGTTCCCCAATAGTATTGCTGTCTTCCAAGACGACAGCGTCGTCTGTGACTGGTTCTGTGAGCACGAGGGCGATCTGTCTCGTTTCCCCTGGCCACCAAGTACATCAGAGCTCAATATTATTGAGCCTTTTTGATCTACTTTGGAGACAAGTGTACTTGTTCGCTAACCCTCCCCACCATCGTTACCTGAATTCTCACTGTTTTGAAGGAAGGATGTATACTGTTCCCCCGAAAACATCTCATTACCTGTATTTATCCACTCCGAGACGACTCACAGCTGTTTAGAACGCCAACACCGTATCAGGCATTGTAATGTGTTCCGCGTTTGGTGTTTAAATATGTATGTCCTACCCCTGTCTTCTTATACATAGAATATGAGCTGGATCTGGTATCAACTGAAGCAATGAAACACTGTAGGGGCTATATTTTTGATAAAGCAGAAGGCTTCCGTTTAATATCTGTGTAAAGACTAATACCTTACAGCACATTTGCACGGGATACGTACTCATACAAACTCAAATAGCGGTAATTAAGGAGTAGGAGTGGGTTTAAAAATGAATAAAAAATAGGAGTGCGGGTAAGCTACTACAAACAGCATAGCGAACGCATTATCGTGGCCAGGATGGACACGAAGCCCACGTATACTACAGTAGTACAAGTTTATATGAGAGCTGGCTCTGCAGATGACGAAGAAATTTAAAGAAATGTATCATGACATAAAAGAAATTATTCAGATGATGAAGGGAGACGAAAATTTAATAGTCATGGGTGATAGTAGGAAAAGAGAGAGAAGGAAACGTAGTAGGTGAATATGGTTTCAGGGGAAGAATTGAAAGAGGCAGCCGCCTGGTAGAATTTTGCACAGAGCACAACTTAATCATAGCTAACTCTTGGTTCAAGAATCATGAAAGAAGGCTGTATACATGGAGGAAGCCTGAGGATACTGACACGTTTCAGATAGATCATATAATGGTTAGACAGAGATTTAGGAACCAGGTTTTAAATTGTAAGACATTTTTTGGGGGAAAAGTGGACTATGATCACAATCTATTGATTATAAACTGTAGATTAAAACTGAAGAAACTGCAAAAAGGTGGGAATGTAAGGAGATGGGACCTGGATAAACTAACTAAACCAGAGGCTGTACACAGTTTCAGGGAGAGCATAAGGGAGCAATTGACAGGAATGGGGGAAAGAAATACAGTAGAAGAAGTATGGATGCTCTGAGGGATGAAGTAGTGAAGGCAGCGGAGGATCAAGTAGGTAAAAAGACGAGGGCTAATAGAAATCCTTGGGTAACTGAATAAATATTGAATTTAATTGAAGACAGGAAAAATTATAAAAATGCAGTAAGTGAAGCAGGCAAACGTCTCAAAAATGAGATCGACAGGAAGTGCAAAATGGCTAAGCAGGATGGCTAGAGGACAAATCTAAGGATGTAGAGGGTTATCTCACTAGGGGTAAGATAGATACTGCCTACAGGAAAATTAAAGTGTCCTTTGGAGAAAAGAGAACCACTTGTATGAATATCAAGAGCTCAGATGGGAACACAGTCCTAAGCAAAGAAGGGAAAGCAGAAAGGTGGATGGAGTATACAGAGGGTCTATACAAGGGCGATGTACTTGAGGACAATATTATGGAAATGGAAGAGGATGTAGATGGGAGATTTCATACTGTGTGAAGAGTTTGACAGAGCACGGAAAGACCCGAGTCGCAACAAGGCCCCGGGAGTAGAGAACTTTCCATTAGAACTACTCACAGCCGTGGGAGAGCCCGTCCTGACAAACCTCTACCATCTGGTGAGCAAGATACATGAGACAGACAAAATACCCTCATACTTCAAGAAGAATATAATAATTCCGATCCCAAAGAGAGCAAGTGTTGACAGATGCGAAAATTACCTATCAGTTTAATAAGTCACGGCTGCAAAGTACTAAAGCGAATTCTTTACAGGCGAATGGAAAAACTAGTAGAAGACGACCTAGGGGAAGATCAGTTTGGATTCCGTAGAAATATTGGAACACGTGAGGCAATACTGACCCTACGACTTATCTTAGAAGCTACAATTAAGGAAAGGCAAACCTACGTTTCTAGCATTTGTAGACTTAGAGAAAGCTTTTGACAATGTTGACGGGAATACTCTCTTTCAAATTATGAAGGTGGCAGGGGTAAAATACTGGGAGCGAAAGGCTATTTACAATTTGTACAGAAAGCAGATCGCAGTTATTAGAGTCGAGGGACATGAAAGGGAGGCTGTGGTTGGAAAGGCAGTGAGACAGGGTTGTTGACTCTCCCCGATGTTATTCAATCTGTATAGGCTGTGGTTGGGAAGGCAGTGAGACAGGGTTGTAGCCTCTCCCCGATGTTATTCAATCTGTATATTGAGCAAGCAGTAAAGGAAACAAAAGAAAAATTATGAGTAGGAATTAAAATCCATTGAGAAGAAATAAAAACTTTGAGGTTCGCCGATGACATTGTAATTGTGTCAGAGACAGCAAAGGACTTGGAAGAGCAATTGAACGGAATGGATAGTGTCTTGAAAGGAGGATATAAGATAAACATCAACAAAAGTAAAACGAGGATAATGGAATGTAGTCGAATTAAGTTGGGTGATGCTGAGGGAATTAGATTAGGAAATGAGACAAAGTAGTGAAGGAGTTTTGCTATTTGGGGAGGCAAAATAACTAATGGTGGTAGAGGTAGGGAGGATATAAAATGTAGACTGGCAATGGCGAGGTAAGCGTTTCTGAAGAAGAGAAATTTGTTAACATCGAGTATAGATTTAAGTGTCAGGAAATCGCTTCTGAAAGTATTTGCATTGAGTGTAGCCATGTATGGAAGTGAAACATGGGCGATAAATAGTTTCGGCAAGAAGAGAATAGAAGCTTTGGAAATGTGGTGCTACAGAAGAATGCTAAAGATTAGATGGGTAGATCACGTAACTAATGAGGAGGTTTTGAATAGGATTGGGGAGAAGAGAAGTTTGTGGCACAACTTGACTAGAAGGAGGGATCCGTTTGTAGGACATGTTCTAAGGCATCTAGGGATCACCAATTTAGTATTGGAGAGCAGCGTGGAGGGTAAAAATCGTAGAGGGAGACCAAGAGAAGAACACACTAAGCAGATTCAGAAGGATATAGGTTGCAGTAGGTACTGGGAGATGAAGAAGCTTGCACAAGATAGAGTGGCATGGAGAGCTGCATCAAACCAGTCTCAGGACTGAAGACCACAACAACAACACGTGCTCACAATGAAAGCAGTTGCTCTGGACGATTTAGCTGATCCTCTGACACATTTCTGCCAGTGGAAGATGTTTAAATTTTGGCTGCCGTGTAGAAAATTCGTATCTGCCTTCGGCACCTGTATGTCTTGCAGGTGTGAGTTACCTTGTCTTGTAGGTCTTTCAGTGTCCCGCTCAGTGAACACAATTTCTTGAGTATCATTAGCTTTCAAAGACTAGTGTAGCTGTTTGATATGGAATGATGTTTTTGGCTGACATTCTGTATCTTCATGTACCTACAGAAGCTGGAAGCGACTGCAATAAGCATCAGCAGCCGCTAGACCATGAAATCCATGTTTTCTCACCTCCCGCCTAACTGTCACAGTACTTGCAGTGGATCCCGATGCAGTCTGGAATTCCTGTGTGATGGTCTCGGTAGATGCCTGTTACACATTACGACGCTCTTCAACTGTCGGTGGTCTCTGTCAGTCAATAGTCGCGGTCGGCCTGTAAGCTTTTGTGTTGTATGTGTCTCTCCATGTTTCCACTTCACTATCACATCGGAAACAGTGAACCTATATATGTTTAGGGGTGTGAAAATCTCGCATACAGACGTATGAGACAAGTGACCCCCAATGACCTGACCACTTTCGAAGTCCGTGAGTTCCGCGGAGCTCCCCATCCTGCTCTCTCACGATGTCTAATGACTACTGAGGTCGCTGATATGGTGTACCTGGCTGTAGGTGGCAGCACATCTACGTATGTTTTTAGGTACGTCCGGATACCTTTGATCACATAGTGTATCTCCCTTTAATCCGACCTGCTAGAAGCGGTCCTAAACACTCGAACAGAATATGCCATGCAAGGCCGCCTTCAAGCGTAAGCTGCACTTTCCTATATTTCTCATATGAAACCTAAGACGAGACCATTGGCTAACCTACTAGCGGATTGAGTACTGATTCGATTTCATATCGCTTTGTAACGTTACGCCTAGATGTATAATGGACGTTATTGTGTTACGCAGCCCACTACTAACATCGTATCCAAAAGTTACACAATCGTCTCAGCGGTTTTTTGGGACCCGGGTTGGTCACACCACACTGTTTGATAGATTTCAGCAGGAGAATGGTGTCCACCAGGGCAGTGTTTTAAGCGTTACCTTCTTTGTCGTAGCCATCAACAGTATAACATCTACAGCAAGGAGTCCAATACAGTGGTCCCTTTTGTGGACGACTTCGCTGTTTCTGTTCCTCCTCCAGTGTTGCAACTGTGAGCCGTCAGCTGAAACTTACTTTTCAGCGGTTAGAAGTGTGGGCTGCAAAGACGGGTTTTCAGTTTTCTGCCGATAAGTGTGTGTGTGTTCATTTTAATTGTTCTCGTCGTCCTTTAATTTGCCTGCCTTGCGTATGAGGGACTCTAACTTACATTTTAGAGATACAGTGCGGTTTCTGGGTCTCATTTTTGACTCCAGATTGTCATGGTTGCCACACCTGCGAGACGTGAAAGCCAGAACCCCAAGGCACTGAATATCCTCAAGTGCCTCAGCCACAGGTCTTGGGGAGCGGACAGCGCGCGTATCCTCCAGTTTTATCGGAATTTTGTGCGTTCGCGGCTAGACAACTGGTGCACGGTGTATGGGTCAGCGAGGCCCTATTATTTGCGTATCCTTGACGCTGTACACCACTTGGGGATTTGACTGTCCACGGGCCAGCCCCATACCCAGACTACTGATGACCTAAGATGTTAAGTCCCATAGTGCTCAGAGCCATTTGAACCATTTGAACCATACCCAGACTCTATGCTGAGGCTGGGGAACCACCACCATTCGGCGACAGCTCCTGCTGGTGCTCCAGCATTGTAAGTTTCTTGCAGCTCCAACCTTACACGCTCACCAAACTGTTGCTCATCCGCCTCTGGTTCCTTTTTCTCCCACCACCTCGGGCCACGATTCCGTTTGGGACCCACGTGCAGCATGTACTGGAGTCCTTCGGTGTGGAGCCCGTACAACCCCCCAATCCAGGGTTTTAACCGCCTGCCACCCTTGTTACAGAAGAGGCCCATCGTGATTTAGATTTGATGCGGTACAAGAGAGATTGCACACCTGCCACGGTTTTTAATGGAACATTTTCTGCCATTTTATCTGAGCACCACGACTATGTACCTGTTTTCACAGATGGGTCGAAACAGGGGGATTCCGTTGGTTGCTCTGTCGTTTTTCCGGATCGTGTCCTGGGGGTCCGACTGCCTTAAGCGCTTACTGTCTGTAATGCAGAATTGTCTGCGATCTTGCGGGCACTGGAGCAGATGAGACGTTCTTCCTGTCCTAAATTTCTTGTCTGTTCTGATTCACTAAGTGCCCTTCACTCATTGCAACGTTTGTACCCCGCAGATATTCCACACGATCCAAGATGCCTTCCTCCAACTAAAACGACTGGGGAAGTAGGTCGCTTTCTGCTGGGTTCCAGGGCACGTCGGCATTGTTGGGAACTAAAGGGCAGATCTCGCAGCCAAGGAGGCGTGTCTCCATCCACAAGTCTTCCCGTGTGCCATGCCCCTGCACTCACTCACTTCGTTATTGAGCTCACGAGTCATGCGTCGGTGGGAGGATGAGTCGCTGGAAATGACTGACAATAAGCCCCGTTTAGTCAAGCCCACAGCGCGTATGTGGTGTGCTTCCTTCCAGTCGCATAGACGGGACGAGGCTCTCCTCACTTGGCTTCGGATATTCCACAGCCCTATGACGCATGCCTTCCTGCTCCGGCGGGAGGACCCTCCAATGTGTGGTGCTTCTAGCGTCCAGGTCTCTGTGCGCCGCATTTCACTGGACTGTGTTTCATTTTCTGACCAGGGGGCCGCGGCTGGCTTGCCGGCGGATATGTCATTTCTTTTGGGGAACTCTCAAACGAATGTGGTTAAAGTTTTAAAGTTCTGTGACTTGTCCAATGTTTTTACCATGATTTTAGGGAGAGGATCTTGATTTGTTCACAGGGTGACTGACTCGCCCATATTTTATGTAAGTGGCCAGCCAGTGAAAGTTTCCTGTAGCATACTTGACGCTCATTTCTCGTTTTCCTTACGTTTGTTTTCTTATACAGCATTTCTCTTCTTCTTCCTGTTTCTATGAGTGTATGCTTCCGGTTTGCTAAGTTTGTCCACATTCGTTTCATTCAATGTATGACAGGGCGCTGATGACCTCGACGTTGAGCGCCCGTAAGCCGCCCCCCCCCCCCCCCCCCCCCACACACACACAGTTTTTCCTAATTACCTGCTTTATGTTAGATTTTTCTATATTTACAACAAGCTGCCAATCAACGCACCAGATAGGACCTATGGCAATTCATCCCATATCCTCCTTCAACCAGTCATCGGTGCGCTCTCTCGTACTCTACAGTGTCCTCGGCAAATAGCTCTGAGCACTAAGGTACTTAACATCTGAGGTCATCAGTCCCCTAGAACTTAGAACAACTTAAATCTAACTGACCTAAGGACATCACACACATCCATGCCCGAGGCAGGATTGGAACTTGCGACCGTAGCGGTCGCGCAGTTCAGACTGAACCGTCTACAACCGCTCGGCCACTCCAGCCGGCTCATCGGCAGACACTAACAGATTGATGCTCAGTCATAATATTAGCCATTGGTATGATATCGAAACGTACAAACGTTTCATTGAACCGAAAGAAAGAAAGTAACTTACGGATTCACATTCCTCTCTACCAAAGATACATCTCTCGCGTTGCGTCATAAAAAAATCTGCAAATCATTACGAAAACTAAGCGCACAACACTGCTAAGTAGAATGTTTTAAGGTACTCAATAGGTACGTACTCGAAAACAATTAGGAACATAACATTAACGTAACACACTGCTAGATTCTAAAATCAGGTCCAGTTTTGTGAACATAATCCATTACCTATTCCACTTCGCTTACAACAAATTTATGTTCTGAGTCATGGGAACACCGATGAGAAAAAAGAAACCGAGTCTAACAGGAACCAGGTGAAGGTAATTAAGTTCTGCACACGACAGATTATTTAAACAGAAGCCGCCTCCAGCTTGCTCTGGGAGACTGGGATGAGCTGCAGAGACCTTCTACCACGGCTTACACGGAGCAGCGCCAGCCAGTTAATCCGCACTAACTCCCACTGTTTCGTGCATCGGACTTGTACAGCTCGCGTAGCAGAGGCACCACCGCAGACGGATTATCACGGAATCTTCTACGGAAAAGGCTTAGGGACGCGCCTGTTTGTAAATTTAGCGATTCCGTACACCAATGGCTTAGCGTGAACGTACCTTGTTCACCATCAGCTTTGTGTGTTCATCTTATTCCTCGGACCAATTAAATGTACTCACTGCCTTCCTTTCGGCTGGCACAATTTCCTCTTTCATTTTTGAAACCGATTTCTGCTTCGTTTTATGCTATCGCTGTACTGAACCTGTTTTCCATTTTACTGTGTGTGTATCCTGTTTTATTGACTTAAAAGAACGATGAATTTATCTTGATTGATAACATTTAGTTACAATTATTTTTTCTGAGTTATAGAATTTATTTCGGATCACCGCGGTTGCAATTCCAGCCATAGTAATTTTTCGAGCAGAAAACTGCGTTGTTGAGCCATACAAAAAGACTGTTGTGTCTAAGTACAACATTTCTCAGTTGCGTGAGGTGATTGAATAAATAGTGCCCAAGTTTTTTTTACAGCCGTTGAGATATATACCTAAGGGCCAAAGAAACTGGTTTAGGCATTCGTATTCAAATACAGAGATACGTAAACAGGCAGAATACGCCGCTACGGTCGGCAACGTCTGTATGAGACAAGTGTTGCGCCAGACACTCGGTTACTGCTGTTACAGTGGCAGGCTATCAAGATTTAGGTCAGTTTGAACGTGGTGTTATAGTTGGTGCAACGAGCGATGTGACACAGCATCTCTGAGGTGGCGAGGAAGTGGGGATGTTCCATCCCGACCATTTTACAAGTGTACCGTACATCAAATCTCCGACATCGCTGCGGTCGTAAAAAGATCCTGAAAGAACGGGACGAACGACGACTGAAGAGAGTCTGATTAAACGAGCTTCCAGCTTTTTCTTTTGCCTCCTGTTTTGACATTTGGTTAAACCACCATTGTGTAACTGATAGACGAGCCCAGCTAAGCGACATCTCCACCATAATGTAACAAACTTTTTTACTTCCGCAGTTACTTGTTATTCTACTGTACAACCGTGCTATATGCGGTAACACAGGGGAGGGGATGAATACACGAAAAAAAGAACAAGCAGATTGAACTGAGCTGTCCCAAGTTAGTATTCGCTTTGTGGACATGTTTTATTGGTAACAGTAAAAACTCGAGGAATAACCAGCTTCAGGGTGGAGGCAATAGTCGATGCGGGCGAGGGCGCCACTGTTTCAGGTGCAGAGCTGGTTGTTGTTCGTGATTTACTGTAGCTGTTAATACATATCGATGAAACTAATACTGCAGTAAACTGATTGGGGCCGCTCTATCATACGGGAACTTAATACTATACTTTAAATGTCATGTTATTTGTAAAGGGAACAAAATAACACTTCCCATCGATGCTGGGTGCCACATTGTGAGACTATTTGTCTGGGCCGACTCCATCTTGTCTTTGCCAAATGGAAACTGTGAATCTGTGGTAAAAACCCAGAGAAAATACGCCTCGTGGCTTCTAAGAGGGATACCGATAAATGTGTCGCTAGTGTGCCGTGTCTGGAACTATTACTTAGGTTGACACTATCAGGTATAAGCCATCGATTGGCTGTATTCCCCAGTGCCGTGTGCTCTGCTCTCTGGATGCGGAAGTGATTACCTGGTTGCAGTGGGGACACCTAAGTGGTCCGTCAGCCGGTGCACGGGGCAGCGAGGAAAGGCAATCTCTTGCTCTCTTGGAAAGGGCCTCGTGTATCTGACAAGATGGTTTCTTTACTTGTCACACTGAGCGTTCACTGGCCAGCTGTATTGTGGTTTCTGGGGGCGGTGCAACCTCTACTTACGGCCGTGACTGTAGTATGTCTGCTCTAATTTGAGGCATGGAGTGAATTCTAGTCACAATCCACATGCGAGTATGCTTGTGATTGAAACTGGTACTGTGACTTGTGTGGCCACGTGGACGTTTTCTGCCGATAATGTGTGCCGATAGAATGCATTCACATTGTGTTGATGGGTTTTGTCGTACATTGTGTCCAAATGGCTTTATACAGGGTGTAACTATTACATTTGCAGATATTTTTGTATGTAGTACCTTAATATTTACGTACTTCAGCGTGCTGCTTGTCTTATCTCCTTCGTTGACAAGTCCTCCGACAAACATGTCACATAATGTACTATCTGATGTTTTCCACATGGTCGCAACTGAACCAGTAAGTGGACTATAATTATCAGTATAGACTAACCGTTTTGCGTCCACACCTCAACACCCGACCTAATGGCTGGAGGAAAATAAGCTTTAATGGCTCGCTCTTGCCACATGTACTTCGAGGCACTAACCAATCTAAAACCATGCTGCTACTCATGGCTATGATTATCAGTCTTTAAATGAAGTAAATACTGACACAGTGTTGTTCAGTACACTGTCCTCTGGCACTAATAACAATATCTACACTTTTAACTGTCACACTTTGTATAATTGGTTCAAATGGCTATGGGACTTAATTTGTGAGGTCACCAGTCCTCTAGAACTCAGAACTACTTAAACCTAACTAATCTAAGGACATCACACACATCCATGCCCGAGGCAGGATTCGAACCTGCGACCGTAGCAGCAGCGCGGTTCCGGACTGCGCGCCTAGAACCGCGAAACCACCGCGACCGGCTGCCAGGGAAGTTACTACTGTTTCTACGGATCTACGAGAGGCGTTCGACAAGTAATCGAACACGTTTTTCCTGGAAGCATTGGTTTTGTTTAACATTTCAATCTACCATATTATTTCCCACTATTTCAGCTACAAAAACCGTATTTTTCAAACAGAATTTGTGTTCAGTGAGACGCCCTTATGTCATCTTACTGGGAAGGCTTGTCCGCCCGTATGCTACCACTTTACTGCACCAACAAACTTCCCATCATCCACGTACTGCTTCCCATTTACTGCATCCTTCATTGGCGTAAACAGATCGAAGTCGGAAGGTTCGAGATCCGAGCTGTAGGGTGGATAAGGAGGAAGAGTCTAACGTAGTTTTGTGAGCTGTTCTAGAGAGCGCAGACTTGGGTGATGCCTTGTGCTGCCATGGAGAAGTTCGTTTACGTTTTTGTGTCGACGAAAACTCAGACATAACTTCTTCAACTTCGTGAGGGTAGCACACTGTCCTTGAGAACTGATCGTTCCACCATGACGGAGTACATCAAACAGAATAACCTCAGAAAACCGTCGCCATAATTTTAAGGGCTGAGGCGGCGCCTTTGAACTGTTTCTTCGGGGAGGTGTGTGATGTGGTGCCAGTCCATGGACTGCCGTTTTGTTACCGGTTCGAAGTGATGAATCCATGTTTCCTCGCCTGTAGCGACGTTCGACAAAAAATTTTTAGGATCAGCCTTTTAACACGCAAGCTCTTTACGGTCTTCTGTTTACCGCGAGCAACGCAGCGGGCACACACCTCTGATTAGCGCAACTGGTGGAAGAGTGTGTCACATTACAAGCTGAGATGTCTAGTTGAGAACCGAGGTGTTTGATTGTGATCTGCCGATCACCTCGTATGGGAGTGTCCTCAAGATCCAAAACTGCATGATTTCCTGGTGTATGCGGCCCGTAGACACGAGAGAGATGGGACATGTCTGTGCGACCTTTTTGCGGTGATGACAGACGCCTCGCCCAACGATTCACCGCACTTTTGTTCACTGCCCGATCTCCGTAGGCACTTTACAAGCGAATATGAATATGCGCCAAAAGAAACTCTCTGGTTGGAACGCACCTCCGCTGTAAACGCCATTTCGGAGGTTACGTATAGGCAGCCACTTATCTTCAATTGTAGGGGCTGAAGCAGGAATATTCCACGATGTCCTACAAAATATGTCACACTTTTTCATCCGAAATTGGCTGAGGAAAAATATGTTGCATTACTCACGCAATACGGCTGGTGTGATGTTCACATTTGATACCGATCTGCTTGAAAATTTATAATACGAGATGTGTTTTTTTGATTTACAAGAAATTTAATTTGTTTCTTTGGATTCTATGGTAAATTAGCGACAGCCAGTTTAAGGAATGCTAGTAGCGAGTGTTTTGTAAGTGTTTGCTTTTAAGAGCTATTGGCCAACTGGTCGTTTATTCTTACGGGTTACTCCTAGGGATCGTAAATGTTTTAGAATTTTAATGAGTCTTAGCGCTAAGCTTTTTACTGACCTTACGTGATCGGAATTATTAGGACAGGGTTATTGTTGAGATGAAATTGCGCTTCTGTATTTCACTCAGATGTTTATAATCAGTGTTCAAATGTTAACCTGCACTCAGTCAGTCGATTCCGCGGTTTTGTCCTCTTAACCCACACCAGTACGCCACGATGGTATCACGCACTCGTCTAACAGCGTAACTGTCGATGTTAACGGAACCTTACACGAACAGCCCCCTCTCGTTTTCTGCCAATACCTCCTCCACTA